>NC_068331.1:7530416-8138333 GCF_000147395.1 Oryza glaberrima | reverse complement strand
CACTTGAGTTGGGTCACTTTTGATGGCGTCTTGCGGTTCACTACACTTCTCACGATTTTGAAGGGGATGGTGCTAGCTAGTGTAGTGTATTATATACTCTCTGGTTCCATCAATCTCACCGGTCACAGTAGTCACCGATGCATCGCTACAAATCTGACATGCAATAATTCACAAACTTTCCTCAGGTGTCACAGTCGTATATAAATGATGAAAGTATGGGTGTGTAGTGTGTGTTGATTTGTTTTGTTGCCAAGACAAACCCTACTAGCTAGGAGTACTAAATTTTGGTGGCTAATATTACACAACAATCCAAACAAAAGCCTTAGTATCCTCTCACTATCAAAATTTGAGTCATATTTGGTTTGTTGCCTAAATCAATCATATTGAAACTGATAATAAAATTTTGGTACCTTTCGTATTACCAAACTTTGATAGTATTGGGGCATGCTTGGTTTGAAGTCTTACTAAATTTTAATAAAGTTTTTAAGAGTGGAAGCTTTCAAAATAAAAAAAAATAGGATAACAATGGCTAGAGTACATTTAGTTTGCTGAAGAACATGATAAAGACAACAAACCAAACATACTTCACAGGAGCTCTACATTTCCAAATATTGACAATGACAGCGAAGTGAGCATACCTCAACTAATTAGGTTCCTTATGATAGAATCAGCTCACTTAGTTTTAAGTCCTAAACTTAAAGATGCATGCTTGTATCTATGGCTAATTATTCTTTCAACGGTACATAACATACCCGTCATCAACGAGACACTTGTGGTGACTTCATCATTCTTAAGATATGCTGGTCTAGCCTTTTGAAGGTTCTCATAGCGATAGGGTATGAGTGTGTGCGCGTGTTATGAGCGTCTGTGTTTTTTTTAAAAAATATTAACAATGACAAAATCTTAGCATTACCAAAGTTAGACAGGATTCATTTAGGCACTAAACAAAGCATTCCTTTAATTCTTAATGATGGACATAAGATCAACAAATTCTTACTATCGCTCCTATCAAACCACCCACCCGCCATCCCCTTTCATTTACTTATGGTTGACCTAGAACCAGTAATGATAAAAATCAGCTGTTAGTGTTCCAAATATAAGATACCATATGCATATGTACTTAGCTCGGCATGCCCATCATATGTCAAGTCTTGGAAATAAGCATCATATGTACTACTGAGTAGATAAGAACGAAATTTAAGAAAAAAAATAAAATTATATATATTTGAACCCAACCATCTATATTTGCTTCTCTAATTTTACTTGGACAAGGGAATATCCGATGGTATAAATATAAAACTTCCCAAGGAAAGGTAACAGCCAACAAGTTAAAAGAGAGAGGTACAAATCAATACAAGTCACCTCCAATCTTATCTAGTTACTATTCGAGGAAGCCGACAACAGTTAGCCATCAACCACCATGCCCAAGCTTTATGCCGATATATTGGTAGGCTAGATTATATTCACCCCTTATACTCGTAAGATATTAATATCTAATGGCTCCGACTAATAGGAGTAGGGCTATTTCCCGCCATAAAGGGGTCCCTGTCTTCTTGCTCTCTTTACAGATTCGTTTGTATCCTTATATCAGCCAATGCTTATGTCATCCAAATAAACCATATAGATATGGATACTATGATCAGGGTATAACCCATCGACACCAGCAGTGCTAGTATTGCCATTGAATTTTACATAATATTACTATTGGTTCATGGTAAAATAAAAAACTGCAATGACTTTTATCATAAACTAATACGGAATAACAAATACAGCTAAATGACTAAATGAGGCATTAAACCAATCGATCAGATGACTTGGCATCGATTGATCGCCCACATTACTAAGCCTAAAGCCCAGTGTGCTCCCCCTTCTCTCTCTCTCTTAGTTGCCATGCTGCTGCTTCACTCTCCTAGAGCCTTCGAAGATTTGGCCATCCTAAGGGAGCTGCCGGATCTAGCCTCCCCGAGTTTGGCGCTACCAAAATGGGCCAATCTAAGCACGAGCAATAGCCACACGAATGACACAATGACAGCAACGATGGCACAAGCGATGCTGGTGTAGGCAATAGAGGAGAGGTGTTGCAAAGCCAGATAAGGCAGCCCTTAGCTCTGAGCTCTCGGGCGCAGGCGATGGCAACAACACTTCGCAACTCAATAATGAGCTTATGAGGAACCGGCAGTGAAAGTAGTAGCCGTACTTAGATTATATCACATCTCAATTCTATGTTAGGATCTTTTTTAGGATGGAGGGAGTATTTGTTATGCTTACTGTTGATGTGGCAGCAAGTATAACCACGCCTAGAATCACAAACCAAATTATAGTATACCCTATCATGGACAGATGCATTTCGTTTTCATCATGTCTTGATGGTGTTTGCTGATCTCAATCATTAATTAATTATTCTATTATATTGTGTTTTGTTCATACGTGCGTAGATCAAATTCAATTTTGTTTATCTACTCCATATAAATGCCGTTGGCTCCAATGTCTAGTCCTTGCACGCTTGGACGCCGTACCTTCTGCAGATCGTTTTGCACGCGAATTACTTTAATAAAAGGAAGTTTAATTTAAAAAGCGTACTATATATATGTGCACTTGTGTGTACTACATGATCATCCTATTTAGACTTGTGTGCATTTCTGCTTGAAGTAAACATGTCGAATAAAATGTCTCTTATATATAGCTAGTATCCAAACCACTTCCTAAAGGCTAAAGCACGCGGAGAGCTCGTAGTCCACGGCCATATGTTAGGCCATTCAATCAACATATACCATCATACAAGTGGCTTTATTCCAGAAATGTCATCGCTGTTATGATTTCGTTAGTAGTCTTCTGTTAAGTGCTATGGATGAATAATATATTTAATGACGTGGAATGAACGGAACCCTTACGACAGTGGTATTTCTAAGACAAAAATCACTTGTACGATGGTAGTTATGAAATTCACACTCGTTAATGCCATTTCATGAATTTGGGTATTTGTCAACGGTATGTATTTCTTGGTTTGTTTAAAAAAAATATGTACATGGCATGTGGACCTAGAGCTAGAAAAACTATGATACTCCCTCCGGTCCAAAATATAAGCATTTTGGACTCTAACATGGTCTCCGAGATGCTACTTTGACCAACAATATCTACAAAAGTTTTAAATAAAAATAGTTACATATTATCATAGTTTGTTTAATGATAAATCTAGTAACATCAATTTTACATGATTGATCTTTTTTATTTTTTTCTATTAATAGTCAAAATTGAAAATGTTTGACTTGTCACTATGCTAAAAATGCTTATATTTTAGAATGGAGGGAGTATAACGTAACCGTGGTAAGATTTAGTAGTATGTGATAGTAAACCAAGCACTCCTTTCGTTCTGTTGATGTTGTCAAACATCAATATCTTAAATCATTAATAAATTAAAACATCACAAATTTAATATGTGATAACGATATTAATAGATTTGCATGAAAAATAGTTTTATTTTTAATAATTTTTATAAACATATAATTAATCAGGAGGCATGTACGTTAGAGATTGTGTTGACGTTGAAAACAATAATTAAAAGAAACAGAGGTGGTACTTTATTTTACTATGTACTACATAAATTTATATATTAGAATAGCCGTTTTACATTTTAGTGCACTAAAATACATCGGAATTTTCAGCTTTTGATTCATTTGAAAAACTTATTTTATAAATAAACCCCTAAAAATACTTACTTAAAAATCAGCATCACATTATTAGCGTTGTGGTCCAACATGACGGCTGGCGTCCCACTCACCCCTCGGTGGAAGCTAAGTCATTGATGCTGCTGCAGACCTATTGACGTGACCATCAAGTACATGGATACAACCAAGTATGAGAAATATAAAACATTGCCAAATAATGAATCGGATGAATGGAGGATGTACAAGATATTTAAAGATATTTAAGTCCAATGAATTTTGGAATCCAGTTCGGCCTTCGGAGATAGCACTGACTTCAAACGGACCTAGCGCCTTCATGCCAACTCCGATTTGAGTGATCTTGGACTTGATGGAAAGCTTATCTAATAACCTTTCAAACGCATCCGGTCTCATGTCCAAATTCATCTCGAGTCAACGGGAATCGTTAAAAAAAGACAGTGTTGTTACTGAAACCGAACTTGAGCCTTGTAACAGACTAGGCCAATCTCGGAAGTATCTCCCTCCACCTCTACAAATTAACACTTAACCCTAAATCTATTTTCCTATATATATATATATATATATATATATATATATATATATATATATATATATCTATGTACACCCTCTAAAACAATTGGGTTTTGTTTAGTTGAATTTTTCTAAATGCCATTCACCTTGTCTCTTGTCCTCGCTCGATTAGTCGGCGACTACAAATTTAGAGCCCCCAATAGTTGGTGTGTTGATTTGCCGGGTCGATTAGATCTACCACTTCAATCGTAACTATTTATTCGTGCTTAATTACCTATTCGCAATATTTAGATTGCATCTTATCTTATTCTTGCAGTGTTCTCACATCGTTTGTGCGATTGCATGACATCTTGGACTTATTCTAGTTGGTAGCCACGTCATAAATGTCGCACTCGACCAACGCGAGAGTTATCCCCCCTCACCAAAAGATTAGGTCACGAGAGAGCGTCATCATTTATTTGTAATAGAAATGACTTATTTTGAATAAAATATATCTACAAATAGGTTCTTGACAGCAATAGCACTAGCGTCAAAGATATATTTGTAATTTTTTTATTACAAATAGATTCTCGATGCTAATGATATTGGCACTACCCTCCACATTAGTGACTTAGTCCCGCGCTAGGAGGGGGTGAATGGCGACAACATCGTTAGCACTACCATGTTGGATCACGGTACCAATGCCGTTAGCGCCCGTGAAAATGATTACTCCCTCCATCCCAAAATATAAGAACTTAGAACCGGATGGGGCATTTCATAGTAACGAATCTAGACAGGCGGACCAGATTCGTTGTATTAGAAAATATCACATCCGGTCATAGGTTCTTATATTTTGGGACGGAGAGTATTTCTAGAATATAGGTTTAGGGGCCTATTTATAGAATAAGTTTTCTAAAAGGACAAAAAGGTAAAAAATCCAGCTAAGATACACCTACTAGTATCTCTTAAGTTCAACTACCTCAAGCGTAATTTACTCCTTTTGAAACAGACATATGTCAGCGTCAACCCCGCGGCGGCCCAACTCCTTTCCCCCAAGCACTCCAGTAGCCCCTGCTGACCTGCTCTTCCTACTCTCTCTAGGCTAGTGTTTGTTTTATTGCAGATAAATTAATAATATGAATACATTAAATATTACATATTATCTAAACATAATAAATAGTAGTTAGTTTAAAACAAGTGGTCTAGGCAATAAAGTAAAAGAAAGTTTCATGAGAAATTATTCTTCTTAAAACATGAAGCAAATAAATCGTAGTAACAATCAGGTGATAAAGCATACTAAGCTGAAAAACTGCAAAAGTACAAACAGCTCCTCTTCGTTGGCTCCCAAACGTCATTGTGTTGTCTTTCCACTGTCCTTGTCGTCACCCTCGGATGCACCAGGACCACCAGGTGAACACAACCGCCAGGCAAAGTGTGGTAACATATGGCAAGATTCTTTTTCTAGCACTTTGGTCCCACATGTCATTGTCTCAGAAAAGTATGGCAATGTTATACATTGTTAGTCAAAGTGTGGTGCCAAATTTATTCGCCTAACCTTAGGCAAGCTTAGCAAGAAAACTATGGCAATCCTAGACATTGTTAGTATATGAACCAAACAGGCAGTTGCCGCTGGCAGCTGATCTGGAGTCGATGAGTGCAACGAGCCAACGATCGAGTATGCATTAAAAAGAAAAGTATGCATCCTGGCATTGCGAGTCTTAAAGCATCTTTCATGGGAGCCAGAATTGAAACTAGAATGGTCGACACAAAAACCAGGTACTGCAACAAAGGAGATAAAAGAGATGCACAAATGCACGATGGATAACCTGCATTCCGTTATGCGCAGAAATAAACTATCTTTACCCTAGCAAAACGGGAAAATTTGAAGACCAATTGAAGTGCACAAAAGACAGGTAAGGAAACAGTGGCATTATTTCAGTTGTTGCCGCAAGCGGGAACGGCAGAAACCATAGTTATTAGTCCTGGAGATCTTCAGTAAGAAAAATAAGACTAGGATCAGCTGGCGAACCGCTGCGCCAAGCTGGCACATGTTAACAAAGCGGACAGTGGTTCAAATAGGTAGGGAAACGACCGAGGTTAACGATAAATCCTAGCATGAACGGAACTCCGGCATTAGAAGGGGCTACTGTAACATCCTGTAGGAAGAAAAATGATGAAGGTTAACGAAAAAGCTGATGGTCATACAATCAGAACAGAATAAGGGGCAAAGATTTTGTAATGTGAAGAATGATTCACGAGAAATCCCCTTACTTCACAGCGATGATCAGCCAGAAAGATCAGCATTGCATTATGTACATGGTGTACAGCAGCCACATATAACTTGTTACCTACAAGACAATTTTGGATAAGACAGAGATAGCACCTCCAGGGTTTAACTTGCAGATGCGCACCGGGAGAAAGAGATAGCTGACCTTCTATACAAAGCCTTGATATCCTGGCGGATAGCATTAGCCTCCAAAAGTTCATCTTCAGAGTCATCAATATCAACTTGATTCAGTTTGAAGTCTTCAGTAGTGCAGAGCTCACTCCATTCAAACCATAGCTTTGGGATAACTTCTTTCTTGAATGCAGTTTCATGGAACTTCACCTCTGGAGAATCAGCAGCAACAAGCCTGTACACAAACACTTTCTTCTGCTGTCCGGGCCTGAATGCACGTCCAATTGCTTGACGGGTGACAGATGGGTTCAAATGAACATCTAGAATGATGACTCGAGATGCACCAACAAGGGAGATTCCCTCTCCACAGGCCTTGATGGAACCAAACAAAACTTTTGCATCGGCAGAGTTGTTAAACTGATCCATCGCCACTTCTCTGTCGTCTGCACTAGTATCACCAGATATCATGAAAATCTCCTTCCCTACATGCCAGCCCAGCCTCTTAACCAACAACCTTTCCAAAAATTTCATGGGAAGTATATATTGACTGAAGGCAAGCAACTTCTCTCCTGCAGAGTTAGCAAGAGACAGAATGTTAAAGAAAAACTTGGCTTTCACCCCATCTTTAATGATGATAGACTCAATCAAGCTGTCAACAGTGGCATCTGTCAAGTTGCTCGCCCTATCTGCAGCATCACCCTCTGAAATTTCTGACAGGCAGGGATGAATGTACAATGCAGTCCCCACTGCACTTCTTTTGAACTTCTCATAGGCTTCTATCTTGTGAACAATTTCTTTCTGCTTGGTACTGAGTTTCAAAAACACACTAAAATCCACTAGGCCAGGTAGTTCATCTAAGATATCACCCTTGTAATAGTGAAGCACATCTTTTGTTAATTCTCTAAGACTTCTAATAACATGGGCTTTTCTAGTGAAGTTGTCATCGTTCAGCAGGGTGTCTTCCACTGACTCAGTGAATGCACTGTCATGAACCCCTTTTAAACTCCTGATACCTGATATTGCTACCTGACTCATTATACGTCTAGCAATAGGACGGGATGATTCCATCTTGAGAAACTTAGGGCGCACAAGGTCCAAGATGTTAAACACTTCCGAAACGTGGTTCTGGAAAAGTGTACCAGACAGGACCACTTTGCGTGGTGTTTGGACTCTTTTTAGTGATGCCAGTACATCTGTCTCCCGATTTCTTGGTGTATGACCCTCATCTAATATAAGTAGGTTGGGTACCATAAGCAGCCTGTCCCGACACGCAGCTGCAATGTTTCCATCTCCATCACCACAGATGATTCGTGAGAACTGCTTGTATCCAAGAAATAGTATGCTCATCTGGGCTTCCCAAGATTTGAGGACTTCCAGTTGCTCTACTCTTTTGTCAGCCTTAACAGAATAGAAATCATATAGTGGTATGTCCTCCACTTGCCACCGCTGAAACTCCCTCTTCCAAGTACCTAAAATCCCTTTCGGAAGCACTACAAGGGGCCTTGCAGAAGGATACTTTGCTAAGAAGCTTTGAATGAAACTTATGAGCATAAATGTCTTCCCTGAACCAGGAGCATGAGCTAGAATGCAACCTCCAGGTTTGTCTCCCACTAGATTCTTGACCAGGAAGCTGAATCCTTCCAACTGATGTGGTCTCATTTGCTTCGCATGTCTTGGATGAATGGCAATATCAGAGACAATGAAATCTTCAGAAACTTTAACAGCACCAGTATCAATCTCATCAGCATCCTTTGAACGTGATTCATAGTAATTTGTTCTTGTCCTTGAAGCCTGATATAATGTAAGCATGAAGTTAAATTTTCTTATCCACGTATGAAAATCCAACAAACTTTAGAAAACTGATGCAAGCATTCCATCTTTACTACATGACTCATGCTCTGAATACTGCCCAGGCTCCCAGCTTAGCTCATGTACAAGCCACTAAAGAAATCCATATGATTTCCAAAACGACTATTACTACATACTCCAAAGTGGTATCAATATCAAAAGAGTTGGTAATGAAAACACTCTCCCATTTTAGGAAGTATTTCAGCAAAGAAAAGGTCCCCCATAGCATGTTTTTCTATAAAAGAAACCAGAATCCCTAGAGATTCACAGTAAATCTAACAAGCATTACAAAAACCGTATGTGTGAGAACTATATGTCAGTAATTTTTATTTCATTCAGCATGAATCCACAAATTTCTCTTGATCGTGATGCCCTTCCACTGCCTAAAGACCTTCAAGGTGCTATGTGCCTTAATATTAATAGCAGTTGTGTAGGAAGTGAGGAAAATGATTTTTGACATGAACACAGCAAAGTGGATACAGCTGGTGTGTAGTGTCAAGTATAACCAGATCTAACGCTTGGGGCTTTAAAAGTTGATGCTGTATGAGACATGAGGGGTTTCATGTAAATAATTAACTTGCAGTTTCTTTATGAAAAAACAATTCCCAAAGTTGGTTGTCTGCTTATAATTTCCTCAAAGTAAAACTAGAATCATAGACATCATAGTTTTGAGAACTTTGAAGTATCACATGTCCTAAACATGGTACGCACCTTTTTCCACTGATAATCAATTATTGTTTCAGCCTTTCTAACAATCATGCCACAAATACGGCATACGTGGCCTAGATCTTCATGAATTCGAATGTCATGATTGCAGTCGTCATCCATCTCATTTTCATCATCCACATCTTTTTCATTGGACATGTCTTCATTTGTATCAAGCTGGACAAAGAATATTACTTGAGCATTATTGGAAAAAGACACACATCAGATAGAAATAATCAATTGAAATGCTTCAAAACTTTGTCATAATACACATATTTAAATGATTTGACAAATGAACGCCTTTTCAAACTCTACCTTATCTTATAAAATACACTTTGCCATGAAACTTACTTTGTGCACAGCGGTATTCAATCTTGAAACAAAAAATAAAGATTATAGCATGTATTTACGAGTACAATTAGCAGTCAGATGGAAAAAGAACCAACAATTTTATAATGCTGCAGAATAAAAGTAAAAAAAAAAACATCTGTGATTACAACTTGTACCTTTGTACATTCAGCAGCCAATGAAAAATCTTTCCAAAGATCCTCGAGACCATCACTTTCTTTTACAGGTTTCTCCTCTTCTATCATAGTCCTGTAGCTTTGTGAAGGAACATCATTTTGTTGCAAATCCAAGTTTGAATCAACTGCTGCTTGATTTTGATGATTTTTCCTTTTTCTTTTTCCTAGGTTAGTTCCACCATCAACATCTACCAGGGTGGTGGGTTCTGTTTTCCTTCGTTTTCTCTCATTAGGAAGAGTAGGAAGAGTAAGGAGAACTTGTGTTTCTGCTATCTTCTCTGCATGGCTTGCTGCCTACAGTGAGCAACAAGAGTTAAAGTTCAAATATGAGATATTTAAGCTTCAAAAGAGTATAGATTCAGCAAACATCAAACATTTCCATTCTAACATTCCAGACAAGAAATATCATAACGCTCTTCAGATTTATC
The DNA here is from genome assembly GCF_000147395.1 of Oryza glaberrima. Classification (NCBI taxonomy): domain Eukaryota; kingdom Viridiplantae; phylum Streptophyta; class Magnoliopsida; order Poales; family Poaceae; genus Oryza; species Oryza glaberrima. The sequence continues at coordinate 8,128,258 of NC_068331.1, read as the reverse complement.
AAAATACAATCACAAGACATGACGCAAAAAATTGGTTTGTCAGTGCAGGTATGTAAAGGAGTAAAAGTACCAATATGTAGAAGTGGATAGTCCATTGAAAAATTTCAAGTGAAAGATACATACCACCAGATCTTGAACGCGTTGCTCCTCAGGTCTTTTCTGCAATATAACCCTTTCATATTGGATAGATGGTTGCCAGCTGGTTTGCAAAGGGAACTGATTTATTAACGGTGCATTTTGACCATAATATGGAACAATTTGAGTGCTTTGGACTCCATCAACATGCAAGGTTCCATTTACTTGGTCTTTCGCACTGGATACAATCCATGTCGTGTAAGGACTAGTGAGTCCAGATGGTGCCTGTTGTTTATTGTTCTCAGATGTGAGCTGTTCACATCCTTCCGTATATCCGTCCTCATCATCGGAATCAAGAACTATTATTGCTGAGCTGTCCTTCTGTTTTTGCTCCAAAGGAGTGTCCATGTTAGCATCCATTCTAGTGGTTACCAAAGGATTTGCAGTGCGTTGATGCAGTGAAGAAAGAAAATTCATCAACTGGAGTTTGCGAGCATAACTAGCTTCCCATTCTTTGCCAACACCGCCATATCCCCAATCATGATCCCTATTTGATGCAGGAAATGAGATATCATTTGGACCCCCAGGCATAAACACATTGGCATTGGCCTCAGAAGAAGCCTTCCTTTGCCTGCGGTAATACATTGCTACAAAGACAGCAGATTGATTAAATCAGAGGAGATGTTGGCTGTGGTTTGGGGTATCAAGTTAGAATAAGAGAAAACAACAGATTAGGTCCATGAAAGAACAGGTTTTGGTTGGGAAGAAAACCAAATGATGCTTGAATAGCCCCTAAGTCTGCAAAACATTGAAACTGTGCAAATGTCAAGAATAATGGTCAGCTTAATGCACAACTCTTAAGTTTAGAACATAATGTTATTTAGGATGTTCTATAATATAATAGCGAACAATACTGAAACAGCATAACAAGCACATAAGGCAAGTACCACATAAGAGCTCGATATGTGAATGGAGCAGCTGGTCTGATCTGGTTGCAAATATCAGACAGAGAACAACTATCCAATAACCATAATGGTTCAGGATAATGTGGCTCAACATGACGAGAAAATTAGTATTAATTGAAATTCGCAGGGTCGAATAGTTTAGAGTATATAGATGTCATTAATCATAAATCACCATGGTTTGGCATAATAAACTAAAAGAGTTTTGTGAAATATACTCTTCTTTATATGCACCATCTGCAAACGCCCACTTCCCAAAGTGCCATCAACAAACTAGAAAATTGCCATTCTACCATCATCAAAACGGGGATTCGCTAAAATACCACTCCACATTTGGGATTCACCACAATGCCACTCAAGTGTGGGGCTTCACCGAAATGCCATTAACTTCCATTTTTGAGAATTAAAAATTGTTTTGTCCTTTCCCCTCCTATATTTACTGTCCAAAATACCCCTGATTGAATCCAATTAAGTGGGAGCTCACACATCTAGGAAGAGCGCGTGGGAACAGTTGACAAGCGACAAGAGGGGAGGGACCGCGGCAGTGGAGAGGTGGGCTAGCAACAGGGTAGCACGAGAAGAGGAGCGGTGGCACGGCGGCAGAGTGAGAAGAGGAGCGGCGGCGGCGCGTAGGGATGGGGGGTCGGGGGCGCCCGCGAGAAGAGGAGTGGCAACGGCAAGGTGGCACGGGGCCAACTCTAGCTCCCAGGCTGCTGCTCCTACTCGAGTAGGAGAGAAGAATGGGGAATTTGGATGGATTCAATCGGAGGTATTTTGGTCATTAAACATAGGAGGAAGGGCCTCAACAGTTAACTCCCAGGCGGCCACTGCTCCTGCTCGAGTAGGAAAGAAGAATGGGGAATTTTGATGGATTAAATCGGGGGTATTTTGGTCATTAAACATAGGAGAGAAGGGGCGAAACAATTTTTAGTTCTAAAAAATGGAAGTTAATGGCATTTAGGCGAAGCCCCACACTTGAGAGCGGCATTATGGCGAATCCCAAATGCGGAGTGGTATTTTAGCGAATCTTCGTTTCGATAATGGTAGAATGGTAATTTTCTCTCAACAAACACCTCCATTGTACGCCATGAGAATCTCAAATCACGACATAACTCTCAATCCCCCCCCCCCCCCCCCCCCCCAACCGCTGGATTGAGATCCTCTGCAGTCAGCATGTTAGAAACATTTCGCAGGCTCCAAAGCAAAGCAAAAAAGCTCCAATCCAGAACCTAGTTCACTCAAACAAACAGACAAGCAAGCAAACAAACAAATGAGGTAGGAGTAGAACAAGCACTTCTCCTTCCTCATAGGAAAAGCCCTCAAATGTCATAAATAGTTTGTTTCCGAGGAGCAAGGCTAGGAAATCACTCTTCCCGACCATTTCCAAGCACAATACAGACCTTGTTCTACTCAAATCGAGGTGTACATGTACAGGTGCTTAATGCATGATATCACGATCCAAAAAAAAAATATCACAGGAGATTTCGACCAACGGACGCGAGCCAACATTACCATCCAGATTATCACCGAGAAAAGCCCGAACCAGGGGCGGATCCAACTTGGAACATGGTGGTTCAGTTGAACCCCCAAACTTTTGGGTGAACAAACAAACTGTTATTACTTGAATTAAGAGAGGTTTAAGGCTATCAAATTAGGGTAAGGAGGAGGAGAAGATCTAGAAGAGAAGCTAGTAGGGTTCACGAACGCAAGCAAATTCCAGTCCCGGTGGGGTGGGAGAGAGAGAGATGAATCAGAAAGAGGACGCACCAGGATCCCCTCCCCTCCGCTGCTCTGCTCGCCAGATGGAGATCGCCGCCCGGCCCTCCCCTCGTCTCGGCGGCGGCGCAAGGAGCGGAGGAGAACGAGAACGAGACGGGAGATTTCCTTTTTCTTTTACGCGATACTCGACCACACCGCCCTTGTCTCAATATTTTTACTTTGTGGGCAATTGCGCATTTAGCTTCTTTTGAAAGCTAGTAACCAATTTGATCCTTTTATCAACTTTATTTATTTGATCATTCTTTTTAATTTAAATTAAAGATATGGTCTGACCATATTCTGTTAAGGTCATCTAACCGTGTTAACTAAACCATAAAATGTCCCTTCTATCCTTACTCATTTGACCTTATTACATGTGGGACCCACCCGTCAGGTCTCTCTTCTCTCCTCTTTCTTCTCCTCTCCTCCACGGCTGCACTCACATGGAGAAGGCCGCGAGCGGCGAATTGTGGAGCACCGCCTCCACTTCTCGTCGCCGCCGAGCCGTCGCCCTCGCCGGATCCAGCCGTAGCCCCTTCCTCCGCGCGTGTCGCCGGCGCCTCCTCTTCCCTTCGTACGCCGGCCACCGCTGCCGCCCCCGTCCTCTGCTGTGATCGTGTTTATCAACTTATCATAAAAAGTTATCAATAGAAGGTCGTCGCGCTGTTGAAGGAGATCCGGCGCCCCACGTCGTCCGGTGGTGATGACGCCGCCAAACCGCCGCTGCCGCCGCCATCGTTACCCGCACAGCAACACTGGCATCGTCGGTGTCAGGCACGCATTCGTCGAGTTGCTCCTTCGCTGTCATCTTCAACTACTCCGTCTGAAATTTTTGGAAGATTGTAAAACTAGCGAGTAGTAATTAGTTAATCAATACCATAATCTGTTGATTAGGCAAGAAATCAGCGGCAGCAATGCTGTACTTAGGTGTAATTTTCCTCACCGTACATTAATCTAAGCAATTTGTACACACGAGGAGCGTCGTAAAAGACGGGGAGAAGAGATAAGAAGATAAAGGGCAAAACTATAATTTTACGTGGTTTCTCTTTCATCAATTGGGTGGATATTATATTTTAATGCGTGCAGTGTCCTGTAGCAAATTACCACACTTTCAAAGTGTCCTCGGACAAATTTACGTTTTTGTGGTATCTCAGAACTAATTACACATTTTTTAAGTGTCTTGTAGCAAATTTTGCTATAAAATTACGACGCTCGTAATAAATAAGACATGGTTAAAAATGCGAGGATGATTTAGGCTAAATGTGAAGAAACTTTAATAACGAAAAGTTGTGGAAGTAGTAATTTTTAAATGCTTACTAATCTGTCTAAAAAGATAAACTCTAGCTACGAATTGGGACGTGTATGTCCAAGTTCGTAGTTAGGATTAGACTTTTTTTTTTTGGACGAAGGGGTATACTTTAGTGCAAATTTTAAATGGTGGAAGTGTTTATATTTTTAAACAGAGACATTAATTAGTAATTGTAGTGGGCCGAAAGCCTGCAAGAGGTCGGCCCGACCACTTATGCTACTGGGCTTTATATGGGCCATAAAATGCGAGTAGTTGGGCTTAATTATTAGAATGCGACATTTTTTCAGTGTTAATCAGTTCGATCCCCCAAGATGAAGTATGGATTGATATGGAAATGTTCTTTTTTTTTCGCGGATGTGAACGCACTTGGTTGATCTACATTTCTTAATGGCTTTGTTTGCCTCTTATGCTGCTGATTATCACAGAATTGCTAGTCACTTTATTTTCTTATGAGGTCATACTCAGTTCGGATTAAAAGAAAAGGGAGGTCATACTCAGTTAACAACACGCTCTTCAAACTTATCAGCTACAGTCAAAATTTAAATTTTAAGACTTAATTTTATTTTTAAGTTGATTTTGATGTTTTTTAATCGTAGTTTACTTTTCAGTATTATTTTTTAAATCACTAATAATACATATAAAAGTTATAACCATAAATTACCTTTTATCACTAATAAGTGTTATCCTAGTATTACTCTATTCAAATTTGCAATATTAGAATTTGTCACATCCATCTAATGAAGTACCGTTTGTAATCAGCAAATAGGGAAACAAATAGGGAGTAATTTGTAGTTGTCACTATTATACATGACTCGTTTGAGATAGCTGAAATTGATGGTTTGATGGATAATCTTTTTTTATAACAATTTTAGGGTATAAACGAATAAATTAACACCTACAGAGTGAAAAGATTGTTTTAGAACATTACTGGAAAGAATTATTTAAATTTCTTTTATAAAACACATTTGTTGTTGATGTGAAAAACACACACTGGCCTGGGAGATATGCTTAACTCCAGCGCAGGTCCAAATATGATGAGATGCGGGCGTGCCAGTCAGTTTGACCCTGCAACTGACAAGATATGTAAACAGTAGATCAAAGAGCTAATCGGCTAAACAGCCGATGGAGCAATCCCAGCCGATGTTGATACCAGCCGATAGCGATAGGGTTTTGAGCTATCGGCTATATATCCAATGTAGATTCTGATGCTTGATGTAAATAATGATATAAAGGCAATCGGTTGACAATAATATAATATAACAATAACATAATCCAATTGGCAATCGGCTAGCAATGATATGATATAATAAGCACTGGTCCGAAGGTTAAAGCATACATCGGCTGGAAGTCCGATGCCAATAAATCCACAAGATTAGATAAATTAATGGAACATTTGTTGTCATCGGCTAACTCTAACTTATATGTATATGCAATCCTTATAAGCCGCAACGTCCAGATAACTCATGGGCTGAAACCCCGATGAAACCCTTATTAGCAATCAAGAAGCAGGCTAGAGATTATGGTTCTAAGCATGACTTAGTAGATCAAACTTAACTGATGCAGCACTAAGTATAAAAAGAAACATAATATCTAGACAATCAAGCCGTTGACTGAGTTTTCAGGGTGGTAGATGTCTAAGCTAATCTAATCTAGCAATGCGATTTAGCCGATACCGGCAGAAACCCTAAAACGAGAAGCAGCCGATAGAGCTAAATTGATATGCTAAGACTAGATTAACAGAGACATATGATAAATAGGTAGGCAAATATACCATCCAAACCAGAGCAATCCAAGAGATCGAATGTACTGATGCAGCCTTGAACGACACCGACGTAAACGATACAATTCCCTGGGCCGGCAGAACATTGGACTTACCCCTTAGTCGGAGATCGAACACCGATGCATCCCGCCGGACGATAAAATAAAGTAAAAAAGGTAAAAGGTGGCGATGCGCCGAATTGTATTGATCGTGAGATGATTTACAATAACCCCGGGTGTATATATTTATACCCATGAGGAGATACTAGTTCTTATCGGATAAGAAAGAAAATTTCCTAAAGATAAAAGGAAAACATAAAGTCCTTATCGGACACTAAACACATTTTACTAAAGATAAAAGGAAACTAATCAAACTATTCCTAATTAATAGATAAACTGCCATGCCGCATCCTTCTTAAACTCAGACTTTTCTGGATAAATTCCCTTTAGTTCATCCGACTCCATCGAAAGCACGGCTGCTGGCGATTTGACGACTCCCATCGACTGATTCCATAACTCTGAAGTCGATACTGACTCTAAGCCAATAATGACTTTGGGTTTACTAAATTTCATCGTTAACAATCGTTTAGAAGCTTGAAAAACATACAAATGAAAATCCGAAATCCAAAAGGAGACAAGAACATGGCCAACTAATCCACTATCCAGCACGTACACAGGTGATGGAGATCACCATGCTGACTAATCCAGCTCATCATCAGTTCTTCTCTATTCAACTCCGAGCCTGACCACAACAACGACTAGTTGGTTTATGGTTACAGTTAAGTCCAGCTAAAGCTCCCAGCTGAGCAAAAGCTTACTACCACGAGTATACTTACTGGCAGTTGGACCAGTCAATTAATCAATCGGCAAAGCGCTGACCGTTGACCGGCAGTGCAAAAAAAAATTAGAGCACGCGCGCGCCGGTGCTGCATCGCCGTCCGTTTAATTCGGGTCACTACCGACGGCACGATCGCCGGCCGGGTGGACCGTACAGTTGTAATCAGCTAATCAATCCACCGTGTTGATTATCTCATCTCCGGATACGTGACAGCCACTCGCTAATCGCGGCACATCAGCGTGTCGTGATCAGTTATGTGTCTTGCTTTTCGGTTTTATTAGCTCAGGACGACGAGGACGTGGCCGTTCAGGTCATATCTATCAATAATTATAGTCGTTCAGTTTCAAAATATAGAAATTTTTATCCTCCAGAATTTATACTAAAATATAACAACTTTTTTACATGTAATTTTTATCAATCAGTCACAATATTCCACCATTCAAATTCAGTATGTATCTTCTTTTCTCAACCAATTATAATCTTCACTATTTAATTTCATCAACTTTCTTGATATTTGTATTAAACCATGAAACTTTTTATATTTCCATTTGGAGATAATAGTTAGCATTGGTGATGGGGCGGATGACGATTGCTTTGTTGGAGAGGTGTGTGTTTTGCAAATGCGATGTGTGGCATGTTTTGCTCCACATTCTAGCTGTTGCCCACTTGAGTTGTGTCACTTTTGATGGCGTCTTGCGGTTCACTACACTTCTCACGATTTCGAAGGGGATTGTGCTAGCTAGTGTAGCGTATATACTCTCTGATCATCCTATTTAGACTTGTGTGCATTTCTGCTTGAAGTAAACATGTCGAATAAAATGTCTCTTATATATGTCTAGTATCCAAACCACTTCCTAAAGGCTAAAGCACGCGGAGAGCTCGTAGTCCACGGCCATATATAAGGCCATTCAATCAACATGGTATATATAAGAGAAAGTTTAAATCTAGCAATAAAAAAAGACTATAAATTCCAGCATGCGCGCAAAGATCGAGACTTTTGAAGTCAATATCTCTATCATACACACGCACAACCTTTGAAGTTAATTGATCTCTATTTGACTTGTAAAGATATTTCTATAAGTAAGCGATATATATATTATAGATAGTAGAATATGGTTATTCGACACACTAGTTTGATTATATTATATTAGTGATTATACAAAGAACATGATGTATTTAAAATATCTCTAGAATTGAACAAACATGTTTTTTTTTTATGAATGACAAATTATCCATATAATTCCGAATGATCGCTCATATTTCGATTAATTACTTGACGGTAGCTTGCCCAAACGATCGACATCCATAATTTAACTTTTACTGCATAACTCGTACGGATAGTCGGTAGCTATGCATAAATATTAGGATTACATATATAACATTTATAACAAAACCCCCCATCACAATGCCTTTTGGACTGTTTAGATTACATCAAGATTCGTGTAATTACAGTACCACTAAAACCTTATCTTTTCTCTCCCTCCCAGTTTCCTTAGCAGAGCCACATGGCGCCTCCCTCCTAGTCAGCGTGCTGCTCTCAGCCTTGCCAACTATCCTCCTTTGTCTCTGTGGCTCCCTCGCTGTTAACCTGTTACGATCTCAAGGTTCCTGGCGAATCGCTCGGGAAGAGAGGTGAGATCGATCTGGGAATTTGGAGAAGAAAGCTTGGAGAACAGAGGAAGTAGACAGAGATTGTAGTGGTTTGTTTGCTTTTTTCTTCGATACCTTTCCCCTCTCAGACAGGAGGTTATATATACATTGAGTTCTATTGGGCCAACGGGCCGATACACGGAGCTTGGCACAAATGGGCCGCACAAATGAGACACAAGTCTAACAATTCCCCCCCTCTAAGCCACAGCTTGCCCCCAAGCTGGTGAAGCAGGTAAGCGATGCTTGAGTTGACGGAGGTTCTCCCAAGTTGCCAGCGACTCAGGAAGCCCAGACCACTGCACCAACCCATAGGGAATTGCAGACTTTCGACGCTTGATCAATTTCCTGCGCAAGATAATCTCTGGCTGCACAGAATCAGAATCCTCAGAGCACAACATGGGTAAGTCTGTACTTACAGAGATATCAGGTTTCAGAGCTTTCTTCAATAAGGAGACATGCACCACCGGGTGGATCAAACTTCCAGTAGGCAGCTCCAATTTGTAAGCAACAGCCCCTACTCGAGCCAACACTTTGAATGGACCGAAATAACGGAAGCTCAGCTTGTGACAAGATTGATGAGCCACGGTCATTTGCACATAGGGTTGAAGCTTCAAGTATACCATATCACACACTTCAAAGTGTCGTTCAGAGCGATGTTTATCGGCTTGGTGTTTCATCCTCTGTTGAGCCCGTGTCAGTTGTTAGTATAAAAGTTCATTGAGATGAGCTCGCTCACGAAGCCATACTTGAACATCAGGAATTGTGCTTGTTCCAACATCCACCAATCCAAACTGAGTCGGTTGACGAGCAAACAAAACTTCATAAGGAGACTTACCAAGAGCAGTGTGGAATGCAGTATTATACCAATGTTGAGCTTGAGGTAACCACTCCACCCATTTCTTTGGGCAAGATTGAACAGTACACCGCAGGTATGCCTCTAAACACTGGTTTAGCCGCTCTATCTGCCCATTTGTCTGAGGATGGTATGAAGAACTCATATTGAGCTTCACATCAGCCAAACGAAACAATTCTTGCCATAACGCACTTGTGAAAACCCGATCTCTGTCAGATATGATCACTTTCGGCATGCCAAATACATCATACACCTGACTCATAAAAGCTTTTGCCACTGTCAAGGCTGTAAAAGGGTGTATTAGAGGGATAAACTTGGCAAATTTACTGAATTTATCCACTATGACCATCACAGTATCATAGCCATTGGACTTCGGAAGGCCTTCCACGAAATCTATACTGACAGAGTACCAAGCCTAAAGAGGAACAGGAAGAGGCTGGAGTAAACCTGGGTTTTTGCAGTGCTCAGCTTTTGCCTGTTGACACACAGCACAAGTCTGTACAAAACTGATAACATCCTTTTTCCTTCCAGGCCACTCAAACAAGCTCTTGATCCTTTTATAAGTTGCATGTATCCCAGAATGCCCACCTATGCCACTGTCATGCAGGGAGGATAACACTGCTTGTTTGGCTTCTTGATGGTGTCCAAGCCAAACCTTGCCTTTAAACCTGATAACACCATCCACCAAAGTGAAATGGTCCAAACCTTCAGGGTGGAGGCTCAATTTTTGCACTAACTCCTGGGCAGTAGGATCTTCCAAGTAACTATCAACCACCACTTCCAACCACTTGGGTTGGCTCAAGGTTATGGCCTGTAAGTCCTCTGAATCCTCCTTCCTGGACAAGGCATCAGCCGCTCTATTTTCTTTCCCTTTTTTGTATTTTATCTTATATTGCATTCCCATCAGCTTGATGAAAGCTTTTTGCTGCATGCTTGTGGTCAATCTCTGCTCATCAAGGTGAGTTAAGCTTCTGTGGTCTGTAAATATAGTGAAAGGGGCAAGCTGCAAGTATTGTCTCCACTTCTCAACTGCTAGCAGCACAGCCATACACTCTTTCTCATAAGTGGACATTGTTTGAGACCTTGGACAAAGAGATTTACTAATGAAAGCCAAGGGATGACCCCCTTGCATCAAAACAGCTCCTATACCCGACCCACTAGCATCAGTCTCCACCACGAACTCCTTTGAGAAATCTGGTAGAGCAAGCACAGGGGCTTGCACAAGTAACTGCTTAATCTGATCAAAGGCATGCTGTTCTGAGATTGACCACTGAAAGGGAACATCCTTCTTTAAGAGCTCAATGAGTTTCTTGGCTAGAATTCCATAATGTCGAATAAACTTCCTATAGTATCCTGCCAATCCCAAGAACCCTTTGAGCTGTCTTAAGTTTCTGGGAACTGGCCATTCTTGCATAGCCTTGACCTTGGATGGATCTGTGGCAACTCCATTGGTTCCAATGATATGTCCCAAGTAGTCCAACTGCTGCTTTGCAAAGGAACATTTGCTGAGCTTAATGTACAGCTGATGTGCTTGTAACCTGGTCAGAACTAATCTGAGATGAGTCACATGTTCCTCCAGGGTACTGCTGTAGATCAGGATGTCATCCACAAATATCAGGACAAATTTCCTAATCATATCAGAAAATATTGTGTTCATAAGACCCTGGAAGGTGGCTGGGGCATTGGTGAGTCCAAAGGGCATCACCTTGAATTCATATAGACCTTGATGAGTCCTGAAAGCTGTTTTGTGCTCATCCTCTTGATGCAATCTGATTTGATGATAACCTGACCTCAGGTCCAATTTAGTGAACCATTTTGCACCAGCTAGCTCATCCAAGAGCTCATCCACAACAGGCATTGGGTACTTATTCTTCACATTGATGTTGTTAAGGGCTCTATAATCAACACAGAACCTCCATGTTCCATCTTTTTTCTTTACCAACAACACTGGTGAAGCAAAGGGTCTGACACTAGTCTGGATGATGCCTTGTTGCAACATTAACTACACTTGCCTTTCTATCTCATTTTTCTATTGTGGAGCATATATGTATGGTTTTGTGTTCACTGGCTGGGCATTGGGAACAAGGGGTATGCCATGATCAAACACTCTCTAAGGAGGCAAACCTGTAGGTTCCTGGAAACAGTTCTGGAACTCCTGTATTACCCCATGGACAGTGGAGGGAATTTGTTCCTGAGAAACTTCTGTGCTATTGATCCAGACTTTACCATCCATTGCAACTGCTTCCCAGACATCAACTTGGCATGCCCAACCTGATCCTTGACCCCTGTCAGTGTGATATTACTTCCCTTATATTGGAACCTCATTCTCTTTCTCTTCCAATCTACCCACATTGGACTGAACTTTTCCAACCAATCCATCCCCAAAATCATGTCATAACCTCCCAAGCTGAGAACCTTTAATTCATCAAAAAAACTCTACCCTTGACACAACCATCCAACCTCAGGTACCCTTTGAGTGCACTGCATTTGTCCCCCATCAGCAATAGTAACACGGGTAGCAGAGATTGGCTGTGTGATCAGCTTTAGTTTGCCCACTTGATGCTATGCAATGAAACTACTAGAGCTTCCTGAATCGACAAGAATTAGCAGCTCTTGATTCTTTATCAGCCCTTGTAACCTAATGGTCTTCTTTCCCATTGTTCCAGCCAGAGCACATTCAGAAAGCACAAGTTCTTCTTCACTACTTTCCTCTTCTTCAGTACCTATGGGTTCAGCATCTTCCTGCAGCTGCAAAACCTCCAATAACTCCTCCAGCACATGAATCTGCACTGATTTTGGGCATTTATGTCCTGGCCCAAACTTTTCCCTACACTTGAAACACTCACCACGAGCTCTTCTTGCTACCTTGAGGGAATCAAATCTCTCTTCCCACCTTGGCTTCTCTTCTAGCTTCTTATTCTCATCAGGAACTGTCCCAAGTATTCCTTTGCCTTGATAGGGAACCTTGCTCAACCCCTTATAGCCCTCCTTACTGAACTGCTTCTGATAGGGTTTCTTGTTGGTTTCTCCCAGAAGTTCCTCCTGCGTTTTAGCAAGAGACAACGCAGCATCAACAGAACGAGGTCGGTGCAGCTTAATAGCTGCCTTTATCTCAGTTTTCAAACCCCCCATAAACCTTGTTACAAAGAAGGTCTCATCATACCCCTTGTTATAGACTAACACCTTATGCATGAGCTCCTCAAACCTACTAGTACTCATCAACACTCCTTGACTAGTTATGGTTTTCTAATTCCTCTAGATGCTGTTGATATTTGTCCTTGCCAAACTTACTATGCACTGCTACACAAAGTTCTGGCCAGCTCTCCACACAATGTAGTTCCTCATAAGTTTGCAACCACAAAGCTGCATTACCAGTAAAATGCAGGGTAGCAAAAGAGGACCATGTTTCATAGGGCACTTGATACATGCTAAAATATTTCTCACTATTTGTCTTCCAAAGTTTAGGATTATCCCCATCAAATTTAGGGAAGTCGGTTTTAGGCAATCTAGACCCTACTGGACGACTACCACCATGGGATCCCCCCATTCCTCTCTCCGAACTCTCACCAAACTCAATAGCAACAAGGGATGTGCGGAACTGGGGCTTACCCATGACCAGGGTTTGCTCCTGAGCCGCGAGGGCCTTAGGCGCTGCACCCTGGTGTTAATAGTGAAATTTGGTAAGCCCAAAGTTACCATCGGTTTAGAGTCAGTATCGGCTTCAAAGTTCTAGAATCAGCCGATGGGAGTCAAGTCGCCACGATGTCGTGTTCTTGGTGGAGTCGGATCAATCAAAGGAAGCTTATCTAGAAGAGTTCGAGTTCAAGAAGGATGCGACATGACAGTTATATATTAATTAGGCATAGTTTGTTAGTTTCCTTTTATCTTTAGGAAAGTGTGTTTAGTGTCCGATAAGGACTTTATCTTTTCCTTTTTAGTTTCTTTCTTGTCCGACAAGGACTAGTATCTCCCTACGGGTATAAATATGTACACCCGGGGTCATTGTAATCTATCAATCTATCGATCAATAATACTCTCGGCGCATCGCCACCCTCTTCCCTGAGGTTTTTACTTATCTTCCGGCGGACACAGGGCTGTATCGGCTTTCGATCTCCAGCAAAGGGGTAAGTCCTACGTTCTGTCGGGCCCTGGTGAATCTGTCGGCTACGTTGGTGTTGTTCAAGGCTGCATCGATTCGATCTCTTGGATCGCTCTGGTTTGGTTGATATATTTGCCTACCTGATATCTCAATTCTATCTCTAATTGCATAGTGTTTAGAGACATATCGGTTTAGTTGGGACTGTCTCAGTTAGGTCTGATCTCCTGTCTTAGTTGATATATCTCTACAATCATAATGCTGTTCTAAATAGATTTGTTATATCCATCACATTAGACAGATCTATCGGCTCATCGAGTATTAGATTATCATATATAATCTCGTGCTGCATCAGTTAGGTTCGATCTACTAGATTGTTGTTGATAATATAAGTCTTGCTAAGCCGATAGGTTCATGCTAATGTTTTATCGAGGTGCTAGCCGATAAGTTATCTGGACGTTGCATCGGCTTGTAGGGATTGCATATACATATAAGTTGGATTTAGCCGATGGCAACAAAGGTTTCACTATTTAATCTAATCTTGTGGATCTTATGACATCGGACCTCCAGCCGATGTGTGCTTTAACCTTCGGATCAATATTTGTTCTACTATTTCATATTGTTAGCCGATAGGTTTCTACTGGATTATATTGCTATATTATATTATCATCAGCGGATTGCCTTTATAGCATTATCTACATTGGACATATAGCCGATTGCTTAAACCCTATCGCTATCGGCTGGTATCGGCATCGGCTATTATCGACTATCGGCTGGAACTACTCTATCGGCTTGTCAGCCGATCGGCTGTTTGATATCTTATTTGCAAATCTTGTCAGTTGCAGGATTAAACTGACTGGCACGTCCGCATCTCATTAATCTTTGGACCTGCACAGGAGCTAAGCAGATCTCCCAGGCCGGTATGTTCGATTTTTTCATCAACACCTGGTAAGTATCCTCAACGCGGTGCCCCATTGGCGGTGGCGTCGCCAGAGATGTTGTTGCCAATGGCTTGGACTCCAGGATCGTCACGCGCGCGGCTATCCCATCAACCGCGAGACGTAGTCCCTTGATTCCCGCATCGACACCAGGGGTCCACTTCTCCAGCCCTTGCATCGTCCCCAGGAGGTTGTTGATGTTGGTGGTGAGCTCGGAGACGCGCTCGCCCAACGATTCGATCTCTCCTTCCGCCATTACCATCCTCTCCATGAGCGTAGGTTGAGATTTCTTCCTCGCCAGTATGAGCTAGAACCTAGGCTCTGATACCAAGTTGTTATGATCTCAAGATTTCCTGGCGAATCGCTCAGGGAGAGAGGTGAGATCGATCTGGGAATTTGGGGAAGAAAGCTTGAAGAACAGAGGAAGGAGACAGAGATTGTAGTGGTTTGTTTGCTTTTTTCTTCGATACCTTTCCCCTCTCAGACAGGAGGTTATATATACATTGAGTTCTATTGGGCCAACGGGCTGATACACGGAGCTTGGCACAAATGGGCCGCACAAATGAGACACAAGTCTAACATAACCCTGCTACCCACCGCCTCATGGCTTGTCCATGTTTACCATCCAATGCCGGTCTAACCATCGCCTAAGGTTATCCCTCTTATTGAAACTCTCTCCCTACATATATATAATATTTATGGATATCAGATTGACCTGTCACCCGTGTATTTGTATATGTTTAGTTGTCATCAAACTACTAATTAAGAGAAAACTTACAGTCTGTCTTGTCGTTTATGCTTATACTTATCAGCCAAAATTTAAATTTTCAACGTTAAATTTGGAGTTGATTTTAGGTTTTTTTCAATCGTACTTTATTTTTCATCCTTTGCTTTTAGATCGTAAAGAACAGTATATAAAAGTTTTATTCATAAATTATTTTTCATTTACAAGTATGCCTTATTCGTTTTGAAGGATTCTTAAAGGGAATCTCAATTCCTTTGGAATAAGTACTATTTACGTATTCGTTTTGTAGGATTCAAAGGAAAATTTTCCATAGGAACACTATGCCAATCCTCCAAAAATCCTCCAAAATATACTAATTCCATAGGAATAAAAACATCCACTCCATCCTCTTTTGTTTACCTTAGTGTAGGAAAAATTCCTGTATTCCAATCCAATCTTTTGTTTTGCACGTGTATTCCTATATTATTCCTACGTTTTTTCTATTCCTGTGATTTGAAAATCCTGTGAACCGAATAGGCCCTCAGAGAGGTACATCAGGCAACAGTACTAAATACGTTAGGGCAACGGTACTTGACGGGAACTGCCTACTAATTTTGACATTCGGTTTGAGTACTCAATCTAGAACATTGACTCTGCCATGCACGTAATTGCCATTCCGTGTCTTCTGGAGATATACTTAATTGAATTCGTAGATCGATAGATAGTCAGCATGCATGATAATGGTGCCGACATGCCAAATCATCTGATGTTTTAAAATCCCTCCAATTCAATGGGCTGGAATTGGTGGAATACAATGAGGTGGTTCGCTGTCGCTTCAGTCAAGAGCTACATATAAAATCATCCTTAAATATATAAAGAAAAACAAAAGCAATTAACAGGCAAATCATGGACTAATATATCAATCGTGCATATATATATATGTATGTATATATATATATATGTATGTATGTATATATGTATGTATATAAAGTTGATAAATGGATTGAGGTAGGGCACTCATGATATCAATCATATATCACACCAAAAATTAGGTGTTGAGACAAAGAAACAAGAAGATAAAGAGATGCAATCATGCATATGCAACCGCAATAACTGCTAAATCTCACTTCGCAAGAAAAGACAGAGCCACGAGCATTGCATTAGCTAGATGCTCTCGCCGGCTGTCATGTGCTAATAATGGCCAGCCTGGTTTGTACCGGCCGGTGACACCGTTGGGTTGCAGCTCCAGGAGACTGGTTTACCCAATCAAGAATCTTGTCGGCCATGCTTTGTGTTTGTTCTTGCCAATGCCAGGGCATCTAGGACAACAATAATACAGCTCTCACGTATATATATCTAGCTAGATTGTTAATACGAGTGTGTGTGGTTCACTCACTCACAAACACTGTATTATGGACAATAATTTAAAGCACATTTTTTTTGTTCTTAAAACTATTGTTGTTTAATATAATATACATGTATTTTTTATATATATGTTTTAATACATTATTGGGCAAACAAGGGAGAAAAATTAAAATGGCTATTCGATGAGAGAAGAGACAACTGCACAAGGACAAATAAGAAGTAAAACCAGCTTGCAGGGACAAATAAATGAAATTATCTTTATCTATTGGGTTAAATGGATCATGCCATTATAAATTTATCATATTGAAAAATATATTATTACTATTTATGGCAATTGCTCTATGCTACTGAAATTTTATAAAATTCCATTTGCTGTCGTCATCAATTTCCTATCAACTTGGTACCCAACACCATTTCATCCAGACCTAAGGCGACCGACGAGGCATAGCTAGAAGCACAATACAATTAGCAGACGATGTGCTGGCGGAGGCGGCACTGCAAAGTGCACCTGACGAGACGTGTGAACGTGGCCTCACTTCGCCCATTGCTAACACCGGATCGAAAGCTCTCATTCTCGTCGTTTCTGGATCAACTCAAGTGCATGTCGCTGAAACCGAACCAGAAGGTCCCGCTCGCTGTCACGCTGTCACATTTGTTCATGGCCTACACCTCCATCATCATCTCCTCAGTCATCCTCCACCTCGCGTCCCTTAGATCTACTAGTGGATGCTAGCCCCTATATCGTCGCCTCCTCGCAAGGCTATGACCTTTGCTGGCCTTTATCTTCTCTATGGATGACAGCGAGGGCGGTGAGGAGGCTTGGACACTATCATGTCCTTGATGGCAGTGGTGATGCAAGATGATTTTTTCAAAATCTAGATGCTGATAAAAAAGTTGACAGAGATGACATGGCTTAAATTAAACAAAATTTTAATGACATGTGGTAGGTTTTACTAATAGTAAAAATGATATATTTTCAGTATTATAAATTTGTAATAGTATGATCCAATTAATCCTTATCGGCTAACAAATTGGAGCTCCCGCACATATTTGGTTGATATTTGACCTACTCGGAGAACCAATTGAAGCAAAAAAAAAAAAAACAATGTAATGTCATGATCCAATTTCTGTTTCAGGTTATAAGACTTTCTAGCATTGTCCATATTCATTCATTCATATATATATATATATATATATATATATATATATATATATATATATATATATATATATATATATATATATATATATATATATATATATATATATATATTAAATTTGTTTGGTGCTCCATGGTGCCCGGGCACCATTGTTGAAATTGAGTATATACCCAATTCAAATGAGTATGAAACTTTTTCAATTACTTAGGTATTAACATTAACTACTTTACTAACTAGTTTAAAGCAAGTTTGAACTGAATTTGAACTTGTTTTTGTTAGATTTTGATTCTAGGTATATAGCATCCATACATATAATTAGTTAGGTATGTAATCATGGATTGTGAAATAAAGTTAAATTTGAGATGTTTTGTTGATAAGTATAGGTATAAATCAAATTATTATAACTAGGTATATACTCACAATTTGAAAATTTTGAAAAATTTGAGTAATTTTGTGCATTTGATACCATGGTGCCCCATATAAGTGTCATATATATATATATATATATATGAATGAATATGGGCAATGCTAGAGCTACCGCGCACATTTAGTTCAAATTTGACCTTTGCAGAGAACCAATAGAAGCAAAAACACACTACTGTGACACACCAGGAAAAGAAAAGAACGCCACTGTGAAAGGAAATGGACATGAGTTCATACACACCTAATCGCTAATAATCTCCGGTACTACGTATGGATGTGCTGTGGCTTCACAAACGACAGCAAGCCAGCAACTCCAGGTGTTCGTTAGCGTGTCTGCTATAATCTTAAGCCTTGACAATAAGCTAAGCATGGGGTCCTTGCTGGAACCGTCCGGCCGACTTCGGTTGGTCTCGCGCCTACGTGTACGGCACTATTACCATTTTCTTAATCTCAGCATGCATGGCATCACGATCACGAGAGGACTACCTGCACTCCTGCAGTACTGCAAACATGTCAAACAAACCCCCCCTCTTTTTGTTGGTACTAGCAGCCTATCTCGAGACGACGACAGCAGAGATTGGAGGATTGATAAGCAGAGAGGACGTAAGGAGGTGGATTTTCGTTCCTCTAGAGAGGACGTTTTCTCGTTTTGTATATACCATTAAGAAACAAAAAATAATAAGATAAATAAACATTGTGATATATCACACCATAAATATATAAGTTTAAATTTAATTCATGCAAAAAAAACTGTAAATACTTACTATTTGTAATTTTTTTTGCGGGGGTACTATTTATAATTTGTTAATTGTTTTTACCATTTGTTTAATTCGATTTTCAACACGCGTACCATTATTGTTAGTACGTTTTTAGACTTTTTGATGAAATTTTAAGATGACATTAATTAATTACTTATAACGCTTTGTTAGATACTAGTATTTCTTCTGTCTCAAAATATCTTATATTTTTAGACAAGAGATTACTATATCGTCTACTCGATTCTCAAGTACTAACAAGTAGACTTTCCCGATAGATTGATTATTACAAGTGTTGTTTAGTGGTCGGCACTGGTCGGCCGCAGAATCCGCCGGCGGCCGCCGTCCCATACGCATGCCTGCATGCTGCTGCTGCCGCCATGCAGGACGTCAGGAGAAGGTAAGCTTGAGATTGGCGACTGGCCAGGACGACGGCGAAGACGACGACTTTGATCGTCTTGCCGCTCAGCACCGGCCTCACCACCCAAGAATTGTGGCTGTGGCTGATGATGCAACGCACATGCACGGGGGGTATCTATTCATCCATCTCCGACGCAGCCGGCACGGCATCCAATCCGGTGCGTGTCAGCGCCCGCAGGTTTCGGCACCGACGCGCGCGCGCGCGGGCAACCGACACCACCACGGAAACGGATGGACGATGGAAGGCGGCCGGTGACCTCCAGATACTGCGGCGCCGTCGCGTGGCCGCTGGGCGACACGCGTACGTTCCGCCGTGATTTTTTTTCCCACCCATTTTTAACGTGTTTCGAAAATGGGTCATCGAGAACTTGTTTTCCCACCCATTTTTAACGTGTTTCGAAAATGGGTCATCTGGTCACGTACGAGTAGTTGCTGCTAAAAACCTCAGGTTGGCGGCACCGTGAGGTAGGGTGAATTCCGGAAAATATAATGGTTCACCAGTGTCATAATATAATTTTTTGTTTACAACAAGTGTCATAATATAATGATGTCATACTTTGGGTATGCTACCATACGTCTACGCAGTATAAGGGTATCATCTTTTTACTTATACTTATGTTTATTAGCTAAAATTTAAATTTCCAACTCTAAATTTGGAGCTGATTTTGAGGTTTTCTCATCGAAGTTTATTTTTCAGCATTTGCTTTTAGATCATTAAGAACACGCATATAAAAGTTTTATTCACAAATCACTTTTCGTTTGCAAATATGCTACGAAAAAGCGAAACTATGGACCCGTAAATAATTTAACAATGCTTTCTATATTGGAGATTTGGAGGTTTGGAAATTTCGAATCCTGCATCAATTAAACTTGCATAACGGTGGCCGCTTGTCTAAAACATTTCCTTGTTCGTGCAAAAAAAAAAGTTCCCTTGTTTTTTCATCTTGAAAGAAGATACAGTATATATATTGCTAAACAATAAATTATTCTGGGCATTTTGAAATCTCTACTACTTTAAAAACATAATCATCCTCTTTCCATGATAACATGATAAACAATATCTGAAAAATCAACCTCATATATCAATCATATAATTTAGGGATTATTTTGTTGAAAAATCAAATCCAACATAATCCCTATTGAAATACCCAACCCCCAAGGTCTACTTTTTTTTTTCACACACCTAGAGGCGAGGTTTCGCTTCCAATCCATAGCGGGTGTGTGGAGAGAGGGACACACAAATGACAACGATAATGTGGGATAGGCAAAAACATTTTTTATTGTTTTATGGGTGGCCGGATTTTTTATTTTAGGAAGTCAATTCTAGACGATCTATTGAGGAATATTTTTACATCTCGAGTTCTATTAAGGATTTAGATGGATTTTTGTTATCTATTGGTGATGCTCTAAAAAATGCTCCGGAAAAAATACTGGTGCAAAAAATAAAAAAGACCAACCGATAAAAAATATGGTAAAAAAAATTAAAAACATGTTTTCCTGATCAAATTAAACCATGTTCTCCGGATCTGTCTGTTCGTTACAACACACATGCATGTGACTGGTTAAATAGAAGAGTAGTAGTAGTAAAAGGAACTGAGATCCGGTGCTGTAGTAGTAACGACTGCAACTTTAGCAGTCGGAGCATGTTATAGCCGTTGGATCGATGGAGCCAACATCCAGATTCGCTCTGTCATCTTGTTGCACCATTGATGCAACAGTAATCGCTATAGTACAGATTTGCTACAGTGTTTTTTAATAGTATTTTTCTGCCACCTGAACCGTTGATTTTTGATCCATCGGCTGCACTGCAACTGCTAAAGTTGTAGTCGTAGTAACGACTGCACCAGATCTTGATAAGTATTAAAATTTCACCGTGACTCTCTTCCCATGGACTCTACAGGGATATATGGACTGGTCGCAGCGTGCAAATTTACCCGCATACTGCTCGGTTCAAGTCCAAAAGAACACATGATTGATGAGTCGCCACTTAACCACCACCACCACCACTACGGCACTACCCCTCATCATCATCACGAGACGCTCCAACGACAACGAAGACAACCAACAAGTGATGGAGATAACTGTTGGTTGGTAGTAAAAAAAAATACACTCCCTCTATATTTTAATATATGACGCCGTTGACTTTTCGACTAACGTTTGGCCATTCGTTTTATTCAAAATTTTTATGCAAATATGAAAAATATTTATGTCATGCTTAAAGAATATTTGATGACGAATCAAGTCATAATAAAATAAATGATAATTACATAAATTTTTTTAATAAGACGAATAGTCAAATGTTAAAAAAAAGTCAACGGTGTTATACATTAAAATATGGAGATATTATGTTTTTCCAGCCACAGCATAGGACCAACCAACCAACAACGATCTGCACGTGCACGGACGCAGCAGCAACAAAACGGCCGATCGGAGAGACGGGGACTTCCCGTGGAAACTTTTGCCCGATCGATTTCGGGTCGTAAACTAGTGCGTCTTCTTGGGCGTACGCACGCATGGCCGCGCGCACGGGGAGGCCAAGGGTGGAAGACGAGACGAGGCGCGTACGCGGCTAAGCTTGAGATGGACGACGACGAGGAGGAGGAGGCCGACGTGACGTGACGCGACGCGACGCGAGCGGCGTCCGGAGACGGAGGTGTGTGTGTGGGGGCGAGAAGCAGCTGCGAAGGCCGAGATGCGCTCTCGTCTCGTCTCGTCCTACGCGGTTTGTCCTCTGCTTGTCCCTACCTGCTCTCCGTCCGGCTGCACCCGGTGCACGGTGGACCGGTACGTGATATTCGTTCGTTGAGATGATAGAGAGGGTGATATAGCCTCTGAGATGATGGATGGATGGATGGTGCTCATGTGGCACGGGTTTTAGCCATTGATGATTGCCCTTCGCAATCATGCATTAAATTGGCTGATTTTCCCTTTTTTTTAATAATGGAATAGAGGACCATGGAGTGAAAGTCTGGTAAATGTACTTACGCACAGTTGGATTAGTTAATGTCCTTTGAAATTATTGGTGTGAAAACAGAAATTGTACACTCTTAAGTGACAAAAGAAAAAACGAACGTAATAGATTTGATGTAGAAATCCTGTATATGCTTAAATTGTCAAATATAAGAGTGGAAGTTGCGTATAGTTTTCTTATCACCATATTGAAAAGATCAATTTAGCTGTATATCATGACAAATATTTCTTTATTGTTGATGCGAAACATAACAACAGTTTTTCTTTAGAAAAAAAAGTGATACAACTTATCATCTCATTTGTTTTCACGAGGATAATCCATGTTAAAAAGAAAAAGAAGAAAAATCAATATTACGATTAGCAATCAAGCTACATGTGTACAATTCGAGGCACTTATTCTAAAAAGTTTAGTTTCGACTCATCTATCAGATAATTAATGCCCTGAAAAGGCAACAAAGACATATTTCCCGTTCAATTCTCGCAACACGCAACTAGTACACAACCGTCAACCGTACAACTACTTATTCAATACTACACCCCAAATCTTCTAGAAATAGACCATAAACTGTCAACTTGTTCAAACAGTTTTTACTCTAGAATCAATTTGTCCAAACGGATTTTACTCTAGAAGAGGAAGCAAGACCAAGTGGCCACTTATCAAGAAAAACCACAAAACTCCAACATTCTAGCAACTCCCTTACCTGATCATCAGCTAAAAAAACAGAATAACAAATGTACATACAAGTTTACTCTCTCCGTCGCATAAAAAATTGACCTAGTATCGGATGTGACAATCCTAGTACTACATATGTCTAGATTCTTAGTACGAATATGTCACATCCGGTTTTAGATTCGTTTTTTAGGGACAGTGGGAGTACAACTGATGATGAAGCAAAGTGTAAGTAGTAAAAGCAAGTACAATAGCAAACTATAAGCCAGCTGTAAACATATTTTAAGGAGATAAATGAGGAGAGAGAAGAGCAGCGTGCTACAGATTTATAGCCAGCCGTAGTACGGACTTCAAGATGCAATGTGTGTATGACAGGTGGTACCGGTTATTGATAGTGTAGTATGTAACTATTGTATGAATGAGTTATTAAAATGGCTACATATTAATAGGTACCTAGTAGTTGACTATACTATTAAACTTTGATCTAAGAGCAAGTTTAATAGTATAGTCAACTACTAGCTCCAATTTATCTATACCCAACCTAATAGCTCATTAATACAATAGTTACATACTACACTATTAATATATGGTCCCACTTATCATACACACAGTGTGTCATGGAGTCCGTACTACAGCTGGCTACCAATCTGTAGCCCGCTGTTCTTTTCTCTCTTTATTTATCTTTTTAAAATATATTTACAGCTGGCTTATAGCCTACTATTATAACTGCTGGCAGCTGCCCGAGCGAGCAGTGCACAGAAAGCAACACACACCCCGTCCCATGCGCCGTGTCCACACACACACCAAGCCGCGCGCGCGCGTGGTCCATGCCCACCTTTTTTGTCGCGTCGCGTTCGCGCCCACTAATCACTCGGCGACGACGCTGATCAATCACAACCCCCTCTCCCCCTCCAAATCCTATTAATACCCACCAAATCCCCTCCAAATCCACCCATCTCCTCCTCCTCCTCCTCCTAAGCTCAAGCAAAGATTCATCCATCGATCCAACTGATCCAATCCAAACTCCAAAGGCAAAGCAAAGAAGGTCGCATTCGATTCAATTCCAGCGATGGCGGCGGTGATGGTGGCGAGGCAGGGGAGGGAGCTGCAGAGGTACAGCGACAACACGGGGGGGAGGATGGTGGTGGGGTGCATCCCGTACAGGGTGAGGGGCGACGGCGGCGGGGTGGAGGTGCTCGTGATCAGCTCGCAGAAGAAGGGCGCCGCCGCCGGCGACGTGGTGATGTTCCCCAAGGGCGGGTGGGAGCTGGACGAGTCCGTGGACGAGGCGGCGCGGCGGGAGGCCCTGGAGGAGGCCGGGGTGCTCGGCGAGATCGGCGCCTCGCTGGGGCGGTGGTGCTACCGGAGCCGCCGCTACGACGCCACCTACGAGGGCTTCGTCTTCCCGCTCCGGGTCACCGACGAGCTCGACCGGTGGCCGGAGATGGCGGCCAGGCGCCGCAGCTGGGTCTCCCCGCAGCAGGCCATGGACCGGTGCCCGCACTGGTGGATGCGCGAGGCCCTCCAGCGATTCGCCGACCTCTTCCCCCAACCCACGCCGTTGTCCCTCTTGTAGGCGGCGGCGCCGGCGGCGAGTTCGCCGGAGTTGAGAGCGATGTAATTAATTTGCAACCTCACGGGTCACAAGAGATTCGGCCATGTAAATCTCACCCTTAGTTAACACACAATTTTTTTTCGTGACAAGCAGAGAAATTCAGAATTCCATTCGGAGCCAACCAAAATTTGGCAAATTTTCAATTCTATTGGGATTTTTTTTTTTTTGTCACTCGAGAGCTAATTGATCGATTCCTCTTGCAATTTGCAAATCGAACGCGGCGTGTACAGCTCGCAGCAGATAAGGACGCTGTCCGACAGGTGGGGCCCGCAGCCGCAAGTGGGTCACTCCATTGTCCCACTGAGACGGCGACGAAGGCGACAGATTTGTCGTTGGGTAGCACTAAGCCATGATTATTAGTAGGAAATTTAATAAGATTGCATAATTAGCGAGCGTGTGTGCTACTGTGCTGACCTTTGCGTAGTGGTTGGGGGCGTGTGATTTGGGGAGAGAGCGCGAGCTAGTTAAAAAAAAAAAACTTAAATGGTGATTTGGTGATGGTGAGGGGGCCTGGTCGGTAAACTTGGCATCCACGTGGTCCACGTATGGGCAAACTATTCCGTCCGCCGATGTTGCTAGGGCATCTCCAAATCCAATAGATGTAAACACAAATTTGATCTTAGACAACAATTTAATCTTTTCTACTTTTAACTTTACTTGAGACATCTCTATAAGGCATGTAAAGTCGATGTATTTTTTTATATGAATATACACGTTTTAAAAGAATTGACAAAATATACCATTGCCGCGGAGCGGGGATGTGAACTTGCGGTGAGTTCGCACGGTGAGTGTGCAAACTCATGATATTCCTAGGGAAAAAAGCGAACTCGCGCGAGGGAATAGCGAAGCGGGGTCCTGTTAAGCGAGCTCTCATGTATTCGTACGCGTAGGTCTGTTATGGACGTACAAAACCACAACCTCGTATTCCTAATATGACGCATGAGTTCACATCCTTACTACGGTATATTTTTGTTAATTTTTTTATTAATATGTATATTCCTGTAGACTGGAAAAAAATATAGTTTCAAAAAAAAATCCCTATATGTTAGGGCCATGCTCTTAAGAACATACCATGTGAATATTTTGATCTTTAGGGTTCCTTATTTTCAAAATTTATGCCCATTTTATATGGGTTGACCATTAAAGCAAGACGCACATGGTGACTTTGTCAATATCAAGATATGTCGACCCAATCTTCTGGAGATACTTATAGAGATAGGGTATGCGTGTATGCGTTCATCCCTCACGTGGTGACTTTGTCAATATCAAGATATGTCGGCCCAGTCTCCTGGAGATAGATAGGGTATGCGTGTATGTGTTTATAGGGATGAGTATGCGCGCGTTGGGAGTGTTAGCTTTGTACTGTGTTTCTAAAACATAAGAACTCAAATCCAATTATCTAATTCGGCCCCAAATGAAGGGATCCAAACGGGGTAAAAATTAAGCCGGACGGTGGATACGCTGGAGGATCCGTACCCTCTACCGACCTAAGGCAAACTTTGACGTTGTACCACGAAGGGCGAAGGCAGAGGATGGCCTTGATTGCACCACAAATCCGACAGTGCACGTGAACATTCATTTATTTGAGATATTCCTGGTTGCACATTGCTCGACTAATTAGGGTGGTACTGATTGTTAGGTTCCTTCGACTATACTGGTTCAACAGGGACAATCCTTGCCGAATAAAATGGGTTACCAATGGATCAAAGGGTTAACCTATTGATCCGGCTTGATATCTCAGGGGACAACAGCCTGCACTACATCACAGGGCCTACACGCAAAGTTAAACGAACTTTTCAACAACTAGGTTTACCCAAGTTACCTACTCCCAGCAGCAAGGGTTGACAGGATTACCGATTGCAGGTTCTTTGCAAGTCCCCACCAATTCAGACATCACAATTCCAGCAGGCCGCTGGATATCAGTAGTTAAAGACCACTCACAAAAAACGACAAGCACCAGGTGGAATTAACATAATATTAGCAAAAGATGCAATAATAATTATAACTAAGGCACTATAGTAGTTGGGCTGTATCAGTTCAGCAGTAACATTTACAACTAGGTTTGAGAGAGATCATTTACATACTCAGTCTGTCATAACCTACTTCTCACTAGCATCAGCGCTGCTATCAATTTTATCGTCCGCTGTATCCTCTGGCCCAGTAGACGGGAGTGCACTATCATCAGCTGCTGTAACCTTGTTTTCGTCATCACTTACAGATGCTGGCTCAGCGCTGTCAACCTCAGTACCTAAGGGAACACATAATGTGCGGGAGTAGTGTGAGCCACCGTACAGAAAATAACAGCAAAGAGCATACACTAATCTGGATAGAGAAGAACATTGTATGGAGTACCTTGAATAGCAGTATCGGCGGGTGTTCTATCTTCTGATTCAGCTAATGTTGGAATCTGAGTGCTCACGACAGTATTATTTTCTTCAGTAGCAGCACCCGACGGGCTAGTCGTTTCGTTCGGCTGCTCTAGCTTTGCCTCCGATATTCCTGCTGGGATTTGCACATCAGCAGATACATCAGTAGCATCAGATAATGGCGTTGGTGGATGAGGTGCTGCTGTAGCCACTTGATCATCATCACACTCAGGCGATGTACCGATTTCCTTTGATATAGAGCTTTCAGAAACAGGAACAGAAGCGTCACACGTAACTTCAGTACCACTCTCTTGTTTGATGGCAGCAGACGGGGCAGTGGAATGATCAACTTCGTCAGAACCATGACGATCTATTGATTCAGTCTTCAGCATGGATACATCATCAGTACATGCAGCAGAGATAACATCATCAGTACCTTCTTTATTTCCCAGAACGCCATCACTATCAGCTGCTTGGACAGAATCATCATCATTCGAGTCTTCTGATGGTGAATATCCTACTAGATTCACAGTTTGAGAATCATCATTGGTAAGACTACACTTTGCATTATCACCTCCACTCAAATTGGAAGTTCCATCCACTCTGCCCTGGTCCTTTGTTGATGCAAATTTAGAGTCACTATTCTCTAATCTCTCTTGTTCTGCTGGCTGATTTGAGTCAGTTAACTGCAAAACAGCAGGCACGCTAGAAGGACCTTCAGGAATACCATCAATCTGCATTTTTTCGATCTCGAGAGTGGCTTGCTTAGGACCAATCAAATCAGCAGCAGTATCTTCCTTATCTGAGGCATCATAAGGTGCCTGGCTGCCTGCTAAATCAGTCTCCCTAGAATGGTCATTTCCACTCACAAAATCTGACTCTGTCTGGCAAGCCGCCAGGCCAACGACCATCTTGCCATTAATGTTACCTTGCAGATTTTCCTGATCCCCTATGGGGGAAGATATTGTACAATGAACAATCTCTTTATCAACTTCATGCATATCATGATCATCTGTATAGAAAATTGATAAACTAATGAATAACTACACTTAGTATTGTAAACATGATCATATATATTAATTACCACCTCTGTACCCCTTTAATTGCCTTTTCAGACAATGCCTCCCGTACACCCATCTGCAATTTATTTTCTAACTAGCAAATTGCCTATGCGTTGAAAAAAAAATCATGCTATGTGCACTGCACGCTCATCATTTAAAGAATATGTAGACCTGCTCTTTCTGACCCCTTCAACTATATTGATTCCTTCACTACATACTTGTAAAGATCTTACCAAATAATATGGACATTATTTTGTGTAGACATTGTTATTTTGGGGATCGTTTAAATTTATTGAGCATTGGAGTTTCATCAACACATAGGGCCCATACGTTAGTGATAGAGGTAGTGGAGACAGATTCACTGCCATCACCACTACTACCTTTTAAACTAGTATAGATTATATGTATGGAAAAGTAAAAAACATATTAGTAGTCTAGAAGTACTTTTGATGACAAATCTACTTGTGTAATGCCAATGTGCCATCCACTTTTTTGTGTGCATATTTGTCAGAGTTTAGAAGTTCAGAACAAAAAATATATACTACCTCCGTCCCATAAAAATTGAATTTCTACCTTTGAAACATTGTCCCATAAAAATTGTATTTCTACTAATGTGGGACCCAACAAATTGATTACATCAAAACATATTTCCTCGTAATCTCCATTCCTTCCATCACATCTCTAACTTGATGTCTCAAATTTCCTTTTACTCAATTTTATATATGGAATGTGTGTATTTATTGGATTCATTAAATAAGGTCATTGTGGTCATTTTTCAATCCTACTAATATGTCCTAAATTAGCTAGAATTGCAATTTATATGGGACGGAGGTAATATCTAAGAGGGAATGGTTGCAATAGTGCATAATTTTAAACCAGCAAACCTTTTGTAGATGCAGGTTCTGCAGCCGCACCTATATTCGTTTGTTCTGAAGCACAAACTTCTTTACCTGAAAAGGCAAAATTGCACTTGAGTAGCTGCCAGTACTAACCAAAGGGAAAAACAAAAGAATACACTCCTCCAGTTCTTCGAACTCTAGCAGAACATGGAAGATACACATTTGAAGGATCAAGAATAACAGTCATCCGTGCTACTTTGAAAGAAAAGAGCATACCGTGCATGAAACCTCCTGATGTCATTTCTTCTGATTCAGCTAACGCAGGAGTCTGAATGCCCAAGCTGACATTTGATTCTTCGACGATCACTGCCCCAAACTGACAGGCAGGTTCTGATTGGTTCTTCAATTCTACCTTGAGCTCTGATGGTGCAACTGGCATTGACACTTCATCAGATACATGACTTTCAGGATCCACATGCACTTCACTGCCAGCAGTAGTATCATTCATACCCTTGACAATTTCTACCAGGTTGCGCACTTCATCATTGGAATGGGTGGACAAGCCACTGTGACCTTCGACACAGCCATCAAGGTCATCAACAGTAGTTCCTTTCCTTAGCAATAAATCTTCACAATCAGCTATTTGGGCAGAACTGTCCTCGTTTTTGTCTTCTAAAGTGGAACAACTTCCTGAAGCCATATTGTGAGCACCATCATTTGTCTGTAAACAGACTTCATCTGCTACTTGGGCATCACTCGTTTCCAAGGTTTCATCTGCCTTTTCAAGTTCTTTCACACATGTAAATTTGGGGCCACTTAATGGGGCATGGGAGGAAACAACAGATGTGTTCACGTCATCACTATTATCTAAACACTCTTGCTCTGCACGCTGATTTGGAGTCGACTGTAAAACATCAGGCAAATGACTAGACGAGCCTCTAGAGATATCATCAATCTTCTCTTCGACTTCTATATTGTCCTCCTTAGAACCAGCCACATCAACAGAAGTGCCTTCACTTTGCGGACCATTGCCATCATCTTCTGTGGGGGCAGCATGTTCTGCAGCTTGATTTAACTCAGCTGATTCTAGAGTGTCAGGAGAAAAGCTAGATGGGCCTCTAGAAATACCGTCAAACTGGTCTTCAACTTCCATATTATCTTCCTTGGAACAAGGCACATCAACAGCAGTACCTTCACTTTGGAGACAATTGCCATGATCTTCTGTGGGGGCAGTATGTTCTGCAGGTTGATTTAATTCAGCTGATTCTAAAGCGCCAGGCAGAAAGCTAGATGAGCCTCTAGAGATATCAATCTGCTTTTCTTCAACTTCCATATCATCTTTCTTGGAATCAACCACATCAACAGCGGTACCTTCGCTTTGCAGACCATTGCCATCATCTTCTGCGGGGACAGCATGTTCTGCAGGCTGATTTGACTCAGTTGATTTTAAAGCAACAGGCAAATGACTAGAAGGGCTTCCGGAAATATCATCAATCAGCTTCTCAACTTCCATAATATCTTCCTTAGAACCAGACACATCAACAGTAGTACCTTCACATTGCAGACCATTGCCATCATCTTGTGTGGGGGCAGCATGTTCTGTGGGCTGGCTTGACTCAGTTGATTGTAAAGCAGCGGGCAAATGACTATCATCCATCTGCTTCTCTTCAGCTTCCATATCATCTTCCTTAGAACCAGTCACATCCACAGTAGTACCTTCACGTTGCAGACCATTGCCATCTTCTGCAAGAGTGTCCTTATCTGAGGGATCAAAAGGTATTTGGCTGTCAGCTATAGTAGCCACAGTAGAATTGTTGATTTCTGCTTCGGAACTACCAGCAATTATTTGACTGTCCATGTCAGCACTGCCATCAATTTCACCTTGCACTGCATCTTCTGCCACACTAGATGGAAGTTTATTATCATCACCAGTTTCATTACCTACTTCATGCACCTTATCATGTTCATCACTGGAAGATGCAAGCTCTGCCATAATGGTCTTTCCTGAAAAAAGAAGACATAGATGTGCATAATTAGTGCAAGCATTTCCTATTATTGAACAATAAAAAGTAATAGTAGGTAGCACACAACTCATCTAAAAAAACTCAAACAGCGGGTTTAAGATAGCTGGCGGCATTCAACTAAGTCAAGAAAAATCCCCCCGAACACGACGCCCCACCAGGCGCTCTCAACCTCATGCGGGGAGCAAGCTTCTACCAGCGTCTACGACTACCGAGGTTTTTTTTTCTTTTGTGCGAAACCCAGGTTCAATTGAGCCTGGGTCAGCATCCCCTCTACTGGAGGCTCTACCACTGGGCTACAAGCACGTTCGCAGAACACAACTCATTTAGATCAAGAGAAAAACAAATATTTCTGTTTGTGTCATAGAAAAACAGTACCATCTGTATCACTTCCAGAAAGTTTTGTTTCCTCCGATTCAGGTAACGCAGGGATCAGAGTGTTCAACAAGGCATTTGGTGTTTCTGTACAAGCTGCACCTAACTGGCTAGCTGTGTGGTTTGCTGACTCTAGCTTTGTCTCTGATACCTCCACAGCCACAGGACATGATACATCAGCGCACGCATGACTCTCACCGGGTAAAGGAGCTGGTGAAAGAGGGGCTGTACTAGTGACCAGATCATGGCCACTTTCTACTTGTGTATCAACTTCCTCTGCTATAGACCCTTCCAAAACAGTCAAAGACGCAGTAACACCAGCTTCAGTTTCAATATCTGGTTGGATGGTAATAACTGGTGCAGAAGCAACAGAAGCATTTTCCGTAATTTCAGTACCAACCACTGGTTCGATTCTAGCAGAATGGATGGTTTCATCAGAGTAGCCATGATAGATTTCCTCACTACCAGCCTGCACAGACTCCATTTTCGAGATGGATGTTACATCTTGAACAACATGGCTAGAAGATGAGGCAACATAATTGCCAGAGGTAAGCTCCTTTAAGCCACTGGCGTGTGCAGCAGTAGTATCCTTACTTCCCACTAAATCATCACCATCAGCTAACTGGGCAGAATTGTCCTCATTTAAGTCTTCTGAAGGAGAACATCCTACTAAATTCTTATCATGGGAATCATCGTTTGTACAACTGTGGGTTGGATTGTCACCTCTACTTTCATTGGAAGTTTCATCTGTTTTGTCATGTTTCTTTGATGATTCAAATTTTGAGTCACTGTTCACTAGCTGATTTGAGTCACTTGATTGTAAAGTGGCATGGGAATCACTGGAATAGCTTTTGGAGATACCATCAATCTGCATAGCTTCAACTTCAACAGTGCCTTGCTCAGCACCAATCACAGTATCTTCGCTTTCCTGACCATTGTGATCATCTTCTGTGGGAGCAGGAGTGGCCTTATTGGGGGCATCACAAGGTGCTTGGCTGCCTGTTAAATTAATCTCAGCAGAGACTTCATTTTCAGAGTCAAAAGCTGCATTTCTTTGACAAGAGGGCACACCACAATCTGTGTCACCATCAATTCTGTCTCGTGTGTCCTGATCCCCAATTGGTGAAAATATAGTGCAATCAATCTTATGATCTACTTCACACGTGTCTTTTTCGCGATGACCTGTACAGATATTGCATTATTTTATATGCACAAGTATAATAATTAGCTCAGAATTTTAAATAGAGTGCCACCTTCTGTTGATGCTGTTTCTGCAGCTGAAATCATCTTCACTAGTTCTTGACTATGAAGTTCATTACCTGAAAAGGCACAGATGTGCATGAGTAAACTGGGCTCAGTATTGCTAATGACCTACAAAAAATAATTATAGAAGAGCATACTCTTCTCATTTGCACTTGGCGTTGGTCCCATGAACTCCACCCTTTCACTCAACTCTAGCAAAACATGAAGCATGCACATTAGCTGTATCAAGACTACCGATCGGCGGTGCTTGTGGAGAATCTGAAGTATCCGCTGTGCTTATATGCATGAGCGCGCGCGCGTGTGTGTGTGTGTGTGTGTGTGTGAGAGAGAGAGAGAGAGAGAGAGAGAGTACCATGCACATCGCTTTCAGGTGATTTACTTTCTGATGCATCCATTGCAGGAGTTTCAATGTCAGACCTGGTACTTGTTTCTTCAGCATTTGCTACAATAGACTGCGAAACAGACTTTGTTTGGCTCAGCTCTTCTAACCTGAGTTCCGACAATCCTACTGGCTTTGACACACAACCAGATACATGAGACTCAAAATCCTTTCTTAATTCACAAGCAGGAGCTATGTCATTAGTAGATGCACCAATTTCTACTGTGCTAGCCTCTTTGACGGACTGAGTGGACACACTGATACTTTCATCTGACGCATCAGTATTAATAGCAGTGGTGGTTTCAACACTGGTTCCTCTACTTACCAAAAGATCACCACCATCGGCTGCTTGCAAAGAACTATCCACTTTTTGTGAATCCATGTTGTTTGAACCATCATTTATCTGACTGCTGGTTTGATTGTCAGTGACACTCTTATCCAAGGGCTCTTCCATTTTCTCCTGTTCCATCCCGCATGAAAATTTAGAGCCAGTAATTTCTGCACTCTCCCCTTCTTCTGCAAGACGATCTGAATCAGTTGATTGTATGGTAGCAGGTAAGCCATGAGAAGAGCCCATAGACATTTCGTCATTCTGAATAGCTTTGACTAGCATAGTCTCGTCCTTAGCATCAGCCACAGGAATGACAGTATCTTCACTTTGCAGACAATTGAGATCATCGTCTGTAGGGGCAGCCATATCCTTACCTGAGGCATCACAGGTGGACAGCTTATCCTTACCTGAGGCATCGCAAGGGGCTTGGCAACCTGCTAAAACAATATCAGTAGAATGGTCCTTGTCAGAACTAGGAATGTCTACGTCAGTGTTAGTATCAATATGAACTTGCAGCTTGTCCTGCTCCCTATTGGATGGAGAGATAGAGCCATCAACAGTATTATGAAGTACTTCATGCATGTGTTGTTCTTCACTACCTGTACAGAGATTAGGTAAACAGCAATTAAGAACTGTTTTGAATGCTTCAGATTTTTGCATACAGCAAATCAACTCTATCAACACACATGGCAGGTCACATAAGCTATATCAAGAACAAAAAATACAGTGTTTGTGCACAATCTTCAATATTTTGTTTGTGTGTGTGTGTGTGTGTGAGAGAGAGAGAGAGAGAGAGAGAGTACCATGCACATCGCCTCCAGGTGACTTTTTTTCTTCTGATTCAATCAATGCAGGAATCTGAATGTCCAAGGTGGCATGTGTATCTTCCAGAGTTACTTCACCAGACTGGCAAGCAGATTCTGATTGGTTTAGCGATTCTAACTTGAGCTCTGAGGATCCACCTGACATTGACACTTCACCAGACAAATGACTCTCAGGATCCCTGTGTTCTTCCGAAGCAACAGTAATATCATTGGTTGATAAGCCATGGGTGGACAAGGCATTGCGAACATCCTGTAAGCCATCAGAATTCATAGCAGAAACGGCCTCCACCGTAGTTGTTTCAGTTCCTGCTTCACCCCCATATGCTACTTGGGCAATTTTGTCTGCTGAAGGAGATGACCTTTCTATGGGAGAATCATCATTTTTCTCAATAGTTGGTGGATTGTCACCACCACTCTTATCCACGGTTTCTTCTGTTTTTTCCAGTCTCGTCTCCGATCTAAATTTAGACCCAGTCATCTCCAAGCTTTCCCCTTGTTCTGCTGGTTGATTCGACTTTTGCATATCTTCAACTTTCGTATTATCTTGCTTAGCCAGAACCAAATCAACATGAACACATTCACTTTGCAGACCATTTCCATCATCTTCTGTGGAGGCAGGA
Source organism: Oryza glaberrima (assembly GCF_000147395.1). Taxonomy (NCBI): domain Eukaryota; kingdom Viridiplantae; phylum Streptophyta; class Magnoliopsida; order Poales; family Poaceae; genus Oryza; species Oryza glaberrima. The sequence goes on along the minus strand of NC_068331.1, from coordinate 8,093,840 downwards.
GCATCCTTATCTGAGGCATTGCTAGGGTCTTGGTCATCTACTGCAATAACCACACTAGCAATTTTGTCACAAGGGACCAGGCCCGCATCCGCACTGCTATCAATTTTATCCTGAAGAGTGTACTGTGCACTAGATGGAAGTGCATTGTGATCAGCAATTATTTGATGTACTTCATGCACCTTATGCTCCTCATCATTTGCAGATGCTGATTTTGCTGCCGAAACCATCTCTTGTTCCTGCTCTGAATTATGACCTGAAAAAAAAAACATAGATTTCACCATGAATACTGTAATCTAAGTTTTACTGTTGAACAAAGAAAGGCAACAGCAAAGAGCACACTACTCTTCCAATATGGATCAAGAAAAACAGTTTGCAATGGTGTGAGTGCACACATGTGTGCATGCGTGTTTTTTTTTTTTTTGGGGGGGGGGGGGTGTGGGGGGCACATCACCTCCAGGAAGCTCTCTTTCTCCTGATTTTTCATCCAATGCTGGAATTTGCGTGCTCAAGGCGGCACTTTTTTCATCAGTACCTGCCTGGTCAGTTTGTTTAGTCAGCTCTAACTTTGCCTCCAATATGCCTGCTGGCATTGACACTTCACGCACACGATTCTCAGCATTGTTCTGTTCTTCACCAACAGAACCAGTAGCATGCGCAGCTTTCAAAGTGTTGTCTTCCTGTTGCTGTGTAGAAGAGCAGACTGCAGTGCTGGGGTTTCCTGACATCTCTGCCATTTTAATATCATCTGGCTGCTTTGATCCAGCAAGTCGAGCACGGCGTTCAGATGCAGCTGTTGCAGAATTACTTCTGGTGCGGGGTTCCCGAGCTGAACCTTTCCTCCTCCTACCTGGTGCCTTGCTCGGAGCACCACTATCGACCTCGGATGGCATTGTGGTGATATCCTTGCCCGAAGTATGAAGTGAAGCATGTGATTCAAATTGGACATTTGCTAGTTTATGATCAATAACAGGATTCACTGATGAGTGGGTAGTAATTGTTTCCGGATGAGTAGTCGCGACTTCAGAATGTACTCCCACATAATCCTTCCCTGTCTCATGCTGCACTGGAGCCTGGAATGAAACAGATGGAGGTGCTTCCAAGTGCGCACCTGCTAGTTTCTCATGGCCAACAGAACTAATGGATTCTCTGGCAGGATGTATTTCAGAATGAGTAGCATGGGCTTCGCTGAATCCACTAGGAAGTGTAGCCTCGTTAATAGGAACAGCTATCGGCGTACTTGGTTGAGAGTCATATCCAGATTTCTCATATGATGGAGAGATAATATTTGGTAATCCCTTAGAAGTATCTTGACAACTACCATCTATTTCCTTCACTATTCCTATTTTCTCCCCTGTGCTCATGTCAGTACCTGCAATATCAGCGGTACCAGTACCGTACAATCTCCTGCTAGCTGCTCTTTGCCTAGTGCTCACCCCAGTGTCCTCACTACCAGTACCAGATGTTTTCTTTCTGCGGCGACGAGCACCTTGCTTCTCAGCAGGTTTATCCGCAACCACAACCTCTGATATTTTTGTTGACCCTTCTGAAACCACAGGTATGGTAGGTGTAGCTACGGACAAGTTTTGATCAGTGCCCCCTTGAACCAATCCAGCATTTTCATTATGAGCTATCATTGGCAGCTGTGAGTTGGCATTTCCTGAGGTAGTTACAGTTCCAGCATATATGTCTCCTGCCAGAGGTGTCTTAACCATTTCATCTTTATCTCCTCCAGATGGGGTTGGAGTGCCTTTAACTCCTTCTGGCAATAATGCAGCAGGTTTAGATATGATTGTATCCTTCTGCAAACCTGCCATAGCATTTGCATGTGATGAGGACACATTCCCTTGAGGATATGATGAAACCACAGAACTCGCATATGCTTCTCCACTACCAACTGCAACCACAGGACTTAGAATAACATCTCCTGCACTAGCAGCAAGAGACTTTGGTTTTCGGCCTCGCCTGCGAGGTGTTTCTCCTGCCTGGGTCTTTCTACCTCTAGATGTAGCAGGGGTTGGTGGATGAGGTGCTGAACTGGATACAGGTTCATGAACACTGTGTGCTGGTATACCAACCTCCTTTGCATTAGACCCTTCCAAAACAGCAATTGATGCGGTATCCTTATTGTCAGTACAAATTACTGGTTTGATGGTACCATCTGGTGTAGTACCCTTAATCTCAGTACCAACATCTGGATTGCCCGTAGCAGATAGTGCAGTAGAATCAATGGTAACATCTGGAGCAACCGAATGAATGGTAGTAGTTGGTGCAGAAGAACTGCCATCAATTATAGTTCCTGCCTCTTGTTTGCCAGTATTTGGTGGAGCTGTAACAGGAGATAAGGAAGCATCAGACCTTCTGGGTCGACCTCGTCGCCGTTTAGCAGGCGGGGAGTCTCCAACAGAAGAAGCTGGCTCTTTTTTGGCTTGCTCTGGTTCTTTTGAACTCTCTGGAGGTACTTCCAACTTAACCACTTTAGGGACATCTGCATCCCTTGATATACCACCAGGTTGAGGTGAATCGGGGGAATCAACCTGACAAAGCTTTTCAAATTCTTCTTCAGTCCATTGGTCCTCATAAGAGCGAACCTACAAGGATTATACCCAAATTAGAATAGCAGAATATCAACCAATAACAAAGTGATACGTCTGTATATATTGAACAAAGCACCTCCAAATAAAAACAGATTGAAGAGATTGCTTCTAGCCAACATGATTCTCCTAAATGACAGAGCTTCTAAGAAATTCTTTCCACACTTCTCGAGGTGGCTGCAGAATAACTCAATTTCACCTCTTCACCCATTTGTTTCCTATTTCTTAAACTTTATTCAAGATTGTAGTCTAGTTTTAGTTGATATCTTTTTTTTCTGGCCATACAGGCCTCCACACATGTTAGGTGTTGCAGACTTTTGCACAAAGTCTATATATATACTTTACAATGGGTCATCCCCTACTGTTTCATGTTGATTTTTAAAAAAAAAAATTGCTTTTTTGGCCCTTAAACTCTTCCTGAAATTCATTTTTTAACACTGAAATCAACAACCAATTACATAGTATTTTTCACCCTCAACTTCCAAAACCAGAAAAATAACACACTAGGAAGACCCTTTTCTGTAGTGATTTTTGTTGACTGCTCCTGTTTATGCATGTTCTGCTACCGTGGACACCACTTAGTGTCCACATCAATGGAATTTACCAAAGAAGAGGTCAAATCAGCAAACTTCATTGCCATGTCAAGCAAAATCACTATGGAGTAGGGTTTAGCATGCTATTTTTCCAGTCTTCAAAGTTGAGGGCATAAATAACATTTTTTTAGTTCAGGGTGAAAATGGGAATCAAAAAATAGTTATAACGGATAAAAATAGATTGTACCCCCCAAAACAAGTTGTGTACAAAAGATTAATGTGCAACTGACCTCACGAGCACGTTTGCCCCTTCCATAATGTTGTGTGTCAAGACCCCCAAGCTCACCCTTCCTCCTTACAACCTTCACACTTTTTATATTTGATGACTCATAGATCTTCATAGCATGACAGAATGACTTCAGATCATCATCAGTTACAAGACGAGAAGGCATTACAGAGGGATCGAGCCCACTAGTTGAACTATTCTGAACAACTGTTAGCCAAGTAGCCTATTCAAGAATCAAATTCCATTAGAAAAGAAGTAGTACATGCACAAAAGAGGTGGGGAACTGAAGTTAGCACAGAGAAAATATCAAAATGAAGAATTATATACAAATTTTGTGTACCATTTCTTCCTCTCTCCTTTGCTTGTCAATAGATTCAAATATATCAATCTCATCTTCGCTGCAAGGAGGGAAATGTGGTGCAATTAGTCACAGACTAGTATTAACAATGATCATGCCCCGGTCGTGACATATGTACTAACAGCAAAATAGTCTTACCTCCGAGCAAGAAGATCGTTGAGAGCATCATCATCTAACACTGGAGCTGCTTCCTCCTTCTTACCCCCACGTAGCAGTGATTCAAGATACTCTCTCCGATCTTCAGCACTGAAATTGGTACCCATAGACATGGTATAATGGAAAGGAAAAGGGGATGTAGAGAAGTTAAATCTTTAAAGTGAGTGAAGAATTAACCTTGTGTTGTTGTCAAAAAATCCAGCTGTAATACTCTGATTAGCAACACCTAATTTATGCTCTGCTGAAGCCCTGACTTGCTCCTCCACTGTTTGGACCTTATATTTGGCAAGGGTATCCAAGTCAGAAACAAATGGCAGAATTGAATTGTTGTAGTTTGGAGTGAAAGAATTCTTTTTTTCTTTGCTCCAAAGGAAGTCTTCGTTTTGGAAAGAACAAGCAGTACCTATTTCTTTTGGTCATCATACAATCATAAATACATTCCATCCAGGCCCAATTATATCAGAAGATAAAAGATTCATATAGCATTTTAAAATATTTGTGGCCTGTACTGGTTTTTTTTTTTTTGAAAGATGTGTTTATCTACCTTCCAAAAACAGCATTTAGTTGAAATAAACTCTTTTGGGGGTTAACAGCATTATATTACTCGAGCAAGCAAAGACTCCTAGAACTAGACTCCATAAAGCAGCACAGAAAAGTTTTCAAATTCTAACATAATGGAATGAACAGGTCAAAAATATAATGCAGCCCAAATGGCGAAAGTATTCTCTTTCTTTCCAAGCTAACATTACAAATGTTATTTGTTCTCTTCAATTCCCAGATAATCAAGTGATAAATGGACTGCAAAATACTCCTAATAATGAAGAAATCCTTACTGTTTCTAAACGTAAAACAAGAACTTCCTTCTTCTGACCAATTCTGTGAGCTCTAGCTTGTGCTTGCAGATCAACCTGAAAATAGAGGGAAAGTGTTATTTGGAAAGGTTTTTAAAGAATAAATTCCTGAATGATATCATTGGAAGAATTCTAGCTACCTGAGGATTCCAATCAGTGTCAAATATGATGACAGTATCGGCTGCTTGGAGATTAACACCAACACCTCCTGCTCGGATACTGTGGAAAACAGGGTAGGAAATAAACTTTAAGAGCTAAAATATCCACTCATTAATAAGAGTCGAAGTTCAAATAATATAAAATTTTAGCAAACAAAGATTCATTAATGCACAAAATACATCCTCCAAGTATTGCTATGTAGTTCACGTACCTAAGCAGAAAAATGAAAGCTTGAGAATTAGGATTATTAAATTTGTCGATAAGAGCTCCTCTCTCCTGGCCAGAAGTGTGACCATCCAATCGGAGGTATTTATACTTCTTCCATACAAGATAATCCTCCATTACATCAAGCAATCTTGTCATTGTAGAGAAAAGCAGAACCTACATGGTTGTAATTGAAGTTGGTCAATCAGAAATTATAGCAAAAGAACAAAACAAAGGCACAATAGAAACGAGATAAACTTGCAGCTAAAATAGAACGTCTACAGAAACTAGTAGATCTGGCATCACGTGGTGCAACCAACCGCGTTAAAATTCACTTACTCTATGGCCAGTGGCTTTGAGTTTGGGCAGCAATCTATCCAACATCTCAAGTTTTCCACAGAGCCTCAGAATTGATGGCAGGTAGTGTCTAGGTAAATAACCCTCAATCTGCAGAAATAACAAAAAGGCTGATGATAAGCAGAAGAAAACAAAAAAAAATGTGGCAGGATTGCAGAGTTGTGTTCTACCTCTTCAACATGAAGTTGGCTAAGGTACGGATGATTGCATATATTCCTCAATTCCATAACAGTATTGTGCACAGAGCGGACCTACAGGATATGAAGTGGTATCTTACGACGAAACCTTGGAAATATTTAGCAAGTGAAAAGGTAGAGTAAATGAAAGAAACAACTTTTGAGCGGTCACAAGGTATGCACCTTAACTGCTCCAATTCCACCAAGGTTTTCCTCCACCCTTTTTATTAGAAGTTTCTGATAAGCAGATGGCCAACATCTTACAAGTCTTTCAATCTTCTCCGGCAATTCATTTTCAACCTGAAGGAAAGAAAATACATGAAAAATAATGCACTATGTGCATGATGTACGTACCAGTTCAACATCAGTGTATCGCTTTGAGGAACACCAATACATAATTATGGAAGCATATTTAGGCCTTCACATATCACAGAACACAACTGAACCTTAATATAATCAAAAGGGTGAATGAAGCAATCTCATGCAACTAAACATAGCATATTAGGGAATTGGAAAGGAGAATGTGTTAATCCCTTGCCAATTGCAAACACTACTGATCAACCTGAAGTGTACAGACTAATAAATCATATAACATGTACAATAAATACACTAAATCTAAAAGGTTGGTGCTCCATAGTGCCTCAGTTTGATATTGCACATTCAACGAGTAAAGCACAATATGTAATTATTTTTTACACTCGTCGAATAAGTTGCACGGTGAACTGCTAAAATGTAACTAATCTCAAAAGAGGCATTAACATTCCAAACAAAATCAAAGACCTTATGCTTAAGTCTTCGGAGTACAAAAGGACGAAGAACTTGGTGAAGACGATTTATGATCAGCAAGTTTTCCTCCTCCGACAGTAAGGCCTTCAAGCATGAAATATAATCAGAATCAAGGGCCCCATGATATAAAAAAAAAGTCTCCTTTCACACACACCAAAAAGAAAAGAAAAAACAAGGCATAGAAGCCTTACCTCCTCGGTTGAGCTATCACCATTACTTTCAAATGGTTTGTTAAACCACTGAGAGAAGTCTTCTGATGAGTTAAATATATTAGGCAACAGAAAATTCAAAAGTGCCCATAGCTCCTCAAGATTGTTCTTCACAGAAAAAGAGCATCAAATCAGCAACGAGTGATAGAGAGAAAAGCAAAATGCAGATAATTAAGTAACACATACTTCATGTAGAGACTACTGTATGACCAGGCAAACAAACAATTGAAACAGGCTTGAGTTGAAAAGAAAAGTTATTGAACTAAAATAGACAGAGAAAGTGCAAACTGTCAAACCTGCAGAGGTGTTCCTGTCAACAATAGCCTGTGAGAGCTCCGATAATGCTTCAAATCAGCATTAAGCTTACAAGATGCATTCTTTATACGGTGTCCTTCATCGATAATTATGTAATGCCACTGTATTTTGCTTAGTTTTGGCCTATCATGCTTGTTCATTAAGTACTCGTACGTTGTCAAAAGAACATTGAATTTCTGATGTACAATCATCTCTCTGGAATGAAAAAAAAAACTAAAGTGAATAAATATTAACATAAAGCAAATCATGGATCAGATGGAAGAATTTAAAACCTACTTGAATAGTTTGCGCCTTTCTTCTGGAGGGCCAGCATAGGCAATTTTATTTATACTAGGTGCCCAGAAGTTGAGCTCCGATTCCCATCCAGGAAGAACAGAAGATGGTACAACCACAAGGAATGGCCCCCGGTCATTTTTTGTTTCCATGAGGTAGCATAACAAAGAGATTACCTGCCAAAGTAGAAAAGCAGGCAACACAAGTTGAATTAAGGTAATTGTTTTCACCAAGTAACATAACGGCCAACAGGAAATGCTTAGTGGCACTGCACTAGATCTTACTTGCACTGTTTTGCCAAGACCCATTTCATCAGCTAAAATTCCATTTAAATTATTATTGTACAATGAAACCAGCCAACGCAAGCCGTTCATCTGGTACCTGCAATAAAGCAAGCAAGCAACTGATCACAAAAAATGTGTGGTGGATGATAAAAGAAGTAATAGAAGCAAAAATGTGAAAGATAAGAATATATAGATCACACTTAGAATATACTCCCTCCGTTTCACAATGTAAGTCACTCTAGCATTTCCCACATTCATATTGATGTTAATGAATCTAGACATATATGTCTAGATTCATTAACATCAATATGAATGTGGGAAATGCTAGAATGACTTACATTGTGAAACGGAGGAAGTATGTAGCAACAATGGGCAGTGAAACTTACTCTCGCAATTTCCCACCCTGAAGATAAGAAGGTTGGTCGTTCACGACCTCCTTTACACTAGAAAATGGAGGCAATTATGTAAGAATTAGAAAGGCTAAGGGAAAATAATGAACACTAAAGCATTATTGTATGATAAACTGAAGCATGTAATTTTATCCAATTAATGATGTAGAAATACCTGTGGGCCAATTGATAGTATTTTTCATTGCTTTCTAGATAATGCTGTAGAAGAAAATACAGTTAGGTGATTCTTCAGGAAAATGCATCTAATCAAGACTCAAGAGCAAAAGGTAATGAACAGACCTGCGGCTGGTAGCTCTCATCTTCAATATCATTTGCTGTGCTATCAGAAGCATATGAAACACGGCCATCCATCGATTTGGAACCCTGTAGTTTGGCACCAAGCTTCTGTAGATATTTCTCAGTCTCTCGCAGAAGTTGCTTAACACGATCAGATTTTGCATCCTAGAGATAGTAATGTTTATTAGAATTTGACTTAGTCCAACAAACATTAAGAAATACGAAGGATTAACCAAAAAATATAAAAGGAAGTCAAAAGAAAGCAACCAACACTCACCTGAACCATCCTAAGATATCCTTCAACATCATTATTCTTAAGCAGGTTGATCTTCTCCCGCTGGATCCTGTCTAACTTCTCTCTATGAATTCGCTCTTTCCTCTTGTGGAACTCTTTTACGTACCGATTGAAACCCTTCAAGCGTTCTCTCTTAACCTTGAAGCTATCCTCCAGTTTCTCTCTGCAGTTTAATAGGTAAAATATTTAACAAGCATAAACTATGAGCATACTAAGCTCATAACTTGCAAGGTAATTGCTGGTTGAAACAAATATTCTGGTCTATTTTGTATAAATATGTTTCTTTTCAGTAAACCACCAACTCCTCCTGGGTCAACTTCTTTCAGTTTTAGCTTAGCCAGGTTCAATTTATAAAGGGCAAGGGCAATCTTAGAATGGCTATGCAACTGGAATGTTCAGAGCGCAGCTTCTAGAAAACTATTTCTTCTATAGTCATTGCTCTAAAGAACCTGTACAGGAAAATTAAAACGGTACTATTCCTAGAAAGCAGCTGCATTACAGACACACCCCCAAACTATTAGGTAGTACATGTATTCTACAAAATACTTAAAGACCAGGTACAGATAACTTAAAACATTGGCTAAAAGTAAGAAGAACTAAAGATAAAGGAGTGGGTCGTGATTTCAATCCAACCTGTGGGCCTCTATATCAGCAAAGAACTCCTTCTGTCTCTCACGAATTCTCTTTTGCCTTTCTTCCTTCATTTTCTGTTCAATTTTTTCAAGCTGTTTAACACGACGTCCATGTCTATGTTTCTTTACTGATTTTATGCGGTCCAAATCAGTAGTATTAGGCTTGAAAAAGTCCTGCAAAAATTCACTGCCAAATAGAAGAAATCAAAACAGGGGAAATATAGCCACAGAAACATAGTCTGGTAGGAAGAGAAATTAAAAGTTCATGGTGTCCATGACAGGCAGACCTGCGCACACGACGTTGAAGTTGGAGAAGTTGAAGCTTTTTCAATTCAATGACACTCTTTGTTTTTGCAGAAAGATCCTCCGATGAACTAACATTTTCCTGAAGAAAACAGAAGGAATTGAAGTTTTCAACTAAGACTTACAGTGTGTTGAATATGGTAGCATAACACATGCACATGTGCACCAAATCGAGATGTCCATTGTATTAAAAAAATCACAACACATGAGGAAAAGACTGTACTTTGGAAACAATCTTGTATACATGAAACATAAACAATAATTTATAGACATGTGTGACATTTCAAAAGTGTGCTTTTCAATTTCCAGGATTTCAAAGTGAGAAAAGTAGGGAGTGACCTTTAGCTTCTCATAGGATGCTGAAATTCTCCTGTGTGCCTTCTGTAACTCTAATGCCTTCCTTTTGTTTTCTTCATATCTTCTCTTCTGATGATCCAAAATCCATTTATCAGTCATTGTGTACTTCGGAGGAGATAATGGTAAATCATCTTGCTCAGAAAGATCTTCGTCTCCTTCATCTGCAGATCGCTCAAATATCATCTCTCCCATGTGGCTACCATTATCAATTTCATTGCCAGCTGTCTCAGGAGTTTGATCCTTTCCAGATAAATTGTGGTTGCTACCATCAACAGGCATATGATGAGGCCTCAAAACTGCAAATGGTTCTTTGGACACTTCATCTTTGGCCAAGAGGCCAACTTCCATACTAGTATGCCTATTACCACCCAAAGGAGATGGTCCCTGGCCTCCTACCCAGCCTAAGTTCCTATTCAAATTTTCTGCATCAGCCTTGTAGATCTCAGGGGTAGTTTTTCTTGTATCTCCCTGAAAGTAATGCAGTTGCCCAGATGGCATGGGAGATATCGTTTCTTGAGAATGCATTTCAGAATCAGTTCCCTGTATAGGAACGGTTTGCTGGATATTTTCTGCTTCAAATGATTTCTCATGTTCAGCTATCTTGATCTTCTTTTTAACAATTTCTGGGTCCTTTGATGCGGAATCAACATCCGCAACACTGCCTGTAGATGTTGATTGAAGTCTAGAAATATCACTTTGCCTACCAAAAATAGCAGGGTTTTCCTGGCTGTTTCCATTTTCCTTTCCAGAACCATCAGCCATTCTGATCTCACTACCTCTCTGACCTGCACTGCCACCTGTTTTTCAAGCATAGATTCATCAAGACTGACAAAGCAGACAGCTCACACAATAGTGCTCTATTCTTAGTTTTTACCTTCTGAAGCAGGGGGACCAACACCTAAAGCAATTTCAAGATGTACCTTCCGGGGCTGCAGATTATTTCTACAAGGAAGTACAGCCGATATGAGTGCTACAGAGATGAGGTTTCAGATGAGGTTTCAATATTAAGCATAGATGTATTCTGTCAAAGAACAAGACACAAATTAGGATATGGAAGGGTGTGCAGACCTAAATGCAAGAAATACTAAGCACTGCGCTCTGAGCTGCTTCAACTGCTGCTCTTTGAATGGAATGCTGGGAGAGGTTTGAGACATTTGAGATGAACCAGCTCTCTGAGGTGCTCTGACAATTCCGTGCCTTTCTTGCATTGGACTGCCCTGAAAGTTATACCGCATTTGTGTGTCAAAATGCATCTAAAATATTAAGTCAACCAATGGAGATACACATATCAATGAAAAGATGACTGTATGACCAAACAAAAGTGTTTCTAAAACTGGCTACAGAAGGAGATTTACTAAAGTGCAAACAATACTTTTTGTGCAAAGTTCAACAAGAAGTTTACGGAAATGAATACCACACCCTTCATGGTTTGCCAAATATATTGCAATATGTCTACAAATAAAAAAGAAGGAAATATCCCAGAGGAATTTATCTAGAACAAGCGAGCACAGGAACAAGATTTTTGCATTTCACTAACAAGGATTTCTCCCCCAAATATAAGTCACAGTGTCTCGAAAACAGCATGCAAGCACAAGCTTTTAACATAAGGATATTTAAAATTAAGCTAAAGGTCGTACATGCATGATCCCCAGCTGAGCTCCAGCTTTAGAAGAATTTAGTTCACTGCCAGTATTGCCTGAAGTCAAGTCTTTCCCTTTGTCAAGATACTGTGGACCACCTCCAAAGGAAGAAGACACATAAGGAGGAACTGTGGGGTAATCCATTTGTGATGCAGACATAGAATTAAAAGTTCCTTGTGATCCTAAGTTAACTTTCCCTGTAGCATAAGCACAATCATTAAGGTAAATTTTTGAATTTCAATGTCTCTAGTGAGACTATTATGTAATTCTTTTTTAATTGAAGTACCTTCGACATTAACACCAGGTCTCATTAGGTTGGGAACAGACCCTTGAGTATTCTTCATAACTGGACCTTGTGCATTCTGGTTCCAGCCAAAACTAGCATTAAGTAGATTTGCTCCTCCCAATATACTTTTCTGCAACTCAGCAGGAATGTTGCCAGAAGCTAGTCCTTCAGCAAAATTTGAAATTTGTGCCATTGTGAATGGATTTGATGGTTTAGTCTTGTCTATAGTCCTTGCAGAAGAAGCTGATGGTCCTTCCTGGTGAGCCCTAAAGAAAGGTGCACCACTGGGTAACGGTGGCACCTGAGCATTACCAACTTGTAATGTATGTGATGGATCGTGTTCGACTGTCCTGGAAAGTTGACCCTGAGTACCAGCTTTGCCAGGCTGTTTTCCCTTTCTAATATTTTGTCCGGTAGACATGGCATCTGATTTTGAGTTGTCTTCAGAATGCAAGTCCCCTGCTGCTTTTGGATCCACTCTTTTTCTCTTAGAAGATGATTTTTTGCTTGTTTTTTCATCTGACTTCAAAGAATCATGTGAATTCATAGATCTAGTATCCTCTATTTGCAGACTGGCAGGGCTTTCCATTCCAGAGGATCTTCCACTCTTCTGTGACATGGAGCCTTGATGAATATCAGCTCCTGCAACATCGCTCCTATTTGGTCCTGCTGGGACCCTGCCTGAAATAGATGCACTGTGACGTGCCATATCTGCTGAACCTGACAATATAATACAATGCATCATCAGGTCAAACTCATAAATCCAAAACAGGTGGCTGAGATTACCATGTTGATTTACTTGGTTACCTGATGGAAAATTCCATAATCCAGCATGCGCACTACTTTGGGATGCATCAGTACCAACCATGGGAGGTTGACTGCCAATGATCTCCTTATCCTTAGGCATAGCACCACTAGAATCTCCTGCTTGTGGACCACCAGCTAATGGGATTCTCGATGATCGCAACGCATCCATATCTATTCCATGTTGGCTTACAACAGTCTCCATGGCCCTGTTGACAAATGTTAATAGAAGTTTGGAATTGTGGAGGCAAAAATTAAGGTCTAAATTATGAAAAATCAGATAAAACTTTATTTCGACACAGCACCTTTTCACTTGGTATTTCGAACAAATAAGGTAGATCACATTTGTGATAAATTACGTGACACCAACCAGTAAGGAGACACAGTGTGAGTAACTTTTGTGTTTTTGTGTGTGTGCGCGCGCACGAGTGTGTGTAAACTGACAAACACTACATTAAGAAAAAATATACAAGATGACCATACTTGGAAAATCATGTGTTTCACAATTCCGCGGACAAGAGAAAGCACAATGGCTTAAAAACACTACACGCATGATTTATTCCCAAGGAATGCAGTCCAAGGCAAAAGTTGCTAAAGGAGGCGTTCCAGAAACATTGGCCGCAAATTTGTTATGTCCACAGAGTCATGGAAGGTCATGATACATAATATTACACTACAAACATGCCAATTGCCAGCTAAGTAAAAGTAGCTCGCTCCTCCCGCCTTGCTGCTTTAGTTCAGTTCTCTATCAGTCTACCGTGCCCTTGCTGCTATCTTCCACCTACTTCTCTCCAACTATTCAATTTTTTTCATCGGTTCAATAAGAAGGTTGGAGGATGAGCGCCTCCCACATCGTACATCTTAGCATAATGTGTTACTTCATTCCAAATTGATCTACATATTTCATAGGTACACCAAGACCAAGAAAAGCTAATAACTCTCTCATATTATATTTACTCTAGCAACAAACTCGATGCATGCACCATCCCCACTATTTCCTAGCCAATAGCAAATCAAGATATTGCATGTGGGTTATAAATACTTGTGTGCATGGATGCATGCACCAATGTCCATTTACTTCAATGCACAAATAACGAATAGACTTAATGAATGAACACAAATATGATAATCATTTAGGAATAACCTCAAAAAAACTATATGATGATCATTTTGGAACGGAGGGAGTATTCCTTATTAACATCAAGGCAGTCACCTGATATAGCTTAAGGAACCTATGCATCAGTACACCTCATAACACATCTAGGACGTCACCACATATAATGTTTCCACAAGTGTCGCCATACTTATGATTCACTGATGCGTGAAAATCCAGTTTGTTAGCATCTATAAAATTAAATGAAGTGGAACTCTAACACAAGTATAGTACAACTACAATACCAATTTTGAATGTCAATTATGACGATACAACAAATGGAGCAACGCAATTTTTGTTTTAACATTTAAACAACTCTGACTCACAAAAAATGGAAAAATCTATAAGGTATTTGAATTTAATAGATAACAAGTTCTTTCTTAAAAGAAGAAAGTCTACAACTAAAGAAAAAAAATCACCTTGATATGACCTGATATGGCAGTGACTGCTCTTTTCCACTTAGTTTCATATGTTGGCATATCTGAAAGATCAAATTAAGTAAAAAGGTTATGGTCTGGTTTTAAAGTTTTTCATATCCTCCTAAGCTTCTACATAACTAGCTGAGCAACATACCACATAAAGTTTTGTTGCTAATTTAGCAGGTTCATCCTTTGACTCTTGAATGAGTTTCTGAAGAAGCTTTGCAGCCTCAAGCTCAACTTGTTGGGATGAAGCCATTTGTGAAACTACCTGTCATCAGAGTGAGATAATTCCAAGAGAAATGAAATAAATCATAGCTCATTTAATTTTTTGTAACCAAGTAGAAGCTCATGTAAATGAATAAAAATTACAGCCTTCAAGCATCAGATACAGAATATATTGTGTACAGATACCATAGCCTGGTATTTCAGGGGTATTTTTAGCTGATGCAGAATATTAATGCAATGTAGAAAATTATTACATCATAAACAATATGGTACTGTAGGTTAGCTACTAACATCAGGACTTCAACAAAACAACTGCTTTAGGTTTTCCTTGCTCACCACAGATGTGATGCTAAATCGATAACAAGAATCAGACTGCTTACACTGTTACGCATAAGCCATCTTTGATTCAAGCTGTTTTTGTATAAAACAGAAGAAATATCACTACTTGTGCAGATAAAGTTTAGAGATTTGGTATTTCTGGAAACATGTAACACCGCATGGGGCCTTAACTGCAAGCTACACCATCCCATGCATACAATGGAATAGCTCCAACTTTTAAGAATGGAAATAAGCTTTATTAAGACCAATCAACTAAAGCGCCAAAAGCAAGAGATCCCATCCTTTAGCAAAAACTCACAAAGAAACTAAGCGAGTGACTACATCCAGGACAAAACCAGTCAGATCATGCTAGATATTGCATTTACCTGTCAAATATGGCACCAGGCCAAAAATATCTCAGTGTACGGTTCAGGGAAAAAAATTCTAATTATTTTAATATGCATAATTTTTTTTCCGCACAGGATACCAAAATTATCAGGCGTGGTAGGCAATTCCACGGCACACCGCAATCAAACCTACTATCTAGAGAAGAAGCCGGATGTCCCGAGTTCATCTCCCCCCAAAACAATTTACTTTCCCACTTACGCACTAACCCTAGCTTAAGAGGGAGCAGCGCTACACTGATCGCTTCTCACCAGATAGGAAAGAGGTGCACGATCCCCAAATCCGACCAAAGCAGCGGTCCCGTGAGCTCGAGCTCCAAGCAAAACAACCAGAGAAGTCGTCGTGGGGGGTGGTGGCTTACGGCGATTCGGGATCCGAGAAAACCCTAGCGGGAGAGGGGGGGGGGCGAGACGGGTGACCCCGGAGCCGCCGCGCGGGGAGGCGGTGGCGGCCTCCGGAGAAGAGGCGGCGGCGGCGGCCGGCGCGGGCGGCCTCGCCGGGGAAAGCGACGACGGCGAGCGGCGTGAGAGCTACGTGCCCGAGCTCGAGCTCGCCGCCTCCGCCATTCCGACTGACCCTTTCTCTCTCTCTGCAGTGTGTCCTCCTGTGTTCCCCTTTCTCTCTCTCCTTTCCTTTTAGCTTTCGCTTGCTTGTGTTGTTTTCTTTGTGGGAGAGGAGGGGCCGAGGGTGGGTGGAAATGGGCGATGGGCGGAGGAGTCCAATGGGCCGGCCCCCCTTCGGTTGCGGTGTGGGCCTCGGCCCATTTGGTTGGTTATGTCGGTTCGTGCGTAGGGGAATCTGGAGAGTTGGATCGACCGCATGGACGGTCGGATTCGTGGGTGGGGATTCATCTCGAAATGAGCTTGAATCTCACACTTGTTTAGAAAAAAAAAAGTTTTGCTTAAATCGGCAAGCCCATCTCAAGAGCTCTAACCCCTAGCTTCACTATCTTTAGAGCTGGATTTCTTTTTTTTTAAAGCTGGATTTCAACTAAAGTTATAGCTCTACTTGAAAAGAAAGCTGCATGAGCTAAAGTAATATGAAAAAATAAACTAGAATGATTCGGGCTGCTCCACGGCTCCAATCCGGACTCCGCTTCTCGAGTTAGCGAGTTAGATTTAGAAATAGGAGCCCGATCAAATATATATACACTATGATACATGTTTGAAAGTACTCTCTCCGTTTCACAATGTAAGATCTTCTAGCATTTTCCACATACATATAGATATTAATGAATTTAAACACATACATATGTCTAGATTTATTAACATCTAAATAAATGTAAGCAATGGTAAAATGTTTTACATTGTGAAACGAATAAAGTAATATTTATAAGGCTTACGAACAGATATCTAATTACTTATAACCTGGTTTCCAAAACAGATCGAGAAAGCCATAGGGCCTGTTTAGATCCTTTGAAGCACTTTTTACCATTTTAGATCTAAACACTAGTAGCAAAAAATGGCAATTTGGCATTTGCTAGTCCATAGTAGCAAATTGTGGCAAAAAGTGTTTTGGAACCACTCCCTCTCTCTTTCTCTCTCCCACTTTAGTGCTAGAATGACAAAACTTTAAGATGCATCTAAACACCAACTAATACTTTTGCATACCAAAATTTTTGCCATTTGCTATTTCAAATGGGTCTAAACAGGCCCATAGTACCTATTAACAGAGTGGATGACTTTCAATTTTTTCTGGGTATTCCTACGGCTTGGTGCCATTTTGATGAAGAAATTCACTCTGTATAGTACTACCGGATTATACGCCAAAATGATAAGATATCTAATCTAATCACACCTCAAAGTCAAAGTCAGGAGAGAATTAAAATATAGCAGGTGACAAATTAGTTCCCAAAGATAGAGATTTGATTAATATACTACTCATATTTGACTATTAGGGTAGGTATAATAGCAGACTATAAGCCAGTTATAAACACATATCGAGTAGATAAAAGAGAAGAAAGAGGAGCAGCGGGCTACGGATCTGCAGCCAGCTATAGCATAAGCTCCAAAGCCAGCTATAGCATGAGCTCCAAAATATAATATGTGTATGACAGATGACACCATATATTGATAGTGTACTATATGTTTATCGATAACTATTATATAAATTGGCTATAAATGTTTAGAGCCAGTAGTTAGCTATTGTATAAATTGGCTATAGGTGATTTAGAGGCAGTAGTTGAGCAGTGAGAAACTCGATATTCAATTACTCCTTAAAAAACTAGATATTTAATTAATGGTATCGTAATCAAACCGATCGCTTTTCTATTCACCAAACTCCCAGCTTGCCGGCAACGTCTTTTGCTTTGCTGCTACTGTTCTTGCCTTCTTGGCCTCCACACTGTCCACGTCTCTCCAAACTCCAAGACTCCATCGCCATCAACAACGCGGCGACCATGGCGTCCTCCGCCGCCGCCGCCGCGGCAACGGACCGCATCGCCCTCGTCAAGGCCTTCGACGAGACACGCACCGGCGTCCGCGGCCTCGTCGAGTCCGGCGTCTCTGCCGTCCCGGTCATCTTCCGCCACCCCGACCCCTACACCTCCGTCCCCCTCGCTCCACCCGGCGTCTCCATCCCCGTCGTCGACCTCTCCCTCCCCGCGCCGCTCGCCGCCGAGGCCGCGGCGGGAGCCGCGCGCGACTGGGGGTTCTTCTACCTCGTCAACCACCACGCCCTTGTCCCCTCCGGCTTCACCGCCGGGCTCCTCGCCGCCGTCCGCGCCTTCAACGAGCTCCCCGCCGCGGAGCGCGCCGCGCACTACGGCCGCTCCGTGGACGGCGGGGTCAGCTACTCCTCCAATGTCGACCTGTACCGGTCGGGCGCCGCGAGCTGGCGCGACACGATCCAGGTCGTGCTCGGGCCCTCGCGGCCCGACGCGGAGCGCATCCCGGCGGCGTGCCGCGCCGAGGTCGTCGGCTGGGACGCGCACGCCACCGTCGTGGCCCGCGCCGTCATGGCGCTGCTCTGCGAGGGGCTCGGCCTCCGGGGCGAGACGCTGGAGGAGGCCTCCTGCCTCGAGGGGAAATTGATGGTGTGCCACTACTACCCGGTGTGCCCTGAGCCCGAGCGCACCATGGGGATCGTCCCGCACACGGACCCCGGCGTGCTCACCGTCCTCGCGCAGGACGGCGTCGGTGGCCTGCAGGTGAAGCACACGAACGAGGATGGGGAGAGCTACTGGGTGGATGCCAAGCCTGTGCCTGGCGCTCTTGTGATCAATGTCGGGGACCTATTGCAGGTAAAATTCACTCGATTGGTAAGCAATGCAATCCAATCCAACTCAAGTTCTGTCAGTATGATCCAATTCATCTCATATGTTTATGAATCATACTCCTGCATGTTAAGACTATTTGCTACGAGTAGTACAGAATTTGTTACAGTCAACATCAATGAGGAACAAAGAGCAACTGCTCCTGGTACTTAAATTTGTGCACAAATTAGCTTTGTTTCGTGAGACTTTAAGTGGTTAAAACTCAAGAAAATGTTCAGTTTCTAACTGTCTATAGTAAAAGATATATAGTTTTCTTGTCTCGAATCCTAGCAAATCAGAGGAGCTATAAGCTATCTCCTGATTCCAACTTAATGACACATACCTATGATGTCAACAAGTCCACCGCATATATAGGGATGCTTTAGTGATCCCCATTTCACAGTATTAATGTTATATGCAAAAAATATTGTAATTATTACTCCTGATGATATTCAGCTTATTCTTCCAAAATATTAGACCGGAATGTAATAACCGAAATCAAGACCCCAATTAGGGCTATATATTTGCAACTTGTTCTGCTAGTCTGCTCCTCAAACTCCAGCAATTTTAGTATTTTTCCCATGATTGGGTTTTAGCAATGGAGTCATCGATGGTGTGGTGCTCCAAAGAAACTGTGTGCCCCACAAGGACTCTGGCCTATGGGTGATAGAATACCATCTTGATTTTTTTTTTTTTGTATGGGAGAGGTAGGAACTCCGCCATGCAGTAGTGCACTATTTTTTGCATAAGTTAATTCAGTATAACCATTTCTCTAGCTGGTGGTATGCTACTGTCAAGAAAGTGCCTAAGGAACTCCAGAAGGGCCTGAATTCTCTCGTTACGCTTGTTGCAGGGGAATTGTGGAAGCATAGATGCGATCGTGTCACACCTAACCTTAATTTAGGGTCTGTTTGGCTGGCAACTAAATTTGTCACACCTAATCTTAGGCAAACCATAGTTTTAGTGAACAATTTTTGGTCCTTGCCATGACTCTATTTTGACTAACTCTTAGCACCTGGTCCACATGTCATACACTATTTTTTTTTCTTAACTTTGCTTAAGCTTAGTTTGTCATTTTGTTTGCCACAAAAGTGTGACAAGACTAAGCTTAGCCACCTTAGTAAAAAATGTGTGGCAACATTAGTTACCAACCAAACCTTAGCATGGTTGTTCATATGGTGACAAATGAAAGAGTTTTGTGGTGCATGGCAGGAGCTAAGGGACTCCACAGTCTGCTCCTCTGGTCATTTGCCTAGGCCTCTTGTTGGTATCAGTTGCTTTGGTCGTGGCCGACATGTGATTGATATATGCATGGCAAATAATTAAACGCTAAATCTAAGCGTGACAAATATTTAAATGCCTCTCTGCTGTGTGCGGGTTGGGTGTATTTATCATGGTAAGATCTTCCCTACCGCTAGTTTTGTTTTCTTTCCTCCTACTTTTAATGAAATGGCACACCGTTCTCATGCATTGGTCAAGAAAAAAAGTAGAAGTACGTCAACAACAAAGATAACAGAAACATGTGATTCTGAACTTTTCGCTAAATATAATATCTTTGTGGATTACAATCCCCCCAGCCATCATTATCTATTTTTTAATTTTATCTAAACAGCTGTTCTTTGCTGGGTCAGAACAGAAATTTGTACTATATAGTTTTCCATTCACCAGAATCATAATGAAAGAAGAAAATCATGTTGACTGCATACAACAATCCTCACATAAAAGGTAAAATGAACGAATAAACAATTGATTTACCTGGAAAGAGATATCACATTACAGCTTCATTACAGCTTGATATCACATTTATTGGGTTAATGATTTCGTAGAAGCGTGTTCTCTGTTTTGCAGATAGCTAAGACATTCAAATTGTTGTTAATGGTTACCTGGAAAGAGGCTTCCTGAATATGTTTCGCTAATGCCAATTTTTTCCATCAACTTATTTTTCTGTCAGATCATGTCTAATGATAAGTACAAGAGTGTGGAACACCGGGTAGTAATGAAGTCGCATGAAGAAGCCAGAGTTTCAAGCGCCATCTTTTACAATCCTGGCAAGAGAGGCGACTCTGTTTTTTATGGACCATTGCCAGATCTGATTTCTTCGGGAAACCCACCAAAGTACAGGAATTTTACTATGTCTGAGTTTCTGGGGGCCTTCTTTAAACGAGACCTTGCGAGCAAAGCTCTCATCGAGCACTTCAAAATATAAAGTTATTCAAATGTTGCAGATAAAAAGGTTTAAACTTCTGTGAACTTTGTAGATGTCGATACTGATAGTGTGATGTTGGTGTTCTACTTCTTAATCATAAAAGCCTCATAGAGTGTTCTTCAAATAGATAAAAGGTTTAAACTTCTATAAACTACATTGATGCCGTTGCCGATAATGTAATGCCATGGTTCTACTTGATCATAAAAGTCGTGCCTTTGTATCTTTTGTATATGCCTCACATGGATGCTAGATTGTACAACCATTTCAAGAGCTGGTTTATTTGGGCAGCCCAGCAATGTAAATAAGTTTTAACATGTCTGATTTTTCGTGGAACTTTTTGGACTAGAACTTGCAAATCGATCACTACTACAGGATTTTATAAATGTTGCCATTCAAAGCTTGGATGTATGTACATGTAGCCATGCCATGCCAATAATGGTATTTGATACTTCTATCTGTAGGAAAATTATTATACCTCCATACCTCATAATAGTCTCGATTTTATCCTTTCTATGTTTTCTGCACAATGCATCTGTATTCTGTAAATAAATACTAAATGCAGCGGTGGGCTTGGAACTGAGCCAGCGAGTCCAGCTGGCAGGCTGATTAGTCCGCTTGCAGTATTGCTTTCAATGATACTATCTCCGTTTCACGTTATAAGTTGTTTTGACTTTTTTAAAGTTAATGTTTTTAGATTTAACATAGTTTCAACACAAAACAAAGAAATTATCAAGATATTTTCAATGTTGGATGTAATAAAACTAAATTGGTGTTATAAATGATACTATATTTTTTTATAATTTTGGTCAAACATTCAAGAAGTTTGACTTTAAAAAAGTCAAAACGATTTATAATATGAAACAGGGGGAGTAATAGTTAACAGTTCAGAAAAGAAAAATCATCTCTAACTATAACATACGGTTAATAAGCCATTTGTGACTATAATATATGGTTTAGATATATGTGCACACGTGTGTGATGTGCTCATGCCTATGTGCACGTGGTCTGTTTAGCAATAGAATATGTGTGTGTTCTATTGGCACGAGTGCATTGCTTCCCTCCCTTGAATGATCCTCCAGAGAATCATTGTAAAACATCAAATAGATCCTAAGGGGGAATCATCGTTAAACAACAAATAGATTTGAGGGTATGCCGTAAGGATAGAGTCCAAAATTCAATATATCACTTTAATGTATTTCCCACCTTTCAAGGATAAGTGTTGACAACAGGTACACTGAAACTCAATATAATAAACCAATATTCATAGTATGAAACTCAATATAATAAACCAATATTCATAGTATGTCTCTGTACTACACAATTTAATATGGCCTCTCTGAACTGTCTGATGGCCTCTTGTCTTTTCTTCAAGCAAGCACTACCTCTGGAACATGCTCGCGCATCGCAGTTGCCGTCCCGCCTTGCCCAAGCAATCACGACCGGCCGCATAGATGAATGGTTGGATCTCGTCTCTATACGCGGTTACGCTGTCCAGCACTCATTCATTGAAACTATCATAAGTTTAGCTACTAGAATGAAGCCCTCGAAGTCTCTCACTAGCTATACATGCATTTTCTTTCCGTTTGCTTTATGCACATCAAGTATATTAAAAAAAATAAATGTGAGAGATGACTACAGATGCATTCTGTTGCTTTGTTGTGCTTCTTCTATCTTTTTTCGATGCGGCGCTGTGAGAGTGGACATTGGTGGCGAAGCAAGCTAGGAGTAAGCGACCAACCAAAGCGGGGGAGGGAGGGTGTGAGGAGGAGGTGGCGGCGACGGCTAGGGAAGAGAGTGAGCGAGAGGAAAGGGGCGGGGGAACAATGGCAGTTAGGGTTTTGGGGGAAAGGGGATAGGGATGCAAGATTTTACTTAAGAACATCCTAGTTTTCCATGTTTCCAAACATGGTCCTATTTTTCAATTTTTTTCTTCTTAATATTGGATATTCCACGACATGGAGGGCCTAAAGACAAAAAAAAAACCCGGAAATCGTACAATAAGAAATTTGAACAAAATTTCAATAAAAGAGAGGTTTTTCTTTTTGCAAAAAGAATCCCACTGAGTTCTAGTGCGTGGTACTGTGTCGCAACGTGGCGGTGGCCACACAAGCGCAAAATGCTCTCATAGCTTCAATTGTGAGTTAGTTTTAAGACATTAGATTGTTTCTAGTCTATAAAACACTATATTTCCTGAAAATCAAAGAAAAATAACAAATCAAACCGAGTGTGATGTGAGGGACTTAATATAGTGTATTGATTGATACTCCTTCGATCCTACCTGAAGATTATAGGGCATGAGGAACTTCGTCTACCAAGTTGGGTCACTATCATGATTCCACCAAACTCTCTGCTTGCTAGCACATCTTCCTGTTAAAAAGAAATACGGGATGTGATACATTATAGTGCTATAAATCTAAAGAAGATTATTCAAATTTGTATTACTAGCATATACCATGTTTCGTAATAGATTTAGTTTTAATGGAAAAAAAGGAGTATGTTTGTTTGTCGTTGCTGTTGGTTCCTTTTTTTTGAAAGAAAATTATGGATACCACCAATATTTAGATGGTATTCTTTTCTAGTTAAGATACGAATTTTATCTTATTTTTGTTAGCACGTTTTTCAAACTGCTAAACGAGACGTTTGGAGCGAAAAAATTTATATGGAGATTGTTTTAAAATATCAAATAAACCCATTGAAATTTTATATATAGACGTTTGTAATAATTAAAATAAAATTTATTTTACGCTAATGATCTTATTTTAAGTACGCTTATATTCAATTGAAAATATAGTTTCTAATGGTCTATTTGGGGGAGATTCTGGTATATAGAGATTCTCCCTAAATGGTTCGGATTTTCACATAGATTCTGATAACTTGTAGTAGTTGTAAAAATCCAGAAATAAACTAGTTTATTTTCTGGATTAACTATATATTCTTAGAAGTTAAACTCTGTGTTTCCCAGTTTGTCTATATTCTCATTAGCTGTTTCTTTCTCATAATTTTAAGCTACACAGACAAATCTAAATACGGTAAAAAAAAAAAGGCCTCCCATACCACAATAGTGTTACCGCGACTATGTTATTTTCTGTTAACACGGAATGTCAAAAATATATTTTCTTCCTTATTCTTTAACTTTATTGGGTCATTTAACTTTTTGCCACTTTTAAAATATGGTAATTAAGGATTTGTAATAGTGGCAAATAATTAAATATCTCAACTTCATCGGCTTCCTTTTCAACCTCTTTCAAGCGCCGCCGCCCACCGATGGCGACCCAGCCACTCTTCACTACCTACGGAATCCATGGCGGTTGTTTGGCAGGACGACGAAGACCATGGCGGCGCAGCCGCTTGCCCTCCCGCTGCTGAGTGCTGACTCCTTCGCCCTCCTCCTCACTTTCCTAGCTCTGAGCCTCTGAGCCATTCCACCGCCAACGATGCCGCTCGCTCGCTCGCAAGCCCATGCCTCCAAGTAGCTTCATCATGACCACAACTGCTGCTGCTGCTACCATCCAAATGTTTCTGGTGTAGATGCAATTCTCTCTTGATTTCTTTTCTCTCTCAACTCTGTTCTGTTATCTGTCTCAATCCACACGAAAGCTATCCAGTTCGTCATCAAGCCGGCGAGGCGGCGACCATGGCGTCCTCCGCCGCCGCCGCCGCGGCAACGGGCCGCGCCGCCCTCGTCAAGGCCTTCGACGAGACACGCACCGGCGTCCGCGGCCTCGTCGAGTCCGGTGTCTCCGCCGTCCCGGACATCTTCCGCCACCACGACCCCTACGCCTCCGTCCCGCTCGCTCCACCCGGCGTCTCCATCCCCGTCGTCGACCTCTCCCTCCCCGCGCCGCTCGCCGCCGAGGCCGCGGCGGGGGCCGCGCGCCAGTGGGGGTTCTTCTACCTCGTCAACCACCACGCCCTCGTCCCCCCCGGCTTCACCGACGGGCTCCTCGCCGCCACGCGCGCCTTCAACGAACTCCCGGCCACGGAGCGCGCCGCGCACTACGGCCGCTCCGTGGACGGCGGGGTGGACTACTTCTCCAACTTCGACCTGTACCGGTCCGGCACCGCGAGCTGGCGCGACACCATCGAGGTCACGTTCGGGCCCTCGCGCCCCGACACGGGGCGCATCCCGGCGGCGTGCCGCGCCGAGGTCGTCGGCTGGGACGCGCACGCCACCGCCGTGTCCCGCGCCGTCATGGCGCTGCTCTGCGAGGGGCTCGGCCTCGCCGCCGACGCGCTGGAGGAGGCCTCCTGCCTCGAGGGGAGAGTGATGATGTGCCACTACTACCCGGTGTGCCCTGAGCCCGAGCGCACCATGGGGGTCGTCCCGCACACGGACCCCGTCGTGCTCACCATCCTCGCGCAGGATGATGTCGGTGGCCTGCAGGTGAAGCACACGAACGAGGATGGGGAGAGCTACTGGGTAGATGCGAAGCCTGTGCCCGGCGCTCTTATGATCAATGTTGGGGACCTATTGCAGGTAAAATTCATTCAATTGGTATCTAAACTCCCAAATTCGATCCGTAGTCGGTTCGGTTGAATTCATCTCATATGTATTTGAATTGGGGCCTCATCGTTTGCCCTATAGCTTATAAGCCAAAGCCAAAATTTGAATTTAAAAACTTGAATTTGAATTTGATTTTTTTCAACATAGTTTTTTTTTTAACTTTGGCTTTTCAATCACTAAGAACATATATACAAAAGTTTTACTCACATATCATTTTGTAAACGCTAATAAGCCGCTATGGCTTATAATAAGCCTAGACCAACCGATGGGGACCTTGCACTCCTGGCATATTAAGGATGTTTTTGACGAAATTTGTTACATTCAACATCAATTAGAAACAAAGCAACTGCTCCTGGTACTGAAATTTGTGCATAGGTTAGCTTTATACTGTGAGACTTAAATTGGTTAAAAAGAATTAAAACACAAGAAAATGTTCAGTTTCATGGTATGAGTAAGAATACGTTTTTGTGGTTCCGCAGCATGGTCGTATAAACCTTTAGCACTGTGGTAGGCCATGATTAAAACACTCTACCCTGTGATAGCTCCATAGCCGTTGGATTGTGTGCAACTGTTATCATTTTGCCTGCATGTCCAGCTTAACTGTTGAAAATACAAAATATCATTTCTCGTGTAATCATATTCTCCAGATTTTTGAAATGAATTTGTTCTCAGGTTTTAACTGTCTAAAGAAAGATGCATATTTTTGTCTCTAAACCTTGCAAATCAGAGGAGCTATTACTCCAGATCTCCTACTGATTCCAACTTAGATAGCCATCTTATATAAGTCCACATATATAATGATGCTTTAGTGATCCCCATATTCACACATATAAATGAAGATGCCAATATCCCACCCACATAATTACACAATCACTAGTTGTGAATATGCCATGAAGCCAACTGCAGAATATGGTTTGTTCTAGTCTCCTTTGAATGGACCAAACGGAGCAAAAAATATCCACCTTCTGAGGAGGTATCTCCACCTCCTAGAACACTTAATACAAGTCAGTTGAGAGATGGAGGATGCCATCATATATACCTTTTTGTTGATCATTTTCCCAGGTGACACTATGGAGACATAATATGTAACAAATGTTATTGCTCCTGAAAATCAGCTCGTCCTTCCAAAATGAAGACTCCAATTAGCCTATATATTTTGCAACCTGTTCTGCTAGTCTTCTTATCAAATTGTTTCTTCCTGTTTGCCATATTTTGTGTTCCTTATACCCCCAGCAATCCTAGTATAAAATTTTAGAATTTGGGTTAAAATCCAGCTAAAACTGACCATGCTGACCATGATTGGGTCTTAGCAATGAGTTCATCGTTGTTGTGGTGCTCCAAAGAATCTGTGCGCCCCATAAGGTCTATTGGTGATAGAATACCATCGTGATGGACACATGTGTTCAGGTTGCAAAAGTTAATTCAGTATAAATACGAACAACAACAAAGATAACAAAAACTTGTGATTCTGAACAGGAGTTTTTGCTAAATATAATATAGCTTTGTGGATTATACCCCCCCTCCCCCCCCCAGCCATCATTATCTATTTTTGTCTAAACAGCTGTGTTTTGCTGGGGCCAGAACAAAAATTTGTACTACATTATTTTCCATTCACCAGAATCATCTTGTTTGAAGAAGAAAATCATGTTGATTGCATACAACAATCGCACATAAAAAAGGTAAAATGAATGAATAAGAAGATGATTTACCTGGAAAGAGAGCACTTTTCTTCGCTATAGAATGATATCATGTTTCTTGGGTTAATGATTTGTAGAAGCATGTTTTCTGTTTTTTAGATAATAAGACATTCAAAGTATTGTTTGCGCAGCTTTAAGAGGCTTACTGAAGATGTTTC
The DNA here is from genome assembly GCF_000147395.1 of Oryza glaberrima. NCBI lineage: Eukaryota > Viridiplantae > Streptophyta > Magnoliopsida > Poales > Poaceae > Oryza > Oryza glaberrima. The sequence continues at coordinate 8,066,958 of NC_068331.1, read as the reverse complement.
ACTAATGCCAATTTTTTCCATCAAATTTAATTCTTTCTATCAGATAATGTCTAATGATAAGTACAAGAGCGTGGAACACCGGGTAGTAATGAATTCACATGAAGAAGCCAGAGTTTCAAGTGCCATCTTCTACAATCCTGGCAAGAGAGGGGACTCAGTTTTTTATGGACCATTGCCAGAGCTGGTTTCTTCGGAAAACCCACCAAAGTACAGGAATTTTACTATGCCTGAGTTTTTGGGGACCTTCTTTAAACGAGAGCTTGCGAGCAATGCTCTTATCGAGCACTTCAAAATATGAAATTATTCAAATGTTGCAGGAAAAAGGTTTGAACTTCTGTATGTAGATGCCAATACTGATAATGTAATGCAAACTTAATAATGGAAGCCTCATATAGTGTTATTCAAATGTTGCAGATAAAAATGTTTGAACTTCTGTAAACTACATAGATGCCAATCTGCCAATACTGATAATGTAATGCCAATGTTCTACCTCTTAATCATGAAAGCCATGCTTCTCTATCTTTTGTATGTGCCTCAAATGGACGCTAGATTGTATAACCAGTTCAAAAACTGGTTTATTTGGGCAGCATAGCAAAGTAAACAAGTTTTAACATGTCTGAGTTTTTCGTGGACCTCTTCGGACTATAACTTGCAAATTGACCACTATGCATACTACATGACTTTATAAATGTTGCCAATTTTGCGTCAAAAAAAAATGTTGCCAATTTTGCGTCAAAAAAAAAATGTTGCCAAGCAAAGTTTGGATGTATGTACATGTACCCATGCCATGTCAATTATGTTATTTGATAGTGCAATCTGTAGGAAAATTATTATACCTCATAAGTCTTAAGTTTTATCCTTTGTATATTTTCTGCACAATGCATCTGGAAATAAATACTAAATGCAACATTTTCCTGGAACTGAACCAGTGAGTCCAGCTTGCAGGCTGTCTGCTTGCGGTATTATTTTCACTGATTGGCCTGCATACACCACCAGGCAGAGGAGGGGTCATCACATATGGTTTTGTGTAGCGTCCTACTATATCTGTTACTGATAATAGTCAACGGTTCAGAATGAAAAAAAAAAATCTCTGACTATATAACATACGGTGTATAAGCCATCTGTGACTAGGTACCTCTGTTTCTGTTGTGAGCAGCATTGACAGTATTTTTACTAGTGGTTTGTGATGTTCTGCCGGCTTACTTATTGCTCTCTAATGCCTTTTTGTCAGGTAAGCAATTGAGCTTCAAAGTATGCCACAGCTTGTTCATAGTTTTATTGCTAGGGCAAGAAGTGACTACATAGACCTCCGCTTTACTATAAATTGATCCCTGATGCCACCTTCAATTGACACTACTTGGGAGTTGGGATAAACGTAGGCTAAGTTTTCTTTACTTTTCCCTCAGCTCTCGCATCTTTGCTTACATGAATTAGTTTAATTGTTTTCTCCACTGGGTTAGAACCTGAACTTACTTTTGCATGCAGTTCTGTTGCTTACCGATGCAAGTAGGGTTGTATGGATACCAAATCTTCATTGAAAAAAATATAGATATCATCAATATGGAAATTGGATTGCCAGTGGTTTGGAACTTTGGATCTTGGAATCCAGAAAAGGGACTTCATGCAACCAGAATGTTTAGGTCCTCTGGCAGATGTTCAGAAGCTCATCCGCTGTTATCAGTGACAATTCGATCACAAAGTGAAATAATCTATGCACTGTATTTATTTTGCGATATGATATGTATACTCCCGTTTTGAAGTGACAAGTTTGGCTTGTTTGATGTTTATACATTCATTTTTTTTAGATAATGATGTTTATACATTCGTAGTTGTCAATCCAGCAATTAGCACAGATTTCAACATCAGAAATGCAGGCTTCACTAACCATGATGTTCATGTGTTTGTTCTTTGAATCAACAACTCTAGGGTTTCACGGCATCAATCCCTTCCACAATACCTGATCCTCATCATATTATGCTAGTCCCTCCGGCTACAGATTTGCTCCATCAAGATCACAGCCAAAGCAATGGCTAACAGGCTACAGCAGGAACTCCAGGCTTCCACAAGATAGTGCTGAAACTCAAGCTCTAGCAGTAGCAGCAATCCTCCAATGCAAAGTAGAAAAATTTCCCCCAGGTGTACTCTAGTCTCGGGCTTCCGTTGTCCAGCTCCAAACTGAATTTTGCTGAACTACAACCACTGATTGCGAGAATTAATATCTACCTGGAGGGATGGCAAGCTCTTTTCATGAATTATGCAGGAAGAGGGGGTTCTGGTTAACTCGGTGCTTGATAGCCTGCCTGTATATGTAATGACAACCATGCAGCTTCCTCAGGGAGTGATCTGACGCGATCGACAAAAGAAGGAAGGCTTGCCTTCCTGTGGTCAGGTGAAGAGAAAAGCTCAGGGGCACGATGCTTAGAGCCTATTTTGGGGTGTTAGGCGCCGGCCCTAAATGGCACAGCGCGTAGCTGTGCTCGACGGGAGGGGTGGTGGAAACTAACAGGAACTGAGATTACTTCTTTCTTGATTCATTACTCAAACCGAATGGCCTATGTAGCCTTACAATGGAAACCAAACAGCTACTAACAAGGAACTAACAAACTTAATCTTCCTAACAAACTTAATCAACTGAAACTAATCATAACAAACTTGATCCAATCCTCATGGCGCCTGCTCTGGCTGCTGGCGACGGTTCTGGCGCTGGTACTGAATGCCCCACATAACATGGGGAGCTTAAAATTTTAAGAAGAAGCTAGTTGATAGCCAGCTTCCGATAATATGGAAAAATTGGGTTTCGCAGCTAAGTTCATTTTCTATATTATACAGCTACAACTTCTCAGAATCTAAAAAAAAAAACTGGACTGTTTGAGAGAGGGGGGTTCTGATTCTAGGAGAAACTGCAGCAGCTAGAAGCTTCCTCAAGCAGACCCTTAATAGCTTAGGACCGTCTTATGTGTGCCGAAGTGCCAGGGCGGTCTGGGAATCAGGCACCTCCAGGACCACACCTGATTCCTAGAGCCAATGCTCCTGTGGAGACCTCTCCCGTTTTTCTCTCAGATTTTCGATTGGACTGAATTATTCCATGATAATACTATCATTTGTGCCGTAATTGCAGTTCTGTTGCTGCAGGATTGCTGCTAGAGTCTCCAGAAATTATGTCAGTCTTCATGCCACTTGGAGGATGATGTGAATGGGGGGCAGAGGAGCTGAAAACCACTTCACAGCTCACAAGAATACACAGCCTTCCTTGGCTGGATAACAGGATGCACTCACGCATCATCTGTCTCTGCTGGAATTCTGGGCCATTTGACCTAACCTCTCCATCATGCAATCTTTTTGCGTGCTTATTCTCTGTCACAGAGAGAAATCTGTTCATTTATTTATTTCTTTTTGTGATTTGGAGTATTACTTGAATTTTGAACACAGGTATAATTTAGGTATAATTTACTTAGAGTATGTTTTATTTCATCGACTTAGGACATATCCCATTTTCCATTGCAGGTAGGAACAGAAAAGATCCATGCCAGAATGATCTGACATGCAGTTTGCAGAGATAACTAAGTGCACTGTCGAAACTGAATGATTGGCCTTATTGTTTCGCGTATGTTTATGCGAATCGCTTATTAGTAATTTAAAGATAATTTATGAGTAAAACTTTTATGTAGGTGCACATAACTACAAAATCATCTTCGTAATTTAGTTTTAAAATTCCAAATTTGGCTTATGAGCATAAGCAAAACGATTGGCCTCATCTTTCTTATCTTAGTACTAGCAATTAGTGAATGTTACGTACTAAGTAAAGATGCTTCTGCATGCTTTCATTATGATGTTGACTGTACCTTTTTTAGACGGAAATGTTGATGTGCAATTTGCTTAGTCGGTTATATAAAAAAGGAGGGCAATATCCGAACGAAAGCATCTGAATACATATATCACATGGGTTCATGTTTGTTCTGTTTGCAATTGGTTGACTTTGATGCATCTGTCATCAAACTTGGACGGAAGAAAGAGAATTCCATGTTTCGATGCTATTTTTTTTTTAGAGAAAATGTCACAAGGACCCAGCTTATATTCAAAGCTAATCATCTGAGATATGCTGGGGACTCCAGCTTGCAAGCAAAGAACAGAGCAAAAGGATACAGTTTCATCAGCAAAACAGCTAAGCCACGGTAGGAGACATCAGCTCCAGCTCACCAATCTCCCCACCCTTGATCAGAGCCATCCACTGTAATAAGAAAGAATTAATTTGGAAAGGAAGCATTAGTGGAGAGTAAATCAATTTATCTCTAAACACCATATTGTTTCTGGTGATCCATAAAGTCCAGCAGACAGCAGCAAGCAAAGCAATTTTAATATTATGTGTTTAAGAACAGCTCTTAAGTTTGCCAGCAAGAAGAAATCATCAAAGTTCAGAGGGATCTGATCCCAACCTAGTACATCTCTACACATACACCACACAAAGATAGCAACAGGGCATCTAAATAGAATGTGGTTAGTGGTTTCTAATTCCCCACAGAGCTGACAAAGTGCTGAACCACTCCAGCCCTTTTGCACCAAATGGGCAGTAGTTTGAATTCTGCTTCTCATACATAAAATGTTTGATTTTCATAGGGCAGGGCCCCCAAAATATGCTATTTTATGTCATGGTACTATGTTCTGAAAGAAACATTTTTCTCGTTGTTGTTATGCCAATAAAATTGGATTGGATTGGTGTTAACTGCTGCAGTTGGTCAAGTCGTGCATTGTATAATTATGTCCATAGACAAATGAGGTCACCAAGTGCATTATTTGCCCTATAGTGACTAGGTTTACATGATTAAGCGTGTTGATCATAAACGGAACTCTTTTAGGACAACCTCTGTCATAATTGGCCAACTTAATTTTTTCAATAATAAGGCAGCCACTTGTAAACATGGTATTGATGTTCCGATAATCAAGAGAATGATGCAGAACGTGTTGATCATGTTGTCAGAATGTAAGACACGATATATTTATTGGCAAGTTAGACTTAATTATTAAAAATTCACAATACTAATGATATAATACAATCATTAAACCATGGATAAATACTAATTATTTGATACAATACAATCAATTCTAATTATTTGATAAATCACCACCAATTTCCTATATGCAGGTCATTTTCAGGGCAACTCACTGGTTCCGGTCTTGGGCACAATTACAAAGGTGTGATGAAGGTGGAGAGTTCCTGAAAGTTACATGTCGCAAGTTGGAGACTACAGTTATGCAACTTTTTGCCAACTATGAAGGTAGCCCGCGCGATGCGCGGGCATATGTATTAGCTTGTTAAAAACAGGTCTGACAAATTAATTTCAAATTAGAAGCAAGATGTTTTTTTTAATTTGCTTTTTTCTTTCAGTGAGCCGAGTCAAATGATTTGGTTTTTCCTTTTTTTTTTCAATTTGAGTAAGAATCGCACACTCTCTCTCATGAACGGAACATATACGTGGAGTACGTGCGGCTGACTCATGGATGGCATCATCAATCAATGGAGGATGAAATTATCTTGAAGTTTTTAAGTAGATTAATATTAAGATTAGATCTAATGATTGAAAATATTGAAAAATCAATGGTTAGAATATTTTATATATAATTCCTGTGATTTTTTATAATTTATTAGAGGGTCACATGTCGTTTAGGAGCGTTGGTATGATTGCCACGTGGCGATTTAGGAGCGTTTATAGGATTTAAATTTAATATTTGTTTAATATGGTGCTTAAAAATTTTCTCTTAAACATTTATATTATAAGTTTGAGCTATGTATATGGATCTTGAATTATGTATTTAATTATAAATTGCACAATAATTCAAAAAAAAGAGAAAAAAATTAACTTGAGATTTACGATCATTTAGAAATCTAATTATTAATTTTTGATAGATTGAGTGTTAGCTTAAAAAATAGAAGTTAGCTTAATAAATAGGAAAGGAGAGGAGAGTTAGGAGGGTTATGTGCGCACGTATGGAGGTGGCGGTGAGGGTGCAGGTACTAGATTTTCTTTGTAGATGAAGATCGAATGGTTAAAATTAATGGGTCCTTAAATTTTTCTAAATAAATTAGAATTTTTATGATTTTTATTAATTTGTTAGCTAGAAAGTTAAAAGAAGGAAGGAAGGAAAGAGGGAGGGACGTACGCGTACGTATCGTCTGTAGAGGAGGCCCAGGAGGAAGGTGGCGGTGGAGATGGATTTTGGGATTTTTCTAATATTGTAAAATATTGGGTCCACCGTATTAAGTGAGAATCGAGGGCTAGGTGTTTTGTTTTTTTTCTTGTAATTGCCTCGATTTCTCTAATTTATTAGAGTATTCTATGGCAGTTTAGAAGCGTCTGTAGAAAGTTTAATGGACTTTAGCTAAATAATAGGAAGGGGAAGAGGAGAGGAGAGCCCTGAGCTTCTTGGAGAGGGAAGTATCCATCGATTTAAATAAAACCGATGGTCATATGCGTTTTTTTCTCAAAAAAATTAAGATTTTTTTTATAATTTCTTAGATGTGAAATGTGTTGACATAGAGGTGTTGTAATGGACATCTAATAGATGATGATATGATATAGGTTATCAATTTTTATATAACGTTTCATTGATGTTTAGTTGTCATGGAAAGGATATGGATTTATGCCTAATAATATATTTATCAGATATCAAGAAAGGCCTAAATGGATCAAACTAAAAAGGAATATATTAAAAAATATAATCATTTACCTATCTATTCTTTATATACAATCATTTAGACTATGTGACGATCGGCCACCAACTATGCATGTAACAGACGAACTGACATCCCATAGTTATATCTCAAACGGCACCTATTAGATATGAGATCATTACAGATGATCCATCAGATGACTATTTCTACGTCGAAAACATAGTAAATATAGGACTTAGCTTGTTGATTAATTTAATTAAAAAATACAACCGTTCAAGCATATCATAAAATCAATGTATATATCGTCCATAAAAAATATTACTGCTTGCACGTTGCACAGCTAGCTCGTTGCTCCATGCAAGAAAAGATATATATAACTATTTACAATAATACGTTATGGTGTGAATCTCGTAATAATAACTACCTTAATTAGAAAAAAAAGGAAAAAATGGAAAAAGAAAATAAGGGGAGGATAGGCGTACGTCCAGATGAAGTGCACGTGTGGGGCCCAGGAGAGAAGGGTGAGAAGGGATTTTATTTTGATCTGTTGGTTAATTAGATCTACTTGAAAAAACACAACTAAATTATCTTGTTTTTTTTTTTTACATATGTAGATCTAAAATAGTATTGTATGTTTGCGAATAGATATTTCACACCCTAAAATATGATGTGAGCTTTTAAAAGAATTATCAAATAACTAACTATATTTAGGACCACATTATAACTTCTATAATTTAATTAAAGGAATAGAACAGAATCACAAATTAGATATATAATTTAAAAATAATTTAGAAGATGGTTCAAGGAACATTGATTGGATAATATTTTATATTAGTATTATAGACCTTAGTTTAACTATATATATTTATATGTGTGATGTAATATATTTTAGAGAACTATATTTTAAAGATCATCCATTTTTATGATGTATTTTTTTGTCGTCTCTTTTATGTACATGCGCATGGTTTTTTCTTTTCTTTCCGGCGAACAGTACGTAAGATATTGTTTTGTTTTTGTGTTTCTGTGTATGTTAGTACGTACAGGAGAAGATAGTGGTTTGCATCGTATAAACTTGAACGTGCATGACAACAGTAGTAGCGCTTATAAATCATATAAATAAAAAGTTATTATTTTTTAATAATAAATCATATAAATAAAAAATTATTATTTTTTAATAATAGATCTAATCCAATGGTATAAAATGGCGGGTCTACCAATTTAAGTGAAAATCGACGGTGAGATTTAATAATGCCATGTGGCGGCCTACTATGAGCGTTTGTAGGAGTGCCACGTAAAGGCTTAATAGCGTTTCTAGGAAGTTTAATGGACTTTTAGTATATATAATAATAGATAGATAGATATAATAGATAATAGATAGATAGATAAAAGATTATGGATGGAGATTTACAAATAGACTAAATATGTTCTCCTTATTTTAGATTGGGTTCTTCTTTATCCTATTTGGTGTGTTCTATTTGTTTAGATCTATACTTTTTTCTCGAGTGTTACTATGTAATAATTGGCTGTAGTTCTTTTTAGCAAAGGCCGGAATATTATATTCCATTATCTTAAAAAAATTCAAACCATGCACTTGCACGAGGCTGCTAAGTGCTAACCGCAGTCTTAAACAAACACTTCACATTATTACAATAAAATAAAAAAGATAAAGAGGAAGAGAGAATTCATCACAGTCGCATGACCCTGCGGAAGAACAGAACCACTCCATTAACTAACAAAACACTACCTCCAGTCATGCAAGAGTTATGTTTTAGACATGTTTGCACCTGCCATGTGATTAATAATATAGCCCGTCACATTCCATAGAGCTTGTGACAGAAAATCCTTTCTCATATCATACGAATTTTAGACCATTAAATCATATTTAAGATGCGCAACAAAAATCTTATCATTTTTCTCCCTACCCCCTCCTCCCTTGCAGCCACCTGCACACATGAGCGTTCCGCTTGCCTCCTCTAGCACTACTGCCCCAACACGCTGCTGCCCAACCTCATCAGCTGGCTGGAAGTCGTGGATGGTGCCAGTGAGCCCCCAACCCACCCACCCTCTGGCCGGCCTCCCCCCTCTCCTTCTCCTTAACTCAATGGCGGCGAAGTGCCCCGGCCTCGCCAGTCTTCGGTGGCTTCCTGCTGTTGGATCCACTACCACCAGCCACCAACTCCTAGGTAGTAGCTTTGTTTTTTCCCTGCCGTCAACACCGTCCTTCGTCCCGCGGTTATAGTGCTACCGCCACCGCTACCTCGCTGTCCACCTGAGTCTACCGCCGGGTCCTCCGTCACCAACAAGCCTTGAGGTAACTCTTTCCACCCTCCTCCTATCCCGACCCAACACAAAAACCTAAATGGTCGGTACCACCACTGTCTCACTAGATTTTCCGCAATTCACCGAAGCTGGTGGAGGAGGACGACACGAATTGACCATTGCTCTTGCTAGATGGCTAGAAGTACTTTATTTTGTTTTTTCAGAGAAGGGTTTTTTTTAACCCGGCTTCTACATCCAACCAGCTATATGTAGCATTTTTAAATTAGGAACTTAGCCTATTTAGCCCTTAAATAACCCTATCTGAAATTCGCTCCTATAGAGACTTGAACCTAGGATCTTCGGGTGCTACTTAGGTCACTGCAACCACTAGTTTGCACACCCTTTTACAGAAGTACTTTAATTGTTGACTAGAGAGCTACAAGTTATTCTGACCAGGCTCCATTTTCTCCTCCTTACAAATATAATGTTAAAACTACGTATCAGAGGCAATAATAAGCTCGGATCCATGCATGTGGAATGCGTTAATAGAAGAAAAAATGACATGAAAGAAAGCTCTGCTGTCACTCGGTGTGACACCCATTATAGGTCCATGTGATTTTGCCGGCAGGTTTTGCTTAAGAAAGCTAGAGAGGATCAAGCGTACTTGTGACGCTTGAAGACTTGAACAAATCAAGAAAACACTCCACAACCTGCAACGCAGTAGCGTGAAAGTGAAACCTGGCGGATTCTGTTGCACTTGGGATAAACCTTGCGATTAACGGCACAGAAGGCTGAAGACTTTGCTCGATCATCGACAGATCGTCGTATTCTTCGGCACGCATGATTTTGTTTAGTCATAGGCTCGTACGCGAAGCAAACCGGCCTTATCGCAGAATCTCCAATGCAATCTTGGAGTGGCATGCCAGTCGATCAGTTCCGTGCAATCTTCAGATTCCGGCTAATAATCACCGGCAAATTCGTCAAGCGGCGGCCGGGTATTGCATACCTACCGTCGTCATTGATTTCTGGGAATAGTTCCCACCGGAGGAACAGCGAAGATGATCGATGAAATTAAACTGACAGACGTTCAGTAGCTAGCCTAGCAATTTCTTTGCCAACGAAGCCGGACCAAATTTAGGATCTGTTTGAGGGAGATTCTAACTGCTGCAGCTTCTTTCAGAATCAGAAGCTCTCTTAAACAATCCAGCATTTGGTTCAGATTCTGAAAAGCTGTAGTTGTAGAATCCAGAAAATAAACTAGAAGCCAGAAGCTGGGAAACCCAGCTTTTCCAAATTCTCAGAAGCTGGCTACTAACCAGCTGCTTCTTAGAATTTTAAGCTCCCCAAATAGGCTCTAAGATCTTGTTTGGATCCAGGGACTAATTTTAATGCCTGTCACATCAGATGTTTGGACACTAATTAGAAATATTAAACATAGACTAATGATAAAATCTATTCCATAACTCTGAACTAATTCGCGAGATGAATCTATTGAGTCTCATTAATTCATGATTAGCCTATATGATGCCTATAATTATGGATTAATTAGGTTAAAAAATTTGTCTCGTGAATTAACTCTCATTATACAATTAGTTTTATTATTAATCTATGTTTAATAATTAGTATTCGCTGATCCAAACACCACCTAAAGGCGCGAAGAGAGGAACGTACGTACACTGCCGTGTAGTAGGAAGGAGATCGAGGAAGTCGCTGTCGCGTGGGACGATCGACGTCGTCCTTCCGACACGTACGCTAGCTCCAATACATCTAGAGAGCCGCTCTCGTGCGCGCCCCACTACGAATCTCTGGCCTCGCAGTCGCACACGTCCATACTCCATAGCTAACTCGATGTGAGGCGCCACGCGACGCGACGGCGATGTGGACATACGCGCACGCAACGCCGATGCATCGCGAGGAGGATAGAGAGGCCGGCCGTTTGTTTGCACGTGTTCCCAACGCGCCGCTTCCGGGTTGGCGATGGACCGGGGCGTGTGTGGTGTGGCCTTCGAATCTTCGATATCTCCTCCCCACCGTCTAATGGGGTCACGCGCGGTCCCGTCTCCCGCGTCGACGTACGGCGTCATCGACTACGTGCTCTTAATTATCTTTTGGCTCTCCTTCGACTGGTGGTGCACAGCGCACTGCTCACGATCGACCTCTCTGCCCTCGCGCCCCGACGTCCTCGAGAGATGGATTCTGATCACTCAAGACGTCCATTCACCCGTTTATTACATGTCAACTAGATAGTTAATCTTTTTAAATAAATTAACAAGATAGATCAATATGTAATATATCACTTTAACAAACATACAAGTTCAAATTCAACTTACATAAGTTGTAACAAAAATAAAAAATTTAACTACAAATAAATATATAATAATTTAAGTTTTGTTTATTATTTTTGTTATAATTTGTGAAAGTTGAATTTTAACTTGCATGTTTGTAAAGTGATATATTATATATTGATCTACCTTATTATTTTTTCTAAAAAATTTCATTACTATTTAGATGACATGCAATAAACGAGCAGACATCCATTCAGGTGATTAAAATAGTTTTCCGACGTCCCTGTCAATCAATCCCGCTCGTGAATTAGTAGGAGGGCAACAACAATATACCCCCTCCATTCAAAATAAAACCTAGATTCATTGTTCTAGTTGGTATTAAATCTTTACCTAGATAGTAAAAGTAGTCCATATAAATAGAACCTAACATATAAATCTTTAACTATAAATGGACGACAAACTCTCTTTCCCACAAGTCCTTGCCACACCCGGCCCCACTACCATTCTGTGCGCCGCCGAGTAGCATTGGGCTCCATGATGGATATAGGGATGGACCTCCCTCTCTCATTTAGATATGTACCATTGTGGGTAGGGGAAAAACGAGTTGGTGTAAGTGTAAAATGTACAAGGGTGGTGCAGGGGTTGTTACATAAAATGTAACGAGGAGATCTAGGATGGATATTTTGGATCCAATGGTCCACAATCTGGTTTGTAAGTTTGTATGTAGGTATATGTTTCCATTACATATTTTCCCGAAATATAAGCCATGAGCAATAGATACTGCTACGAGTAATAGATTGCCACACAAAGGCCACACCACCTGTCGGAGTGTGACACTACTACAGAATCCCTTTTTGCAAACGGGCGATACGGATTTTCGCATGCGGTTGGGCCAGCCGCATGCGCGAAATCGTCTGCAAAGATGGCGATCTTTTCATGCAACTAGGGCGACCGCATGTGAAAATCGGATTTTTGCATGCGGGCGGTTAAGCCAGCCGTATGCAAAAACAAAAAATCACGAAAAAAATAAAATTCCCCAAAAAACTAAAAATCATGAAAAAATATAAAAAATCCCCCAAAAAAAACTACCCGCCGGCGCCCACGTCACCGCCGCCGCTCACCACCGCGCCCGAGCCGTCGTGGGAGCCACCGCCATCCGCTACCACCGACGGATCTGGGCAAGAGGAGGCCCGCTGCCGCCGGATCCGGGCGGGAGGAGGCCAGCCGCCGCCGGATCCAGGCAGTAGGAGGCCCACCGCCCGCATCGCCGCCGACCGCTCCCACCACCGTCGTGGACCTTGAGCTCCGCCGCGAGCTCCTTGCGCTCCAGCCCCATGGTGATGGGCACGACGTCCTCCACCGCCGCCGGCTTGTCCCCTGCAGCACGACCCCAACCACCGACCGATCAACGCGCCTCCACACCCCATGGAAGCACATCCAAACACACGAGATCCCTTACCGGACAGGAGAGGGCTGGTGCGGCGGAAGGCGGCGGCCGTTGTGGAGAGCGGCGCGGCGCGGGCGAGGGAGGCAGGGCCCGCGGCGGCGGCAGCGGAGGTGGCACGGCTCGGGGCCGGGGCCACCAGATCTGGCCCTCCTGAGGTCGGCGCCGCTGGATCTGGCCCTCCCGAGGGCGGCGCCGCCAGATCGGCCGCCGACGCTATCGCCGCGCGCCCGGCCTGCGCTCTTGAAGAGGGAGAGGCCAGGGAGGAGAGGGAAAAGAAAGAGAGGAGAGGAGAGGAGAGAGAGAGAGAGACGGGGTAAAAAAATATAGGTGAGAGAGAGAGAGGAGATGAGAGTTAGAAAAATTTAAAGTGGTGGGAGGGAAAAGAGAGTGGAGGAAGATGAAAAAATTGGGTGGTATTTTTGCATGCGGACCACATAAAGAGTACGCATGCGAAAATACATTATTGCATGCGGTTCCTTAAGTGGACCGCGTGCGAAAATAATCATTAAAAAATAAATTAAAAATATGAGAAATCCAAATCAAATTTTATAATATTAAATGAACTCATATGAAAAGTTACCAAAAACAAAGTTGTAGAACTCATTGAGATCTACAAATTTTCTTTTGGTCATTTTGTCATCCGAGTTTGATTGAATTATATAAAATTTGAATCTTAAAATATAAGAAATTCAAATAATTTTTCGGATAGTAAATGATTTCAAATGAAAAAGTTGTTAGCAACAAAGTTGTATAACTTATCAAGATCTATAACTTTTGTATTGGTCATTTTTCTATATGACTTTGTTTGAACAAATTGAATCTGAATTCCAAATTATGACAACTTCAAACAACATTTTCAAATAATAAATAATTTCAACTAAAAAAGTCATCATTAACAAAGTTGTATAAATCATCAAAATCTATAACTTTTATTTTGGTCATTTCTTCTTCTGACAAAGCGATTTGTACGATTGTTCACAAAATGTACATATTTCTTATATAGTTTATAAAACTATAACTATATATAAGAGATATGTACATTTTGTGAACAATCTTATAAATAACTTTGTCGGATGAAGAAATGACTAAAATAGAAGTTATAGATATTGATGAGTTATACAACTTTGTTATTGATGACTTTTTCAAGCTGAAATCAATTAATGCTTCAAAATATTATTTGAACATTTGAAATTTAAAATTTTAATTGATAAAACAAATCACAAGAAAAAATGGCCAAAATAATAGCAGTAAGAACACAATAACATGATAGAGCGTGATTTTAGAAACATTTAGAAAAAAAGAATAATCTAATTTGGAGTTCATATGAGTGAGATACACTAGTTTCAAATTTTTCAAAATTTTTTTTTGCATACGCCTCCTTAAGTGGCCCGTATGGAAAAATTGATTTTTCCATGCGGACGCTTAAGTGAGCTGCATGCAAAAATGAGCTTAATTTTGCATGCGGCCCTCTTAAGAGGCCTGTATGGGAAAATTGATTTTCCCATACGGGCCACTTAAGGGGCCGCATGCAAAAATGACCATCGATTTTTGCAGACACCACTAGTTATGGTCCGTTTGCAAAAATCAAGGGGCCTCGTGTAGAAAAATCACTTTTGTAGTAGTGTGAACTCCTTAAGCGGGGGACTGTGCAGCCCCCCTTTGTTAGTTCGGCCCGGGGGCAGCGAGCGAACATTTAGGAGTTGGAGAGATGGAAGTAGATGGCTATGTCGAGGGGGGTCGGGGCCCTGAGATGGGTGAGACACAGGAGGTTTATACAGGTTCGAGCAACTGGGGAGTGTAACACCCTACTCCTGTATATGATGATTTTTCTAAGCTTACAAAGTCTCTGAATCTCTGGTGAGCTAGAACTCAACCTCCAACCCAGTGTTTTTGGAATCCAACCCCCTCCTCAATAGGCCTGAAGCTCCTTTTATACCTCAAGGGGTTACCACATGCGCTCTCAGAGCCGCCTAGAGAGGAGGAAAATATTCTCTACATTAAATGTGTGTCTCGCGCCTCCACCCAGAAATTGCCTGAACATCGGCTGTTGTGCGGGGCCCATCGAATCAATGCCGGCTGACGTAGGCCGACATAGGGAGGATCCCCGTCATTCATCATTTAATGGAGGTGGACTTGGGGGCGCGCATGCACCGGAAACACGATCCTGGGCATGTACAGAGCGGTCAAGCCGACTCTGGACGGTTGAGAGGCGCTGTGCCCCTCATCATCGTGATGGGACGGGGCATACCTACCGCACGCCACCTGACACCTAGTCAGACCGCGCGTGACTTGCCACCTTTCCGTCTGTCGTTCGACCGGTCACGCACCGGTCACGATTTAGTCAGGCGCGCAGCATGCCACATTTAATGCAGCGTGGTACGCTTGCTCTACCCGCACTAAATGTCGTTAGGTGGGTGCTGGGGGGGGGGGTGTCCACCTAGCCTCACTTGCATGACAGCCACGTGGTGACCGTCCTGAGGGGTCGGGGCTAGGGGTGAAAACAGTACGGAAACCATCTTTATCGTTTTCGTTTTCTTTTTTTTCGGAATCGGAAACCCCAGATACAAAAACAGAGTTGAATATTATCGAAACCGAAAACGGAGCGAAAATGACCTAGCGCGAATACGGTAACGAAAATTTATCGGAATACAAAAACCTCTCAAACTAATAAATCCAATTCTCAAGTCTCAACGGTCAACAATTCATCGTAAAACACAATCATATAAGTCCAATTGTTAAGTCTCAACAATACATCACAAAACACAATCTATGGAATAAATTATCTATGTTTAAGAGAGTAATGTTGTTGATAAATCCCAATGCAGAAAAAAAATACTTATGTAACTTCAGATTTCATAACAAATATTTTTTTAAAAAATAAAAGCCAAACTCCATGGTATTCACTATTCAGTGCTAAAATAAGAATCTAGGATATTTCAATCACAAAATTTTCGGAAATTCCGAGAAAAATTCTGAAAAGTTTCCGACCGATTCCGAGTTCCGATGGAAACTGCCTTTATCATTTTTTATTCCGTTTCCGAGAAAATATTTCCGAATTCGTTTCCGTTTCCAAAAAATTCCAACCGACAGATTCCGTTTTCGAAAATAGGTCCGGAATCCGGAAAGTTTTCATACCGTTTTCACCCCTAGTCGGGGCAGTCCAACCCCTCAGGCTAGGGAGGGGCGGCTATCACTCATCCACGGGCCCGACTCCCTCGGGGGAAGCGCCACGTGGATGTTGAGGGCGGCTTCTCCCCTTTAAGCATGGTACCCCTAGACCCATATCACCGACACCATCTATAATAGAGACCATTCTGCATTATATTTTGTGTTTGTACACCTAATTATTTATGTATCAGTTATTGTGAAATTTCTTATTATCAAATCAACTGAAACTTTTTATATTTTGGACCTACAACATCATAAAAAAGTACATATGTACCTCTAACTTTCTGATGGACCTACTATACCATAAAAGAGTTCATATGTACATCTAACCTTTCTGATTCACCCACTACACCATAAAAGAGAACACATGTACCTCTAACCTTTCTGATGGACCCACTATCAGCCTCTCCCAGTACCCTCTCTTTTTCATCTCCCCCTACTCTTTCTCTATCTCCTCACTGATCCCCTTCTCATTTTCTTTGACGATGCCTCCACCTCTCCCCTCCTCCCCGTCCATCGTCGTATCGCCCTCTTCTTCCACCGCCAGCCTCTCCCCCTCTCTCCTCCTCCGCCGGTGCCAACACCGTCTCTCCTTTCTTTAGCCAATGAGCTTTAGCTCTCTCCCCTCTCCACCAACTAGCTCGAGCTCTCTCCCCTATCTAATGATGAGCTCGCCTCTCTCCCTTCTCTTGCTGATGAGCTCGAGTCTCTCCCCTCTCAGCCACCAAGAAGAGCCCCAACGATGGTGAGGATAGCGAGGTCTTTTTCACCGCAAAATCTACCTACGAGTTCACTAGATATGATCGCAAGCTTGCAGAGGTCCAATGACGAGGAGTCATGACGACCTTTGCTCCGATTCCTATCTCTTGTCATCCCCTCCATGCATCCTCAAGTTGTTGATGACCCTTAGTCTTCTTCACTATCCATATGCCTATTTGTCTCCCAGAACCGCCACCGCTGAACAAAGCAAAATAGCTTAGAGCCCTCTAGACATTGTGCCATCCACACCCGTCCACCCTTTGACTTGCGCAACACAATTCCTCGCCACACACATGACAATTTTGGAGTAGCGCATATGACATCCAATTGGAGCATTGTAGACTACAGCCGACTAGAACCACCTCCTTTATCGCCTGCCAGTTACACATTTTTGGTTTCTTCATGATATCCAACAGCGCATATGCTCTTGGGCTAGTCAGTTAGACCCTCGGGCTTCATTGTTGGGTGCCACCACTACCGACTACTCTGCTGACCATCGACGTCTGGAAAAGGTTCTCGGCCACCGAAAAACGCTATTAGTTGTTGCTTACCCAAGAACACTCGTCCTTCTGCAAGAGGCTAGCCTACTCTTCGGGCTGGAGCGTACGTTTGCAAATACGCCCGGACTCGATCGGAGGGTGGGTAGGGTAGGGTGCTAGTTCGGAGCACGTGCGCCGCGCGCAACGGTTGCCGGAAAGCACGTCAGGGTGGGTGCTTCCTTGATTCCTTCGCGAGGTGGTACTCGCCGCACTGGCCATCGCCCAGGTACGCGGTCCCTCGATCGCGCGTCGATCCAAGGCAATGCAAACACGTGAGGCATCATGTATCGGCGACTCGATGGGCATAATATATATACCTACCTTGCCCCAGATTACCAGTAGCGAGGCATCCACCACCATCAGCCAAAGTGCCAAACGATCGATCGATCTCTGCAGTCTGCAGATTAGCCCACCACCACCAGCATCAGGTCCACGAATGCACACCCTGTCAACTCCACTCCACCCGCTTTTCTTTCCCTCTCCCCGCCACCTTCGCATCTCAACCTTTCCTCTCCCTCTCTCTCTCTCTCTCTGATCTCGTCGTTCTCCATGGCCTCCAAACCCGCGGACGTTACGGCTACAGGTGAGCCATCTATCTACATACACACGTCCTCGTAGTAACGCGCCATGGCTGCTGCTTCTTCTTCTTCTTCTTCGTCTGCTTATTATGGCGGCGCGAATAAATCTGTCGCGTTCCTTGTCGCCACCGTCGTCACCGTGCCTCTCTGTGCCCTGCTGCTAGGTGGCGGCGGCGTCGCCGTCGTCCGTGACAACAACAACAACGCCGGCGGCGGCGAGGCGGAGGTGTACCGCTCCGAGCTGACGCCGCTGCAGAAGCACGTCGCCTTCTTCGACCGCAACAAGGACGGCATCATCTACCCCTCCGAGACCTACCAAGGTTTCAGCTCACGCAGCCACCACCACCGATCGATCCCCTTTCCTCTTCACTGTTCACACAGCGATTATTTTCTTCATGATTTTTTCCTTTTTCTCAAGCGTTCGATTCGTTCGTTCGTTGCTGCGCTTGCTTGCAGGGTTCCGCGCAATCGGGGCAGGAGTCGTGCTGTCCGCCGTCGGCGCCGTGTTCATCAATGGCGGACTTGGGCCCAAGACGATACCGGTCAGTACAACAGCTGCAGACAACAAATCTCCCTCTGTCTCAATTCAATGTTACTGTTTTCTTGCATACTGCCAAAGTGCCAACGCTTTGCTTTGCTCGCTCTGCGCCAAAACATGAACTGTCTTTTTTTTTTTTTTGTCTAGTTGTTGCAAGCTACTATCTGGGTATGCACAGGTGTTTCTTAGTTCAATTTCACAGTTTGGGTACTGTTTCTTCGTTCAGTTCATCGACAATATTTCAGTAGATGAGCACAACAAACTAATATCTCCTGCCACTAATTTTCCATTTCTGTTGCACAAACCATAGGCCCGTAGCTAAGCGCGTCTCATGGTTAAGAAAAAGAAGATACAATTTCTTTTACAATATTTATTCAGATCGGTGTTAAAAGTATCAAACGATTAGGAAACTACTAAACGAGAAACGTATTCGTAACGTGGAATATATACCAATGCCAGCACCTACATTGCAAGGGAAAGATACCTCCTTTAATTCGGAAAAAGAAAGAGAAAGCACTGATGAAGCACCACTGCACTGATAAGATAACTGAAAAGAAAGAGAACACCAATGGGCCACGCATTATTGCATAATATCGATAGACACGGACAATACAACTGCATTTTCTTGTGTGTACTGGACAGAGTAAAGTCTCAGGCTCAGCTCACTTTTCTGTTGCCTCTTTAATCTTTTCAAATTGACTTTGAAACAGAGACACGAAATGGGGATTGATTTAGTTGCACGAACTATTTACTGATGCTGACTCTCGTTTACCATTTTTCAACCTCACTGCTTTACTGTAGGAGAACACCAAGACTGGTCTCAAGTTACCCATATACGTCAAGAACATCCACAAAGGCAAGCATGGAAGCGATTCAGGCGTGTATGATGCGAATGGAAGGTACCTTTCTATATTATTATGTTTTTAAGCTGAAGGTACCTTAATTTCTTTATGTGTCAGCATCAGTATGAACATGACTCATGCGGCCAGCACAGATGTCAGATGTTTAATTGGGCTTAATCGCTTTGTCGTTGTACTTTACTCATCAAGATTAGGATAAATTAAGCCAGCACCTAACCATAAAGTAACACAGACGCGGATGAATTGCTTAACAAACAGGAGAACTGAATCGCCTTTTTCATGTGGCATGGTGATGCAGAGATTTGAGAGATATCACCCGGCCAAAAAGATTTGAGAGATATCTGTTTATTAGGCACTTTAGTTGTCTGTTCCTTCTGTCAAAAGCTAGTGAAGATGCATCCAAACTATAGTTCTAAGAGAGATCACGCATAATATGAAATCAAAGATATGGTTGTTTCATTTTCTTTAGAACACTTGGTTGTTCCATTGCATGCATAGTTTAATACGTGTGAAATGCACATGGTGAAAAAAATATTGCCACTAAGACTCATGGTATCACATTGAGATCTATAAGCTTTTAGGATCACTATGCAGTGAGGCTATCACTGCTGTTGTTTTCTTATTGTTTTTGTTTCAATGCGAACAAACAAAGGCACTTGTCTTAGCTAGAGTCGTAAAAATAATGCAATAGGGTAACATGGATCTAGATTTGCTAACCACACAATATGTACACTTGCAGGTTTGTCCCTGAAAAGTTCGAGGAAATATTCAAGAAGCATGCTCACACCAGGCCTGATGCCCTAACAGACAAAGAGCTGAAGGAGTTGCTCCAATCAAACAGGGAGCCTAAAGATTTCAAAGGATGGTGAGTTCTCATCTAGATTAAGACTGTAAGAACAATGGTAAAATGAAGTTATGTTTTGTCCGTGCTCATCCTTTTTTTTCTTTGGGGGAAAACGTTGCAGGTTGGGTGGCTTCACAGAGTGGAAAGTATTGTACTACCTCTGCAAAGACAAGGATGGATTTCTTCACAAGGATACTGTCAGGGCAGTCTATGATGGAAGCCTATTTGCAAAGATGGAGCAAGATAAGCAGTCTGCTAAGAAGAAATGATAAGACCATACTGGGTGCTGTAATTATCTGTGATTGTTGCAGGTGATTGTAAATTACGGTGTGGGTGTGAATCCAAAATTATTGCTGTAGTTTGATTGCGCGTGTTTGTTGACCCGTTCCTGTAACAAGAAGCTATTTGTGAAGTTATTGGAAGTGTTTGTAAACATGGTGGTATCCTCTGATTTATTCACTTCATTTTTTTCTTTTACACATTCAGTTTTCATTTGCTATATTTCCTAATTAATACTGCTAACACATCATGTCTTCTTCACTTCAGTACTTTATGATATATGGTGTGATGCATTTTCTGGCAAGCGTACACAGGAGTCACCACAGAGCTATATAGACAGGCACTCGTTTGGTAAACATGTTCTGTATTTTCGTCTTAATCCAACTTATTCTCTTTTTGGGGAGAGAATGAATACCAATTTATTTTCCCATCATTGTTATATGCTACTTCCTCCGTGCTAAAATATAGCAATCTAAGATATGATTAAACACAATCTAATATAATAAATTTGGGCAGATCCTTGAATTTTGGGTTGCTATATTTTTTTTTGACGATGGACAGTTCCTACTGCTTCTTTTCTAATAAACGTAAGCTTTCGGATAATACATACTTCCTCCGTTCTAAAATATAACAATTTTTAGCTATGAGCAGGCAGTAAGTGACTGCAGGGAGACCAACACTATACCGCTGACCAACATATAGCAATCCAAATATAAAGAGGAATAGATACATAGCTTCAACAGATTACTTATAGCCAAGTATTACACATCAATCATAGTCCCAAAGATAAAACTCATTCATCAATGTGCCAGTGACAAGTACCTGCTACAGACGGCACACGGTTCCACTACGAGGAATTCGGCGAGATGGTGGCATATATGGTTTTTTTCTTTGGAATTGCTTAAAAAAAACTGTCGCAAGTCTTTTAGGTAATTTTTTTCAATGTAATTATAATGTAGTTGTGGTGTAACATTACACTACACTATAGTTACTATAGTTACATGATGTTTTGAACGTGTTATGGTTGTTAGCCATATTGTAAACATCACACTCAATTAAAACGAGAGTTATTTCCTATCAGAAGATCAGGCCATGAGAGAAAGCGTTATAAAACATGGTTTTCGGTTTGAACCGAGAACAAACTAAGCATTGGTTTGATTAATCCTATTCAAAGTTTAGTTTAGCTTCAAAGGATTCTATGTGGCAAGCTCTGCGAACACGCCACCTCCCGCAAGGGTGGCACGGGCGGTGCAACCCTAGCAACCGCCACCACCTACCTCCTCCTCCCTCAGATTCGCCGTCGCCAGAGCGGTTTGCCGGCAAGCCGTGCGACACGCAAGGACGGTAGCTGCGGGGCTAGTTATGGTAGCCTCCCTGAGCTCAAGTGCGGGCAGACTGGGAGAGGAAGTCAGCTGGGCCGGAGTTGGTGCTCATGGCGAGGATGTGTGGCGCGAGTGATGGCAATGACGACCGTGGAGGCGCAACTGGAGTCGGTCCCTGGCCAGATCTGGGGACGACAGCGGCTATGGAAGGCTGGTCAGGCGTGGCGAAGGCGACCCTCAAACCCCGCGCTAGCGTTGGCCCGTGGCTAGCTCTGGGGACGGCGGTAGTCACGATGTCTAGGGAAGGCCCTGTCGGGTGTGGCGACAACAGCCTCTGACTCCCCGACGATGATGAGGCCGGCTGGATCTATCACCTCCGCAAGATCTGGCAATCCCTAGCCTAGATCTCTATCCACTCCAGCGTGAGCTTTGTGCCAGTCTGAGTGGTGGTCTGCAATGACGACGATTGTACGATGATGACGACGCTGGCGGTGGGCATGCCTGTGCTGGCCTAGTTTCGGGAGGCCAAAATTGGTGGTAGGCAGAGCTACCGCGGCACGGGCGCAAGGCAGGATTAGCTGACCATGCTCCGGGGAGTTAATGGCGGCAGGGGGCAATGGGCGCGAGGCGATGGCGATGCGAATGGGTGTCTTGAGGCAGCAGTAATGCAGGAAGTCTGGTTGAGGCGATGGCTACGATGGTGCTGTGAGGTGGGCGTTGCAGGCCTGTGACGGGCTTCGATCTAGATGCTAGTCTTCTTGTGGTGGGGCCTTGCAGTCATAAGATGGCCACGTTGGGTAGGCTAGTGCGGGGGAGAGGGGATCCATTCTTTTCTCTCACCCTTTCCCTCTCCAACCTAACTGCGTAGATGGATTTGGAGCGCGCCGAAATATCGAGCTCTTGCTTGATGGTTGGCCGGTGGCGAGGTGCTGGCGTGGTGGCCGCATATCAAAGGTGTGCAGGTGGCGATGCTTATTGTTCTTGGTAGGCAACCTCAGCATAGGAGGGTAGAAAGATTACGGGCGAAAACCTAGCCTTTTGGGCTAGCAATGGCGAAGCTTGTGGTTGCTGCTTTTCCCTTGGGACGTTGTTTGTGTGAACTTTCATGCCCTCTCTATTGGATTTCTTTAGGTGAAAACTACGTCCTAGCACCTCAGGGCGGGTGGCTGCGGCACTCTTAGTGTCACATCTTTCCTGGAAGCGCTGTTTAGAAGATCCTTTCCCTTAGGGAAGTCATGTTTTGCTTTGATCTTCAGCGATACACTACTACAAAAATGATTTTCCTGTACACCGTCCTCTTTAGATTGTAGACGGACCGTAACTGGTCGTGTCTGCAAAACTCGTCCTTCCATTTTTGCGTGCAGACCCTTAAGAGGACTGCACACAAAAATCGATTTTCGCAAGCGGGCCTCTTAAGGATCCTCAGAAAAAATATTGTTTTTGCAAGTAGGCCTTTTAAGAGGACCGTACGCTAAAATACCCTCCCTCCTCTCTAGATTTTTTTCCCTCCCAACACTTCAAAATTTTCATCCTTATCCTCTCCATACATATCACCTCCTCATGCTTATCCTCACCCTCTCCTCATGTGTCTCTCACTTTCTCTCATCTTTCTCTTTCCCATACTCCTCTCCCTCTCTCAAACTCTCCCGGTCGGGAGAGTGGCGGCGGCTGGGAGAGGCCGGCGCGCGTGGCGGCGAAGGTGACGAGGGGTGACGGCGGCAGAGGCCGGTACGCGCGGCGGCCGAGGGGAGGGCGACGAAGGCGGCGTGGGACGACGGTGGCAGAGGACGGTGCGCGCGGCAGCCGACGGGAGAGCGATGAAGGCGGCGTGGGGCGGGCGGTGGCGGACGATGGGCCGCCGGCCGTCCCCCGCGCAGATCCGGCGGCGGCGGCCATCCCCACCCAGATCCGGCGGCGGTGGCGGGCGACGGGCCGCCGGCCGTCCCCTGCGCAGTTCCGGCGGCGACGGCTGTCCCCCACCCGGATTTGCACGGATCCAGCTGCGGTGGCGGGAGGAGCACGGTCGCCGCGGTGGGAGGAGCCCGATGGTGGTAGGGGTGGGAAGAGGCCGGTGGCGGCAGCGATGGGAAGAGGTCGGCAGCGGGTGGAGCACGACGGCGGCAGTGGTGGGAAGCGCCCTGCGGCAGACGACAGCTGCTCGATTTTTGCGATTTTTTTTTCTATTTTTGTTTTCGCGTGCGGGCGACGTAAGCACCCACATGCAAAAAACTAATTTTCGCGTGCGGGTGTGTCACCCTCACGAAAAATTAGATTTTCGCAGACCCTTTGTGGCAGACGAGCCGGAGGTCCGCACGTGAAAATCAGTTTTGCCCATCTGGAAAGATCGTTTTTGTAGTAGTGGTTGGTTTTGGTCGTAGATGTGTTCGGAGGTCCGCACGTGAAAATCAGTTTTGCCCATCTGGAAAGATCGTTTTTTAGTAGTGGTTGGTTTTGGTCATAGATGTGTGGTGTGGTAGTTGTTTTTTCCTTTTCTGGTTATAGTCTCGTAGGATTGTAGACTTATAATTTTTCTTTTGCTCTATCAATACGAAACGTCGCACTATGTCGTGCATGTTGTTAAAAAAGAAGTTTAGTTCAGTTTCCACACAGAACTAAACAACCACCAACACCCAACACACGAGAAAAACCAATTCTTACCGGTGATTGCTGTGTTCTCTACTCGTCGCCGAGGGTGCGAGAGATGCGTGTGAGGGACGCATGGGAGCACGCAAAACGCATGCGTGAGGCATGAAATGGGCATGGAATGTCTGAATGGACTTCTAGCACGACTTCGGGCTTGAAATGAAACTATATGGCGCGCCCGTTATTATATAACCCGTTTATATATTTGTTTAGTGGACTTTTAACTTAGGGTTTGTACGTCGGTGAACGGATCAGTCAGTAGGTTTATTTGGCGAACAAATTATGAAGGTAAAATTTACTCTAAAACACTCTAAATTTGTGGCACTTGTTTTAGAACATTCTAATTTTTCCATTCTCTGTATATAAACTTCGGAAAATTAATATATAGGTGCCCCCCACTATGGTTTGAAAAAAAAAATTCTAATTTTGTGGTCATTTGAAAAAAAAAAAGACACATTGACCATTATTTTAATATATTCTTCTCTAATAGAGAGAAAAATTTATAAAAGATGATTTCACCCTTGGACCACCTTGCATAATTTTAATCTGAATACATTTTTGTTGATTGTAATCATTTTATATTAAAAGCTGTCCCAAATTATTGAAATAAAAAATTTTCAAACAGTTGTTGACAATAATGTTTCAAAATTTATCCCTTTTTTTAAAAAAAACCTGGAATGCATTCGATTTCCGTAATTTGGGACAAGTTTTGAATTTTATAAAATATGTTTAAATTCAGGAAAAATGTGTTAAAATTTAAAATTTGCAAGGTGGTTCAAGGGTAAAGTCATCTTTTGCAAAGTTGTTATCATTTCATTGGAATGGGATATATATCAAAATAATGGTCGAAGTGTCTTTTTGGCAAAGAAGCATAAAATTGGAATGTCCTATGACAAAGCCACAAAACTAAAGTGCCCTAAAGCGGCCGCGAATTTAGAGCGTCCTAAAGCAAATTTTGCTTTTTATAAACATAGCTAGCTAATGAAATACTTCTAAAAGAATTTCTTTTGTACCAACAACTGTAATGTAGTCATGAATTAGGATAAATTTTTGTTGTACTTTACTCATAAAAAAGAGTATAAATTAAATAAGCACCCGACCATAAGATAAATGTAGACGCGGATGAATTATTTAACACACATGTATCACCTTTTACGTGTGGTGTGGACGCTAAAGGGAAAAGAAAAATCTGGCGATGCAAAGACGAGATTTGGGAGATATATATCTGTTTGCATCACTTCAGTTGTCTTTGCCTCCTGTCTTGAGGTCCTGTTGAGATCCCATGGCAAAATTTTTCACTATGTCACATCGAATGTTTGACACATGTATGAAGTTTTAAATATAAACGAAAAAATAACTAATTACACAGATTGCGTGTAAATTGCGAGATGAATATTTAAGCCTAATTGCTTCATGATCTGACAATGTGGTGCTACAGTAAATATTTGCTAATGACGGATTAATTAGACTTAATAAATTCGTCTTGCAGTTTATAGGCGGATTCTATAATTTGTTTTGTTATTTGTCTATGTTTAATACTTCAAATATGTGTCCATATATCCGATGTGACACGCTAAAATTTTACACCCATAATCTAATTAAACACATCCTAAATCTAGTGAAGATATATACATACCCGGCAGCTATATATATAGTTGAAAGAGAGGTCATCACACATAATATAATAAAGTCCAAGACATGGTTTTCTCATTGCATGCATGATGCATAGACAGCATAGTTCAATATATGTGAAATGCATATGGTGAAAAAAAAATTGCCAGTAAAGATGCACGGTATATCCTATTCATATCTACTAATAGTTTTTAGAACCACTCGGTGATATATGTGAGTTGCTAAAAAGTTCAGCAATATATGGGCACTATATTTAAAACCTAACGGGTGGACTTAATTATATACAGTCATGACTTCACCACCACACCACATGTGATTTCCCTACTTCGGGAATATTTATCAGCTTGTATAACGACACTTATTGTTCCAAAAAAAATACACTAATTAATATCCACTAAACAAAAGAAATGAAAATTACACATTGAGTCTTCTTCAACTTTGTATGGTTTAGTTTCTGCCAAGCTTGCAGAAGAATCATCATAGAGTTTTTAGACATGCGCATATTTGGCTCAACATATTCTGTATTTCCATTTCGTAATCCAATATATTCTCTTTATGAGTAGATCTAGAAATGCCAATTTACTTTTCCATGATGTCATTATCTAAAAAACACATTTCCATGATGTAACAAGTTCTGCATAAATGAAGATTAGATTTTACTAAGGCCGAGTTGGGAGCACATTTTCAGCGCACGTAAAATAGAGTGGTCCATTAGCGCGTGATTAATTAAGCATTAGCTATTTTTTTTAAAAAAAATAGATCAATATGAAAAACACACCGAGAGAGCATACGTGGAACACGAGGAAGATGAGTTGGGAAAGTTAGTGAAATAACTCATAGCCATGTATTACATATCAATCATAAATATATAAATATCTTGTTCATCAATGTATCATCGTACCTACCACCGAGAGGACCTCCTCCTCATTGTTAGGCCTTGTTTTGTTGGAGGATATTTTTGGATTTAGTTGTCATATCGTATATACGGACACATATTTAAAGTATTAAATATAGTCTAATAACAAAACAAATTACAGATTTCGCCAGAAAATTACGAGACGAATTTATCAAGCCTAATTAATCCGTCATTAGCAATTGTTTACTGTAGCACCACATTGTCAAATCATGGCATAATTAGATTTAAAAGATTTGTCTTGTAATTTATACGTAATCTGTGTAATTGTTTTTTCCTACATTTACTACTCCATGCATGTTTCTAACAGGGCCTTAGTTCAATCGGATCCTGTTGGGTGGCTATGGCAACTGCAACGCGTTAGCCTCCGTTAAATCAGATCTTGCACAACTGCTGTTCATGAGAGTACGATTCAAAATGAATACTACTTCCTCTGTTTTGCAATATAAGTCATTCTAACATTTCCTATATTCATATTGATATTAATGAATCTAGATAGATATATGTATATATTAATTAACATCAATATGAATATGGGAAATGCTAGAATGACTTACATTATAAAACGGAGGGAGTATAACACATGTTAGAGCCGTTACTATCTATTTACATGTGGCTCAAATCTGACCATCTACTTGCTCGATCCAACACTGTACTACCCATCATAACATCCGACTGCTTAACGGGCGGTAGCTATAGCAATTGCACCCGATCCAAAGTCTTGTTAGTTCTTTTTTTTTTGAAACCTAAAAGTCTTGTTAGTTCTTTTTTTTTGAAACATAAAAGTCTTGTTAGTTCTTCCCTAGCTAGCTATTTAAGCTGGTATATGCGATTCCATTTGAGAGCAATTCTGCGAGACGATGAGGGCTCAACGACCATCGTTGGCAGCTGCTGGCAATCCGGTACTTGCTCTTCTGTTTCTATGGGTTCTTAGCTGTAAGTCCCTCTGGCACCTGCCTTGTTTTTCCAGATTTTTCTTTTTATCCACCTTCATGTTATACAGATGGATTCAAATATTCAATGAATGATTTCAGGCTGTAATTAAAATGGGTGAAACCCTTTCAGCCAAAAAGAAAGTGGTGGCATACAATTTTTCTAACTTGCATGTTATTATATTGCTGTGATTTTTAATTAAGGGGGACATGTAACGGCGGAAATTGATATCGCCAACATGACGGCGCTACAGAAACATGTTTCGTTCTTCGACCGGAACAAGGATGGCATTATTACTCCGTCGGAGACCATTGAAGGTGATATGATTAGCTATATTGTTCTGTTTAATTTGCAATGAGTTCCGAGAATATTGTGCTAGTTTGGTATGGAGAGATATACTTAAGTTCAAAACCGATATTTTACTCTAACTATATGATTTAAATTCAGAACTTCATGTGCACTGTAGCAGCCATATATAAAAAGCTAGCAAATGCATAGTTAAGGTAATGTTATTTGAGCTTGCAAGGGTATGTTATATTGAGCGCAAGCCATAGTGATAGGTGTGCAAAAACTATGTGTTGTAAAAAAAATCTACCTCTATGTGGAGGAGAAGAAGAGGTTTTTTTTTAAACCCCGCGGGTGTATTTGTATTAAAGTAGGGGGAAACATTGTACAATAGCCCTAAGGCTAGGAGATTACAAAAGAAAATAAAAAGAAAAATAAGAGGGGGGAGGGGGACTGTCAGGGGAAGGGGTTGGGGGTATATGTCACGATTTACAGATTGCCAATTATACTTTCACGAGTGTACGGAGACAGGGATTGGATGCCCCTTGCTCCACTTGTGCGCCATAGCCATACTTCATCAATTGCCCGAATAAGGAGGTGCCAATCAAAGTTTGGTGAATGAGATGCGTGGTCTAGCTGCTTTGCTAGTAATTATGGTTGATGTTGCCACTGTTGATGCTGCCAAATACGTGGCAAATATGTGGACTCAATATATACGGAGGCATACATATATCCGTCTTTGAAAACCACAACTAAGAGGTTTTTTTGTGGTTTGCGTAAAAACCGTGGACTGCCGGTGAAGTTCGACAAAATTTTACAAAGAACTTAATAGTTTTTTTTTCTAACTTGGCATATGCAAAAACCATGGATTACTGGCGAAGTTCAAAAAAAAATTATGTAATGGGTTTAAATTCAGTTAGAATTTTCTTAACTTGGGCGGCTTAATATTGAGTGGTTTGTGATCATCTCGAGCCAACTCGAAGCCTCTGGTTATTGTTTTATAAACCTGCTCATATGGATGTTAAGAAAACATCAGGCTCCAAGAGCACGTCGAATTTCAATTCAGAGAATTTTATATTTACTTAGAGGTTAATATAATAAGGCTACAGAAAATCTGAGCTAAGATGATTCCCTTAAACCTGGTCTATGTTTGAATGAGCTCCTTGCAGTGGTAAATACTCCCCAAATCTTAGGCTCCCCAAACACCAGTCTCACCTAGACTATGAGATCTAATAATTACACAATCCAAACATTGAACTAGTAGCTAGAAATTGGATAACTCTAACTTCTACAAATTCTTAATAGCAGCTTCTCATAATCTCCGGCCCTCAAATAAGGCTTTAGTTTTCGTGTTTGATAATCAATCTACTAGTTAGCATTTTTTGGGTTGAATGCTGGGGGATTACTTAGGTTACCGATCCATATAACCATAGTGCAAAAGTTTAACCAATCACCCAACCGGCCAGTTAGACTCTCTGTTCACCGGAGCCATCCATCCGATTGGCGATCACCCATTAGACTGTGGTTTAGTAGTTAACTACATGTAACATTTATATTTGAGTAGTAAGTGGTCAACTGCCTAGTTGGTCCCCGAGGGCTCTCTCACTCCCACCCACCACGGATCAATTCTCGCATTTAGCCGGCTCAGTTTATCTTAGGTCGTTGATTCACATGAGAAACCACCTGGTTCATCCGGGTCACATAAGTTCAAATGCAGTGAGGGTCCTTAAAGCAAACCAAGCTGCTCATGCTATTTTTTCCGGTTATTCCGTTCAACCGCCAGTCAGATCCATGTTTCTTACTACATACATGCAACATAAGGAAAGTTAGGTTCACTAGAATGGATACCCTCATCTCAAACGGGCGGTAAGCCCCATCTCAATCGGGCACGGCGTCCGTCACAGGCTAGAAGTCACCGATGTGAAAAGTAATCTCAATCGGGCAAACGGCCGTCACTGATGAACCTATCTCAATCGGCCCTAATTGAAGCCCGTCACCGATAGCTTTGACCCAGACTACCAGTCAAACTATAGCCCGTCACAGATGACCTATCTCAATCGGGCCACAAATAGAGCCTGTCCAGATAACTACTAAACTCAATCGGGCCTAAACTAGAGCACGTCACAGATGATACTCATCTCAATCCGGCCTAAACTATAGCCCGTCACAGATGACTGTCATCTCAATCGGGCATTAACTACAGCCCGTCACAGATGACCATTATCTCAATCGGGCATTAAGTTATGGCCCGTCACATATGAGTATAATCCACAAAAAAAATTGTTTTTTGGCTAGCCTCAGGCCTTTGCTAGCCATGCCCGCTGCAAAAATGACAGAAACACAGATATCCAATATCCCCAGCTCCCCAGCATCACCCATTCATATATATGCATTTACATACACAGCCATCAATATATTTCACACAACTACATTCACAGAACATCCATTTTGATATCATTTTTCACATCCATTCACATATTTCACATCCATTCAAATATTTATCATTCACCTGCAAAACCGAGTTAATTGGATCAAATATTTATTTTAGCAAGTATTAACATAAACATAAGAAATATATACATAAATATAAACATTACAGTTACATAATCACAGTTACATAATCAATGTTCATCATTGGCTAAACATAAAAGTTCAACAATGTTCATCATTTTAGTTTAAGCCTAAACATTCCTTTGGGGTTAATTATTTCGCGGAGGATGAAGCCGGCTATCTCCTCGCGAACCTCCTCAAAGCTGGTAGGCAGAGACTTGGTAATTTTGCTCTACATTGTCATAATTCGAGATTAGTTGATCGATCATATATATGTACTTCGATGTAGTTAGTTAGTCTATCACAATTGAGACCACCGACCTCAAACTTAGCCAAAGTCTTCACCTTTTCTCTGTACAGAAGGCGCATGTTGTGGCACACATGGAATCCACACTGGTCACCTATTTGTTGCTTCACCGGGAAGTATTTTTTGTGGATGAGGGTGTCATGTCCTGTCTTCCCGAGGCCTCCTCTTTGCACGTATTGGGCCCACGCTTTATCTATCGCTAGTTGAATTGGGGTCCAATCATATGCGTTCTTATCAATTCTGGAGTTCAGGTAGTGACATGTACTCCACTTAGGTGTTATGACCAGAAGGATCCAATGGGCACTGCGGCATTAATATAGTGAAAGTTAATTAGTACTGAAGGAATGTGTCATGCTGTTGTGTATATTTAGGGAACACACTTACTATTGATTATAGGCGCATATAATGTACTCCTTGTCTCGGCGGGACCACAAGGTGTCGTAGATGTAGTTGACCATTCCTTGACGGCCATTCTGGAGATTTGTGACAGTAACCACTTGTGGATCAAGGAAGGCAACTTCCGGTGCATTCTTCTGACACCATTGCCAACTTAACCTACATGCAACATAAACGATCTTGTAAACGAGTTAAACCGATTGTTATTACCAAATTGAGTTGGGTGACAATACTTACGAGGAGTAGCACTTAATGAGGCTTGTGTCCACCGCTCGGAGCCTGTAGAGGTCGAATAGATCCTCGAAGTCGACCACGCTATAATTTGTTGGACCAAGGAATGGCTTTCCATCGTGCTCTCCAAGGATATCGGTAGCTTTATTCGGACTCCTGGCGTTAGATTTCTCCATATAGTATATGTGAAGGTCCTTGCAAGCGGTGCCCATTGCGGCAAGCACGTCATCTCCAACCAATGGCATGCCTAGTTGGAACTCCTGTGGAGCGACGTATTTCTTCTTGACCTCTTTGCCCTTAGTCTCTTCCTGCCCCTTGCCCAGATCTAGCTTCCTTGGAGCTAGAAGCGAGGCATGCACCTTTCCTCCTCTTCCTCTCCCCTTTGCATCGGTAAATCTCTAGCCTGTGGTAAATCTCATGTAGTAAATCCCTAGCCCTTAAATAAGGCTTTAGTTTTCGTGTTTGACAATCAATCTACTAGTTAGCATTTCTTGGGTTGAATGTTGGGGGATTACTTAGGTTATCGATCCATATAGAGTGCAAAAGTTAACCAACCACCCAACAGCCGGTTAGACTCTCGGTTCACCGGAACCGTCCGTCCGATTGGCGACCACCCATTAAACTGTGGTTTAATAGTTAACTACAAGTAACATTTATATTTAGTAGAAAGTGGTCAACTTCCTAGTTGGTCCCCGAGGGCTATCTCGCTCCCACCCACCACGGATCAATTCTCGCATTTAGTGGCTCAAGTTTTGTTGGTGAGCTTGTTAAGTCAGTTTATCTTACGGAGTAGGTCGATTCACATGAGAAACCACCTGGTTCATCCGGGTCACATCAGTTCAAATGCAGTGAGGGTCCTTAAAGCAAACCAAGCTGCACATGTTATTTGTTCCGGTTATTCCGTTCAACCGGTAGTCAGATCCAGGTTTCTTACTATATACTACTACATATGCAGTGCTTCTAACATAAGGCGAGTTAGGTTATTCAACTCTTGTGCTTGGTTAATTAATTCATTCATGATTAAGGTGGCCAAAATGCCTAACCTGGGTTTTGGATATTCACATGCATGGAAATTAGTTTTGGATCACAATTAGTTGATGTGTGCATTAGCACATAGGAAAAAGTTTAAATACCGCAATAAACTTTGGATGAAAGTCTGTATAGCACCCTGAACTTTAAAACTGGACATTCAACCTCCTAAACTTTGCCATACCATCCATATTACCCCCTAAGGTGATTTTGCATGACGGTTTTGCATATTTGGAAGCTTAGACGAATAATTTGAATAACTAATATAACATATTTGTATATCATAAGTTATAAGCCATTAATTTATTTCTATACAGTATATCATACTATTATTGGCATTTATTTGTAAATGAGAGTTAATAAGAAGCAAAAAGAAATATTTCAGTCAAAATTTTAATATATATGTCTAAAGTGTATGACATGATCAAACTCACCCAACTTATATACAAATTAGACAAAATCACTATATGCAAAACCATCTTAAGGGGTTCAATTTACCCTTGTATAAATGGTATTGTAAATTTTAGGTGGTTGAATGTCCGGTTTTGAAGTTAAGGGTGTTAGACGGACTTACATCCAAAGTTTATGGGGGTTGTTTGGACTTTTTCCTAGCACATCATATTATATTGGAACTAGTCTCTATAAAATCACTGCAAATTAATTTATATCTTACTAACGTATACTGCTTAATTTGGATTGCAGGGGTTGTTGCAATCGGTTGTGACTTCGCATTTGCTAGAGACCTAGCCGCCAGTGTGCATGCTGGTCTTGGTCCTAAAACAAGCCCCGTACTTTCTCATTTTCTCCCATAACTCTAATCCAAAATCATATAAAAATAATGACTTGTTTATTATGAATTTGGTCCAAAATAGAGTAACTAGATATGCTATTTAATTTATTGTACACAAGGGAAAAATTCACCCGGTATTGTTTCCGCATTCAAATGCGCAGAAGGATGCACCATTACCTCACTTATCGATATACATAAACAACATCTATAGAGGAATGCACAGGAGTGACACAGGCGCACTAGATGCTAAAGGAAGGTAACACCAACCACATGCCTATATATACATATCTTACATAAATGTTAGAAGACATCACATTATATCATATAATGTCAAGCATATTAACAATAATATGTGACACATGTATCTAAATAGCAAGATAATTACATATTTTTAGTTAAATCCTTTAGGAGTACATACAAAAGAACTTTAGTGAGTTTTGAGCATTTGCTTGATATACTCTATCTTTTGTTTAATAAGAAATACAACTTTTAGATGCATATTTTATTCCACTTTACATACATTAGTAATACTATATATACATGATTAATTAAGTTATTTATTAATACATGACTATATATACACTTTACATAAATTAGTAATACTATATATACATGATTACTCAAATTCCTCCCACACACTCATTTCTAATACTGTATGTGTTGCAATCAATCCAGAGGTCATAATAGTAACTCACAACATTTTTTTTCCTTAAATCAAAATGGTCATGGCATCTTCATATATTTATTTGAGTGTAGTATTGTCTATGTGTTACCGTAACCCAATTAGTGTAAAGTTATTTATTAGCCAAGCCTATTTAAGCCTGATCTTTAGAATTAATTGCATAGTCTT
Source organism: Oryza glaberrima (assembly GCF_000147395.1). Lineage (NCBI taxonomy): Eukaryota > Viridiplantae > Streptophyta > Magnoliopsida > Poales > Poaceae > Oryza > Oryza glaberrima. The sequence goes on along the minus strand of NC_068331.1, from coordinate 8,032,854 downwards.
TTTGAGGTTTTCTAACAAAAACAGGATAAAACTTTTGGATAAAAGTGTCACGCTTTTCAAACTGCTAGGCAGTGCGTTTCGTGCAAAAACTTTCTATATGAAAGTTGCTATAAAATGTAAGATTAATCCAATTTTCAAGTTTGTAATAATTAAAACTCAATTAATCACACATTATTACCACCTTGTTTTACGTGAAATACTTAATCTTTATCTTCATCTTCATCTTCAGAAGATTCAAACACCACCTAAGGTTTGGATCTATATATATTTTAAACATGATGATTTTCAGGTTTGTTCCTGCAAAGTTTGAGGAAATATTCTCGAAACACGCAAAAAATAGACCAGATGCATTGACATCCTTGGAGGTCAAAGAGATGATTCTAGCAAATCGAGATCCAAATGACCCACAATCATGGTATTTTTCTTAATATGTTTGGTCAGTTACTATCAATTACTCATAAAAAATGTCAATTACGCTCTTAGGGCAACTATAAGTTCACTTTGACCCTTTGAACTGTATTCGAAGTTTATCTGTTTACCTCAAACTTACAATCACCATGTTTTGGTTGCCATGGTGGTGATTTTCACTGATGTGCACGGTTTCCTGTTAGGAAATTGTTTTTTCTTTATAATAGGTAAAACCCAACCTCTACACCAACACCAAAATATATATATATATATATATATATATATATATATATATATATATATATAGAGGACACTCATATGGGGCACCATGGTATCTAATGCACAAAATCACTCAAATTTTTCAAAATTTTCAAATTGTGAGTATATACCTAGTTATAATAATTTGATTCATACCTATACTTATCAACAAAACAACTCAAATTTAACTTTATTTCACAATCCATGATTACATACCTAACTAATTATATGTATGGATGCTATATACCTAGAATCAAAATCTAACAAAAATAAGTTCAAATTCAGTTCAAACTTGCTTTAAACTAGTTAGTAAAGTAGTTAATGTTAATACCTAAGTAATTGAAAAAGTTTCATACTCATTTGAATTAGGTATATACTCAATTTCAACAATGGTGCCCGGGCACCATGGAGCATCAAACAAATTTAATATATATATATATATATATATATATATATACACACACACACATATACATATACATATACGCACGCGAGAATAACAAATACACTCGCGAACTGTGTGAATTAGAAACTAAAACTATAAGGAAGATATTTCTCAGCATGCCAGTCTCCAAAACGGCCATCCTACGCAGTCTTCCAAAAAGTAGGAAAGTGAATGACATTTAGATTTGTCAGTGAAACCCTTATCCATCTGTTCCAAAACCATAATAGAATACAGTTGAGGATGTTAATTTTCCTGGTTTTGAAGTTGAACGTGAAAGGGGGATTGTTGTCTTAATATATAGATCTTCCATTCTAAAAACATCATTTTAAGCCATTACCCATATCAAATAAAAAAGGAAAATGTATGCTCTTACTTAAGGTTGATGCTATAAGTTCTGTAATGATTTTCATTCAACAAAATTGAAGTTTCTAACAAAAATTGGTTACTTGTGATTACTTATGTTTAATTACACCTTTTTCTTGAAAACACAGGGCTGCAGCTATAAAAGAGTGGGGGCTAATTTATGGTCTTGCGAGTGATAATAACGGATATTTTCACAAGGATAGTGTGAGAGGTATATACGATGGTAGTGTGTTCGTTAAGTTGGAGAAAGAGAGGGAATCTTCACAAAGTACAGTTTGCCGGAGCTCTGTATAAAGTAATTGGGAAATGAAGTTGTAATCACAAATACATTGTATTGCATCATAGGTATTGTTCGTGTACATGCAAAATGCCATATTTGGAGAAGCACTGGTGTATGGTAGTAGAGTTATGGTTGCATGACTTTAATCGTTATGATTCAAATCTTGATTTATATGAACATTATGTATACATGGGTGCACTCTTAATAAGATTTGAGAAAACTAATTTTATACCATTGAGTTTGTCCTAGTGAAATGATTTATCATTAATATTATCTATTTCTATAATATAGCAGGGACTTTACCAACTGTTCTAAAAGAAGAAAGAAGGGGAAAAAAAAGGTTTGTCTAAAATAGGACATGTTGGCAATGTTCGATTCCTTTTTGTTTGTTTCGACCTTAAACGGAAAACTAATACAACCCATCGCCAAACTTACAAAACCAGAGCAAACGAGGTCACTCGGCAATATTGTCCCCTATTGACTCATTTGACTAGGTCTTCGTCCCACGTGACATTGACATGGCGCTTACGTTGTCGACATCCGCTCGCCGTACAACCACATCCGCGTTTCTGACGTCTCCCGTGCCAGCCACCCCCTCACTAGTGGCGCCTCCTCCTCCTTGACACCCCCGGTAACATCCACTCCTCCTTCCCTCGATGCAGCTACCCCATCACACCTCAATGTCTTCGCCACCCTCCCTCCACTCCCTTACTATGGCCGTTGCACCTCATCCCTCATCGTCCTCGGCTTCGGGGTGGCAAACTCCCCCTTTTCCCGAACCTCTCAGTCCATGGCTGGGAGATCGACCGCACTGTGATCTCCGCTTCCCATGATTTCTTCGGCCTCACGGGGCTCGAAGAGGACCACGCTGCCCACCTCTTCATCCATGTCTGGGACACGCTCGAGGTCGAGGCAGTGGAAGGGTGGACCTGTTTGCTGATGGGAGCATGCTCCCATAGCTCCAAGAAGCAGACACATGGATGCAGATAGGCGGGATGGTGGTGGCCGGTGGGAGGGTCATGGTGAATTGCGGGCTGCGGCAAGCCATGCGTGGAGGCGGAGGAGGAGGGGCGGGACGGCGAGGCCGTCAAGGACGCACCCCGTGGGCATGAGATGGTGTGGAGAGGAAAGAAGGGAGGACCAAAGGAGTGAGGATGAGGACGAAGAGAGAGGAGAGATAAGAAGGGAGGAGTGAGGACATGCGAGGTCACGTGGGCACCACCATTTTAAATATTTTTTGTGTAACTGATAGTGGGCCCACAGTTTTTATTATTCTCCATATCAAATTGCCACATAAGCGCTACATCAACACCACGTGGGACGAAGACCTAGTCAAATGAGCCACGTATATACTACGTCAGTCAAAACCGGGGACAATACTATTAAGGGACCTCGTTTACTCTGGTTTAAGTTGGGGAATAGGTTGTATCTGGTTTTTGGGGTCAAGTTCCAAAATCATACTAAGCAACAAATTTGAGGGACCTAAAGTGAACTTATTTTCCCCTGGCGGGCAGCTGTCGGGAGTGAGGCGCTAGCTGGAACCCTGCAATCCGGTGGGGCAGAAAGCCCATCAGCCGCTCCAGCACCGAGGCTGCGTCACGGCCTCAGGCCCGTGGCGTGGGCAAGAGGCAAGCCCAGTAGTTGATGCTCTAGACGGCCGGTACCGGCAGCTATCCGGCCCAAACGCCAAGGGCGATCCTTTCAACCGTACTGTACACACTATATATTTTTTCGAAGGAGCATGATGAGTATGTTTCGGTGAATACGGTGCAATGCATTTGTTCTTTGTACGATTATACATTTCTATCAATGTACCTGACGAGGAGTAGTATCTCTTAGACAGTAGTAATTGAATATTTCCAACCAAGTCTCGAGGGTATTCAATACATGAAAAATATGAGAGTAATATGCAACAACTACTCTCTTCGTCTCAAAATATAAGAAGTTTTGGTTATATGAGACACATCCTATCTAACCAGCTAGATTCGTAGTACTATGATGTATCTCATCAAACCAAAAACTCTTTATATTTTAGGATAGAGGAGAACCTTTTCCTTAATACTAGTGAACGTGCACGTGCAAAGCACATTGATATATACGATTGAAGAAAAATACATTCATTGCTGATTTACATCTACATATCCTTACAAATTAAAGCTCATAGTCATTCATAAAAATAAAAGTATTGTAAACATTGTCTTGGTAATTCATTAAATAAAACTAAATTGTTATTGTATTACACCGTAACAGATGTTTTTCAGTGAGAAACTTATTTTCATTACATTTATGTTACTTTACGCTATGGACTACATACAATAGATAATGGTTAAGCCTATAAGAGTTAAACTATTATGGGAACAAACGACGATAGCTAACTCATGAAAAAGTGAGATAGCAGCCCATATATTATCAAAAGCTAGTAAATTTAATGCAGCTTAGAATAGATCGGTGAATCATCAATGAATGTTTCCCAATTTTCATACACACACACACACACACACACACACACACACAGTACCTGCAAAGTTTAGGTGCATGTATGGGCATAATGGTGTACATAGAAAAATTCAAATAGAAAGATAAGTACAAACACTATTATGCCATATGTAACAATCATATCAATTGCGCACCACCATGAGTTCCTGTTTACCCTGCAAAGCTGAATTCGTTGTTGTCATGATTTCTATAGAATGAAGCGCAATTGGCAATTTATACTTTCACATATACAGAAGTAATTCAGTCCACAAAAAGAATGAGAAGATGTAGCATGGTGGCAGCATTTTATTTGCAAGTTTGTGATAGTTAGGATCGATCTTTGCTGGAGACAATATTTTGAACTCGAGATGCATAGAAACATGGATGTGTTCGCCAAATGCTAGCTGACAAACAAAAAAGTGCACATCCTTGGAATTTTCTAAACAAATGCAAAATTGGCAGCATCATTCTGATGTGACTGAAAACTCTATAGAAATAGTCTCCTTTTTTAAAGAAGTTTCGAAAACAAATATAAGCACAGCCCCTGCAGTAAAAGAAGTGATATTGCCACATTGCTGAAACAGAGCACAACTTTTCTTCAAGTTCGCTTTTGCAATAGGAGCATCATACAATTGATTCCATAGTTAATAATTTACAGCAATCGTTCGTCAAAAATTTTATTCACAAGCTCATAAAAGAAGATCTCCTCAATGTAATTATCAGATTGTTTATTAACTTCAACAAAAAAGGAAAATCACGGTCACTTGTTTTTGGATCGTGTTTTCATATACCAAATGCAACCGTAGAGACATAAGAGCGAGGAGGGAGAGAGCAGACCCGGCGAGCGGCGGAGAAGGCGGTGACCCACAGCAGCGGCGGCGGCGCGTCACGCGGCTCCGAGCGGCCCGCTCCCTCGGCGATGACGGCGGCACCCTGCTCCCAGTGGTCAGTGGAGTCGAGCAACAGAGACAGCGGCGACACACGGATCCGAGGCGGCGACGGGCGCGTGTGAGGAGGCGGCGGGGTAGGGCGAGCGGCTCCAGCGGGAGGCGGCGGCTCCGGCGGGAGGCGGCGGCGTCGGGCGCGCAGCCGCGCGCGAGCGGAGTGGCGCCGGTGGGAGGAGGCGGCGGAGGGCGAGCGGTGGCGGCGGGCGCAGCCGCGCGCGAGGGGAGCGGCGGCGGCGGAACGGCTCCGGAGAGCGGCGCCGGTGGGCGCGCAGGAGGCGAGCGGCGGGCGGCGCCGCGCTGGAGGATAGGTTTTTTTTTCTTTTTCGGCGGCGGTGGATTCTTTTCTTTTTATTTTCGCTAACCGCTGTTTACCGACATGGAGTCGCTAATTGCAGAGATTGATTCAACTTTTAATATAAACCATTGAATAAATAGATCTAAGGATCAGGAGAGAGAGGTGTTTGATGAACTGTTGCTTTTTATATTGGTATAGATGGAAGTAGTATGAAAAACATATATGTTCCTCAGAAAAAAATTATATATATGCGCTTTGATTATTTGGCAAAAGTTTTTGCATTTTTACCATACTTTTTTTAATTTGCATTTTTTAACCATACTTGTGATACTACGAAAGTGCTTTCTTGACATGAATACAGCCATGCACCCTACTTTTGCAGTGGAGCACCGAGCACACACCCCAAAAAAAAAAAAAAACACATCATCAACACGGACTTGTGTTGCCCCTGCTGGAGTGGTCCAGTTATAAAACCCTTAAAAAACCATCAGATATCATCACTTCGAACTAAGCAAGGCCTCTTGCCTCCTCCCCGCCGGCGTCGCCTCGCCTCGCCTCAGCTTCCAATGCCAACCACTGCCGCGGATCTCATTTAAATCTGAACACATTTTAGTTGATTCTAAACATTTTATATTAAAAGTTGTCTCAGGTTACGGAAATTGAAATTTTTTCAAACAGTTTTAAATTCAGACAATAGTGTTTCAAAATTATTTATTTTTTTGAAAACATGGAATGTATTTGATTTCTGTAATTTGGGACAAGTTTGAATTTTGTAAAATATATTCAAATTCATGCAAAATGTGTTGAAATTTAATACAGTTGTTTAAATTAAGACAATAGTGTTTTAAAATTTATTTATTTTTTTGAAAAAATGGAATGCATTTGATTTCCGTAATTTGGGACAAGTTTTGAATTTTGTAAAATATGTTTAAATTCAAGCAAAATGTGTTGAAATTTAAAATTTGCAAGGTGATTCAAGGGTAAAATCATCTTTTGCAAGGTTTTATTTCTTCATTGTGGTCGAAGTGTCTTTTTGGCAAATAGGCATAAAACTAGAACGTCCTATGACAAACCACGGAACTAAATTATATATCCTAAAGCGGCCGCGAATTTAGTGTCCTAAAGTAAATTTTGCCTACTATAAACATAGCTAATGAAATGCTCCTAGAGGAATTTCTTTTGTAGCAACAACTGTAATGTATTCATGAATTAGGATATATTTTTGTTGTACTTTACTCATCAAATAGTATAAATAAATGGGCACCCGACAATAAGATAAATGTAGACGCGGATGAATTGCTTAACACACGTGTATCACCTTTTCCGTGTGTTGTCACTACTACACATGCATCAGCGGGCGCGGCTAAATCGGCGGCGGCATCGGCGGGCGCCACATGGGCATCGTCGGCGGCATTAGGGAGTGCGGCGGCGCGGCATCGGCTACTGTGGCGGCGGTGGAGCGGATTCATCTCTGGCCGCCACGTGGAGGCCAGATCCATCGCTGGCCGCCGCGGGGAGGCTGGATCCGTCGCCTGCCGCCGCGGGGAGGCCAGCTCCGTTACCGGCGACTGCGGGGACGACGGCGGCGGGCCTCGGGCAAGGCCGCGACGATGACGGTGGTGGCGGCGACATTGACGACGGGCAAACTTTCTCGACTACGATGTCTACGACCTCGAGCGCGCCATGGCAAACTTCCTCGACTAACGTCTATGACCTCGAGCGCGGCGGCCGGGCTGAGGTGGCGGCGGTCGGGTGCAGCGGCGGCCTGGGCGAGGCGGCGGCGAGCAACGAGGCAAGGCTTTATCGTGCGCTCATCGTCCTCCTCCTGGTCGTCGCGTGCATCGTCAAGGGAGCGATGTGGTGGCCGGCGGTGATTTTTGCTCTTTTTAAAAAAATTTTGGTTTTTTTTTCGTGCGGGTGGTATAACACAACAGCACGGGATAATTGATTATCCAGTGCGGTCGGCCCGCCCGCACGCGAAAATACCGATTTTCTCAGACACTCGGTTGCAGACGGGCTGAACAACCGCATGGAAAAATCAAAATGCCCGCACGGAAAAATCTTCTGTAGTAGTGTGTGGACGAAGGGAAAAGAAAAATCTGGCGATGCAAAGACGTACGAGATTTGAGAGACATCTGCTTGCATCACTTCAGTTGTCTTTGCGTCCTTTCTAAATCTAGTGAAGATACCGGCAGCTAATATAGTTCAAAGAGAGGTTACTCATAATATAATTAAAGTCCTACACATGGTTTGCTCATTGCATGCATAGACAGCATTGTTCAATATATATATGTGAAATGCATATGGTGAAAAAAAGTTATTGCCAGTAAAGATGCATGGTACATTCTATTGATATCTACTTGTAGTTTTTTGGACCACCGCGGTGAGATATGTGAGTTGCTAAAAAGTTCAACAATATATGGGCACTATTATTTAAAAGGGTTCGTTGGAACCATGTCACCCTAATTTTGTAAAATTTGAGATATGCCACCCGTATCTCAATGAGATGTAGGACCCACATGAGTCAATCACATGTAGGTCAGGGTGACATATCATAAATTTTACAAAATTTGTGTGGCATGGTTCAAATTTTCCCTATTTAAAACCTACCGGATGGACTTATACACTTCCGACTTCACCACCACACCATATGTGCTTTCTCTACTTCAGGTTGTATAACTACGCTTGTTGTTCCAAAAAAAAAGACTAATTAATATTCACTAAATAAAAGAAATGTAAATTACACATTGAATCTTCTTCAACTTTGTATGGTTTAGTTTCTGCCAAGCTTGCAGAAGAATCATCATAGAGTTATTAGACATGCTTATATTTGGCTCAACATATTCTGTATTTCCATTTCGTAATCCAATATATTCTCTTTATGAGTAGATCTAGAAATGCCAATTTACTTTTCCATGATGTCATTATCTAAAAATAAACTTTTCTGTGATGTACTCCCTTTGTTTTAGGTTATAAGACGTTTTGACTTTAGTCAAAGTCAAACTGTTTTAAGTTTGACTAAGTTTATAGATAAATATAGTAATATTTATAATACTAAATTAGTTTTATCAAATCAATAATTATATATACTTTCATAATAAATTTGTCTTGGGTTAAAAATGTTACTATTTTTTTATAAACTTGGTCAAACTTAAAACAGTTTAACTTTAACTAAAGTCAAAACGTCCTGAAAGCTGAAATGGAAAGAATAACAAGTTTTGCATAAAAGAAGATTAGATTACTGAGAGCCATGTGTTACACATCAATCAATATATCTTGTACATCAATATATCGTTGTACCTACCACCTCATTGTACCTACCACCTCCTCCTCTCCTCCTCATTGTTAGTTCAATCAGATCCTGTGTTGGGTGCCTATAGCAACTGCAATTTTAGTATTTACGTTATCCACCGTTAAATCAAATCTTACACAACCACTGTTTATGAGAGTACAAATCAAGGCAAATACTATAACCATACTAGGTGATTCCCGCGCTTTCCAATGGAAATTCCTAAGTAATTTTTAATATTTTTTAAATAATCGAGTTAAAAGTAAAAATTATAATAGTTATTAACAACAAATAAAACTGATTTATCAAACTATGTTCAAAGAGAAATACAATTAGTAGACTCTGTATAAGATTGTAGATGAAATATAATAGTCCGCACTTTGATTATACAAATGAATATATGTTAAATATTATAAAAATGAAGGATATATATGTTAAAAATATTGTGAAAAATATGTGAAGGAAGATGATTGGATGTTAATTTGTAGAATTCAATGAATTATAGATGATGTTGCGTGCTTGTATTAGTTTTATATGTAATTATTGCTTGTAAATGATAATGTAACATGTTTGCATGTTATAGTAAGATAGGATTAGGCAGTTGCTATTTATATACATGTGGCTCAAATCTGACCATCTATTTGCTCGATCCAAAACCCACCATATCATCCGACTGCTAACGGGCGGCGGTAGCTATAGCAACCGCACCCGATCCAAAGTCTTGTTAGTTCTTCCCTAGCTAGCTATTTAAGCTGGTATATGCGATTCCATTTGGGAGCAATTCTGCGAGGCGATGAGGGCCCAACGACCGTCGTCGGCAGCTGCTGGCAATCCGGTGCTTGCTCTTCTGTTTCTATGGGTCCTTGGCTGTAAGTCCCTCTGGCACCTGCCTTGTTTTTCCAGATTTTTCTTTTTATATATCCACCTTCATGTTATACAGATGAATTCAAATATTAAATGAATGATTTCAGGCTGTAAAATCTTGGTGTCAGCCAAAAAGGAAGTGGTGGCATACAAATTTTCTATAATTAACTTGCATGTTGTTGTTGCTGTGATTTTTTTAGGGAGGCATGTAACGGCGGAAATTGATATCGGCAACATGACGGCGCTACAGAAACATGTTTCCTTCTTCGACCGGAACAAAGATGGCATTATTACTCCATCGGAGACCATTGAAGGTGATTAGATGTATTAAACAATGAGTTCCGAAAATATTGTGCTAGTTTGGCATGGAGAGATATGTACATATACATAAGTTCAAAACGGATATATATTTTACTCTAGCTATTCCTATATGATTTAAATTCAGAACTTCATTGTAGCAGCCATATATAAAGCTAGCAAATACATAGTTAAGGTAATGTTATTTAAGTTTGTACTCCGTCCATACTTATAAAGGAAGTCGTTTAGGACAATGTTTAAATCAAACCTTGGGAATATAAATCATGAATAACTCTCCAGTTGTTGAGTTTGAAAATGTAAAAATTATATGAATAGATTTGTCTTAAAAAATACTTTTATAAAAGTATACATATATCACTTTTTAATTTTTTAATGAATATTTTTATAGAAATAAGAAGTCAAAGTTGTATTTTGGAGACCGTGTCGATGTCCTAAACGACTTTTTTTTTTTAAGTATGGAGGGAGTAAGGATATGTTATATTGAGCGCAAGCCATAGTGATAGGTGTGCAAAAACTCTGTGTTTTTAAAAAATCTACTTCGATCTGTGTGGAGGAGAAGAGGAGACGCCAATCACAAAGAGGAGACGTGTGGTCCAGCTGCTTTGCTGGTAGTTATGGTTGGTGTTGCCACTATTGATACTGCCAATACGTGGCAAATGTGTGGACTCAATATATACGTTTTTCTGGTCCGTGCGAAAACCGTGGACTATCAGTGAAGTTTGACAAAATCTTATAAAGAGCTTAAATTCAGCTTTTTTTAAAAAAAAACTTGGCATATGCGAAAACCACGGATTACGGCGAAGTTAAAAAAATAAAAATAGTTCAAATTCAGTTTGATTTTTTTCTTAACTTGGCTGGCTTAATTATCGAGTGGTTTGTGATCTCGAGCCAACTTGAAGACTTTGGTTACTGTTTCATAAACCTGCTCATATGGATGTTAAAAAAAACATAAGGCTCCAGTTTTAATTTACAGAATTTTATATTTACTTATAGGTCAATATAATAAGGCTTGAGAAAATTTGAGCTAAGGTGATCCCCTTACACCTGGTCTATGTTTCAATGAGCTCCTGATAGTGGTAAATACTCCCAAATCCTAGGATCCCCAAACACCAGTCTCCCCTAGACTATGAGACCTAATAACTATACAATCCAGACATTGAACTAGTACCTAGAACGAAGTTGGATAATTCTAACTTGTATAGATTCTTAATAATTGCTTCTCGTAATAGGGCTTTAGTTTCGTGTTTGACAATAAATCTACTAGTTAGTATTTTTTTTTTGGGTTGAATGTTGGGGGAGGGGGGTGTGGTTATATTTTTTTATGGGTTGAATGTTGGGGGGGGGGGGGGGGGAGGGGGTGGTTTACTTAGGTTATCGATCCATAGAACCATAGTGCAAAAGGTTGGACCAGTCACCCAACCAGCCGGTCATACTCTCGGTTCACCGGTCCCTGCGTTCAACAAGTGAACCACCCATTAAACTGAGGTTTAGTACTTTCTCTGTTTCATATTATAAGTCGTTTGACTTTTTTTCAAGTTAAACTTTTTTAAGTTTGTTCAAGCTTATACAAAAAATAAAATAGTATTTTCAACCCAAAACAAGTATATTATCAAAATATATTCAATATTAGATTTAAAGAAAGTAATTTGATATTTTAGATGTTATTAATTTTTTCCTAATAGAAGTTTGACTAGGAGAAAAATTAGATGACTTATAATTATAGATGGCCAAATGGGCCGTCCTGCTCGAGCACGATCTGGCCCGGGCGGAGATCAGTCGTGCCGGTACGACCTGACCTACACATCGGGCCGTGCCTGCCCACAGGCTACACCAACAGCCTAGGCACAATAATAAGACTCAGGCCATGCCGGCCCGGCCTAAAGACACGATGACCTATTTTGTCCATAGAATAAGTCTATTTTCCCTCCCTCATCACTTTGGATAGTATCACATATGGCTAGAGTAAGTATATTTAGCATCCATCCTCTCTTTTGGCCCATGCCGTGTATGGCTGAATTAAGTCTATTTTAGGTCCCTCAACTATTTTCTTCCCTACTCACTGGCAGGGGCGGAGCTAATATAGCTAGGGGGTGCCCAGGAACCCGGTTCAAAAAAAATTACCTATAGTTTATCTATTTTCGCCATATATATACCCCGTCAGTATAAACTTAGGCACCCGTATCAAGCTAAATTTGATTCAAACCAGAGTAAAGCAAGCGAATGGAACCCCCTTCAATTTATTCTAGCTCCGCTCCTGCTCACTAGACCGTGTCGTGCCGGTCATGGGCCTGACACCAATCGTCTCGTGCCGTGCTTGGGTCAAGCCAAATGGTAGTTCCGTGGATCGGCCCCTCGGGCCTTATTTCCATTTAATACTTATAATATGAAACACAGGTATTAGTTAACTACATTTAACATTTATACTATTTAGCAGTAAGTGGTCAACTGCCTACACTACTAGAGAAACGATTTTTAGCGACGTTGGCCTTTTATTTTTCCAGGCGGGTATAACCCTCGGAGCCAAATATCTGCCTACAAAAATGTAAACCGGGGTGAACTTTTGTCATCCGCCTACAAAAATCAATTTTTCCAGGCGGACCTCTTAAGTGATCCGCCTGAAAAAATTGATTTTCCCAGGCGGAACCTTATGTGGTCAGCCTGCAAAATCATGCCTCCACGAAAAAAAATCTAAGTCATCGAGTCCTTATCTTCTTCAACTCAACCCCTCCCCACCACTCATTCCCCCTCTCTCTCTCTCTCTCTCACGAGCAACAGGGCAATGGCGGCGGCAGTGGCTCCGACGAGCAGCGGTGTCGGCGGCGGCTCTGAGGAGTGGTGTGGGCGGTGGCTTCGCCCGCTCGCCTCGCCGCCTCTGCCACTTCCCCTCCTTGCCCCTTTCGCCGCCGACCATGACGAGCGACAACGACGGCTCGCTGCCTCCGCCGCCGGCTCCCCTCCTCGCCGCCTCCTCCGCTGGCCACGACGCGCGACGACGATGGCTCGCCTCCTCGCTGCCTCCGCCACCGGCATCCCTCCTCGCCGCCTCCGCCACTGGCCATGACGTGCAATGCGCCGGCTCGCCTCCTCGCCGCCTCCGTCACCAACTTCCCTCCTCGTTGCCTCCGCCGCCAGCCACGACGCGCGACGACGACGGCTCGCATCCTCGCCGCTTCTGCCGCCGCAGCCAGCTCCCCTCCTCGCCAACGCGACGATGACGACGAAGAACACACCGATGCGACGATGACCACATTGAGGCGACGACAACGTCGATGACTGCCGTGACGATGATGGCGGCGACGCGACGATGATGACAATGACGCCTGTGGAGGCCAGCAGAAGGAGGAGGAGAGGCGGTGGCTCAGATCCTCCCTCTCCTATGTGGGGTGGCGGATGGAGGAGAGCCGTCGGCCGGAGGGGGAGGCTAGCAGCGGTGCCCGTGGGTAGGGCCACCGCCGGTGGGTAGGGGTGGTGGATTTTTTTTATTTTATTTGCTGAGATGATTTTCGCAGGCGGGCTAGTTGGTCCCCGAGGGCTATCCCACCCACCATGGATCGATTATCGCATTTAGTGGCTCAAGTTTTGTTGGTGTGCTCGTTAAGCCAGCTCGGTTTATGTTAGATCATTGAATCACATGAGAAACCACCTGGTTATCCAGGTCACATCAGTTCAACTGCGATAATTGAGCTGCTCATGCTATTTGTTCTAGTTATTCCGTTCAACCGCCAGTATGGTCCGAATTTCTTACTATATATGCTTATAACACAAGGAGAGTTAGATTATTTCACTCTTGTGCTTGGTTAATTAATTCATTCACGGATTAAGGTGGCCAAAATGCCTAACCTGAGTTTTGGATATTCACATGCATAAAAAATGATCACAATTGATGTGTGCATTAGCACATAATATTGGAACTAGTCTATATAAAATCACTATAAATTTATATCTTACTAACGTATACTGCTTAATTTGGATTGCAGGGATTGTTGCAATCGGTTGTGACTATGCATTTGCTAGAGACTTTGCCGCCCCTGTGCATGCTGGTCTTGGTCCTAAAACAAGCCCCGTACTCTCTCATTCCCTCCCATAACCCTAATTCTAAACAAATCATATAAAAATAATGACATGTTTATTATGAATTTGGTCCAAAATAGACTAACTAGATATGCTATTTAATTTATTGTATACACAAGGAAATAATTGACCAGGTATTGTTTCCGCATTCAAATGTGCAGAAGGACGCACCATTACCTCACTTGTCGATATACATAAAGAACATCTATAAAGGAATGCACGGGAGTGACACAGGTGCACTAGATGCTAAAGGAAGGTAACACCAACCACATGCCTATATATACATATCTTACATAAGTGTTAGAAGATATCACATTATATCATATGATTAATGTCAAGCATATTAACAATAATATGTGATGCATATGTATCTAAATAGCAAGATAATTACATATTTTTAGTTTAAATGCTTTAGGAGTACATACAAAAGAACTTTAGTGAGTTTTGAACATTTGCTTGATATACTCTATCTTTTGTTTAACAGGAAATACAACTTTTAGATGCATATTTTATTTCACTTTACATACATTAGTAATACTATACATGATTAATTATGTTATGCCTTGGCAAAAATTCATCCCACACACTCTTTTCTAGTACGGTATGTGTTGCAATTAATCCAGAGGTCATAATAGTAACACATTATTTTTTTTCCTTAAATCAAAATGGTCATGGCATCATCCTATATTTATTCGAGTGTAATCCTATATACTTATATATATACTTATATAGTTCATCCCCACTAAGTGTAATTAATGTTATTTTTCTCTTATCTCATTAAGCCACATCACCTCAATTATTTCTAGCCTTTGAATAATATATCTATGGTTCAAATTATCTCTTCTTTTTTCTCATAAAACCATGCAAAACTCAATTATTTTTGTACTCAAATTTCATAAGTATCAATTTGTTTTAATTTTAATAATTATATTGCATCTTATTTGCACATATTCATTATGCGCGACGCCTATTTAGGCCTGGTCTTTAGAATTAATTGCATGCTCTTTTTGAAGTTTTCTACACTTTGTTTGGATATATATATATATATATATATATATATATATATATATATATATATATTAAACATGATGATTTTCAGGTTTGTTCCTGCAAAGTTTGAGGAAATTTTCTCGAAACACGCAAAAAATAGACCAGATGCATTAACATCCTTGGAGGTCAAAGAGATGATTCTAGCAAATCGAGATCCAGATGACCCACAATCATGGTAATTTTCTTAATATGTTTGGTCAGTTACTATCAATTACTCCCCACACAAAAAAAAAACTGTCAATTACGTTCTTGGGGCAACTATAAGTTCATTTTTGACCATTGAACTGTATTCAAAGTATATCTTTTTACCTTAAACTTTCAATCACCATGTTTTGGTTGTCATAGTGGTGATTTTCAATTATGTGGTTTCCTAGTAGGAAAGTGGATTTATTTTTTAAATAAATAGGTAAAACCTGGCCTCTACACCAACACCAACATAGGTATATGCTGCCAAAAGTAGGAAAGTGAATGACACTTAGATGGTGTTCATTTCTTCTAAAGATGAAGATGAAGATTAAGTTTTTTATGCAAAACGAGGTGGTATTAACGTATGATTGATTGAGTTTTAATTATCACAAACTTGAAAACTAGATTAATATGATATTTTAGAATAACTTTCATATAGAAAGTTTTTGCACGAAATGCACTGTTTAGCAGTTTAAAAAGCATGCCACAAAAATCTTAATTTTCATCCAACTCTTGTTGAAGAAAAGAACGGGACCCGGTGTGTTTGGTTCTTAGCCATACTTTATCACCATTTGCTAACAAATATTACCACTTGCCTAAGTTGAGGCGATCACATTATTGGCCACACCTTATCAAATCTAAGGGAGCATCACCACACTTCTCTGAGTAAATGACATGTGAGACCTAATTTATTAGAAAAGAATCTTGCCATAATTGTGGCTACAACCAAACAGAATGTGGTCAAACTGTGGTTGGCAACCAAATACCCCTTTAGATATGTAAATGAAACCCTTATCTATCTGTTCCAAAACCATAATAGAATACAATTGAGGATGTTAATTCTACTGGTTTTGAAGTTGAACATGAAAGGAGGATTGTTGTCTTAATATATAGATCTTCCATTCTAAAAACATCCTTTTAAGCCGTTATCCATATCAAATGAAAAAGAAAATGCATGCTCTTAGTTGATGCTATAAGTTCTTGGTTTTCATTAAAACAAAATTAAAGTTTCTAACAAAAATGGTTACCTGTGATTACTTAAGTTTAATTACACCTTTTCCTTGAAAACACAGGGCTGCACCTATACAGGAGTGGGGGCTAATTTATGGTCTTGCAAGTGATAAGAACGGATATTTTCACAAGGATAGTGTGAGAGGTATATACGATGGTAGTGTGTTCGTCAAGTTGGAGGAAGAGAGGGCATCTTCACAAAGTACAGTTTGCCGGAGCCTATCATTTAGGAGTACTGTATAAAGTAATTGGGAAATGAAGTTATCCCAAATACATTGTATTGCATCATAGGTATTGTTCGTGTACTTACAAAATGCCATATTTGGAGAAGCACTGGTGTATGGTAGTGGAGTTATAGTTGCATGACTTTAATCATTATGATTTAAATCTTGGTTTATATGAATATTATGTATATACGGATGCACTCTTAATAAGATTTGAGAAAACCTATTTTATATCATTAAGTTTGTCCTAGTGCAACGAATTGCCTTTAATATTATCTTTTTGGACATATATAAATGCTCATATCATATACATTTACAATCTGCCACAGCATATGGCATATCCTTCTAACTAAAAAACAGGTGATCGCCATCTCTTATCACTTCAATGTCCTCGACCTCGGCTCCTTCCACAGTGAGGATCCCTCTCACGGCCTTCCCAAATTTCTGTTCTGAAAGTTTCATCAGTTCTTGCATCGAATCTGGGAGCAAGACGAGCTTCCCCGGCGAAGGATGCAGTGCTGTGCTAGTCGCGTTGGGAAGTTGCTCATGAATAACAACCCGTTTGGGTTCTTTGCACGGTAACATTTTGTGAGAGGCCTCTTTTGATTCATCTACAGCAACCTCGGTTGCCCTTTCCAAAACCATTGAGTTTCCATTCCAAAGATGATCGCTGACAAAAGCCACATCCTTTGTTTGCACCTTCAGAGACTCAAGGTACTGAATAAAATTGGAGAACACGATGTACCCATCTGCGGTGTTAGGCTGGACAGCCTGGAGCAGATGGATGTGGCTTATGCGGACAACCTGGGTAAGCCTCCTGCTCCGGATGGTGAATGGTTGCGGAATGCTGAACATCACCCTGATTTCCCCTGCCATGCCCTGAGGTCCTATTCTCTTCACATGCCTCTCTGTCCCATCTGCAAGGGTTGTCAATGCCTCCACTTCGCCGGAGATGATGATATAACAGTCCGTCGAGGTCTCATTCTCCAGGATAACATTAGCCTTGGGGGGAAAGAATTCTGCTTTCATCTCCGCGACCAGCTGCACAATGAGGCTATC
Organism: Oryza glaberrima; assembly: GCF_000147395.1. Lineage (NCBI taxonomy): Eukaryota > Viridiplantae > Streptophyta > Magnoliopsida > Poales > Poaceae > Oryza > Oryza glaberrima. Next base: position 8,015,311 of record NC_068331.1, on the reverse strand, counting down.
GGAGACTCCCTGGAATAGGTAGCAGCTCTCAACAGCACTCTTGAACAGGTGCTTCATGATGCCCGACCGCACAGCTTTGGGCAGCTCTGACAACATCTCCTGCTGCAGCTGCTCATCTGTCCTGAACCTGAGCTGCACGCTGGCCAACATATGCTCCCTCATCGCCTCTGGCAGCCGGTTCATGCTCACAAACTCCGACACCCGCTGCACCATGTCCCTCATCTTGAAGGTGTTGGAGGTTTCACGGACAACGAGGTTGGTGATGTTGCCGATGATGTAGGATGTGAGGCCCATGTTGAAAAGCATGAAGGCTATGCTGAAAAGCATCTCACCAATGTTGGTGGCATGCAGGTCACCGTAGCCGACCGTGGCAAGCGTGGTGATGGACCAGTACACTGCACAGGTGTAGCAAAACCACACGCTTCGGTCCTCAAAGCTATGGATCTGGTTGCCTATCCATGTAAGCTCCTTGATCTTGTAGTTGAATGCCATCCACAGGTAGATGCAAGCGGCAAAATGCAGCGCAAACAGTGTCACACATAGAAGCTTGATAAGCCTGGTCCACAAATAGTTGAATCTGATGTCCTTCTCCACCCTTGCAAAGAGCTTGCTGACACGCCGTAGTCGCCAAAGACGGAGAAGATTGAGGAGCCCCCAAAGTCCTTGTCTTTTGCCAGTCACAAGCTGGTAGATTATTTGTAAAGGAATCATCGAGGCCACATCCAGAGCGAAACACGGCCGTTTCAGGTACCTCATTGTGGTCTTCCTGCAGTCAGTTATGAGGAGGCCGGTGGAGGTGTCATGGTATGCGACGAAGAAAGATAAGGCAATGTCAATGGCGAAGAAGACATCGACCACCAGGTCCGTGACAACAAGAGCAATGGAGGCTGCCTTCTCCATGGACAGGTCGAACGGCGATGCCCATGCCGAGTACAACACTAGCATGATCAGGAACATGTGCCACCGCCTGTAGCTGCAGCTATGAGGGTTGATGACAAACCGCCCTAGCGAAGGAGATGCTTCATCAAATGCCGGCCGGAGAAGCTCGCTTCTAGCGGCCATGGCGGGGCTCATCGTCACTGGTAGTATTGCCACCGATGTGCTGCCTTGTCTTGTCATTCTTCCACCTTATTTGTTGGTGTTTTTTTCAAGTTGATCTAGTTTTATACCCAAAATTCTCCTAGACAAAGTAGGAGTGAAACTCCTAGTTCCTCTAGAACTCAATCTTCAATCTCTAAATAAAAACCGCAGCCAACTCCAACCGAGTCGGACTGCAACTCGTTCTTGCCTCCTGCCGCGTGGGCCACCTGGGCCGACTCGGCCTGCCATCCAACCGAGTCGGACTCGGCCTGCCGCTTGCCACCCCGACAACCTGCTGTCTGTCGGCCTGCCTCCATGCACACGCCAAGCTCGCTCCTGACCAACCAGCCAACGCCAACACAACCAAAAGCAAGCTAGCTGCATTGTACGCATACATGTGCATGCTACAGTAACCCGAAGCACTGCAGCACCATATATACTCGTCTCCAGTTTCTTCGAATCTTCTTCATGAAAACCGACGCTTGCACGCATATCTCGTGAAGCCTGTTGCGAAAATCTCTCCAACACCGTGTGTCATCTCGTATCCAACTTCGTCACCCGATACACTTAACCGTCTGGATCTCAACTCCTCTATGAGTCTAGTCCTGATCCTCACCGTTGACCGAAGTTGACCTCCAAGAATCTTGACTCTAGTCACCTTCTCGCATGGTATCCCGACTACACTAGACCTCTCTGCACCTCCCTGAGCATAGTCCCGGTCCTCACCATTGTTCAAGGTTGACCTCAAGAGTCACCTACACACAATCAGACAAAACAACCGTTTCTAGTCACAGATATCACAACCTGACCCTCGTTAGTCACACGCACTCACACCAACATCCACACATCTTTTCAAACCACTTCATTGATTAAATCATTTGCATAGCCAATTGTTCATCACAAAATATTAATCATGACAATGATTTCACAATCTCCCTCTTGATGAATACATTGGTAACATCACCAAAATGCAATTTTGTGTTTTTGAAAAATAAAAACAAAAATCACAAAAGTGAAAAAGAAAAACTCTCCCCCTTTTTAAAAAGAAAGAATCTCCCATCAATTTGCAATAGCACAAAATCGACTATTTTTAAAATCGAAACAATTCAATTCTCCCATTTCAAGAAGTATGTATTTTGTATATTTCTCTCTCTTTGACAATGATTTCATCAAGAATGCAAAAGAGAAATAATAACCAATAAAGCACAAATGCAATGATGTCATAATTGACACTCGTAATAACTAATTTTTTTCCCCTAAAGCAATTTAAGGTCATGTTTTACAATACAAGAGAGATAAATTCATCAGCTAGTTAACAAGCATGCATCATAGTATAAACATAAATCAAAGATATTATAATTAAGCTCAAATTAGCAATAAAGATTCATGATTTCAAACGATTTATAATGCAACATATTCACAAGCACATAGGTTGAAAGAATAACCCTTATATATAAACCTATTGCAATATTACACTTTCTCAAATTAGCTCCACCATAAAAATAACTAAGAGAATTTTCAACATTTATGTGAAACCTTTTTTTAATTATTCCAGGTACGTCCTTATCGTCAAGACTGTTTCTAAGAATTCGGAACCTAATATTTTTCTCACATCGAATACATCCTTGTTGTCAAGATTATTTCTAATAGCACGAATAACACGACGCAATCTGAACGCAGGACAGCATCGAGAGAGACTATCTTGGCGAGACGCGCAAGCGGCGACATGATTGTAGAGACAAGCTGCTGCTATGTGCTATGTGTGTGTCAATCAATCTATCTGAGCAAATAAAGGGGTGATTGGAACCACGCACGCCATATAAGTAGGCAGTGGATCGATCGGGTCGCACAGTCCGCGATGGACTCCCAAATCCCAAATGCGAGAGCGTTTCAGATTCCTGCTGCTGGTGGTGGGGAGTTGGACGTGGCCGGGAGAGAGCCAGAACTCGTGCTTGGACCTTGACGGAGGTCGCGAGGTTGTCGCGCTCGGTGGCGGCAGCCGCGAGCTCCTCGCCGTGAGGTGAGGATGAGCCGCCACTTGGGCTGGCTACCCTTGCCGCACTCCCCCGCCGCCGGCGAAGTGACCCACATGGCTCCGCCGCCATTGTCGCCGCCCCCTAGCGCTAGGGGTTTGGAAATTTCGAAACAGGGGATTGCCATTAATATTTTCTATTTCTATAATATAACAATGATTTCATCAATTGTTTTACAATACGTTATTGGGTTAGGCCATTATTTCAAAATATCCAAAATATCCTTATGGACATACAAGTTAATAATTGTTTTATCCTATTAGAAGTTTCAAAAAAAATGATTTTTTAGCTCTTAAAACGTGGAAGTTTGTGCATAAGTTTCATGTTTTTTTGCATTTTTAATTTTTATTAAAACTAGAAAAGATGCCCGTGCGTTGCAACGGGTAAACATTTTTCAGTAATATATTAAGAGCTAAGTAATAAATTAAAATATTGGGATCACTATACACTATAGTTGAAAAAGTTAATTAAAATCTTAATATCGGAATCGCTATAGATTATAATTAAAAAAGTTAATGAAAATATTTTCTGGGTTTTTGACCGAAAGCCTTCCTTCCTTTTCAGCCCTAGGCTAGTCCGCTACCTCCCTCCATTTGGTCTGCTTCTCTTCGACCCTACCATCTTCAACTTCCCGAATATGACTACATCTTCAACCTCCCGAAGATAATCCTGTGCCCATATGTTTGCTAGAGCAAATCTCCCCATCAAATCCGGCCGAATCTTTCTTGGTAAACCAAAATTGGTCGAGGGTTTTTAATCCACTCGATCTACTCTTTCCGTTTTCCCCAAAATCAAAGAATAAAACTCGGGATAAAAATGACTGAGGAAGATCGCCGTCATCATCGGCAACTGTAGAACAGAGATTAAAACTGGCAATTAAAGCTGAATCGAAGGGAAAATCATGAAGAAAATGATAAGAGGAGTGGGGAATCCATTTTTGCAATCAAATTGGAGGAGAAAATACACAAATCGGTATGGCAGCGGCGCGGCGCTAGGGTTCACCTCGGGAGGCGTGCGGTGAACAGATGGGATTATAAAACCGGATGAGAAAAACAAAAGGCATACGGGAGAAAAAAACAGGTGACAAAAAACATTGACGAAAAAACTAAAAGCACCCGAGAGGCGCGCGGTGAATAGATCGGATTAAAAAAAGGAAAAAACCAAAAGCATTAGCGTGTGCGCATAACAAACTCTTTTGCGTGCAAAAGAAAAAAGGGAAAAAAATATCGGTGCCAAAAAAAAACCAAACGGACTTTTTTTTACTGGGAGATTTTTTTTCCTTTTTCTACATAGTCGGACAAGAGATCTTTCTTTTCTTTTTTTTTACTGACGACGATGGAAGCTTTTTTTTTTAATCGCTCGTTAAGTGACGACAGAACTTTTTTTTTTAATCGCTCGTTAAGTCGGACTATTTTTCTTTCTTTATTTACCTTTTTTTAGTCGGACTTCTTTTCTTTCTTTTTTAAGAAGAATTTAGTGTAGTAGACATATAGATTAAAACCGAAACATCAAACTAAAACCGTTTCAAACACGGATGACGTAGCAAAATTCTGGCAAAAACACCTTAAACTTTTATAATAGGTAAAGATATGCTTTATTTCTTATATGCTATGTATAAAATACATTTTTGTGTTGTTGGGTCGTTCTTCAAAGCCAATTAAAGTTTAGTCAAAATGCTAGCATGGGTTCCTCGTGTGACATGTTGGCAATCTTCGATTCCTTCTTGTGATGTGCAGCTAGCATGCTAGATTGCTAGTATGTCTCTGTGCCTGCGCGCTGCCGGGAGTGAAGCGCCAGCCGGAGCCCTGCGAACCGGTGGGGTCAGAGAGCCCATCAACCGCTCCAGCACCGACGCTGCGTGACGAATTTTTTTCATTTTTAGATTTTTTTTAAATATTTACAGAAATAATCTATCGGCCAAAAAAAATTACAAAAATAGACCCTGCCGCCCCAGAGGTAGGCGGCAAGCTGACATGGCAGACGGCGGGTCGACCGCACCGTCTGCCGCCGTCGGCCAAAATTGCATTTAGCCGGCAAGGGGCTAAATGCAATTTTGGCAGCCCATAAAGAGCTTGGGGCTCGTACTTTTTGCATTTGGGCCCCTTGCCGCACCACTAGAGGGCGGCAAAGGACCCAGATGCAAAAAGTACCGCCAAATGATTTTTCTATATTATGTTAATAATAATTAAAGAAGTATTTATTGGTAAAACTTGTTAATATTGTTATAAAAATGTATTGAAGTTGATTGTTTCGCAATTTCATATGTTAAGTAAGGTATTATTTTGTAACTTATTCGACGTATTAGTACTCGGATAATTAATATAGGCCTATTGCAGTCTCGGTCGTAGAAATATTATATGGACTTAAACAAGGAGAATTATGTAACATGAAGAAATAGTACTACAATTTGAACATGATACAACTATTTCCATTGCGGTTACATAGATGATATTAGATTCGAACTAGGAGGGAGGTAGTACAATAGTTGAACACAACGACGATGTAGTAATGGGACAAGGAAGCATGACACTAGAAATTTCAATATGCCAAGTTGTCCGATAATAGCTAACCCCTACGTGAGGATCCTTCTCCTCCCTCAAACCGCGCTTTAGTAACCATGTATTGCTCTGGTAGTTCAAGCTGCACAACACGGCTAGGTGGAGTTAGAACCCTTCTGGTGTCTATCCATTCTCTGTATTGACATCTCCTTGGTGGTTTCTGGGAGGAAAGAATAGATGTGAAGCGAGCAAAGTTAGTAAATATTGTGAGAAAATAAGGATTCATGTAATCAAAATATTCTTACCATGAAATCGTCGTCAAGAATATTTAGACAAACAAAGAACCTTCGACCCAATGTTGTAGGCTTTATGGAACGAAGAACCTGACAACGATCACCACACCTGCATCTTGGACGGGCTTCCCATGGAGGGAGTGCAGTAGTTAGCACCCGTCAGTCGCACTGTTGTTCACGACATTGTCGTTCATAAGCCGCTTTTCTCTATAAGTATTGCTCAGAACTTTCGGATGCGAAATACCAGCGACCTTCCTGTAAACAAGTGGTTAGGTCGAGAACGGGATTTTCTATATCGACCCACTCGATGTATGCGCAAGCCGTAGTGCGGGTCTGCCGAATAGAGTAGTGTTGCGAAGAATAAAACGATTGCCCATATGGAATGAATAAGCATATGCAGATAATAAAATACCTTACAGTCATAGTTAGGGCACCTAAAAAGGCGCCTTCCTCGAATATCAGGAATCTTTGAAGCCATTAGTTGGCATCAATCACCGCATAGGCAGAGAGGACGCTGGCATCAAGGTGGTAGTAGGTATACACAAGGATCGCTACGCCAGTTCGGATCCTCAACACCCAGGCGTCTAGCCATTGATGAAAGCCGGTAGGATTTGTAATGAAGCAAGTGGGGAAGAGAGTACTGAATGCGACTGAGTTCTGAAAGATTGTGAGGCCTCACTCGTTAAGGTGACTTATATAGGCAAAAAAATCGAGTGATATCCCTGACATGTGAACGTGGCGGGGCATGGTGGTACGCCTGATTGGCGCTGAAAGTTATATGCCTGATTGGCGCCGAAAGTTACATTGGTCGTATGCGGCAAATGGCGGGCAAATACTCGTATCGCACGTGAATAAAGGAGGCTGCATCGATGCGGCAGAAAGTAGTCGTGCATGCGCCGAAAGGTATCGTGCATGCGCCGAAAGGTATCGTGCACATATAACAACAACGTATTCATTACACAAGCATACAGTACTTGCATGTGAAGCAAATAAACAAAGAGAAGTCTGCTCTACTGGCCCTGCCCCACGCCGCGACCACGCTTGGTCCTCCGGGCCTGTGCTCACACGTGGTCCTGGGAGTAGGTGAAACGATCCGGTGGCACAGCACGGGTAGCACGAGTGACTGGCGGCGGAGTGGCCCTGCGCCTGGTCCTGCGTCTGCACCGGCGGTGCGCCTCCCAGCTGTGAGGGGCCAATGACATCCTCTGTCGAGCCTGAAGCAAAGTCGAAGCCAGTGATGTCGAAGAGCAAGGTGGAAGGCACCAAGTGGTCCGACGAGGTCCCAGCATGGTCCAGTGGTGGACCCTGACTCGACGTGCCGGTTGCCTGTGACGAAGTCCTGGTGTACTGCTAGAACTGCGCTGAGTGCGAGGTCGACGCAGCTGCCTGAGACGCTGACCCTGCAGCTTGGGAGAAGTGGGCGGCCTGCGTCGTAGCGAACTGGGCGAAACCTACACATCGACAACGGGACCCTTGTAAGCTAAGACATAAAATGCATGTAAATTGATTGTCGAATTAATGTTTTTTAAGTACCTGTGGGGGGCACAACAGAAGGCCTAGCCGAGGAAGGCGGGGTGCTGAACGGTACACGAAACCCTGAAGAAATCGGATGAATCGGCTCACATAGATGTGCGAGGCATGTACAGAAAAATCCTTAAAAATACTTACCTCCGTGCGGAGGGGGAGTCGGCCTAGGAACGTGCGCAGCTGGACGGGGACCAGTCGGTACGGGTGGCCGCTGTACAGTTGCGTTTGCCCGAGCAACGTCGTCTGCACGACAGGTGAGCACTCCACCATCCGCGTGTACGTCGTCAGGTGCTCCTCTATGGGTACCGGAATCCCCGCGCCTAAACGTTGGATCGTCGTTGAACCGTCAACGACGACCCTGTTGATGTCGTCGACCTGCATGGTTAATTTGTTCGTACATATTCGTAAAATTTGACAAAGAGAAAGACCTGAAAACATAAAGGAATGGTACGATGCAGGGTACTCACAGCACGAGCGAAGTCCTGGTTGCGGTGCCTGGCGTAGAGGTCTCTAGTGCTCGCAACGTGGGCCTGCTGCTCCAAGGGAGCGAAGGTGACCCTAGTACGGGTGCGTGGCTGGTACCAGCGTAGGTAGGCCTGGTACGCCTCCTCAGTGTGTGCCTCTCCCTCGTGGTCCATGACCTCCTTGGTTGCGAGCAACCAGTCCTCAACAAAAGTCACCAACTTGGCGGGCCAGTCGCCAGCTGACTGCTGACCCTTGCGCGAGTACTTGTGAATTAATGTGTCATATTAGTGTGAATCGACAGATGTTGCAAATTATTGTGGACAGGTAGATTTTAATGCAACAACTCAAAGCATAGTGACAGATCCTACCGGTGAACAGCAGTTGGGACGGTCGTCGGAAAGGGTACTGGAAAGGGCTGACGGAAGCCGAACTGCCGCATCACGCGAAAAGGGACGTGAGGCTCAACGCAGATGTCGAAGACCATCGGAACCATGGTCATCCAGTACGCCTGGTCCCTTGTGCAGAGTGTGGACAGACCCAACGGCGCACGAGCCTGGGTAGCCGCGGCACTGTAGGGCTCCCACACGACGTCAGTCGGCAAAAGGCGGTCGGACTCCATAACAAACTCAGGATATGACCGCCTAACCTGGACGTGAGCCCATCGGCGCTGCAATACGAGACGATCGATGTGATGTACAACGAACTTAGCAATTAATTTAACAATAAGAGAAGATCGATGCAACGTACCTAACGATGGCACCACAGAGTACCCATCGTAGGGTAGTCGACCTCCGGTCGCTCCGCGTACAGTGACTCCTCGTACGCGTGCTGGTCCACCTTAGGGTGGCCGATCGCAATCCTCTCAGCTGCCTAGATAGAAAGAAAGAGAGGGCACCCACCAAAGGTCGCGCTGGGATCCGTCTTCGTGCAAGCCTCACAAAGGCTATGGTACAGAGCCACCAACAACGCGGAACCCTAGCTCCACTGAGGCACCTCGCCTACTGCGGCGTCGGCGATGCTCCTGGCGTAGTGCATGAGTCCCTTGTCGACCACGTGCCTGTTACCGCCACAAAACGTCACCCAGCCAAAAAGCCAGAGCAAGTACGCCTCCAAATAGAGGCTGTAGGAGTACTCGTCGGCCTTCGCCTGTAGCTGCTTGACCTGCAAGCGTTCGATAAAATGTTAGACGCCTTACCTTACGACTAAATATGTAGTACGCTTGTCATTTCGGTACAAAAACACTCACGGTGAACTGAAGCAGCCACCTCTTCATAGGTCCGGTGTTGCGGTGCTGTGCCAACGGCTGAAGCGGGAGATGTGGTGCGCGCTGTACTAGTGCGAAACGTGCCGTCAGATCGTCCTTTCAGTCCACACCCGTGTTCACTGGCCCAACATCGTCTCCCGTGAGTAGTAGCCCCAACAAGTACGATACGTCCTGTAGGGTAGGGGCTACCTCACTGCACGGCAAGTGAAAAGTGTGCGTCTCTGGCCTCCTTTGGTTGACCAAAGCTGCTAGGAGGGACCGGTCCACATTCCATCGTCTGGCCGGGTCCGCGTCGCCGGCGGCAGCCTCCACCAGCCGACACATCGGTAGGAGGCCGGCCTCACGCAACCTGCAATAACAAATTAATGTCATTATAAAAATTATTACAGCGCAACTAATTTATAGTAATACACTGTTCGTACCTCTCGATAAAGGAGTCGTGAACCGTAAGTAGCTCACCGCACGTCCGTGCCCGGAACATCCCAAGATGAGCCCCCTGCACCGCAGTAAGGTGAGACCGGTGTCGGTGATCTATCGCCGGGTCCAACAACTCAGGTGTATCCTGACGTACCATCTCTGAAAAATATAGTGTTTCATGTTAGAACAATTCAAAAAGTAGTAATGTAGAACAAAAGATAACTTGTAAAATTATGAAATAGTAATAAAATCATAAGAATAATTATGTACAACAAGAGTACAGGCTATTTAAATATAGCAAACGTTACTAAGGGTACATAACGATGACGTGCAATTTAACATATATGTAGAGTTCGATAATATAACATAACATAACATAACATTACATGCCAAAGTCCGACATTACATCAGCATACCTAAAGACACTAGGTGCCTTAGTCTGACATTACATCACGAGACCTAAAGACATGACATGCCGAAGTCTGACATTACACGACGAAACATAAACACATCGATAAGTTCGAAACAAATTACAAGCAAAGCCACATGCCAACATAGAACACAAGAACTACACCACGTAGCCAGACATGGCACGACGACGCCTAGGACGTGGTCGAGTGGAGGTAGTGCCTTCACCTGTAGGGCGAGCTCCATCTGCTGCTGATCCTAATAATCCTGCCTCCGCTGCACTTGGTTTCTCCTTGTCTTTAGGACAATGCTTGTAGGTGTGCCCACGTATAACCTTCCTCTACACGCTCGTTGTCAGAATCCTCCCTCTCCATTTCATCCACAATGGCACCGACAGTCTCCCCCTCGTCGGCCACTCCACCTGGTTGAATGCCCACTGGAGCTACTACGCCCCCGTCCTCTCGTGCGTTGACCTCTTCCACAGAAGTCTCATTTACTTCAGCATTTGGTCCCTCGCCATCATCCATGTTCATCTGCACACCTAGATCCTTTGGGTGAACAAACGGAACCATAGCTAGAGGCCACCCGCGTTGCAATGCATTTTCCACATACTATCTCTACACTCGAGAGTTTTGAACTGGCATTAGTTCCCAATAAAAACCCTCAGTTGCTCGACTTACTATAACATTGATTGTTATGTCACTTGTCTGTGGATCAACTCTCAAGCCCCTCATTAACCATCATTTTATAGAAGGTACACTCCTCTCAGCCGGTCTATCAATTCCCCTTTCTAATACAATAAAATCTGACAGATCTACCCCAGTTGGCCCGTAACGGACGTTTCCTGGGCCATGGTAAACTTGGAATATTTGTTTGTTCGACATATCTGTCAACGAAATAACTAGATCATATTACTTTTTCATGCAATAAACATCTACAATGTAATATCTTCTTGTGTATGCCAATGCAACGGTAAAGTACTGATTCCAAACTAGCAGATCTACGTAGTTACCGATATCTACAATACGCACTTCTAGATTAGTACAACTAAAACCCTAAAAATATAATGCATTTTTTCAAACAAAGTTTTAAAAAATACACAGTATTTAACTCAATAGTCACATATAGGATCTATGAATATTACCTAAAATCGGCGTCTGAATCCGGCAGGGCTTCGCCCCTTCTTCTCTTCTCCTCCGCTTTCTTCTTTTTTTTTTCACTGGATTTGTGGGGGGAGGAATGAGGGCTGGGGGCTGAGCGGCATGCCTTTTATAGGCAGCGAGGCCTGCCGCCCGGCCATAGGGCGGCAAGGGGCCGCCTGCAAAATGGCCGGCCCTGGCTGGTTTTTTTGCATTGGGGCCTCTTGCCGCCCCAACAGAGGGTGGCAAGGGTTTTCCTGACAAAAAACCTCCCTCCGTCACCGCCCGTCCCTCCCCCGTTTGCCACGTCAGCTTGCCGCCCCAGAGGTGGGCGGCAGGGTCTATTTTTTGTAATTTTTTTTGGCTAATAGATTATTTCTGTAAATATTTAAAAAAAATCTAAAAATGAAAAAAAATTCCTGCGTGACGGCCTCAGGCCCGTGGCGTGGGCAAGAGGCAAGCCCAGTAGTTAATGCTCTAGACGACCGCGTCCCGGCAGCAATTATCCGGCCCATACGCCAAGGGCGATCCTTGCAACCGTACTGTACACACGCTATATATTTGTGGAATATAAGTTCATCGGAGGTCCCTTAACTTAACATGGAGATTTTTTTTCCCTTAACCACAAAACCAGAAATACGTACCCTAAACTCACTCAAAACGTTCAAAGAAGGTCCCATGGTAGTATTTTTGCCTGGTTTGGCAGACGTGGCATCCTAGTCAGCAAAAAATAAAAAAAATAAAAACATGGGATCCATGTGTAAGTGAGAAAAAATGTGGGATCAAACATCCTAGTCAGAAATCTTCTTCTCTTTTCCTTTTTATCTTCTTCTCTTTCGGTTTTAGAAGGGGGGGGGGGGGGCAGTAGCGGCGCGTGGACGGAGGCAGGCGGAGCGGCAGCATCAGCTAGCGGGTGGAGCGGCAGAGCGTCGGTGGCGGCGGCAAGCGGCGGGCGGGCGGCGTGCGGCTGGAACAGCTTAACGGCGACAACGCAAGCGTGCTGCACGCAAGCGGCTTCACTGCGACGGCTGTACTTCTCGTCCCCGTTGTGCGACAGTGGCCACTGCCTACTCGTCATCGTCGGCACGCCCCTGTCCATGTCGCTCGCGGGCAACTACCCTTCTTCCCACGCCCCGCCGAAGACGGGGAGAGGAGGCCGGACGGAGTGGGGGGAGATGAGGCTGGCCGGAGAGGGGGAAAGAGGCTGCGCCTCGCCACCGCCCGCCGCTGGTGAAGAGAAAAGAGAGAAAAGAGAAGATAAGGAGAAGAAAAGAGAAGCTAAAAATGTGCAACTGACATGTGGGTTCCACGTAATTTTTTTTAATTTTTTTTTGCTGACTAGAATGCCACGTCAGTAAACTGGACAAAAATACTGCCATAGGACCTCCTTTAAACGGTTTAAATGAGTTTAGGGATACACATTTCTGGTTTGTGATTAAGGGGCCTCAAAAAATTTGTTAAGTTGAGGGATCTCCGGTGAACTTATTCCTATATTTTTTGGAATGAGCATGACTATGTTTCGGTGAATACGGTGCAACGTAATTGGTCTTTGTTCGATTGTACATCCGTACCAGTGTACCTGACGAGTAGTATTATATCTTAGACAGTAATTGAATATTTACAACGAAGTCTCGACGGTATTCAATACATGAAAAACATATATGTTCCTCGGAAAAAAAATTATATATATGCGCTTTGATTATTTGGCAAAAGTTTTTGCATTTTTACCATACTTGTGATACTACAAAAGTGCTTTCTTGACATGAATACAGCCATGCACCATACTTTTGCAGTGGAGAAAAAAAAAACTCACCATTGACACGGACTTGTGTTGCCCCCTGCTGGAGTGGTCCAGTTATAAAAACCCTTAAAAAACCATCAGATCATCACTTCGAACTAAGCAAACCACAGTGACCACAAACTCCACTGCCCTCCTGCCTCCTCCACCGGCGTCGCCTCGCCTCGCCTCGCCTTGGCTTCCAATGCCAAACACCGCCGCCGGAGCCAAGAAAAGCCCAGCCATGTCGAAGCGTCTCGCGGCGGCGGCGGCGGCGGCGCTGCTCGCGCTGTGCGCCTGCGCCACGCGCGCGCGGGGCGCCGACGACTACACGGCGTTCGTGTACGCCGGGTGCTCGCAGGCGCGCTACGACGCCGGGACGCAGTACGCGGCGGACGTCGACACCGCGCTCTCGGCGCTCACCAACAGCGCGGGCTACACCGCCTACGCCAACTACACCTCGCCGTCGGCCGCCTCCAGCACCGGCCTCGTCGGCGTCTACCAGTGCCGCTCCGACCTCCCCGCCGCGATCTGCGGCGGCTGCGTCAGGTCGGCCGCCACCAAGCTCGCCTCGCTCTGCAACTCCGCGGCCGGCGCCGCGGTGCAGCTGCGCGCGTGCTTCGTCCGCTACGGGAACGACTCGTTCCTCGGGAGGCAGGACACCACGGTGCTGTTCAAGAAGTGCGGCGGCGAAGGCGGCGGCGACACGGGCGTCGTCGCCATGCGCGACGCGGCGCTCGGCGCGCTCGTGGCGGCCGCGGCGCCCGCCGGCGACGGCTCGTACCGCGCCGGCGCGGCCGGGTACGTGCAGGCCATGTCGCAGTGCGTGGGCGACCTCGGCGCCAAGGCCTGCACCGACTGCGTCTCCGCCGCGTCGTCGCAGCTCAAGGCCGGCTGCGGGTACGCCTCTGCCGGCGAGGTGTACCTCGGCAAGTGCTACGCGCGCTTCTGGTCCAATGCCGGCACCGGGGACAACAACGGAGGCGGCGTCAGCGGCGGCGGTGGCAGCATTGGCGGCGGCGGGAATGGCATCAATGGCGGCGGCGGCGCTGTGGGCGGCGGCAATGGATACGCATATGGATTTGTGCCGCACACGTACAGTGACCACGGTAAGCATCTAAACAGCCAAATTATTTCCTTTATTCGTATGCTTATCCGAATAGCTTAATACTACTAATATTTAGCAAATAAAAAAGCGTTTGTAAATAAGTCAAGTGACTCAAAATCAAATGTTGTAGAATAAATTACGATGAAAAAAATCAAGTTCTAAAATTCAAATTTTGGCTTATAAATATAAGCATAAGCTAAACAATAAAGCCATTTTTTTTCATTCTTTTGGCGTTTCATTTTTCATGGCCTTGTGCCTACAGTAACTAGTAGTCAAATATTTGGATGCTGCTGTTTTTTTTAATACAAGGAAAATGCCTATTTGCACACAAGCATGCCACACTCAACACCTACTAAAGCGCTCCCGTTAGCGCACGCTCAAAGAGATGGAGACTAACGGCAACAGGCGAATCTTGGTCTAACTAAATTTCTATTGAAAATGCAACTGCGTACGTGTAAAATCTGTGGACAACAGGATTTGTTATGCACCCACAACTTCACTGATGTTTTTTTTTTACAAGTAGTAAAACATGAGAAATCTTTCGAATCGCGATAATTGGACTAATTATTGTGAAAATTCCAAAGGAGACACTTGGGGATAAAACAATTTTAATTGCTTGCGGGACAAATTAAAAATATCTCGATCTTTAATAAAAAAAATACATAAAGCAAATGATCTGCAGTTCTTGTAGTGATACACATGATACATTCTTGATTTTCTTCTTGAGTGATATATGCATTTTAAAAGTAGTAGTATTATTTATTGGGGATTTCCCAGTTTCCAACTGAAGTATTTAGGTTGGTTTGCTTTGCATATTGGCCGATCCAGTTGTACAATCTAGCTGTTGATGATTGTACGCAGTGTGGATCTTACCGGGCTCACCGTTATCTTGATTACCGTAGAGTACATTACATTGCATCGGTACGGGCGTTGAAGAAATATTGGCGTTGATGCGAGAGCCTGCACATCTGGTCACTACTTTTTACGGAATTCTGAAATATTTGTTGGATCCTGCAACCATAGCTGGGATCATCAGTGCAACATTAAACTACACGTACTATTGAATCATTAACATTAGCCATTTACTGAAATTAGACTTTATATATTCCCAAGGGTACTCCCTACGTCTCTGCCTTGATGAGTGCACGAACATCATTGCATGACACTAATAATTTTTAGCCTTCCTAGACTTGCAGTAGTTAATGTTAAGCACGGTACACTCAGTCTCTTCTGTTCAGGTTAGCTGAACTATCTGAAGTTAGCTGCTAGTTCAAGTGAAGAAATTCTGATGTTGGTAGAGATAGACCTTGTAGTCAGAGGTGCAGAAATTTACACATTGTGTGCTACATGATTAGGGATCGACAACACAGTTGGATGTGAGTGATCCAGTTCTTGACCAACACAAGAAAGTAAGTAGAGCTTCCTGAAATCAGGGGTTTCCATGTAGTGTTGTGCAAATGTACATCTGAAATTAGGCATGACACTGCATGAGTAGCCCCCGCATTTCTCTCTTAGAGAGTGTCAATGATTGATCCATCAGATAGAACGTTCTGATCTGCTTGGCCTTCTTCAATTACACACACTGCAATAATACAGAAATCTGAATGTGCACTAGTCAGACATTACAATTCAAATCTAACCTGTGTTGTGTATAACTGTATATTTTGCATGGGCATAGTATATTAGTTTTTGTATATGGTGTGCCAATGTGATGACAGATAGTACAGCCTAGCTAGAAGCAAATTGTGGTTAATTAGGTGCAAGCCACAAAGGTGTATAGCAAAACAAAAGAAACCCCCAAAAGAACTTTTCTTCCCTTCACTTTTGCTCTGAACTTTTAGCAAGAACTTTGATGTGGATTCGCTTTCTTGGTGTCAATAAGGTTGCTGTGAATATCACAAAGTGGATTCAAAATGATCCAGCTTTGTATCATTGGAATTTGAAACAGGGGTAGGATATCTCTGGTATCCCATTGTGGGTAGTGTACCGCTCAGCCTTTTTTCTGCCCTTTTCGTGTAGCTTTAAACCTTTAACTAGTCTGCTTTGCACAAAGCTACTACACTCTGTCCTTTGTATATACACTCACTCACTCACGTCACATACAACGAGTAGATTTAGTTCGGCTTTTGACTGCTCTTCTGTGGGTGATCTGTTCCAATTGTTCATCAGATGAATCTGGGAAAACCCTTGCAATCATCATCGGCCTCGTCGCGGCTGTCGCCCTCGTCATCGTCTTCCTCTCCTTCGTCAGAAGAGCCGGCGGTGTCGGTGGTAAGAATTTTGGGTTCAGAATTTGTTGAATCTTGATTCAGTTCATCATATATAGCCATTGTTCATGGTATATTCATTGATGTATATGCCTCTTCTTTTTTACCTGAATCATCTGCAGGCAAAAGCTAAGGGTGAGCAGGATGGTCACCACTTAGCTCAGATTGGATCGGTCGGTGTGGCTTTTTCTTGGGCATCGCTTTGGTATCTCTCCTACACATCTCTTTTATCTTTTAGGGTCTCTTTTGTCGTCTCATTATGGGCCAAAACAAAGAGGAAGCCATGCCGAAATGACCTAAGCTGAAAGGAAGCCACTGTGCTGAAGTGTGAGGTGAAGATTCCAGCTGCTACCTGCAACTAGCCACTAAGGAAAAATTACTCAAAAAAATAATCAAGGAGTTAATTAAAGTGTGGTGTCTACTTGTTAGATAATTTGTTTATGAAACTTATATATATATTAATATATATGATTCATCATGTCCAAGCAGTTGTTAATTGGTCTAATCTCATATATATATACAATGCATGGTTGGTGACTGGTGAGTGGTTCCAATGTACTCATGTATATCATCATTGTTGATTTCTTGATGGGTAAATTAATTACTACGACCTTGTTGTACTGCCATGGCATATAATACTTTGGTGAGTAAGGCGGTTGAGGAGCTGAATAATTCCAGCTTTTATGAGAACGACAAGGCGGCCATCATGATCCATCTTAGTGCTCCCTCTCTTTGGTAGTACTACTGTACGTTCAAATCATCATTAGAACGTCGTAATGAGTGATTAATTTTTTTAAGATGATGGAAAAGTGTATTTGTTTACACCTCTGCTAAGGAGGGAACAATGGGAACGAAATGAACTGCAGTTTCGTGAGATGACGGCATTGCTCTATATGTACTTGACAGAACCGCAGTATTGCCCCTTAAACTATGAGTGGTTGACATATAAACTAACCTACGCTAAATGTTAGTATTGCAGAGAAGACTCATCCTTTGTACAATGCATGGACCAACATCATGGACGTATAGTAGTTAATATATACGGTATATGCACGAAGGTATGTATCAGCAAGGTCATAAATCTCGTCTTGAAATCACTTCGGTACTCATTTTTTTTTCCTCTCTTTTCAAAATCAGAACTGGTTTGGTCGAAATAAGCTCAGGCTCAAAAGAAGCTCAAAGATGTAGGGGGCGTCAGGAGCAGGGGAGAGGTCTCTTTGCCTTTGATAAAGCGTGCAAGAGTCGACGAGTCGGCAGCGCACTGGCCGCTGGTAAAAAGGCCCCCTTTTTTGCGTGCGTTGCGTAGTTTGGCTTTGCGCGTCGCGCGCGGGGCTTCCGGTGTTGAGGAGGGGGAAGTGGCGACAAATCCCGCGTGCCCGCGAACGCGTGAGCGGGAGGGGGCGGAGCTATAGATGGCTATAAGGCCTGATCAGCACGACGGCCGGCCCATGGCACGGCCATTTGGCTCACCCTAAGCATGGGCCGGCCATTTGGCTCACCCTAAGTATGGCACGGCATGGCACGATTGATGCCGGCCCAAACATAGCACGGCACGACTGGTGCCGGCCTGGCCCAATAGTTGGACCATGCCTTGGTATGGTGGGCTGGCCTGGCCCGGCGCGGTCCAGTGAGCAGGAAGAAAAATTGTTGATGGATCCAAATAGACTTGCTAAGCTATATAAGGCACAACCAAAGAGAAGAAGGACGCAAAATATACTTATTCCAGTCATATAAGACAAGGTTCAAAGATATGAGGGATGACAAATAGACTTATTCCATGAAGAAGCACAATGGGCTCTCATATCTTTGCACTGGCCCAACATGGCCTGAGTCTTATTGGGTCATGCCTGAGCTATTGGTGCAGCCCATGGGTGGGCACGGCCCAACCTGACTGACCTCGGCCCGAGCTGCCTATTTGGCCATCTATAGGCGGAGCGCAAGGTCAGCAGCTAGGGATGGCAATGGGTCGGGTCGGGCACGGGTAGAGTAAAACCATGCCCGACCCGATGCCCGACATTGCCCTCCCGAACCCTACCCACTAGAGTTAGTGGGCAAAACTCTATGCCCGTACCCATGCCCGGCGAGCGCGGGTGTATCCGGCGGGTACCCAATGGATCTCACATAAATAATTACTTGAAAGATATGTAATTTAACAAAGATAAATAAAATCAATAATTTACCAAATTATCGGTTATCAACAATAATTTGAATTACATCACAACTTAGTATCAGTTAGCATCACAAATGAACTGAGAGAAATGGTATAAGAATTAAGAAATAGGTCAAAATTAGCTAATATATATGTATCGGGTCGGGCATGGGTTACTTACGGGTAAAAAATGAAACCCACCTATTGTCTATAACGTCTTCGGGTCTCGGACGGGTGTGCCCATGGGTAAAAAGTCACACCCCGCCCGTGCCCATCGGGTTAGGTATCCACGGATAGCCGGACCCATGGGTAAAATTGCCATCCCTATCAGCAGCACAGGCCAGCAGGTGGTGGCCTGGTAGCCGGGATGTCCATGGGTGTTGTGTCATGGCAACAACAGAACTCCATGTGCCGTGGCCCCTGCCCCCGGGGTCGGTAAAAGTTCAATTTGACTCCCTTAAATATAGGCAGAGTCTGATTCATATCATTCAACCGCGAAACAAGGTATATGGCGTCCACGTGGTAACTCATTCAATAGGAAGATTAAAAATAGACGTGAGACCTATGTGGTGGATGGTTCAGCATTCTAACACTGTGAATTGGTTGTTGAGGTTTTTAGATGACCAATGTGGAAACACTATAGATTGGACCACAATAATCTTGTTGTTGCCAGTTCACTCTTGGATTGTGTTCTTTGCTCCACTGCAATGCATAATTTTATAGTGAATAAGCATTCCGTCGAGCACCTAACGTGCAACATGCCAATAGGAACAAGAACACCAATAGACAACATGATGCATGACCTTGAACCTAGCTATGTTATGAGGTTTAGTGAAGATTGAAGCAATGGGGAATAGATTGACTTACTAATCAGCTCAGTTTCCTGCTTGATTGTGAGAGCCCCTTGCAATGGCAGTGCAAGGCAGGACCACTGTGAGACTGGCGAAGTGGCAATGCTGATGGAAGAGAGGAAGGCAATGGCATGGCCTTGCCTTCGGGGGCATGGTGGAGTGGCAATGCTGATGGAAGAGAGGACGACGATGCCGACGGATGGCAGGACCACAGGGGACACATCAGGGTGGCGATGCCAAGGGAAGAGAGGATTGTGATGGCGATGGTTGCACGAGGAAAGGATGGAACACTAGGGCGATTGCAGTGGCGATCAAGGCGGAGCAACCCAGCCGGGAAAGGGCAGACCACCGTGGTGCTAGCGGGGGAGGGGGTAGGGAGGCTGCGATTTGTGGCAGGAGGAAGCTCTTTGCGGCAAGAGGAGGTGTGCAACAGTTGGGAGGATAACGGAGATGGCGAAGTGGCAACGGTTGGAGACCAGCGAGGGGTTTTGCGGCAGCGGCCTCGCCTCCTCGTGAAGTGCCGGCAATGCGCAAGGATGAGATTTGCAGCGGGAGGCGCAGCAACATCTGTAATGCGAGGACGCGTCATCCTAGGTCGAGGCGGATAGCAGGTGGATGGCACAACTGCGTGGATGGCCCTGGCATGGTGGTGAGGATGGCGTGCAAGGGGAGCGATGATGATTAATCATGCCATGTTTAGGGCCATGGAGATGGAGTCACGCGTTCTCAGTGGGAAGGATTGGGAATCAGTGAATTCACTGTATGATCTCAAGCGACAGCCATATACTTCCTTCTTCAGTCGTTGGATGAGTAGATCGGATGGATGAGGAAAGAAAAACCATTTTTTGTGTATGTTTTCTGGGTTACACCTAGAAAAGAAGTAAAGTGTTGCTTTTAAGAAGTAAAGTGTTGCTTTTTTTTATATTAGTATAAATAGATAATATTATAAATAGAGGTCTTTAATATGTAATTTTGTGTGGATCAAGATTCAAAACAAAATTGGATTTGATATACAATGGTCCCCTCTTCTTTCATAAATACAAATGCGTTGATGGGCATCTACGTCTTCACCGCCGGCTCGCCTCCGTCGCTGCCGACTGGTGTTTCCACCTTCACGGTTGGTTGGTCACACCACCGTTGTTGGGCGTCTACATCTTCACCGACCGGCCGCCTCGTATGACGCCAACTGGAGCAATCGTCTTCACGGCTGGCCACGTTGCCGCCACCGCAAATAGGCGTCATCACCTTCAACACAAGCTGTCTACGTCTGCTGCTGATTGGTTTCTTCACTTCCATGGCTGCATGATTCTGCCAGCGGTTATTGGCCTTATCGTCTTCATAGCCGGTCGTCTCGTCTGCTGCTGACTAGTGCCCTCGCCTCTACGTCTGGTTTATACCGCTACCACTACTGATGGACGTCATCGTCTCTGTTGCTGATCGCCTTGTCTAACTCCGACTGGTTTGTTCACCTCCACGGCTGCGCGTCTTCGTCATCATTTACTGCCATCATCGTCATCGCTGTTATGCTGCCGCCGACCGGTGTTTTTATCTTCACAACTACACGTCTTCGCTACTGTCGCGACGTCTACAGGAGTTTCGACATCTCGGCATGCGTCACCAAATATGATGCCGTGCTATTTTACTACAACAAGTGTTGTTCAAATCTTCAATATTTTTACTCGGACATATTCAACATGCATCTTCACTTTTGAATGCAATGACTACTCGACGACAAGAAGCTACAGTTCTCGACTCTATGTTTAGTTGCTTCCAAACTAACCAAAGAGTCGGGGGCTATACAAATACAAGAATCTCTAATCAACCAACGAGTTCTATGAAATCTACTTTGGGAGTCATCAGTTTTGTCTTCACTTCAGAGCAGATGTTCTACTTCAGCAACTTTTATTATTTCACCGGCAATTTTGGCTTCTGGATGCCACCACAATCTACTCCAAATTTTTTAAGTATCAAGTTTGAGATTCTATCCACATGTCCGGGAGTTTAGAGTTATCAACCAATCAGCTCGGTTTCGATGAGTTGGACAACAACATTTACTTTCCTCTACTTCATCGGCTCTGACATCTCTGCCGTTGCTAATGGATGACTACGTCTTCGCCTCTGGTTGCTTCCGTCATTGCCGGCTTGTTATTTCGCCTTCACGGTTGACCTACTATGCAAATGCTGATGAGCATCTTCATCATTATCATTGGTTGCTACATTGCTATTGACTGGATCACTGACATCGTCATCTTCATCAATATTCTGTCAAGCCTCTTCAACATAGCCTATTCTATTGCTGTTTGATGGGCAACTTCATCATCATAGTCGATCATCTCTGTTGCTGCTTATCATCATTACTGTCGGTTGCGTTTGTCGTTGCCGACTATCTTCTTCATCTTTATGATTGGTAGATTTCGTCATCACCTTTGATCTGCCTCGTCTGTCACCGACTGATTATTTCGCTGCCATGGCTACACAACTTTATCGCTGGGTGCCTTCATCTTCATTTAAGGCTGACCTGACTGCTGCCGACTGGTTTCTCCACGGCTGTGCAACTTCATCAATTTTGATTAGTATCACTATCTTCACTACCACCAATATTTTTGCCACCTCTGGTGGGCACTATTATCTCTATATTGGTCGTCTTGTCTCTATGCCAACTGCATCAGCTACCATCAATGAACAATTGTGACTACAACAGAAGGACAAGCTATATGCTCAGGGGCTTGCTAGCTCAAACACAAGTATCATACCTTCAATTTGGACTTGTTCCGGATACATGCAACATGAATTTATGATCATGGGTCTATTTTCTATGCTCAAAGACTGGACTACTCATTATTCCCCGTAAGGACTATCAACCGAATACTTGCACCAGCCGGGATTCAATTTTTATATCTATTTTGGAGTATCTTATAAGGGATAATCACTCAGATCAGAAGCTATTCATATGAGCTACACTTGGTCTATATCACCCGGAAGATTTATTATTCGGGAGCATGTTACATGCGTCATCCTTTAAAGGGTGTCGAAGGCATATTTTTTTGCCTAGGCCTAATATGTCTGCAGCCCATATTTTCAGGTGTGGCCTGTCACGTTCTTTTAGGGACTTAGGCACTTTTTGCTTAGGCCAAAGTGCGCGTGATCAAGTGCCCAATACCTTAAAATCCTTTTATACCGCAATTACTCAACTTTTTAGGAGTTGGTACAATGCATCTTAAAAGGTGTCAAACAGTAAAGCTTTATATAGCTGTCCCGCTGACTTTTTTATATAAGTCAAGGTGATGTTTGGGTTTTTAAGCAATTGATTAGATACAATATCGTTGCTTTTTGCCACGTAAGTGTGTATTTTTATTGACCAATATTATGGCTTAGGATGATTATATATCTTGGTCATTTTCTAGGCGGTTGGTAAATCCTTTATGAGTTTATTTACTCGGATTTTACACCACATATGTCGTATATTTCCGGGTGTGGTGAAACCATGTGTTTTTTAGGGACTTAAGCACATCTGTTAAAGCAGTGTGCGCATGGTGTATGCCTAATACTTTGGAAAATTCTTTATTCACAGCATTCAAGCTTTTTTATAGCTGTTTTGCTATGTGAATTTTCAATGATGTAGTCAACTTTAGGTTGCTCGCATCAATTTTTACAAAGCAGTCGGTATATCACTTGGATCATGTTATTCACACCGCATATGCTATATATTGATATCAAGTCACTTGGTTGATTACAATTATCAAAATCACTTGGTTGGTTGGATTATTTATTCCTTGACTATATGCTTAGTTTGTTCAGCTAACCACATAGTCGGGGGCTACACCTATTAGGCGCATCTAGTCGATGCACCTGACTTTATTTTTCAGCCCTCCACAGTCTTCATATTTGGTAAAAGTACTCGGGAGACTATGGCAAAGATGATTGAAGCACTTGGCTTTGGAGTAATCTAGTTCGAGAGAAGATTATCTTTTCAACTGTGAAGGTCTCATGGGCTACTGTGGAGAATATGGGTACCCCATACCCACACGGTATGGCTATCCGACTAGTCATAGGGGATAGCTTATATCTATGGAATATGTAACAGATCATAACTTGGGTATTATGTTTCCTTTTATATTATGGAGCGGCCTAAAGTCCTGATTTGATAATATTGTAAAATAGATTTAGGAAACCGATGCCGTATTGGTTAAGGTTTCTATCTTGTAATCCTACCCCCCATCCTATATAAGGTGGGCAGGAGGCTCTTTAGGGGGCATGAGTACATATGATCGTCAGATCTATACTACACCCGGCGGATTCAAATCCCCAAATAGGAGTAGGGTATTACCTCTCTAAATCCTTTATCTCCGCATCCATCCACTTTTAGATCTCGTGCGCTACCCCTTTTATTATTGCCGAATTCATGTTTCGACAGTCCCCTCTTCTTTCATAAATACAAATGATTTTATGTATCACTATTGTTCAATTTACACATTTTTACATTTTAATTTTGATTAATCACGATATAAACGGTGTATATATATATTTCGTTTCTCCTATTAAACGTGGCAGTTTTTAAACCTTTGGAATGATTAAATAAACATTGTGACTCTTTTTTCGCTTTATCATAATTATTTATTTGTGCTCTCTTACAATTATCTATTATATTATTAAAACAGCTTTAAAAGGAGATACCACGTTCGCTGTGGGGCCTAGAAATTCCTACATTAATCGGAGAAAAAGAAAAAAAATAAAATGAGAGTCCAAGTAGAAATACAATAAAAAAATAGCTAAAATTTGGAATTAAAAATAAGCAATATTGAAAGAAGTTTCCATACAAGAACCCATACGAGATTAATCAACATTCGAAATAAAAATAAAATAAAATCCAAAATTAGAAAAAAAAAAAGAGTCCAAGTAGAAATACAATTTAAAAATAGCTTAAATTCGGAATTAAAAATAAGCAATATTGAAAGAAGTTTCCATATAACAACCCAATACGAGATTAATCAAAATTCAAAATAAAAATAAAAAAAATCCAAAATTAGAAAAGAAAATGATAGTCCAAGTAGGAATACAATTTTAAAATATCTGAAATTCAGAATTAAAAATATGGAATATTAAAAGAAGAGTACATATAAGAACCCAATATGAGATTAATTAAAATTGGGAATAAAAATAAAAATAAAATCCAAAATTAGCAAAAAAAAAAAGAGAGAGAGAAGAGTTTAAGTAGGAATACAGTTTGAAATTAGCTGAAATTCGGAATTAAAAATAAGTAATATTGAAAGAAGAATTCATATAAGAACCCAATATGAGATTAACTAAAATTCAGAAAGAAATACAATAATATCTAAAATTAGAAAAACTAAAAGAGAGTTCAAATAGGAATACAATTTTGAAACAACTAAAATTGAAAATAAAAAATAAAAATATTAAAAGAACACAATACGATATTAATTAAAATTTGAAAAAAAATAAATTCTGAAATTAGAAAAAACGATTTCAATTAAGAATATAATTTATAAATAACTAAAATTTGTGATAAAAATAAAGACTATTGAAAGAAAAGACCATCTAAAGCATATGACGAGATAAATTAAGTAACATGCCTATAAAAGAGTAGAGTGGTGGCGGTTGATACGACATATAAAAACAGTTAATAAAACACCAAATAGAACCCTAATGACGATTAAAAGGAGGGACAACAAACGAGCAAGACGGTTGCCGGGACTCCTAGAAAGTAAAAAAAATAAACCCCGTTGATAATCATATTCGATTTTTAAAATCTCAATGACAATAAAAAGGAGAAGGAGCGAGCGGGGTGTATAGGAGTATAGTTGTAGAGCCGCCGACAGTTGACGGGACTTCTAGAAAATAAAAAATGAATTCCAACAATAGTTATGTTCGATTTTCAGAATCGCAATGACTAAAAATTATAAAAAAATAAAACCCAACAAGATAATAAACTCTAAAAACTACAAGATCCAATTTTTAAAGGTTCGGAACTTCTAAAAAGTAAAAAAAACAATGATAATCATGTTCGATTTTAAAATCTCAATGACAATAAAGAAAGGAGGCAGCGGGTGGGCCGTAGAGAAGTACAATGGCAAAGCCGCTGACGGTTTGGCGGGACTTTTAAAAAGTAAAAAATGACCCCAAACAGTAATTATATTCGATTTTTAAAATCTCAATGACAGTAAAGAGAAGAGACAATGAACAGGCCATAGAGGAGTATAATGGTAACGTTTAACGGGACGTCTAGAAATTATAAAAACGAAACCCAACGTTAACAATAAACTCTAAAAACTATAAGATCCAATTTTTAAAGGTTCCAAGGAGAATGAATAGAAATAGTGGTAGATCGAGCAAACAAATAAAGAAGGAGATGACATAAGGGGTAGTAACTGATGTGACTTTTAAAAATTATATAATTAGAAGCGTGGGATGATAAGGTTTGGTCTTTCAAAGTCTTAAGACAATGAGATAGCTATTTAATAAATTTTAAGTAAAATCATACTATATGATTTTGCTTTGGTGTTAGCCGCGTAATTGCGCGGGCGACCAAGCTAGTTTGATCTTTAAAATAGCTCCAAATCCCCCATCAAGAACGGTATAGAGGTAAAACCGTGGAAACAGGTTTGTCAAACACAGACAAACAAGAAGCTATAGAGACTAGAGTGCGATTAATTCAACTCTGCAGAAAGAATCCTATGGGCTATATATGGATGAGCGAGCACAGATCTGATGGCGAGCGTAACACAATCAACCAGGAACTTTCTTCTGTTCTTCCTAGCTTGGTGGTCCTAATGGTGACTCAGTTGACCGGCTGCCTAGCTCGAGTATTAGGCCTTCCCAAACCAAAATTTTTCACCTGTCACGTCAACATATATAGAGTATTAAATATAGACGAAAAAAACCAATTGCACAGATTGCATATAAATTGCGAGACAAATCTTTTAAGCCTAATTACGTCATGATTTGATAATATGGTGCTAAATAAATATTTGCTAATGATGTATTAATTAGACTTAATAAATTCGGCTCGCAGTTTCCTAGCAGAATCTGCAATTTGTTTTATTATTATACTATATTTAATACTTTATATACGTGCCCGTATATCCGATGTGATACATATGGACAAAATTTTTTTTCCAGCTAAACAAGGCTTTGGTAGCATACGGCACACTGCTATGATGTCACAAAAGCGAGAACAAATTTGAACACTGCCATCATAAAGAACGTTGAGTAGTAAAACACCATTATAAAGAAGAGGAGTCGCAAAAAATCCCAATGTAAAGGTGAGATTTCTTAAAATATTATTACTGGTATATATACTTTTTCATCCAAAATTAATTTCCACTAGAACCTATTTGGGAGGGGGATTTTTTTATATAAAAAACAAAACTTACCATGTTCTCCCTCCTTATCCTCTTTTGGAAACCTGTTCCACATGTGTGAAATATCAAACTCCCTAAGCTATAGTAATGTACAATAAATATATAGGTGTAGGTGTATTTATTAAAATGTTTTGAGCGTGGTGTTGCAAATTCAATACTTTAATAGTGTAAAAAACTAAAAAGAAAGTAATAAAGATGGACTGTCTATCTATAATTTGACAGAAAACACCTCTGAAATCATGTAAATTCTAGACCGTTAGATTGCTTTAAGATTCGTGTAAGAAAACCTAACGTTAACTCCATCCCTCCTCTCGTCACCCCTCACTCCACGAGAGAAGAGCGCTTGATGCTCCGCAGCCATTCAGTCTTGTTGGCTGGCTGGAGGACGTCAATGGTACTGGTGAGAACATTGTGGCTGCCGCCCCCTCCCTTCTCTCCTTAAGCCGATAGCAACAAGGTACCCCATCCCTGTTATTTTCCTCATCTCCACAAGCTCACTGCCACCAGATTTGCCATCATCGGCAATCACCTCCTAACCATAAACTTTACTTTGCCCTACCGTTAGCCCACCGTCATCCTCCATCCCCGTGGCTTTGGTGCCAACGCCTTACCATCGGCCCGACCACCGGCAGCTCGCCGCCTTCCATAACCATCCCTCGAAGCCCAAAGATCTTCCTCCTCTTCCCTTCCCACCTCCCACTGTCACTTTTAAACCCTGGACACTAAACCCTAACTTGGCGGACTGCAGCCGGTCGCCAGAGTTTGAGGAGAAAAAACTGGGATATTAGAGGACGAATCGTGAAGCAATCTTAAAGTCGAAAATTTGCAAGATTTTGGCCTCATCAGTTTAATGTCAAATGCCATTTAGCGATTCCCTATTGATTTACTATGATTGCTTGCTTAACCAAATTCCGGTTTTTCGCAAAAATAAACAGACTTGATAGTATCCTACCTAACTAGAATTGGTTAATTACGATTTAGGAGTTGTTAGGACACATGAGTTATTCAGCTTTCCACTGCAAAATCCCATTGATCCATCCATGCATCCCAAGCCTAACTCCATCGTCTCGATCTCCTTCCTTGTGTTCCTATTCTTCCACGTCCTTATCTTTAGCCATGAGGCGGCGACGGCGGCGGCGGCGGTCGGTGGTGATAGCGACCATTTCAGGTACGACGGCTTCGCCGGCGCGCCGCTCGACCTCGATGGCATGGCCGTGGTCGAGCCGGACGGCAAGCTCATGCTGACCAACGTCACGTCCCAGCTGAAGGGCCACGCGTTCCACCCGGCGCCGCTCAGCTTCGTCGCGCCGCCGCCGAAGCCGAACGCCACTGCCACTGCCTCCGCCGCCGCCGTCCGGTCCTTCTCGACCACCTTCGTGTTCGCCATCGCCGCCGAGTACGTCACGGTGAGCGGCAACGGGCTCGCCTTCTTCGTCGCGCCGAGCAAGAACCTGTCCGCGGCGCTGCCGAGCCAGTTCCTGGGCCTCTTCAACAGCGAGAACAACGGCAACGCGAGCAACCGCGTGTTCGCCGTCGAGCTCGACACCATCCGCAACCCGGAGTTCGGGGACATCAACGGCAACCACGTCGGCGTCGACGTGAACGGGCTGGCGTCCGTCGCCTCCATGCCCGCCGGCTACTATGCCGACGACACCGGCGAGTTCGAGAACCTGACACTCTTCAGCGGCGCCGCCATGCAGGTCTGGGTGGACTACGACGGCGCCGCCGCGGCGATCGACGTGACGCTGGCCCCCGTCGAGGTGCCCAGGCCGAGGAGGCCCCTCCTCTCCGTCGCCGTCGACCTCTCGCCGGTTGTGGCGGCGGCGGACGCGGCGGCGTACGTCGGCCTCTCGTCGTCGACGGGGCCGCACAAGACGCGCCACTACGTGCTCGGCTGGAGCTTCGCCATGGACGGACCGGCGCCGCCGCTAGACTACGCGAAGCTCCCCAAGCTTCCGCGCGCCAGCACCAAGCGGCGGTCCATGGTGCTCAAGGTCCTCGTGCCGGTGGCCGCGCCGCTCCTTGCGCTCGCGGTGGTCGTCGCCGTCGCCTCCGTCCTCCTATGGCGGCGGCGGCGGCGGCGGCACGCCGAGGTCCGGGAGGACTGGGAGGTGGAGTTCGGCCCGCACCGGTTTGCGTACAAGGACCTTGTCCGCGCCACCCGCGGCTTCGACGGCAAGCGGCTGCTCGGCGTCGGCGGCTTTGGCCGCGTGTACAGGGGCGTCCTCCCGGCGTCCGGGACGGAGGTCGCCGTGAAGGTCGTGTCGCTGTCGCACGACGCGGAGCAGGGGATGAGGCAGTTCGTCGCCGAGGTCGCCAGCGTCGGCCGCCTCCGCCACCGCAACGTCGTGCCGCTGCTCGGCTACTGCCGCCGGAGAGGCGAGCTCCTGCTCGTCTACGACTACATGCCGAACGGCAGCCTGGACCGGTGGCTGCACGGCCAGAGCGCGCCGCCGCTGGGCTGGGCGCAGCGCGTTCGCGCCATCAGGGGCGTCGCCGCCGGCCTGCTCTACCTACACGAGGGCTGGGAGCAGGTGGTCGTCCACCGCGACGTCAAGGCGAGCAACGTGCTCCTCGACGGCGAGATGGACGCGCGGCTCGGCGACTTCGGGCTGGCGCGGCTGTACGGCCGCGGCGCCGCCGACCCGCGCACGACGCGGGTGGTGGGCACCTTGGGCTACCTCGCGCCGGAGCTCGCGCACACGCGGCGGGTGACGCCGGCGACCGACGTGTTCGCGTTCGGGTCGTTCGTCCTGGAGGTGGCGTGCGGCCGGCGGCCCATCGAGCGCGGCGGCGGCGCCGGCGACGACGACGACGACGGCGACGGCGAGTTCGTGCTTGCGGACTGGGTGCTCGACCGGTGGCACAAGGGGGACATCGCCGGCGCGGCAGACGCGCGGCTCCGCGGAGACTACGACCGCAAGGAGGCGGCGCTGTTGCTCAAGCTAGGCCTCCTCTGCACCCACCCGGCGCCCGCCGCGAGGCCGCCGATGCGGCAGGTGGTGCAGGTCCTCGACGGCGACGCGCCGCTGCCGGAGCTGTCGCCCACGTACCGGAGCTTCACCACGCTGGCCATAGTGCAGAACGCCGACGGCGACGACTCCGGCGCCGCGTCGTGCCCGTCGTCGTCGACGGTGACGACGACGAGCGTCGACGACGGCGCGTTCTCCGTCCATTCCGGAGATGGCATGGAAAAAATGGAAACATGTTCGCTCATACTCCCTCCGTTTCACAGCCATTCTAGCATTTCAGATATTCATATTGATATTAATGAATGTAGACATATATATCATTAATATTAATATAAATGTGAAAAATGATAGAATGACTTACATTGTGAAACGGAGGGAGTAGAAACATAGTAAATTTGAACGTAATTGGTTTTTTTTAAACAGAGATTCTTTTCCGAAATCTTGTGAGGTTGCAAACATTTCATTCGATTTCCCTATTAATTCCCGTTTGTGCGATTTCACAACTTCATTCGGTTAAACGTAGAAATGCTCACATGAATTTTAGTACAATTTTTTCTCTTAGTTCAATTCACATTGAAAAGTTCATGCGTTCTGAAAAGAGGCCTTTAATTTAAAGGCAAATGTGGAAGTTAATACGATTATACTGGATTTATATCCGTTGCTACATGTGGGCATGTGGCAAGTGAATCAGGTGGTGTTTGGATCTAGGGACTTAACTTTAGTCCATGTATTTAGACACTAATTTAGAGTATTAAATATAGACTACTTACAAAACTAATTACATAAATGAAAGCTAATTCGCGAGACAAATTTTTTAAGCCTAATTAATCCATAATTAGAGAATGTTTACTGTAGCATCACATAGGCTAATCATGGATTAATTAGGCTTAATAGATTCGTCTCGCGAATTAGTCCAAG
This sequence comes from Oryza glaberrima, assembly GCF_000147395.1. Lineage (NCBI taxonomy): Eukaryota > Viridiplantae > Streptophyta > Magnoliopsida > Poales > Poaceae > Oryza > Oryza glaberrima. The sequence continues at coordinate 7,984,766 of NC_068331.1, read as the reverse complement.
ATTATGGATGGGTTTTGTTAATAGTCTACGTTTAATATTTATAATAGCAATGATCCCCGTGCGTTGCAACGAGTAAAGGTAATTTTAATCATGCATACTGGTGGGAAAAAATATAAAGAAATCATAATCATAATAATAATATTAATGAAATAAAATTGTAGTGATCTTTGGTCAAAAAGATAAAAATATATAATTAATTTTCCATTAATTCCATTAGCTAAAAATAATATAATACGAAGTAGGAAAAGTTATTATCAAATTTTAGCAATTTTTAAAAAGCTTAAATAGAGCAAACTAATTATATAAATGAAAACAAATTTAATCACCTAAATAAAACAATTAAACCTGTAATTGAAAAAATCTGTTGCCAGTTCGTTTAAACATGAGCCTGGGATGTGTGTGGCATATATCTCTCACTTGTATGTCGTGGTCTTTTTTTTGACATAGAAAAAATACCTATGCGTTGCGACGGGTAATTAAAATTATAACAAATATAAAAATATTGTATGATTAAGGTTTAGTTTTACATGATATGAGCTCTTTAAGAAAATATATTCATAATGAAATAAAAAAAAGTTTAGCTGAAGAGTCCTAAAGTGAACTTGTTCCATACGGGAGCGTACACGTGGTCGATGAGGCGGCCCTATAGTGTGGGCGGCCTAGGAATAGAATCTGGGAGGAACAACTTAAGCGACCTAAAGTGAACTTATTTAAGCGACCTAAAGTGAACTTATTCCGTGTGGGCGGTCTAGGAATGGCGTTCGGCCGGACGCGGGAGAAGACAGAGCCGTCTGATCTGATAGATGGTCCTAATTGATCCCGACTTATATAAAAGTTCAGCAGCCCAAACCTTAACCCTAAAATCATTTCCCCTCCCCCCCTCTCTCTCTCAAAACAACGTGGCGGCGGCCCGGCATACCGACATCCCTGCGATGGTGGTGGAGGTTCGGCAACGACGGTGACACCCTCCCCTTCCAGCGTCGGCGTTTTCTTACTGTTATTGAATCTGATCTTGTATTCTTGTAGTAGTGTTTTCTTTAGTATTTACGTCCAAATTTGATGTGGTCTATCATTATTTCTTTCTTTCTTTCTTTTTTGCCATCGGAGAGGGATTGAAGCGGGATCGATAGCACGTGCGATGGATTTTTTTTTTGACGGATGAAAACTACAACCCATAAGCCATGCATTTTTTTTAATTAGGTATATATAGATATTAAATCGGACTTTCCTTTTTTCATGTTTTTTTCGCCCTTTTTTTGTTACTACAGATGTCGGAAACGTCTTTAATTTTTTTTACCACGTCACATATAATTGGATTCGATTTTTTTCGCCCGATTTCTTTTTCACGCTTTTTTTCACGGACGGATGACGAAAACACCTTTTAATTTTTTAAGTAGTAGATATAATTAGTGTCCAAACATCCGATGTGATATGGATTTAAAAGTTTCAGTCCCATCTAAATAAGGTCTTACTTCTTAGATGAACCCACTTCATATAATTTTTTCACCTAAAAAAACTCATTTCACACCCAGTACCATGTTTAGACTCTGAACCAATATGTCTAAAAGTCTAATTGCCACATGATTAAGAAAAGGTGGTCGTCTAGCTTTTGTAATGGTCGTTGCAGAGAACTATTTTTTTTCCCGAGGATACAAATAAGACTTGCGTAGCACTACGTATTAAGTAGGGGGTCTACTAGTCTTGCCGAGAACTATCAAAAGATTGGTATTTGGTCACACAATTGGTCCTGGTCTAAAACTCCAATCAGGGCAACAGCTTCATTATTTATTCTCTCTTTCCCAATATCGCATATGCAATTTGCAGAGCTATCTGATGTCCTCTTCTTGTGTGTTTTTCCCCTAGAATCAAACTGAACAGCTGTGGTTTCTCCTGTTATCGGTCATAGTCCACTCCCGCAGCTCAAATTGCTCCCATTTTTTTTGACCATTTGTGTGATCTCGTTGAACATTTCGCGAGTCCCTGTCCCTTGTAAACGTAGCATCAATCTCTCAGATTAGCAGCCAGGCCAGTCCATGTCCAAATCTGAAAAAAAAAAACAGAGATATTTGACGAAATTTAATGCCAGCAACGAAATAGGTGCCGACATGCATACCAGGGGCATCACACACCTGGATTTTTTATATTTGTAGTCCTTTCTAAAAACCTAATTTATATTTCTATGATATCATCCGGAATATATTTGACAAACCGAGTAGTTGATATTATAGCCGATGAGGCATATTTAGAGTTTTGTGCTTAATTTAGATACCAATCCACAGCCGATCTGATTCAATTACATTGGCTAGGATCACCAGTGATACGTCATCGGCCTAGGACCGATCAACTATCGGCTGACTCACTCTGTTTATTATTTTTCTTGCTGGTTGCAGGATACGTCCTTGACACACTTAAGGCTAGCCTTAGACTTGCATTGAAATTAAGTAGAGCTCCAAGGACGCCGTGCTTTCCGTCAACACAAATCACTACTAGAAAAACGATTTTTTATGGCGTTACCCTATAATTTTTGCTGGCGGCCATATGAAAAAACCGCCAGCAAAAACATAACAAGGAGTGGGGGGCTATTGACCGCCAGCGAAAATCTATTTTTGCTGGTGGCCGCGTTAAGAGTTCCGCCATAAAAAACAACTATATTTTTCGAGGCGGACCTCTTAAGCATCCGCCAGCAAAAAAGATGGATTTTCGCTAGCGGCAAGTTGAGAGAGCAGCCAGCAAAATTTTGCACTTTTTCATTGGCGGGCCACTTAAAAATGCCGCCACCGAAAGCACTGCCAGTGAAAATATAATCACAGTTAAAAACCCATCGGCCACCACCACACATCGAAAATATCTCATCTTTCTCAAATCCACCAACTCCTCCTCTCATCCTCCTCCTCAGATCCACCTTCTAGATCTGAGGAGAGCTCCCTCCCTCCTCCCTCCCCACCGGCGGCGGGTCTCGTGCAGGCGGCGGCGGCGGCGGAGAGAAGAGCGGGCGGCGGCGGGTCTCGTGCAGGCGGCGGCGGTGGTGGAGAGAAGGCAGGTCTGGGCGGTGAAGATCCAGTGCCAGGAGGGGGGGCGGCGGAGATCCGGTGCCGGTAGGGGCGGCGGCGCTGGAGAGAAGAGCGGGCACGAGCGGGGGAGGAGAGAGCTGGCGCTGGTGGCGGCGAGCTCGGGCACGGGCAGCGGCGGCGGCTCCCCTCCCCTCACCTCCCAGATCAGCCGAAGAAGGGAGGGAGGAGGGCGGCGGTGGCGACGGCGGTTGCTCTGGGTGCGGCGGCGGCTCCCCTCCGAGATCCAGCCGAAGGAGGGAGGGGGAGAGCGGTGGAGGCGGCGACAGCTGCTTCGGGCTCGGCGGCGTGTCTCGGCGACGACGACGGCACGCGCGATGGGTTCGGCAGCGGGTTCTCGTTCTCCCTCTCCCTCCTCCATTGCCACGGGCTGCCGTTGTCTATCGCCGCGAGCTCGGGGCCGGGCGGGATCCGGCCGCTACGACGCCGGGGAGGCTGGATCCTCCGCCGCGACGACAGGGGTGGCCGGATCCGTCGCCGCGACAACCTAGGAGGATGGATCCACCGCCGATGCCAACGGGGCTCTTCTCGGCGACGATGACTTCAACATTTTGTTAATGTGTTGATTTTTGTGATGCTTGAATGCTTTGGTGAATGGGAATTTTTGAATGTAAATTTCTGTGGATTTTTGAATGCTTGTGTAAATTTCTGTGGATTTTTGAATGCTTGTGTAAATTTCTGTGAATTTTTTGAATGGTAGAGCGTTGACGGAGGCGGACGGAGCGGTCTGACACCATTTATTTTTAAACTTGGCCAGCATTTTCACTAGCGGCTGGCACAGTGTAACCCGCCAGCGAAAATTGATTTTCGCTGGCGGCCATCTTAAGCTAACCGCCAGTGAAAATGGATTTTTGCTGGCTAGCTTAAGACGACCGCCAGCAAAAATAAATTATCGCTGGCGGACAATAACCGCTAGTGAAGATCTTGATTTTCATTGGCCTTTGCTTTGTGGAGGCTCTAAATTCCGCCAGCGAAAACTCAAAATAGCCGCCACAAAAATGATTTTTTAGTAGTGAATATACCTCTGAAAAAAATGCATATTTTTTTTGACGTCAACATCATTGGCGCTGAGGTTCAATGCCTTGGTGCGGCACCGAGTTGACACCCTCACCCCCCGCAAAAGCTAAGTCATTGATGTAAAAGAAGTCGGCGCCAATAACACTAGTGCTGAAGACCTATTTGTAAAAAAAACAAATCCAAAAAAGTTAAAATATAAATATTTTTTCTTATAAATATGTCCTTGACATCAATAACACTAGAATCGGGGATCTATTTGTAAGTTCTCAATACCAACTCTCTTCACATGAGTGACTTAGCTTCCGCAGGGGGCGAGGGTATCAGCGCCAGTGTCGTTGGCGCTGTGATGATGGGCCTCGGCGCTAGGGTCCTGGTATTGAAAAAAGTCTATTCCTAGAATAATTTTTTCAATTATCTATTTGTAAATTTTTTTTTTAAAAAAAAGCCAAACTATACTAAATCCAGCATTACACAATGCGCGGTCTCACGTCTCACCTGCAAACCAGACAGGCTATCATTTGATCCGATCCATCACCGTCCCACACGTTTTTGGGCGACAAATCACGGCACGTCGCTCTCTCCTAGCAGCATCTCGCTCGCCTCCTCGATTTCCCGTGAAGACGGGCGCAAAGCCGCCGAATTTTTTTCATTTTTTTAAAAATATTTACAGAAATAATCTATTGGCCAAAAAAAATTATAAAAATAGACCCTGCCGCCCCAGAGGTGGGCGGCAAGCTGACGTGGCAGACGGCGGGTCGACCGCGCCGTCTGCCGCCGTTGGCCAAAATTGCATTTTAGCCCCTTGCTGCCCTCTGTGGCAAGGGGCTAAATGCAATTTTGGCAGCCCATAAAGAGCTTGGGGCTCATACTTTTTGCATTTGGGCCCCTTGCCGCCCCACTAGAGGGCGGCAATGGACCCAGATGCAAAAATACCCCAAATGATTTTTCTATGTTATGTTAATAATAATTAAAGAAGTATTTATTGGTAAAACTTGTTAATATTGTTATAAAAATGTATTGAAGTTGGTTGTTTCGCAATTTCATTTCATATGTTAAGTAAGGTATTATTTTGTAACTTATTTGACGTATTAGTACTCGGATAATTGATGTAGGCCTATCGCAGTCTCGGACGTAGAAACATCATATGGACTTAAACAAGGAGAATTATGTAACATGAAGATATAGTAGTACAATTTGAACATGATACAACTATTTCCATTGCGGTTACATAGATGATATTAGATTCAAACTAGGAGGGAGGTAGTGCAATAGTTGAACACAACGACGATGTAGTAATGGGACAAGGAAGCATGACACTAGAAATTTCAATATGCCAAGTTGTCCGATAATAGCTAACCCCTACGCGAGGATCTCTCTCCTCTCTCAAACCGCGCTTTAGTAACCATATATTGCTCTGGTAGTTCAAGCTGCACAACACAGCTAGGTGGAGTTAGAACCCTTCTGGTGTCTATCCATTCTCTGTATTGACATCTCCTTGGTGATTCCTGGGAGGAAAGAATAGATGTGAAGCGAGCAAAGTTAGTAAATGTTGTGAGAAAATAGGGATTCATGTAATCAAAATATTCTTACCATGAAATCGTCGTCAAGAATATTTGTACAAACAAAGAACCTTCAACCCAATGTTATAAGCTTTATGGAATGAAGAACCTGACAACGAACACCTGCATCTTGGACGGGCTTCCCATGGAGGGAGTGCCGTAGTTAGCACCCGCCAGTCGCACTGTTGTTCACGATATTGTCGTTCGTAAGCCGCTTTTCTCTGTAAGTATTGCTCAGTACTTTCGGATGCGAAATACCAGTGACCTTCTTGTAAACAAGTGGTTAGGTCGAGAACGGGATTTTCTATATCGACCCACTCGATGTATGCGCAAGCCGTAGTGCGGGTCTGCCGAATAGAGTAGTGTTACGAAGAATAAAATGATTGCCCATACGGAATGAATAAGCATATGCAGATAGTAAAATACCTTACGGTCATAGTTAGGGCACCTAAAATACCTCATTGTCAGAATCCTCCCTCTCCATTTCATCCACAGTGGCACCGACAGTCTCCCCCTCGTCGGCCACTCCACCTGGTTGAATGCCCACTGGAGCTACTACGCCCCCGTCCTCTCGTGCGTTGACCTCTTCCACAGAAGTCTCATTTACTTCAGCACTTGGTCCCTTGCCATCATCCATGTTCATCTGCACACCTGGATCCTTGGGGGGAACAAACGGAACCATAGCTAGAGGCCACCCGCGTTGCAATGTATTTTCCACATACCATCTCCACACTCGAGAGTTTTGAACTGGCATTAGTTCCCAATAAAAACTCTCACTTGCCCGACTTACTATAACATTGATTGTTATGTCACTTATCTGTGGATCAACTCTCAAGCCCCTCATTAACCATCCTTTTATAAAAGGTACACTCCTCTCAGTCGGTCTATCAATTCCCCTTTCTGATACAATAAATTCTAACAGATCTACCCCAGTTGGCCTGTAACGAACGTTTTCTAGGCCATGGTAAACTTGGAATATTTGTTTGTTCGACATATCTGTCAACGAAATAACTAGATCATATTACTCTTTCATGCAATAAACATCTACAACGTAATATCTTCTTGTGTATGCCAATGCAACGGTAAAGTACTGATTCCAAACTAGCAGATCTACGTAGTTACCGATATCTACAATACGCACTTCTAGATTAGTACAACTAAAACCCTAAAAATATAATGCATTTATTCAAACAAAGTTTTTAAAAAATACATAGTATTTAACTCAATAGTCACATATAGGATCTATGAATATTACCTGAAATCGGCGTCTAAATCCGGCAGGGCTTCGCCTCTTCTTCTCTTCTCCTCCCATTTCTTCTTTTTTTTTTACTGGATTTATGGGGGGGAGGAATGAGGGCTGAGGGCTGGGCGGCAGGCCTTTTATAGGCCGCGAGGCCTGCCGCTCGGCCAGAGGGCGGCAAGGGGCCGCCTGCAAAATGGCCGGCTCCGGCTGGCTTTTTTGCATTGGAGCCCCTAGGGCAGCAAGGGTTTTCCTGCAAAAAAAACCTCCCTCCGTCACCGCCCGTCCCTTCCCCGTTTGCCACGTCAGCTTGCCGCCCCGGTGGTAGGCGGCAGGGTCTATTTTTGTAATTTTTTTGGCCGATAGATTATTTATGTAAATATTTTTAAAAAAATCTAAAATTGAAAAAAATTCCAAAGCCGCCGGTGCGTTTTGTCAGCAAGGCCAGCGCATTGCGTCGCGTCGTGACGCGGCATCATGGGCTTACTGGTGATGCCCCATGGGCCTTGTTGGGCCACGGCAAATTTGGAGTCCCGCGCGGCGCGAGGTGCTCTCCTTGCTCCTGCCGGTCTGCCTGAGTGAAATTCTTTGGGGAGCTTTCTGTGGATCCACCACTTTCTCAGGTGTGCTGATTTTTCATCCATGTTCAGTTCGTTGTGATTTTTAATTTTACCAAATTTGGATAAGGCAATATACTAAACACATTTCAATCATTACTATCTTACTAAATTTTAGCAGTTATGTGGTATCTTCGCATCGTCTTGTGCGAGTCGTCAAAAAAAAATTAGAGTTATATAAACTTATTTGTTTAAAACTTTATCAGAATTTGGTGAAAACATCAAAGCAAACAAAGACAACACTATCGAAATTTGGTAATACCAAAATACCAAAATGTGTTAGGGTTGATTTGGGCAACAAACTGAACAAGCCCTTCGTATCTTTTGTGGGGAAACTTCACGAAATTTTATTCGATGCTTTAGGATTTAAGCAAGTCGATCAAACTTTATCGATTTTGGTCAATAACCAGCCAAAGTACAAATACACATCTAAGGGTATAAAAGTTGTACCAGTAGATTCGTAGATTCATATTTCACGGTCCTTTCACAAAGTTTATGGTTTTCCATATGTACTTCTTCCGTTTCATATTACCATTTTAACTTTTTTTTCCTAGCCATCTTATAGAGGAAAATAGCAATATATGTAACACCAAATTAGTTTCATTAAATCTAACACTAAATATATTTTGATAATATGTTCATTTTATGCTAAAAACTCTACTTTTTTTATAAACTTGGTCAAACTTAAACAAGTTTGATTAAAAAAAAGTAAAATGACTTATAATACGAAAAGAAACGGATGAAGTATCCTACAAATAAATTTTATGAGTAGACTATCAAAAAATAAAAAATGTACACTGTAAAATTCCAAAGAGGCGCTCCTTTTTAGCAAATTCAAAAAAAAAATATTCCAGAAGAGTTCGTTTCATTTTTTTCCTGGATATATGTTTTTATTGCAGAAAATGATATGCTCTATTTTAAATGACCTTTTGAGATATGCCACTCAATTTTGTAGAAGTAAAGAAAATAGCATATCAATTTCTTGTTGCTCTAATATTCCATCCTATCATTTTCAATATTATCCTTTTCTGTTCTCTGAAACAAAAAAAACGAAAAAGAAAAAGGCCAACTCTACTCTTTATCCCAGTTGAAATGGAAAAAGTACACCGAAGGTCGCTCAACTTGTCATCGAGTTACAAAATCGTCCCCCAACCATAAAATCATATATATAATATCCCTAAACTTCCAAAACCCATTCACTTTAGGTCCTTCGGTGATTGTAGCCCCAGTTTGTTTGACGTGGTGGTTGGGTCAGTGTGGGTCCCACATATCAGGATGCCATATCATCACCCTCTCTCTTTCCCATCCTCTCTCTCACTTTTCTCCTCTCTGCATGGCGCCTGACAGGTAGGGAGGAGGTCGCCGGGGCAAGGTGGGCGAGGAGATCCGGCAGCCTGCGACGCGGCGGTGGCGGTTGCGATTCGGGAGCAGGCCGCGCGTGCCGGGTTGGATACCTCCAATCTCACCGAGTTCATATTCGAGGAAGAAGATTATGCTAGATATCGACTACAAAGACTAGATTATATCATCCAAATATTATACTCGTGTGATGATAATATATAAAGGCAACATTGGCTTCGGCCAACAGGAGTAGGGCTATTACCTCTCAATTAAGGGGACCGAACTCGTATGTTTTTTTTTCTCTCGTCTCTTTTACCTCAATCTCACGTATATCTTGGCATTGACGATCCTCATACTCTACAAATCTCGTAGTCACGGTATAGCCCATCGACAATAGTATGATGTATGGCATGCTCTAGACTGTGTCACCGTTTGGAGCTACAGCGCCATCCAACTTAATTATGGTCGTATCCAACTTAATTATGGTCGCAGTCAGGACGGAGCTACGTGTAAAAGGAGGTGCTTAAGAACTTGATCAAGAAAATTTTTTAAGCTATAGTTTATCAATTTTCACTATATATGTACCCACTAAATATAAACTCAAATACCTGCATTAGCTTGAACTCGATTTAAAACAGAGTAAACCAAGTGGATGACACCCCTCTCCAATTCAATCTAGCTTCGTCTAGGATCACAGTGTACTTAACCAAAAATTATTGATTTAATTCTTTTATTAACGAAAAACATTATGGTACGTTTTTTTTTTCACTGTAACTTTATTCAACGGAATACTATTACTGTACAGACGCAACAAAATCACCATTCGAGAAGCTTCTCCTCTCCTCTACTGCTCCTCCATTTCTCGAACCTCGCTCGTCCGTCTCTCGATTTCTCGAACCTTCATATCTGACGTTGACGCCTCCTCCCTCAAAATCCACTCCCATTTTATCCCCCACCTCCATATATCCCTCGAATTCATCGTCTTCCTCAGCTCACCAAAATCCCCAATCCCTCGCAACCTTCAGCTCTCGATCGGCGTTAGCTCTGCTCTAGCTAGGCTAGCTCCTGAAGAAACGAAGCAATGGCGGACCTCTTCTTCGGTGGCCCCTTCCGGCGCCTCCTCTACGAGCGGCACTTCCCGCCGGATTGGGCGTCGGCGTCGGCGACGGCGGCGATGGACTGGGTCGAGACGCCGACCTCCCACGTGCTCAGGATCAACGTCCCGGGACTGGGCAAGGACGACGTCAAGGTGCAGGTGGAGGACGGCAACGTGCTCACCGTGAGGGGCGCGGCGCCGCCCGCGGCGGCGGAGAAGGAGAGGGAGAGGGAGAAGGAGGTGGTGTGGCACGTGGCGGAGCGCGGCCGGCCGGAGTTCGCGAGGGAGGTGGCGCTGCCGGCGGAGGCGAGGGTGGAGCAGATCAGGGCCAGCGTCGACAACGGCGTGCTCACCGTCGTCGTGCCCAAGGAGCCCGCGCCGGCCCGGCCCAGGCCCAGGCCCATCGCCGTCTCCAGCAAGCTCTGATCCTGATCCAGCCCGACCCTTGTGCGGCAGTGTTTGTGAACTTTATAGCAACCACCTGTCGAATGTTTTGAAGCTTGAATGTGCATTGGGAGTCCAAATCTTCATGTTGAAAATTTTGAAACTTCAAAAGGAGGTTTTTGAATTACTAGTATCTGAGTAATCTAATAAATAAGGCGGGTTCTCCGCCAGCTTATTGGTATGATTAAGGTTTTTTTTAAAAAAAAATCCGAATTTACCCAAATAAAGAATAACAGCGCGTAGCATTTCTATCTTCGTGCGGCGGCGATCTGCCTTAGCCGCTCTGATATGTACTCCATACAAAAACTAAAAAGGCTGGCCACTACGTCCCACGTGCGTGCCTAAAGCAACATATATGTAAAAAAATGGGAAAATGTATGTATGTATGTATGTATGTATGTATGTATTTTTAAACATATCTGAAGCATACATATGGATCCATTCAGTAAGTACTCCCTAAATCACATGATATAAGACATGGTCACTTATAATATCTCATATATGCTATAAGGTTTATTGTAACAAAATTATAGTCATTTGTAAGTAAATTTAAATACCAATCCAATAATATTAATTTTAGAAAATAAAATTTAATTTACATTATAATAATAAATCATGAAATGTGTGCACATTTTATATTATGGGATAGGGGGGTATAAACTAAAAACTTATTGAGAAAAAAATGTATTTCTAAATTTTACAATATGCAATGGATTTCACTACTATATATGCAGGATATTATAAATCTTTAAATAAGTATTATTCATAAGATCTATTTAATGTCTAATTTTACATATGTAATGTACTTCCGTCGTCCCGTAATAAGTTTAATTTTAGCTCCTTTCATTTTTCCCAAAATAAGTTTATTTTTAGAGAGTAATCATTGCGTCGGAGTTTGTAAAGTAGGAAATAATTGTATTGGGAGTAGATATAGTGAGGAATAGTTGTATTAGGATTTGCTAAAGTAAGGTTATTATAGTTCTTTCCGTTTCGTAATGATATGTGTGAGATGCGTGAAGAATGATGTCCTCATCGGGTTGCCCATATTCCCTAATAAGTCAAAATAGTTTATTGGGAAATAAAAATTAATTTTAAGTAAAACTTATATATATATATATATGCGTGTTCTTATCGATTTAAAAAGCCAATGTTGTAAAAGAAACTATCTTAAAATCAACTTATTACAGTTTAAGTTTAGTTTGAAAATTTAAATGCTGGCTTTAGCTTTGACTTATTAGAGCTACCAATGAGGCTCTGAGCTTATTTTAGTACGGAGGTAGCATGAGCTAATTTAGCACGTCAAAACTTAGCGCGTCAAAGGGCACACTGATTTTTAGTACTATTGAATAACACAACCTGATTGTATTAATAATGGCTGAATCCTGCACTGACTATATTCATGTGTTGGTCATTTGGTTTGATCAGAAGTTTAGTTAGGGAGTCCAGTTTAATTTGCCAAGTAAGACTCGCCGCATGAGACTCGTGGAAAAGTTGTGGAGAGCAAAATTGAAGGGAAAAGTAAAAATTACCTCATAAATTATTGCGATAGTACAAATTATCCCATAAACTACATATATGTAAAAAAATGGGAAAATATATGTATGTATGTATGTATGTATTTTTAAACATATATGAAGCATACATATGGATCCATTCAGCAAGTACTCCCTAAATCCCATAATATAAGGCATTGTCAAACTTGGCACGGTCTTCAAAACTAATTTTTGACTTATAATTTCTCATATATGCTATAAGGTTTATTGTAACAAAATTATAGTCATTTTTAAGTAAATTTAAATACCAATCCAATAATATTAATTTTAGCAAATAAAATTTAATTTACATTATAATAATGAATCTCGAAATGTGTGCACGTCTTATATTATGGGATAGGGGGGGTATAAACTAAAAACTTATTGAGAAAAAAATGTATTTCTAAATTTTACAATATGCAATGGATTTCACTACTATATATACAGGATATTATAAATCTTTAAATAAGTATTATTCATAAGATCTATTTAATGTCTAATTTTACATATGTAATGTACTTCCTTCGTCCCGTAATAAGTTTATTTTTAGCTCCTTTCATTTTTCCCAAAATAAGTTTATTTTTAGAGAGTAATCATTGCATCGGAGTTTGTAAAGTAGGAAATAATTGTATTGGGAGTAGATATAGTGAGGAATAGTTGTATTAGGATTTGCTAAAGTAAGGTTATTATAGTTCTTTCCGTTTCGTAATGATATGTGTGAGATGCGTGAAGAATGATGTCCTCATCGGGTTGCCCATATTCCCTAATAAGTCAAAATAGTTTATTAGGAAATAAAAATTAATTTTTAAGTAAAACTTATATATATATATATATATATATATATGCGTGTTCTTATCAACTTAAAAAGCCAATGTTGTAAAAGAAACTATCTTAAAATCAACTTATTATAGTTTAAGTTTAGTTTGAAAATTTAAATGCTGGCTTTAGCTTTGACTTATTAGAGCTACCAATGAGGCTCTGAGCTTAATTTAGTACGGAGGTAGCATGAGCTAATTTAGCACGTTAAAACTTAGAGCGTCAAAGGGCACACTGATTTTTAGTACTGTTGAATAACACAGTCTGATTGTATGAATAATGGCTGAACCCTGCACTGACTATATTCATGTGTTGGTCATTTGGTTTGATCAGAAGTTTAGTTAGGGAGTCCAGTTTAATTTGCCAAGTAAGACTCGCCGCATGAGACTCGCGGAAAAGTTGTGGAGAGCAAAGTTGAAGGAAAAAGTAAAAATTACCTCCTAAATTTTTGCGATAGTACAAATTATCCCATAAACTACAAAACCAGACATTTAACACCTTAAACTTTTAAAGTGGACGAATAGCCCTCCTAACTCAATCCAGAGTGGTTTTGATCATACGTAGCGTACACGTGGTGATCCAATCGGAAAAAAAAATCAGTGGAACGCGCCCGCCAATGCTGACTCTTCCTCTCTGCCACGAAGTGTGATTTCGCGCAGCGGCAAATGGCGTCAGTAGTGGAGGGCGAGGTGACGACAAAGTGGTGGAGGGTGAGGCAGCAGAGGAGCAGTTTTTCGCCGGCAAACTCGCACCTCCATCCTTCCCCATTTGCTCAGTTTACTTCCCTGAGCTCGTCGCCTCTAGTTTACTTCTTTTTTTTTATTCAGATCTACACATCCACCACCAATATATCGACACAGGAGGAGATGGCAAGGAAAGCGGCAGGGCCAGCGCATCCCGCAGCCATCAACCGGTAGGAGAAGTGGCCCTAGCGTGGGCGTCGTGCTCTGGGGATGACCGCATCGCCCAGGCCATCAACGAATGCCTCCTCTCCTCCCTCCACGCCTCTTCATCGGAGTTGCAACCGTCGATCAATCCCAAGTTCCCACCCCCTCCTGGTGGCACAATGACGATGTCTCGTGGCATCAAGGTGGTCTTGTCTCGAGCTCCTCCACCGGCTTTGTCCCCAACCAAGAGCTAGCTGCTATCTCCAGCGCCTTTCATGAGGAGATCTCGAGCTCCTCTACCGACACACTCCCAAATCAAGCGCCGACCACCGCCTCTAGCGCCCTTCCTAGTGAGATTCATCTCCAACTGTCTTCATTGCCAACACCACCTCCATATCGAGTTCTGCCTCCACCCTCCACCCTCCGCCGTTATCCGCGGCCTCCAAATCAATCTCTGCTCCAACGCCCTCCCCCCTCGTCCCTCTACCATCCGCGACAGAGAGGCTGCCTCCTCCTCATCATCTTGTAACCGCCATCTCATTGAGCATTTGAGAGAGATAGAGAAAGGGTTCAACGATAGCGAGCTGTTGAAGAACGCTGTTGTGTGCCGCGGACACCTTTATGTAATCATTATCGAAGAACTGCTTCCTACCAATAGTACCCCTTCCAGACAATCTCCCTTCATGTCGATGAACAGGAATGCCAATGGCATTAGCATCCTTTATGTAGTCCATACAACACTCGACTGCCTCTTCAGTTGTGTATCCCTCTATCATTGATCCTTCCGGGTGAGCGCGATTGCGTACATAGCCTTTGAGGATCGACATGTAACGCTCATAGGCCCACATCTGATGTAAGTATAAGGGACCAAGTTCAATAATCTGAGGGACGATGTGAACGATCAAATGCTCCATCATATCTAAAAATGATGGTGGGAAATACATCTCAAGCTGGCATACAGTCTCAACGGCAAATGTCTGAAGCAAACCTAATTCCAGAGGATCAAATACCTTCTGTGAAATTCGATTGAAAAAGTAGCACAACTTTGTTATAACCACCTTTGTATGGACTGGTTTGACTGCCCTTATAGCAATTGGTAGGAATACCGTTAGCAACCTATGACAGTCATGCACATTGTATCCCGAAATGGTCAAATCCTTCATTGATACTAGCTTCCTGATGTTCGATGCGAAACCAGTAGGCACTCTAACCCCTTGTAAACATTTACAGAAGGCTTTTTTCTCTTCAAGTTTCAACGAGTAACAAGCAGGAGGAATCTCGGTCTTACCATTTGGCAGCACTACTGGGTGAAGGTCATACTGTATGGCCAAATCTACAAGTTCGTTACATGACTTCAATCCATCCTTCGTTTTACTCGGGATGTCCAGCAATGTGCCAATGGTGCTATCAAACACGTTCTTCTCGAGGTGCATAACATCAATTGCATGTCGAATCTCTAGGTCCTACCAGTAATCTAAGTATTTGAAGAAAATTGAGTGCTTCTTGAAAGGCGACGCAGTACCGTTGTCACCATCAGCTTTCTTCCTCTTTACTGTCTTCTTCTTTCCCTTTCCATATACAACCTTAATCTTCTTTGTTATCTCATACACGTATGTACCACCTCTTGCTGCTGGGGCAGTGTCATTCTCCACTGTATTATCGAACAATCTAGCCATCTTACGGTACCTATGTCTTTGTGGTAGGAACCGTCGATGCCGCATGTACACTGTCTTCAAAGACGACGTCAGGTATTTGTACGAAGTTTTCTCCAGACATATCAGACATCCAGTCTTCCCTTTAATCTGCCCAGATAATGAAAAGTTTGCAGGTAGGTCATTAATGGTAACGAATATGATCGCACGTAGATTGAAGTGCTCCCGCTTAAACTCATCCCATAGTCGTAACCCCTCTTTACAAAGCTCCTCCATGTCCTCCATCAAAGGCTCAAGGAAAACATCTATGTCGATTCCAGGTTGGTTTGGACCTTGTATGAGGATAGTGAGAAGAATGTACTTTCGTTTCTGACATATCCATGTTGGAAGATTATACATTGTGAGAAGGACTGGCCATGTGCTGTGCGAGCTGCTTAAGTCACCAAACGGGTTCATTCCATCAGTGCTCAACGCAAACCTTACATTCCTGGGATCCTTAGCAAATTCTGGGTGTTTTGCATCAAATGTCTTCCACTGGCGAGCGTCGGCGGGATGTCGAATCATACCATCTATCTTCCGGCTCTCTTGATGCCATCTCATCAACTCAGCATCAGTCGAGTTTGAGTACAGACGCTTCAGGCAGTCCTTAATTGGTAGGTACCACATCACCATTGAGGGAATATTTCCGCGCTTACCCTTATTAGAATCTGGATCGGTACACTCTGAATCTACGGGCCCATTCCCTGTTTTATACCGACTTGTGCCACATGTTGGGCAACATTCCAAGTCTGCATATTCTTTACGGTATAATATGCAGTGATTCTTACAAGCATGAATCTTTTCTACACCAAGAGATAAAGGACATATGAGTTTCTTCGCTTGATACGTGTTTGATGGTACAAAGTTAGGCTTAGGAAGCAACACACGCAACAAACTCATCAGATCATTAAAACTTGTGTCCGACCATCCATGTTTAGCCTTCAATCTCAGAAGTTCAAGCACTGAGCGCAAGACTGTGAAATCCTTATCACATCCCTTCGTTTCATCGTAAAGAAAATCCTTCGATGCCTTCTCTAATGCCTACCAATTCTCCAATCCTCGTAACCTGCCCGCTAGCACCTCTGGTTCAACATGGCGTAGCATATCCTCTAAATCAAAACCACCATCGAGATCATCACTATCGGTGGAAACATCGACATCCATTCTTTCACGGGACATGTCTTCGATTATAAAATTCTCTGCCTCATTCATCTCGAAACTTAACTCTTCATCGTCATCTTCCGGATTGGCGAATTCCCCGTGATAGGTCCAAACCTTGTAGTTGGCAGTGAATCCGTACTCCATTATGTGACCCAATATTTCACCAGGATCTACCAACAATTTCTGATTCTTGCAATGACGGCACGGACAAAAGATCTTTGTCATATTCTCCCTCAAAGCATGCGCCTTAACCTGATCAATAAATTTAGATGCTTCCTTAATAAATATCGGCTACGTTCTGCGCATCTCATACATCCATGACGACCGATCCATCTAATTATATAAAGGCAAAAAAGTTACAGATAAAAAAATAGACCGCAGGTATTTCATACAAAAGTTTAAATGCATTTGTCTCCCAAAAAAAAATAACAACAATACATGTAACTAGTATGTACAAGTGATTACATGCAAAATTTGCCCATCAAAACATATATTTTGAAGCTAGATTTTGCAAAAACTAGTTAGAACAAACCTTGTCAAAATATTAAAAAAACTCCACTTTCTACCAACGAAATATAACAAAAATGGAGCCAAATGAAGGAGGAGAGAGAGTTCTTCACCTTTCGTATAGAGTTCAAGCAAAAATTTCGAGTTGAAAACCTCTCGCCCTAATTGGTGCTTGCTTTAGGAGAGAGGGAGAGAGCTTCGTTTTCAAATGGTCAAGCTCGGGCCTGGAGGAGCATATATGGCCGATCATCGCATGAGGTCCCTTAAGCCAGCCGCATGCGAAGATCCATTATCGCATACGGCTGCTTAGGAAGCCGCATGCGATAATGCGCCTATTTTTGCGGCCGTCTTAAGGAGCCGCATGCCCTAATACATGCGGCCCCTTTAAGACGGCCGCATGCAAAAATAGACCTATTATCGCATGCGGCTGTCTTAAGCAGCCGCATGTGATAATGGATCTTCGCATGCGGCTCATCGACCCGCCCCCGGGGGGATGGTTTTTGCAGGCGCCGCCACAAGCGGCCCGCATGGAACCTACCGACCCCCTCGTACAGAAAAACGATTTTTGTAGTAGTGCCACGCCGCCGCCGCACCGTGCCGCTCTGCAGGCACGGGAGCTGCCGACGGCGAGGGTGGAGACCGAGGCGTTGAGCAAGTCCGCCTCCACCTCCACGGCTATCTTCCTCCTACCCATGTGCTAGTCTCCCTCGATAATTCCTCTTCCCTAAATAGAGTTCATCAGGCCCAAGCCCACGTGGTAAGCCAAAGCCTTAAAACCCAGTCCAAATTGCGTACATGGTATAACCATACTGTTAACGACCAAATTTGGTAATATCAGCATCGGAAAAAAAAGATTAGATCAAAGCGGAGTTAGAGGCGGAGATCGATTCAAGAACAGAGCGTGAATCGGCTGTAGTCCGGATCGGCTATGATTGAGATCGGCTAAGTCCGAGTCGAACTGGGTTGAGTGATACAGCCGATTCCGACAATATAACTCGTATACGACATCGGGTCTGAGTTGATGTGCTTCAAGGTGATTGCTGTACATGGATAGAGTCCTGAGAAGGCAATTGTATCTATTAATTAGAATATTTTATGTAAATTCCTTAGAGATAAATATGGCCAAAAGTCTCGAGTATAAATAGACCCCGAGCCCTATGTAATTATTAACACACGTTCAATATAATTTCGGCGCATCGCCACCCTTTTACTTTTTTTTTGTTTCGACGAGTTCTTGCTTTCGGGTTGAGCTGCATCGGTTTCAATCTTCAACAAGAGGTAAAACTTGTTATGACGATTTGTGTTCTCGAGATTAGTGCTTCCATCTTTATGATACTCTAATATTGTCTATGTAATTCGTCGAGTTATCATATATCTCACATAATCCTTGATAATATCGTCATCTAGCCCATAATCGGCTAGCATCTGTCAATAGAAGGCAGCCGATTAGGTTAAATAACGACGTTGACTTGGATTATGTGATATATCTACCACTCTATGAAACATCCAGCGGCTTAATTGTCTAGATATTGTTCTTCTTTTCATACTTAATGTTGCATCAGTTGAGTTTGATCTATTAAGTCGTGTTTAGAACCATAATATCTAGCCTGCCTTCTGGTTGCCGATTAGAATAGTATCGGAGTTTCAGCTGATCTTACCTGATTTAACTACTGTCATCCTATGTGCTTGATCGATATGTTAAATCTGCCCTTTATATTAAGATCTTATTGCACTTAAATATATTAAGCTCCTATTTGGTATATTCTACTGGTTTTAATATCTTAATATAGAGTAGTATCGGCTAATTAATATCTTAATATAGAGTAGTATCGGAGTATTAGCCGATACACACTAGATCTATTTGATCGGCTATGCTATGAATATATATAATTCCATTATTAGTATATATTTCGATCAAAATGATTTATACTATCTCGCAAGGCGGCCGATCTATCCCAATCACTTGCTTTAAGTATATATCGATATAAGGATTATATATTATTAATATCTACAGCTGATCGAGTAGATTTAGTTCTAAGTTGCTTATTACACTTGCCGATCGATGTACATATGACATCGGCCTAAAATAAATGATATGTCATCGGCACCTAGCCGATCGGCTATCATTTATGGATTTAATCATAGTTTCTTTGTCTTTGTTTCTTGTTGATTGTAGGATCAAATCAACTGGCACGCTTACACGTCCGAAGGCGAGTTTTAGACCTGTACTGGAGTTAAGCAGATCTCCCAGGCCTCGTGTTTTCTGTCAACACATACATACATGGTGTTAAGTAAAAAGGTAGAGTTATACCTGGTTCATGGTGAAACTTTGGCCAATAAATCAGGCCCAAAGTTAAATTTACTCAATTATGATTTCCTTTTATAGATCTGGGAGTTGGGAGGTGTGGTTGCGAATTTTTTTTTTCTCATGGGTCCCACCAATCACAGTAACCGAACCACATTTTATTCGGCTTTGGTGGACTGCTCAAGCCGAACCAACACTTCAGGCACCCTGAGTTTGTCTGATTGGAGCCAATGGTCCGGTACAGATTAGTATACACTAGTCCAGTAGTTCTAGGACCGCCCATACCAAATCTAGAAAATGAACCCAAATATGCAGGTTTCATCGCAAGCGACCAACTGAGCGATGCTTCAAGACTACTTCTAATCATTCCCATCCAAACACCCACAAGAGTACCTTGAAAATCAAGCTTACTGATCAAAATGCAAAGAAACATCGAAATGATCGAACCCTAAGCACAGCCCTATTCCGTACTTGACACTGTAATTTATTCTTTTTTTTCACAAACTTGTATGTATATTCATACATGACTCGAGAAGTCTAAATCTCGTTTAAAATGTGAGCCCGGCAGAGCCAAGTTTGTCAGCCACGATATCATCAAGACGGCGCGCCATGTCTGGCGTCATATAGTTCACCCAGTCACCGATTATGCCCTTTCGGAAGAGAGCATCCCGTGGAATCTTTAATCGTGGATCCATGTAACCCGTTTTGTTTGCCTCGATGTTCCTCATGTTGTTCGAGCTGCATAGCTCAACAATGGAGTCGACGACACCGGCCTCCTCCTCCGCCTTGGAGAATGGTAAACTGACGAACCGCGCCAGCTTTCGGACGTTCCCAGCAGGGTCACGCAGCAAGTCCTCGTAACGCAGGAAAAGCACGTTGTCTCGCCTAGCTGCACTCGCGTGCCAGTAGCCGAGTATGTGATCCCAGAATGGCCCATACAACCTCGCTCCGTTGCAGAAGGACTCGAAGACTTGAGCAAATGTCATGTCGGGAACAGGATCATCTATCCGGCGTAAGAAGTGCCACATAGAGACGACCATGTCCTTAGGCTCCCGGCAAATGTAGATGACTTTGCAGCCTTGGTGGTGGCCTGATCCGGTGGTGGCGGCTCGGCAACATGGAGAGTGGCATGTGCGTGTTCATGAGCCATGGGGACGGGAGTGCGTCGAGCACGGCCTCTCCGCGGCTCATGAAGAGGCCCTCGAGGAAAGGGAGGCACTGGTGCGGGTTGAGGCGGCGGAGCGGGTGGCTCGCGGTGGTGGGCGGGTGCGCGCGGCGTGCCATGGTGGCGAACGCCAGGGCGTTGAGCCAGGTGGTGCCGCACTTGGGGAGGCTGGCCACGATGACGTCGTCGGGGCGGTGCACGAAACGGCGCTGCAGGGCGATGGCTACCGCGACCCAGTTTTCCGTCAGCCAGACGCGCTGGTAGGAGAAGATTCTTACCGGCGGACAGACGTCCATCTTGGTCGGGAGGGACGAGACCATGTCGGCGAGGTCGGCGAGCTCTTTCGGTGGCTGCTCCGGGAACAAGGTGGCCTGCTGGTCGCCGTCGACGTCGATGTCCTTGAACGGGACAGGGCCGACTGCTGCAGCACTGGGAGTGTCGGCCGCCATGGAGGAATTAATCGGAGAGGTATCAAAGACGAACCGAGATTAGAATGCAGAACGTACGTAGCATGTGCATTGCCTTTAGTATTGCCCTGTCTTTTAAAGCTGAACTGACATACTCCCTCCGTCCAAAAAAACGATAAACCCTGGTTTCCGTGTCCAACGTTTGACCGTCCGTCTTATTTGAAAATATTATAAAAAAATAAAAAGATAAGTCACACATAAAGTATTAATCATGTTTTATCATCTAACAACAATAAAATACTAATTATAAAAAAAATTTATATAAGAGGGACAATTAAACATTGGCACGGAAACCCATGGTTTGTAAACGGAGGGAGTACCTAACAGGAGTATCTTATCGAATACAATGAGCTGTCAATTGAAGTGACATACCTAATAGGAGTATCTTATCGAACAGTTGAGTGGTGCCAACAATGTACGCAATGCATATGCCCATGTGTTGGACTAATTGTTAATTATCAGGTACAATTATATCACTATTGATTTCTTCAAGGTTTGGTAGGGTGTCTGTGTGCAATACAATACCATTTCCTAAATTGGTAGATGGTACTTACGTGATATAGTTATATATATCGCATAGCTAGCATCATAATAAAATCTTAAAATACATTAATAATGCAAAGGTTGTCCGAGTAGAACCCAAATAGACCAACCATGATTGTCTACGGTGTCAAATATAAAAGATGTAGACAAGATAACGGAAGTGAAGATACAGCGGTCCATCTCTACTCCACGTACAACAACTAGAGGACTTGGATCCCTACTCTATCTTCTCTGTTGCTCTCCTTCATCGGTGTAACAGCGTATGGGTTATCTCCAGCACCTATCTCTAAAAGAGTTAAATTAATGGTGCGTATTGTAACGCTCTGCTTTTCGTGAGACGTTAAAAACTAATTCGGTAAAACCCTAATTGCGAAAATTTTCGTTCTTTGAGTGTGAGTCTAAGTCGTGCCACGAATCTCAATTCAATCTCCTTGGTCCCTCTCGTCGACATCGAAAATCAACCTCCTCAGAATTCCTCATCCAAATTCAAGTTCCCAAAATCGAACTCTGACATTCAATCTATTCCTCTGAATCCTCGCCAAAAATTTGTACCGATTCCAAGAAAATATTAAATCTTTACCTTGAATCCCTCCTTGTCTATAGATTAATCTATCAACTTATCGAACCTATCTATCCATCTATCTATCTGTGCGTTTATCCATCGGTTCGACCATCTACCTACCTACCGTTGAACTCTATCCCATACCATTGTCCCCACCCGAAGGATAGGTCTCCCTTGAATCCCTCTCAACTAATCCCTCGAACCGCCAAATATAAATCCTTTCCAATGAAATACCGAATTCCCGCTTGGATGCATTCCCTTGACTCCTCCATATTCCAATGCTTTCAAATATCAAATTCAAAGTTTAAATTTCAATCTCAATTCCCTTCAAATCGATCCCATCTGCAGAAGTCTATTTTGCCTCCCTTTATTTTGGATGGGCCGAATCCCCCTCCTCAGCCCATCTCTCCTCTCTAACTCCCCCCTCACGTGCGCCACACGTTCCCTCACCAAGAGAGAGACGCCTCTCTCTCTCTCTCTCGTTTTTCTCTCGCTCTCTATCGCCCGCACACCATGCCGCCGCTTGCCGATTCAAACCCCGCGCTGCCTTCGCCGTTTCCCACGCGCTCGCACGTGGCTGACCACCCGGTCGCCGCCGCGTCGGCCCCACCGCCCTAGAGCTGCGCAGCCACCCGTGCCCGCACTGCCGCTCGCCCCCATCCCTGCGCGCATGCATCCAAAGGCGAGAGCCAGCGCTCTGCCCCGCTCCCTCTCCTCCCTTCGCCTTTTTCCCGAAACGGCGAGGAGCAGAGCTCCCTTTCCCCCTCCTTTTTCGCCTTTCCCCGACCGCCGCCAACGTCACCGCCCCTGTCGCCGCTTGACCGCGAGTCCGCCACCGTCTCTCCTTGACCGCCCATGCCAGTTGAATCAAGGAGGCCATCTGGTTCTCAGTCTTCTCAATGTGTTGAAAAATCCTTCGATTGCGCTCGATCCAAATATTCCACCATGTAACAATCAAGTCCCTAAGAATCTTCTTTCGTCTAGATGCTGGAGAGATTTGGCATAGCATGTTCCACCACTCCGCAAGGGAATTCGTTGTTTGTTGTTGAGGGATGTTACAGTGTCCCTGCCATTGACAAATTTTGCCCCACACTGCAATTGAGAAGGGGCATTCCTTAGCTAAATGGCAATCATCTTCAAAAGTGCTTGTACAAAGGCAACAGATTCAATCACATGGCCAGCGTCTTTTAAGCAGATTCTCTACCGTTAGAGCCTTTTGATGAAATAAAATCCAACCAAAAAATTTCTGCTTCGGTTTAGCCTGTGTTGTCCAAATTGGTTTGAAAGGAGCATGGGTGATATAACCTTGAAATTGTGCTAAATATGCACTCTTTGCTGAGTATTGGCCTTTGTCCGTCCATTTCCACGAGATGTCATCAGAGAAATCTTGTAAGAGTGTTACATTTTGTAACTGAGACCCTAGTTGGATCAATTCCTCAATCTCTTCTAGAGAAGTAATCTGATTCAGCAAACTTAACCAATGATTATTCTCCTAGTCCATCTTTAGACAATTCGACTTTCTCTTTGCCAGTCGGTAAATTAATGGCGCTAGCTCCTTAGGCAATCTTCCTTCCAACCAGTTATCCATCCAGAACTTAATCTTCTTCCCAATTTCCAATCGAGATAGAGGTGCCTGCTCTAAAGAGAGCCCTATCAGTTTCATCACACGGCGCCTGCATGTTAATACAAGGTTTTGAGTCTTCTTTCCACTCAAACCAAAGCCATCGCAACATGTGAGCTCTTGCAAATTTTTCCAGATTTAAAATTCCATTCCGCCCAAATCTTTTGGTCTGCAAACATAATTCCAGTTTAGGAGACAGCTTCCCCTATTTACCTTCTCTGGATCATCTCCTTTCCAAAGAAAAGCCCTTCTGAAACGATCAATCCTTTTGTAAAGCCATTTATTTTAGGGGAGGATTGTAAGATGATGATTGGTGTTGCCGATAGAGTCGATTTTACCAAGACGTCTCTACCCGCCGAAGTGAAAAATCTACCTTTCCAGCCCGGGATCCTTGATCCAATCTTGTCCACTAAAGGATGCAAATCAATCTTCTTCAAGTTTCTGGTGTGCAGTTGTCGACGTTTCATGTCGCGATTCTGGTATTTGCATAGTATGGGGATCGTTGATACTAGGATATACGTGAGACTGAGGTAAAAGAGACAGAGACAAAGATTTTTATACAGGTTCGGGCCCCTGAATTGTCAGGTAATAACCCTACATCCTGTTGGCCGAAGCCGGTCGTTGCTCTTATTCACCATAATCACACCAGTACAATGTTTGGGGTAGCCTATCTAACTGTTGTCGACTTGGCGGTCTGTAGGTCTGACTCGTAGTTGACAACAGGGTAGTCTTCTTCCACGAGTTCATGCCCGGCGAGGTCAGAGATTGCGCTAGATCCCTACGGACGGCCTCTATTGGTACCGGATAGGGTCGATCTAGGCATATCTCTGATGTCGATATCCGGCGTCTTGTCTTGGCATATGTTGGCTTGTATTGGCTTGCGTCTTGATCTATTGTTCCGTGTATGTTGATTGTTTGTCTATTGGTTGTCTATTGGTTGTCCCCTCTCCTCCTAGGGGGTCTTGTATTTATACCCATAGGTGTCCCCTTGTCCAAGTAAAACTAGGGAAACCAATATGGATACAATCCGAGTAGTCCTTGTCGTTTCCATATAGAACTCTGGTTGCCTTTCCTTATCGGAACTCCTCCTATATCCGAAGGTTGTTTCCGTATAGGACATGGTATGTGGTGGGTCCTGCCGAGATTTAGTCAACTACTATTAGGTATGTGGTATCCATAACCCTGACAGTAGCCCCTGACTTCAATGCAAATGAACAAATTCATATTCTTGACGGCAGACCTTGGAGTAACTGTTATCGAGCTCTAGTGACCGTTCTCGGCGAGTTCAGAGATAACGTTAGACTTCCCTTATCAGCCTCGTGCGGGCACCTATTAGGTTTGTCTGAGTCAATCTCCGATGTCAACCAAGAAAGTACAGAGCATACAACTAAGTCTCCCGTCTTGTTGTAATCGAGAATTTGGATTGAAGTCAAGAAATTTTATCTCGGCGGGTACACCATCTCTTCATTCTGTATTCCTTGTCGAGATCCACCAACTGTTCTCGAGTGATCGAGAAGGCGCAGAATATGCAACGGAACCTTGTCGACATTTGTCGTACTCGCCTTAGTCGATCTTGGTGTAGAACCATAGAGACATGGAGCCTTTGTCAATGTCGAATAGAATTTTCCTGAAATAAATACTCAGAAAAAATATTATATAAAAATAGCCCCCGAACGAACGCTCAAAGGGTGACATGTTATAATATGTATGGAAAAACTGAAAATGAATTAAACTTACAGACCAATGTTTTGTATATGAGCGTCTACTCTTTTACCGACTTCGATCAGTCAATTTGTTGAGTTATACACTCTCCCTAGCCCCCAGCCTTGTCGTCGGAGAATCATTCTCGGAGGATAAGGCTCTTGGACCTTTGACCTGCCTCGGTTGAACAAGCACTGATCCTAGCCCCCAGCCGTGAAGTTGGAAAGTCCATTTCCGATTACATGGCTTGGTTAATACGCACAACGAGAACTCTTACACGACCAGATCTTACATGGTCTTTCATCTCTATAGGATCCGACAAGGCCTTATCCGCTCTGGGCGTCCCCAGCCAAAGTTCCCTTAGGTTCCTCAGAGGCCTTGTCAAGACGGCGTAAAGGGACAGTAGGATATTTCAACGCTAGGTGTCGTCGTGGTAAGGGATCTCTGGGTAAAACACTTGGCGATCTTGTGTACCTGATATCAACTTTGTTGAAGCAGGGGTAATGGGAGAGTCGCTACACCTCTGGTCGACGACTAGATAGTAGTCGTAACTCGACCACTTGAAGTAATTGTACGAGAGATCGCTATGGTTGACTGGTTGAGAACCAGTGAGTAGGTGTCTCTCGATCATTTGAAGTCATCTGAAGTCATGGTGCGAGGACCGCTACTCTGCTGTCGGTCGAAGACCAGTCGTAGCCGTACCTCAACCATCTGAAGTCGTCTGAAATCGTGGTGCTAGGACCGCTACTCTGCTGGCGGTCGAAGACCAGTCGTAGTCGTACCTCGACCATCTGAAGTTAAGGCACGAGAGATTGCTACGATTTACTGGTTTGAGAACCAGCGAGCGAATAGAATTATCCCTCGAACGCCAATGGAAGTTACGGTGCGAGAGATTGCTGCTGTCGACTGGTTCGGGAACCAGCAAGTTGAATTATCTCTCAAAACACCAATGGGAGTTGCGGTGCGAGAGATTGCTGCTGTCGACTGGTTCAGGAATCAGCGAGTTGAATTATATCTCGAAACACCAATGAAGGCGCTAGAGTTGGTTTATTACATGTGTATCTCATGTGGCCAGCATTACTCACATACCCAACTTATAGCATATCCGGATGTCCGTTCGCAATCATGTCGGGTGATCAAGCCGACGACGTTCGCGAGGAATTATCCGTTAACAACCTTTTCTCGAGTAGTCCAGGCATGGCCGGTGCAATGAGATAGGTCATCGGTCTTCGTTGGCAGGTTGGGCATGACGACTCTGCATTTGTTAAGATCGTTCTCGATAATACGGTGTACTCGACCACAACCTACTCGGGTGCTCAATTGTTCCTAAAAAATATTTTCTAGAAGGCAAGACATATAGCAAAGAATATCGAGTATGTACTAAAAACTGCATTGGTCTTCTAGCATTATCAGGATATAACGAGCAGATGTAAATATCAGGTATTATGTAAACCGTAAGTAAGCATGATTCATACAGAAGAGAGCAGAGTGAGCCCCCAGCGTTAGACCGTAGTTGGCCTATCGTCGGAAGTACTCACATAGTTGATATTGTATAAAATGCATGCTCTAGGTAAACATAATAAATTATAGATCTGACAATATTGTATGATCTTGAAAAATAGGTACGATAAATTGTATATAAAATATTGTGTACCTTTGTAGATACATGCCGGATATATCTATGGAATTAGTAGATTAATTTAGAAAATCAATCTCCTAATTACCTTTTGTTTGTCCGATTAGCATACACGCGCACAGCTGAAGTCATCATGCATGTATGCCGTATGGATATATGCTGGCTGATCTGTCCATGTTTGCCTATAGGTGTTCGGATTCCACGTATATGCATGCGTAACTAGTGATCATGACTCGGACTCAGTCAGCAGCAGTGCATGCATAAACAGGAAAACACCAGTCAAACATACAATTAGTAGCCAACAATAATACCGATATGAGTAAAATTAAAATTAGAACGGTAAACCTAGTCGTATCAGTAGTCGATTTTTGGCGATGGAAGTCAGTTCACCGTGTAGTCGACGCGAACCGAAGTCCCGTATCTGACAATATTGAATCATTATCCTTCGCGGTGACGATATCTTGGAGCTTGGTCGATCTCACCGGATCGAATAGTTGATGATGATTCCGATCTAGTCGGAAGACATACTCCGGTCGGGTTAGATCCCCACAGCCGAGGTCGTCGAATAGCTTGTTGTTGGAGAATCCATCTCTTAAACCCATCTCGTCAAAATCCTGAAGCACCAAAATCCCCCTACCTGGCGCGCCACTGTCGATGTTTGATGTCACGATTCTGGTATTTGCATAGTATAGGGATCGTTGGTACTAGGATATACGCGAGACTGAGGTAAAAGAGACAGAGACAAAGATTTTTATACAGGTTCGGGCCCCTAAATTGTCAGGTAATAACCCTACATCCTGTTGGCCGAAGCCGGTCGTTGCTCTTATTCACCATAATCACACCAGTACAATGTTTGGGGTAGCCTATCTAACTGTTGTCGACTTGGCGGTCTGTAGGTCTGACTCGTAGTCGACAATAGAGTAGTCTTCTTCTACGAGTTCATGCCTAGCGAGGTCAGAGACAGCGCTAGATCCCTATGGCCGGCCTCTATAGGTACCGGATAGGGTCGATCTAGGCATATCTCTGATGTCGATATCCGGCGTCTTGTCTTGGCGTATGTTGGCAAAGGGTGCACGATCTCGACGAATTACTTCTGAATAAATGCAGAAATCATATGAAAGAACCATAGCATTTCGCGACCTATTGGTAAATCAAATCAACTTTGATTCTCTATAGACCAATAATATGAGACCATTAACACGGTTAAAGCTAAACTGCTTGAAGTCTAGGCAAAAGGGGGTACTCTCGCGCAGCTCGCACCGAAACAGTGCTTTACCCCTAGATGTCCAATCAACTGCTGCGCCTCAACACATTTCGGTGAGAACCAGCTAGCTCTGGGTTCGAGCGGCATTTCACCCCTAACCACAACTCATCCGTTAATTCTTGAACATCAGTCGGTTCGGACCTCTGCTTAGTTTCATCCAAGCTTCATCCTGGTCATGGATAGATCACCCAGGTTCGGGTCCATAAGCAGTGACAATCGCCCTATGAAGACTCGCTTTCACTACGGCTCCGGTGGGTTCCGTTCCCTTAACCAAGACACTGCCTATGAGTCGCCGGCTCATTCTTCAACAGGCACGCGGTCAGAGATCACTTTCCCCTCCCACTGCTTGTATTGGCTTGCGTCTTGATCTATTGTTCCGTGTATGTTGATTGTATTGGTTGTCTATTGGTTGTCCCCTCTCCTCCTAGGGGGTCTTGTATTTATACCCATAGGTGTCCCCTTGTCCAAGTAAAACTAGGGAAACCAATATGGATACAATCCGAGTAGTCCTTGTCGTTTCCATATAGAACTCTGGTTGCCTTTCCTTATCGGAACTCCTCCTATATCCGAAGGTTGTTTCCGTATAGGACATGGTATGTGGTGGGTCCTGCCGAGATTTAGTCAACTACTATTAGGTATGTGGTATCCATAACCCTGACAGCAGTGGCAATCCAAGGTATTTGCAGGGGAGATTCTTTTTGTTTCCAGGGAAGAAGGTCAGAATGTTGTCCAAATCTATATCAGAGCATGAGATTGTTGGAAATTTGGTCATAATTCAGCATATTTTAATCCAAAATAACAAGATAATAAACATGATGTTTATAATGGGATTTGATCCAGTAATAGTGGTGAATGTAATTAACATGAGCATGCTTAACGTAGAATAAGCATCAACAATCATATAATAACGCAATGTTGACATTGCGATGAACATTAACAGTAAAACTTCTAATTGAAATAATGTAAGAAGGTTATACCCCAAGAATGGTCCTCCGCTGGAGTTTGAGGCAGTATTGCCTCCGTTGGTGTTGACGGGAGCCTCCTTCTCCTTGTCTCCAGTGTTCAACATGTTGGTGAAGGTGAAGTAAACGCTGACGAACAGTGAGTAGTCGCGCCTTGCGCACCCCGAAAACCTAATCGCCCGCCCGTCCGTGCAAATGTCGCAGCAACGCGTGGTTTCGGAGGCCTACTCTCCCAACGCGTGTGCACACACTCTTCGGGATGGGATTACCGTAGCAGCAACAGCGTTGGAAATGGATGAAAGTGTGTCTCACTTCTCTCGCGGGAGATAAAATCCATTCTCATTTTATAAGAGGAATGGAAGATGAAGAGTAAGCGTCATGGAATAAGAAGAGGAATAGAGTAACTAATTCTCATCAATTAGCCATCAACCATCCTCCACTACACAACCATCAACAAACCATCAATTAGGAGTAATTGATGTAGGTTATCAATGGAATAGGAAGAGGAATAGAGAAACTAATTGTCATCAACTAGCCATGAACCATCCTCCACTACACAACCATCAACCAACCATCAATTAGGAGTAATTGATATAAGTTACCAAGTCTCTAATCAAATGGATTAATTCTCAAAAATCTTCATCCCATTGATATCCCATAAGAGAATGATACACATGAATTCCTAGCATAATGAGCCTTGGAATTTATTTGATTTAATTGATTTAAATGAATCAATTACCCAATTAAATCTAACAGAGATTGGGTAATTCTCAGTTTTACTCATATTGGTGTGCAGGCCACTTATTTGAGCGAAAAAAAGTAGAATCCTTTTTCAAGGCTATTAGTTCCTCTTCCATTGGGAGCGCAAACAGGGCTACATCGTCAACATACAGAGAACATCGGAAGCGTCCTTGTCGTTGACATAGATTGGAAATTATGTTTGCATCCTCTGCTGCCTTTATTATCTGATGAAGCGGCTCCATCACCAGTATGAATAGCATCGGGGATAAAGGATCTCCTTTTCTTAGTCCTCTTGCATGGAAAATGTGATCTCCTAGGATGCCATTCAACAAGATTCTAGAAGAGGAACTGTAGCAACCCAATTAATCCATTTATGCCCAAAGCTGAAATGTCGAAGAGTTTCTAACAGGTAGGCCCAATTAACTGAATCAAAAGCTCTTGAGATGTCCACTTTGATTAAGAGAGAAGCTTTCTTTTTCCCGTTTAACTGTTTAACCATATTTTGAGTGTACAGGAAATTATCATGGATCGCTCTCTTCCTAATAAAAGCACTCTGATTCTGTGAGACCAACTCATTGAGCTTGGGAGCTAATCTGTTAGCTAACATCTTTGAGATGATTTTAGCAAAACAATGAATGAAACTAATTGGTCTGTAATCTTCCAGGCTACGGACTTCCTCTTTTTTCGGGTTCAGGCAGATATCTGCCGAGTTCAAGTCTTGCAGTCTGTGTGAATGGAGATTACCAAAATGAGTAATTGCCATCAAGAACTCTGATTTTATAATTTCCCATGCACACTTGAAGAAAGCACCAATAAAGCCATCCGGTGCTAGGTTGGAGATTGCTTCCTTAATCTCTTCTTCATCAAAGTCTACTTCCAAATCTGACAGATCAACTGATGGAAGGTTAATCCTTGCCCAATTTAGTCTGTTCAACCTTGTACCCGGCACTCCCAATCTAAGATTGAAAAATCTGTTTAGCTCAATCATTTTTTGATCCTTTGTAATAGCCATTCCTGATGGAGTTTCTAGAGAATGAATGTAATTCTTTCTTCTCCTAGAGTTGGCTTTTAGATGGAAGAATTTTGAATTAACATCCCCTGTTTTTAGCCATGTTAAACGAGATAGTTGCCTTATTCTGATTTTTTCCAGGCTAGCCAAGCCAAGAACCTTCAACTTAAGTTCTTTTTGCAACTGATACTCCTCATCTGACAGTGTTCTGGATTCCTGGGCTACCTCGAGTTGAAAAATAACTTCATTTGCAATTGCTAACCGAAGTTTAATGTCTCCAACATGAGTTCTGCTCCACCTCTTAAGATCCCTTCCTAGGCGACTAAGCTTTAGATGAAATTTTGCTAGTGGGTTGGTAGCACCAATTGGTCTATTCCAGGATTGTTCAGTTACTTCCATGAAGTCCGGCAACTTGAGCCAAAAAGATTCAAAACGAAAGCTCTTATTTATTTCTCTAGGCTCACAACCAACAATGAAAAGCGGTGCAAGATCGGAGCTTAAGGAAGATAGAGCCGACATATGAGAAGAATCAAACATTAAATCCCAATCAGGTGTATGAAAAGCTCTATCAATCTTTGTTTGGATTGGATTCCTTCCTTCTTTTGTCTAGGTAAAGCGTCGGGCAGACATATTTAGCTCCTTGATTCCCAGACAATCAATGGTGCCTTTGAAACGTTGCATCATTCTTCTATCAAGACGGTCATTATTTTTGTCAGTGGCTTTGTAGATGAGATTAAAGTCTCCAATAATTAGCCATGTCGGATGCATGTTTGGTTGTAGATCCTGAATCTCATTTAGAAATTGGGCCTTCTACTCTTCTAGTTGAGGGCCATAGACAACTGTGATTGACCAAGCCAGGATTTCCTCCTTCATCGTGATTGTGGCTGATAGGCTATATTGCCTAAGGGTAATATCGAAGATGGTAAAGTAGTTATCATCACAGGCAAGCAAAATTCCCCCTCTTGAACCATCCGCTGTGAGGAAAGCATAGCTTTGGACAAAACGACCTCCTAGAGTTCTCAACACCACAGAGTCCGAAACATCATCTAGTTTAGTTTCCTGAAGACACACAATTGAAGCTTTCATTTGATCTACTAGCAATTTAACATTATCCTTCTTCACCGGGTTGTTGAGCCCACGTACATTCCAGTTCAGGATGAAAACAGATTTCTAAGACATAAGCAAAAGACGACGCTTCTAGGGGTACATTCAGGCGCAAGACAGTAGATTGTAGGAGGAAGGCATAGACAATTGTCTCTGAAACACAACCACCAAAGGTGGTAGAAACACATGGAGACTTGTATTGTACTAAGAGCTTCCATTGGTGGTGACTTGGACAGAGTTCTTCTCGACCTAAGCTTGCACAAACTTCTTCTACCTTTCATTGACTCGAACAATCACCCAGCACTTGGCGTTGGTGCTTACACCGGCTTTACCACTGCCTTCTTCCCTCCCTTGAGGCGGACCGCCTTGCAACCTCCTTTCTCCACCAAGGCCGCAATGGTCTTCACAGCAGCCAAGGAAAGAGGCTTCTTGTACTGCTGCAAATAGAGAGATTTTATACGAGCATCAAGTCTCTTGTTATCATCTAGGACACCAAATTTGTTTGCAATAATTTCTTGCGCAATGAATTCAAGTTTTGAGTTTTGTCTGGCTTTTGTTGCAAGTTGTGCACTTTGACGCTGCACTGAAATCGTCACCTTGTTGCGGCAGGGGCGTCGTTGTTTTTCACCAGGCGCCAGGAGCAGGGGCTGCTGGAGTGGTGTGGAGAGGTCTGCAATGAAGGCATCAACCTGCTGCTCTCCTTGAACCGGTGAAGCCTGTGTTTCTTGCCCTGCACCAGAAAGAATGAAAACAGGGGAAACAGGACGTGGAAGTGTAGTATCTGGAGAATACAGTGCATGTGCCATTTCAACTTCGTGGATCATGGGATCCAGGTGCTTCTCTAGGATATCCAGAACAGCACCCGAAACCTGCAACAGTGGGGCTAAATCAGGTGAGGCAACTGGGACAGCAGGAGATGGGAGAGATGGAGCGAAGCCTACATCCGGGTTCTTGCTTCTATTGCTTGAAAGAGGCTTGCAGGGGGAGCCAACCTTTGTTGAGTTCTTGCTGGACTGCAGGGGAACTTGATTCTCTAAGGAGCGTTGAATTGCTGACATTGATTGTCTTCTGATTCTCGTTTCTCCTGGCTCGATCGAGCGAGAGAGGTGCCTGCTGAAGCCCCTACGGTCTCCTTTTTCACATGCCCTCTGTCGGCCTCTATTTTCTTCACTGAAAGTTCCTCTTCCTCCTTGAATTGGTTCCCTGGTTCTGCTGGATCGGTGGCCACCCAACCGATCCTAGGGATCTGCTTCTATGCCTTCGTCTTGAGCGATCGTCACCATGATCATCTTCATCATCCGATCGCCTTTCCGTTGCAGGAAGGGTCCTGCAAGATCCTAGCGGACGAGACACCATCCTTGCTCTAGCCGCATCATCGGCCTCACCATAGCGCCACTGATAGCCCCTGCAATGGCGCGCCACCAAGTCTTGGACCGAATCAACATGAATGATAACTGGGTAAGTGTGTCCCTTCTTCGCCTCCCTTGGTGCTGGCTGCTCTGGCTTGAGGTAGGGGAAAGGGGTGTCCACCGGCTGCCCTTCTGCGTCAGGGTGGGTGATGGTTAGGGCTGGACCAAAAACTCGTGACTCGTTAGCTCGCTCGGCTCGTTGAAAATTGCTAACGAGCTGAGCTAGGTATTTAGCTCATTAGATATAACGAGTCAGCACGAGCTGGCTCACAACCCGCTCGTGAGCCAAACAAGCCATCAAAACTCCAGCAGCCCAGGAGGAGTTCAGGACCTCAATACAACCGAACAAGGCCCATTAGCCATATGGCCCATCATGCGACCTTCCACCAGCCAACCCTAGGTCAAATGGTCAACGGACAATAGGGAATCACACAAATGCACAACGCATTAGACATCGATCTTTCTCCAATTCTCCCAACGCGCCGCCACCCATCTCTTTCTCATGCTCTAGCGATGTGGCGTTGGCGCGCAGCGCGCCGCACATCTCCTGCCAAGTCCCAACCGAGTGAGCAGGAAGCGGAGTGGGTTCCATGACTGCCGGCGGCAAATGACAAGGTCCGCGGGGTGGCGGCGCCGCACGAATCCGCGGGATGGAGGCCTGAGCGGTGGCGGACGTGAAGAAGCTTCCTCGGCCGCGGCGTGCTTCGACGGGACTCCAAGGTTGATGGGTCGCCGGCCATGGAGCGGAGCCAAAAGCAGCCGGTGACAATGGAGTTGGTGAAGCGAGGACAAAGGAAGCAGGCAGTTGAGCACTTGAACAAGTACACCCTGGCTAGCATCTAGCCATCCTTTTTCCAAGATGTTTATTCTTGCATGTTCTTGTCGATTCCACATTTTTCCTTTTCAAATCTAGAATGTTGCTTTCATTTTTGTTGCGAGTATAGTTTAATCCGGCCACTCAATTGGATTTGTTTTGTGGTAATTAGTCAGTAGCATATTTGATATGTGATATCATACCAACACATGAGAATTTGTTGTTTTTTTTCCAATCTCTTGAACATTCGAAGGCTTATTGTTTCTCTTTCCAATATGTTGAACATTGAGGCTGTGAGCTTCTGCCCTCTTCGTCATCCATCCCTGGGAGCTCGCCTTCTTCCCTCCCCATTGCACGCCACGTCTGTTCTTCCTCAAGCTTGTGAGCTAAACGAGCTGGCTCAAGCTTCCAAACGAGCCGAGCCGAGCCAGCCTTTTAGCTCGTTTCGATAACGAGCCGAGCCGAGCTAGCTCATTATCCTAACGAGCTATACCGAGCTAAGCCGAGACGAGCCGAGCCAGCTCGATATCCACCCCTAGTGATGGTGAAGCGCGACGCCTTGGGGATGGAGCTCGGGTCCGATGTCCAAACCCAAGCATCAAAAGTCCTATTGTAGTTGCGACGCCGCGAGTACTCCTCCACATAATGCACTGAGCTCTTTGGACCAATAAGCTTTTCTACCGTTTCTTCTGATCTCGCATTCATAGGGACACCTTCAATACAAAGACGGACTCTGAAACGGATGACCACTGCCTCCACATTCCTTCTCTCATCCCAGGGCCGAAAGAAATACTCCTGGCCACTCCAGGTCACCAATCTTGGTTCTTGTAGCACTGCCTCTCTATCACCATGATTGGTGAAGGTGTGTTGACGAAAAAAAATTGAACACACCGGCTTGGGAGATCTGCTTAGCTCCTGTGCAGGTCCAAAGATTGATGAGATGCGGGCGTGCCAGTCAGTTTGATCCTGCAACTGACAAGATATGTAAACAGCAGATCAAAACAACCGATCAGCTGACAAACCGATGGAGTAGTTCCAGCCGGTAGCCAATAATAGCCGATGCCGATACCAGCCGATAGCGATAGGGTTTAACCAATCGGCTATATGTCCAATGTAGATAATGATATAAAGGCAATCGGCTGATGATGATGCAATAAAATAACAATATAATCCAGTATAAACCAATCGGCTAGCAATGATATGATAAATAAGCATTGATCCGAAGGTTAAAGCACACATCGGGTGGAGGTCCGATGTCATGAAATCCACAAGATTAGATTAAGCAGTGAAACCTTTGTTGTCATCGGCGAAATCCAACTTATATGTATATGCAATCCTTATGAGCCGATGCAATGTCCAGATAACTCACCGGCTGAAACCCCGATGAAACCCTTATTGGCAATCAAGAAGCAGGCTAGAGATTATGGTTTTAAGCACGACTTAGTAGATCAAACTTAACTGATGCAACACTAAGTATGAAAAGAAACATAATATCTAGACAATCAAGCCGTTGACTGATTTTTAGGGTGGTAGATGTCTGAGCTAATCTAATCTAGCAACGTGATTTAACCGATATCGACAGAAATCCTAAAACGAGAAGCAGTCGATAGAGCTAAATTGATATGCTAAGACTAGATTAATAGAGACATATAATAAATAGGTAGGATAATATATCATCCAAACCAGAGCAATCCAAGAGGTCGAATGTACTGATGTAGCCTTGAACGACGCCGATGTAGATGAGACAATTGCCTGGGCCGACGGAACATTGGACTTATCCCTTCGCCGAAGATCGAAGACGATGCAGCCCCGCGTCGGGTGCCAAGTTCCGCCGGAACGTAAAAAAACAAAAGTAGAAGTAAAAAGGGTGACGATGCACCGAATTGTATTGATCATAGAGATAGATTACAATGACCCCGGGTGTACATATTTATACCCATGGGTTGATACAAGTCCTTGTCGGACAAAAAAGAAACCTTCCTAAAAATAAAAGGAAAATATAAAGTCCTTATCGGACACTAAACACACTTTCCTAAAGATAAAAGGAAACTAACAAACTATTCCTAATTAATAGATAAACTGTCATGCCACATCCTCTTTAAACTCGGTCACTTAGAGATAAGCTTCCTTGAGTAGATTGATTTACTTAACCGAATATAGCAGGAATCCGACTATTGGTGACTTGATAACTCCTATGGCTGATTCCGAGGTGTTGCAGTCGATAATGATTCTAAGCCGATGATGTCTTTGCCGATTACCAAATTTCACTGTTAACAAGGTGATGAAGAAGTCTTCCGGATGAAACTTGGTGACTTGAATGTCGTTGCGGCGAATGTGGTGCGCGGTGCGGACGTCATCAGCGAAGGTGTTGAGATCAACATGCTGCCCTTCCCCAGTCCAGGCCACCACTGAACGAGCCGCATAGTGCAGCCGCCTTCTCTCGATCTCTCCAGTGCCGGCTATCATGCAGTAGCCCAGCTCTGGTCTTGAGACAAGGTCGCTGGGAACACCAGCCATCTCCGAGAGAGATGTGTTGTCTTCTTGTCTTCTTTTTGGCAGTGGAGGGAAATCAACTGAGGAAACAATAGGAGTGGTTGAAGCAGCTGCTTTCGTGTGGGTTTTATAGTACCTCTTCCTGCATGTTGTTGAGAGGTGGCCAAAGCCCAAGCAGAACCAACAGCGAAGAGGTTCTCCGCAGTCTTGAACCTTGTGGTTAGTGCTGAGACATCTAAAGCATTTACCATCCACGTGGTTGAAGAAACACATCCTTCTTGACTGCTCTTCCTTTAGGTTGGTGGGTGGAATGAATTCGCGGGCGGCTGCTGCATTGCATTTCCTCCACCAGTACTTCGGCTTGACAATCTGCCAGGGCTCCTTTACACCCTGTTTGCCTTGCTTCGGGAAACGGAGACGAAGACCCAAAGCAGAGTTAATTCCGTTACCTCTTGTCTCATTTCCTGACACCGGAGGTGGATTGACGCGATTTTGAAGCGAAGCTCGAGATACAGCTGATGGATTCGCATCCTTCTTCAGCAGAGCAAATCGAAGGTCATTACTCTGTAAGATCTTGTTGGTTGGAGGCGGAGCTCGATGCAAGAGGCGAGTCTGCGCAGCTGGTGGTTGTGCGTCTCTTCCCAGTACAACAGAGTAAGGCACTCGATCTTTACTCAACAGGCCTAGATTTGCATCGGAGATAGACTTGGGCAAGGAGTCCCTAATCAATTGTGCAGATCTGCCAGACTCCAAAAAACTCTTTCTTGGGCGATTTGAAAACTCAGAACGCATAGGTGACGCATCTTTCCCCAGATCTGAAATACTAGGGTTTGAGATCTTGAAGGACACCTCTTCTGCAGCAAGGCAACCAAAGGGTGCCACATCCTGGGCGGAGCAGTCTGTGAAATTTTGAACACGACGCGTCACGAACTCGCCCACTTCCAGCTGGGAGAACGACCTAGAGAACTGAGGAGGGGATTTTGTGGAGGAGGTGGTAGAGGAGAAGCACTCAGGGACTAGGATGGAGATAGGAAGATGGCTGGTAAAGGGGGATCCGGCGGCCGTCGCCACCGGGCGACGACGGTGGTGGGTGTCGGGGCTGAGGGAGCCCTCCATTGTCTAGCAGTTACATGGTCAAACTTTATAGCCTGAGATGCATTCTATTCGCAGGCCGTGTTTAGATCTAAAGTTTTTCTTCATACTTCTAACTTTTCCATCACATCAAAACTTTTCTACACATATAAACTTCTAAATTTTCCATCACATCGTTTCAATTTCAACCAAACTTCTAATTTTAGTTTGAACTAAACACACCCACAAGCAAATTCACTGACCTATGTTCGTGCATAGTTGTACATCTTATTTAAAGGTGGGTCCTGTGCCACTAAACTTGTCAGTGATGATGTCCTCCACACGGCACGCCATCTCCGGCGTCATGTGGTTCACCCAGTCACCGACCACGCCCTTCCGAAAAAGGGGTCTCACGTGGAATATTTCATTGCGCATCAACATAACCCGTTCTATTCGCCTCGAATCCCCTCATACGGTCAAGG
The DNA here is from genome assembly GCF_000147395.1 of Oryza glaberrima. Taxonomy (NCBI): domain Eukaryota; kingdom Viridiplantae; phylum Streptophyta; class Magnoliopsida; order Poales; family Poaceae; genus Oryza; species Oryza glaberrima. Next base: position 7,946,441 of record NC_068331.1, on the reverse strand, counting down.
CTGCAGAGCTCCACGATGGCTTCAACTATGCCAGCTTCCTCCTCTGCCTCGGAGAACGGCAGCCCGATGAACCGAGCCAGCTTCCAGACGTTCCCGGCAGGGTCACGCAGCAACTCCTCGTACCGCAGGAAGAGCACGTGGTCCGGCATCTCGTTGCTCGCGTGCCAATAGCCGAGGATGTAATACCAGAACGGCCCGTATATCTTAGCACTGTGGTTGTCGCAGTAGGACTCGACGGTTTCGACGAACGACACAGCGGGCATCAGATGCCGGGTGTAGTGCCACATGGAGATGATCATGTCCTTGGGTTCCCGGCAAATGTAGATGATTTTGTAGCCTCCTCTGTTGCCAGAGGAGTTGGCTGAGGTGGTGGCCAGCGTGGGGCTTGGTAGCATAGCGAGTGGCATGTGCGTGTTCATGAGGCGCGGGGAGGGGAGCGTGTCGAGTTTGGCCTCCTCGCCTCTGGCGAAGAGGCCCTCAAGAAAAGAGAGGCACTGGTGCGGATTGAGGCGGTGGAGCGGGTGGCTAGAGGTAGAGGCGGAGGCGAAGGCGGAGGCGGGGGCGGGGACAGGGGCGGGCGGGCAGTGCACGTGGCGTACCATGGTGGCGAACGTGAGGGCGATGAGGCACGTGGTGCCGCACTTGGGGAGGCTGGCCACGATGACATCGTCGGGGCGGGGAACGAAGCGCCGCCGCAGGGCCACGGCCGCCGGGACGTGGATCTCCGCCAGCCAGAATCCATGGTAGAGGCGTAGCTTGAGCGGCAGGTTGACCTCCATCTTGCTCGGGAGGGACGAGACCATGTCGGCGAGGTGGTCGAGCCCTTCCGGCGCCAGCCGCTCGGAGGACGGCAGCTCGCCGTCGACGTCGTCGAACGGGACGGGACCAACCGTAGCAGAAGATATTCCGGCGGTCGCCATGGCCGAATTGGCAGATGAAAATGGATCAGCTGGTGACACACACCTATATATACTCCGTGTGTCAATATGTGCAGTGGCGTGCAAGCAGCTGCGTGTGTATCTGTCATTCAGCGTCATCAGAAAGATGAGCGTGAACACGCGTTACTTGTGATGAGATGTGACGGCGTCCTCGCGTCCTTCGCTGCTTCGATAGAGTGATAGAGCGATGAAGCGATCCACCATATCCTCAACAATACGCGCTGAGGAGTACATGCTGATTAGGATTATATGGACATATAATTAGTTGGGGAGCCGCAATTGTTGGACGACCAAGCCCCAGGGGGCCAGGGAGCAGGGGTGCAGATCTCAGTGCCTGCATCAACTAATTGATTAATTAGCATCTCTCTCAGAAAATTTGGATTACTGGAGAACAACTACAACGCTAATCAAAGATGGACAAGCAACCTGCCACTTACTCCCTCTATTCTAATATAAGAACAACGAATTAATATAAATATAATACTCCCTCCATCCCTAAATGTTTAACACCGTTGACTTTTTAAAATATGTTTGACCATTCGTCTTATTCAAAAAATTTAAGCAATTATTAATTCTTTTTCTACCATTTGATTCATTGTTAAATATACTTTTATGTATACATATAGTTTTATATATTTTACAAAAGTTTTTGAATAAGACGAACGGTCAAACATGTTTAAAAAAGTCAACGGTGTCAAATATTTAGGGAAGGAGGTAGTATATGATATGACTACGACTCTTGATAAACGGCTGTTTAGATTAGTAGTTCTGGAATAAGTCACACATATATGCTGTATTTGTATTGAGGCGGAGGGAGTAGCAAACTGGAGAGATGCATGAGCCAGGAAAGTTGTTCGCAATATCATCTTTCAGCTATTGTTAAGTACAGCAATCACATCATATCCAAAATTAACAATCATATCAACAGTACAACAGTACAGCTCTGGTCTTCCAGGTTAACTATGAATTTAAAAATACTATATATGAATATAGACAATGCTAGAAAGTCTTATGATATAAAACGGAGGAAGTAACACAAATATACACACACTTAAAAAATAAAGATTAGCGTCTCACATATTCGGGCGGCAATCATGGAACATTTTTTAAAGAAAAAACTCTTTAGGAACCGCATATTCATGGTCAGAAGTTTTACAAGTCTACACTAAACAAATTCCACAAAGCTAGCTCCAACTCCGATATAAGCAAATAGGGCTCAATTGATCAATCACAAACAAAACTCGGCATTTGCTTCTCATCCTGCAATTGCCAGCCCGCGTTAAGAATTCTTTATACCTGTATAATTTATGAGTGTTGCAAGCAAATTAAATCAATAGTAGTGAATTCCGGCGAATCTTTGACCATAAAGAGATGGCAACGAGCTTCCTCATGTCGAGAATCAAAGAAGAGGTTAGTCTTTGGGCTTTAGCAGGAGCAAAGCGGCTGCGCGAGTTAATCCCGCACTATATATAATGTATAGCTACAGTTTCTAGATTTTTTTCTTTTGCTCATAGAGGTTGTATTTTCTCCTGCCTAGTGCTGTTTTCCGTTAAAAGAAATAGTAGTGAATTCAGTAATTAATTGACACTCGCCCTCATTTTAGTTGCCCGGAAATAGGCCGGGATCCCGGCCTTTTATTTGGGTTCCAAACGAGGCCGTGAGGGTGCCTTCAAATGTCACCAGGCCACAATCTGTTCACGACCTATCCTTTTCGCCGGGCTGGAGAATGCCGAATTCATGCACGGCTGACTATACGAGGATTCAGCAAGGCTGCTGATAAAATTGGCCTGAAAAGGCCGAATTTACATACGGGGCTATACGGGGATTCAGCAAGTTTGCTGATACAATGGAAAGAGCTAATACGGCGCAGTGGCAGGAGATTACGGAATTGGATTTCTGAAATTTTGAGTTTGTCAGTTTCTGAAATCATAGGATTGAGAATCTGAAATTTTTCAATCGGTCTATCATCAGTCAGATTCTTAATCCAACAAACAATTGTCTCGTTACATGGACAGTGACAACAATAAGACTATAATTTTTTTTCTAAAAGGTGTAGCGGAATCCCATGAAATTTATTGTTTGGATTTTAAATTGAACTGAAATCCTGAAGTTCAGTAATAGTATGCCCAAGGCAACTAGAGTCTAGAACTAGGCAACAAATAGCAAGATTCATGTCATAAGAAAGTAATCAAACATGTTCTGCAATATCAAATAACTACTAGAACAAACCTAAATGAATCTTATGACATGAATATAACGGAAACTCAGATTCATACAAACCTGTCCATGTCTTATGCTAGCCAAAAAAGAATCGAGACACAAGAAAAAATTAACAATAAACACAATGGCTTAGCACGAGCAAACTGCTTCATTCCCAAGACTTAAGAAAACTAGCATTCTTGTTTAAAAAGAAAAAGAAAGAGAACGTCAAAGAACGAAAACTACCATGCTCTGTTCTTCATGTCAAGCATAGAAATCATGGAGATTAGAACAAAGATAACAATCCAATTTGTCTGTTAGAAGCTCAAAACAAAGTGAAAACAAGAGAATGGATTAATCGGTGATTTGGGACTTGTCACGGTTAATTTAAGTGAGTCAATGACACCGCCGCAATCAAGATAGAACAACATGCCAAAAACAGAGATGCGCCATTCTCAGTGCAGATTAAGCATTCAGTCTTTCAAAGCTCTAACGATTCTAGATCACGAACATTTCAAACCAGTGAACAGTAGATTCCGGATTCAATCCGGCATGATCAGATTAGGAAACACATCGATCGATCAGAGTATTTGGACAGGGCGAGCTCAAACCTTACGTCATCAGGAGCGGCGTGTTGTCGTCGGAGAAGAGCTCGGTAGAAGATCGACGCGGCGGAGCTCAGCGCGAAGGAGGCAGGTGAACGTGGCGTCGGGCGCAGCGTTCGACCGCGTGGCGGCGGCGTGGAGGCGGAGCGATGGGGAGGCGAGCGGGGTGGCCACCCGCGGCGGCGCGTCCGCGGGCGGCAGCAGGGCCGTCGTGGTCGGCGAAGGTGACGAGCGCGTGCTTGTCCCAGAGGCCCCTCCAGCGCCGGGAAATGAGGCTGGTCCGGGCGGCGGCGGCGGCGGCGGTGGAGAGGCGGAGGAGGATGAGGAGGAGGACGTCGTCGGGGAGCGAGCTGAGGCGGTCCTCCCCTCCACCGCCGATCACCGCGTCGTCGTCGTCGCCACCGGAGATGGAGGAGAGCTTCACGCGCTTGGTGGGGGAGACCTCGCCGTCGCTGACCTGCGCGCGCGCGGTCCCGGCGACGAGCACGTCGCCGTCGACGTCGACGTGGTCCATGGCGGAGGGCGGAGGCGAGCGCGGTGGCGTCGCCGCGTCTCCGAGAGAGAAGAATGGAGACACGGCAGACGAGCGAGATCGGAGGCCGTTATATAAAAAGGGGACCACCAATTCTGACATACACCGTGCGATCTAGTTCTAACGGTGTAGATTCGAGAAGGAAAGTAAGAGAAAAAGATTCGCGATCCAGCTCAGCTGTGATCGAGATTGGATTTTTACAGAGAGCACCCTGTGATGTGTGATCATTTGCAAACCAGTAAATTTCACAAAACTGCTGATAATTTAACCAAATTATCATAAAACTACAAATTTAAGGTGATATATTGATATAACGATAAATTTATCATGAAACTACTGCTTTAAGATTGAGCATCTCAAAACTAAAGATTTAATAATAAAATTATTATAAAACTATAGATTTTGAGGTTTAAATCTTTAGCACAAATATTATGATTGAGTTATAAACATCCAAGTATGTAAGTAAATTGACGCTAAACTTGTAGTTTTATGATAAGTTTGATACTAAAATATAATTCACCTTAAATTCGTAGTTTTGTGATAAATTTGGTATTAGAGTTGTATTTTGTGATATATTATCTTTAATTTGTAGGGCATGTTCAAATTGTAGCAAACAATAAACATTATCAAATTTTGGCAATGCCAAAATTTTGACAATTTGATAATATTGCCAAGTTTTTGCATGATTTCTTATGTATTTACTAAAGTTTAGAAAAAAACCTAAATAGATTCACATATTTAATAATTTTATTTAAAAATAATATGGTTTGAAATGGCATCAATATGAACAAGCCAGTAGTTTTACGATAATTCAATATATAATAAGTTTTGTGCAATTTACTCTTTGCAAATTGCATCTTGGGAAACGGCTTTCGGGTCCTCGCCGCCGGCTGCCGCTGCCGTCGGCGGCGGCCGCCACCACCGGTCCGTGTATTTGCGCATGCGGTGCGCATACTTCGCCATGACCACGCCGCCGCTACCTTCCTCCAAAGCGCCCGCGAACCCCACCCGCCTGCCACCATCGCGTTCCATATGCCTACGCCACGCACCTCGCCAACCTTAGCGCGCCTCTCCCGCATGCTCCTCGACGGTTGCCACGATCGCCCCCAAGATGGCCTACTCGGTCTCGGACGACTCCCTGCATCGACCCTGCGCGGCTGCGCTTATGGGCACGGGGGAGCCATAGCTGCGCTCATGCTGTTCGACGAAATGCCAGACCGCGCCTCCGCCGTGCGTCACGTTAGAGGCGATGCCTATTTGCTCGGAAAAGATGGGACCGACCAAGTCCGACCACTGGAAGACGAACTCAGTTTGTTCGATGGAGTGGCCTGGAGGAGTCCATCTGCTGGCATGGAATGCCATCATGAGGATGCAGTCGCATGCTTAGGAGTCCATCTGCAGATCTGCTGGTATGGAACTCAGTTTGCTCGATGCAGTCACAGCCATCATGAGAATGCATTGCGTTCAAGCACAATGGGGTGGCCGTCGTGTTGACTGCAAGTGTGCCTGGCTGCCTACCACCTTGGAGGATGCAATCGCAGGCTTAGGTCCTCTGCCTGACCTACATCACCTTCCCTGGGTTGTTCAATGCGTACATCTGCCATTCTGTGTTATTTGGTGAGTGCACCAAATTGTTCCTGTGTTGAGCTACTAGTCCCTTCATTACTGCACATGCCGACGTGCTGGCTACAATGCTGTGCTATGACTAATTTTAGTTGTTTCTGAACCTTCTGCTTTTTTTTGTCATCTTTTTCAGTCTCCTGCATTTTTCTCAAGAAGATTATTCGGAGTATTGGGGCCACTATGCCATGTTACCGATAATTGTTTTGTTCATTTTTGTCAGTTACGGATTAGTGAGCATCACAGCTGATTTGCAAATTTGTGGCATCAACATCTGAAAAGATTCTTGTAGGTACCAAACTTCTTAGTTTGAATCATTTTCTTCACAGAGCTTACTCCTTTATTTAGCATCAAATCCTACGTTTGAGTCTCTTCTTGTAGTCAGTTCTCAGTGCCTCTTTGGTTCTGAACTTGCAGTGCTTTGCATTGTTGTGAGTTTGTGAACCTGGTGGTTTTGTTTTCAGATTCTTCTTCTCTTTGCTATAGCTCCTTGTATCTAAGCCAGATTCACGAAATGTTGGGACAGCTTCTGAATTTTCATTGTGACCTTTGTTCTAGGTAGTTCAAAACTCACCACGGTGTAACACATGCCCTTCTCACAATGGTCTGTAAGAATGGTAGTTACCTTTGCAACGTGATATCAACAACCACTGGTCACCCTGTGTTCTACTTAGCAAGTCCATGTGGAAGACTGGTAAGTAAATGATAACCAAAACATTCACTAATTCCTCAGTTCCATAGTATAGTTCTTCTCCAGCCTGAACTTACCTCGTCCTCAGAAGTAGTTGCCGAACGTCTTCTCCTCCAGTTCTCCATGCTGCATTCTTCTGTTAGACTGTTATCTTCTCCTCCAGTTTTGTGTGCCGCACGCTGCTAGCTTTTACCATCTATGCCGCTGTAAATTGCATTCCTGATATTGCCAGGTAGAGTGCCTTGGTACTAGTTTACTGCAATTTTGTTTGAGCTATCAATACATCAGAAGGTAAACTGTAGCAGCAGCTCTCCACCTTTTTATTTATTTTCTCTAGAAAACTGGTTCTAAGTGGTTTGAAATTTATGTTTCAGGTGCTAATGAAGCTTTTGTTGGTTGACTTATCCTTTTCTTCCCAGTTGGCATCATACTTTGTCATAATATGTGCGATATAGCTTCATGATTGCTTTTCAATTTGCTCATTCCTTGATTAGATCTTTTCACTGCACTTTTTAAATAATACTGATTCTGTCTCCATTGGTTGAACTGTAGGTGTTATAGTAGCTGTGTTTTATTGCTTCCTGAAGCAACTGGCAGAATTTTCTGATACAGACCATCAAACAGTTCGGGATCAAGATGCAAGGAACAATGAAACAGAACCAATTCTACCAAGAAAAAGGGTGGTTTTCAGCTATGGAGCGACGGAAGAGCAGCCTGAGTCGAGCATGTGCTCTTCAGAAGATATGTGCAGTGAGAATGTCTGCAAGATCTGCTATGATGCTCCACGGAGTTGCTTCTTCATACCCTGTGGCCATGGTTTTGCATGTTTTACATGTGCAAGGAGGTATAATTCTCATCTAAATCCTTCAGTTACAGGAGTCAGTTTACTGCTGTATGGCTTTGATTTGATTGCTTTTTCTTTTTACGAATCTGATTAACTTGTAGAATGAGAAACACTCAAGGGTCTTCCGGCTAGCTCCACAAGGTGGTGGGCTAGACGACATGGGTTTGAAGCCTCACCCCTTCTAATTATTTGATATTAGGTCATTTCCTGATATTCGCGTCTTATTAACTTGTAGAATAAAAGGGACCTGATCCCTGTAAAGTCACAACTCACAAATTGATAAATTGTCAAGTTTTGGGTTCCGATTATAAGCCTCGGTCTGAATTGTTATGATTTATCTCTCTGTAAAGCTAGGAGCCAAAGATTTGTTGTCCCATAATTATTTGATGAAGCTCACTGAATAACACCACATTGCCTACTGTTACTGCAGGATCGCGGAAGACAAAAATCAGGCATGCCCAATTTGCCGAAGGCTGATCCACAGAGTAAGGAGGCTGGTGGAGCCCTTAGGTTCGTCTTGTGGTGAGTAGATGATCTTGAGTCAGCAGAGAGAAGAGTTGCAATGCTGCACTGATGAATTGTTGCCTTGCCGCCCATATGCTGCCTGTCTAGGCCTGAAGGATGCTTTGGACTAAGCATGGAATGTCGATCACCTACCTGACGGATTGACCGGATGAGGAAGCTAGTATTGAAGATGGACTCAATTAATTTACGCCGGCTATTGAATCTTTTTGTTTCCTTTTTCTTGTGTATGTTTAGGTAAAGACTTTCAGTAGTTCGTACTGCTTTCTTTCTCTGATCCACTGTACGTTTCACACACTTGGAGACTGATGCATGATAATAGTAGTTCGTATCGCATTCATGCCGTGCACTCTAGCCATACGTTTGGCTGGACCAAAGCTCGTGGTTGCGGGCTTGCGGCCAGAATTATTATTCTTCCAAGGTCTCACTCTCCGTGGCGGCCAAGTTTCCCTCCCATGTGTTGACCATCATGGGAACCAACTTGTCGTGTCCACGTAGGGCCCAAGCTTTCAGATTTTTCAACGGTGACTCCGAGTATGATCAGCATATGGTAGTTGGTATTAAGGTTCTGTTTAGTTCCAAATAAAATTTTTCACATTGTCACATTGAATTTTAGACACATATATATAGTATTAAATGTAGAAAAAACAATTACACAGTTCACCAGGAAACTGCGAGACGAATCTTTTAAGCATAATTGTGCCATGATTTAACAATGTGTTGCTACAGTAAACATTTACTAATGACATATTAATTATGCTTAATAAATTCATCTCGCGGTTTCCTGGTGGAATCTGTAATTTGTTTTATTATTAGACTATGTTTAATACTTCAAATATTTATCCATATATCCGATGTGACATGTAGGGGCGAAATTTTTTGCCAACTAAACAAGGCCTAAATCACGAAATTTGTTTTTGGTAGTAATAGTAGTACCATTCAATTTCTATGAGATTCGTTTAAAACCCATTGAAATTTCTGCGCTTCAAATTTCATATAATAGTGATGATAAAAGGGAAAAAAACTGTTGAGTTGTCCTTACTGTTGAGTTGTCCTTTCTTGCCGACATATAATACACGGTAACACACGAAACAATCCAACGGCCTATGCTTATACGAGCTGTTTATCAGCAATTTAAAAATAGTTTACACATAAAATTCTTATTTGTGATTTTCTAAAAAATACGATAAAAGACCATAAAATAAACCCTAAAATTAAACTTTAAAATTGACTTATAAACACCAATGCACACACGTGGTGACGTCAGATATTAACTCGTGGAACCAACAGGCAGCCCACACGAAGCTTACGTACACTTCTTGGTCTCGAGCCGAGCAACCTCCAGAAACAACGGACACGGACCCGACCCGACCCAACCCCAACCCAACCAGACCGACCCAGCCGCAATCCAAATCCAGCCGCAACCGCCTCCCTCCTTCCTCCTCCGCTTCCCCATCACCCACCGCCGTGTTCCCCCCACCCCACACCCCCCCCCCCCCCCCCCCCCCCAACACCCCCCAACAAACCCAATCGCCGATTTGCCGTCGTCTCCAAGGCTCTCCTCCCCCTCAAATACCCCTCCTCCTCCCTTCCCCTTCATCTCGCCGCCGCCGCCTCACTCGTCTCGTCCCCCCCACCGCATCTCCCCGCAAACGGAGGACTCGGGAACCCTAGGTTTACTCCCCCGCCGCCCTATGTCCTCCTCCGATCGCCGCCGCGGCGGCAACGGCGGCGGCGGCGGAGGCCCCGTCGCGGTGCCTTCTTCCCGCGCCGTATGGCGACCCCGCTCTACCGCCCCTGATATTCCCCCACCGCCCCGCGCCGCCGCCCCCGCACCCGATCGCATCGGCCCGATCCTGCCCTCCCCCAATCCGGCCTCGGAGGATCGACCGCAGCAGCAGCAACGTCGCCCGCGCCGGAGGAATCATGGGGGTGGCGGCCAGCGCCGCGGCCCGCCGCAGGAGAGGCCTTCCGCTGCGCCGCCCCCGCCGCCGCCGCAGCAGCAGCAGCGGCAGCAGCATGCGGCGCCCGCTCCGACCCGTGCCGCCGCGCCTGCGCCTGCGCGTGTGGCGGCGACGAAGGCGGCGGCGGGGGGAGATGGGGCGGTGCCGCAGCTGGTGCAGGAGATCCAGGACAAGCTGGCGAGGGGGGCGGTGGAGTGCATGATCTGCTACGACATGGTGCGGCGGTCGGCGCCGGTGTGGTCCTGCGGCAGCTGCTTCTCCATCTTCCACCTCCCCTGCATCCGCAAGTGGGCGCGCTCCCCGGCGTCCGCCGCCGACGCGTCCGACCCGGACTCCTCCTGGCGCTGCCCCGGGTGCCAGTCCGTGCACGCCGTCCCCGCGCGCGAGCTCGCCTACACCTGCTTCTGCGGGCGCCGCCGCGAGCCACCCAACGATCTCTTCCTCACGCCGCACTCCTGCGGCGAGCCCTGCTCCAAGCCCCTCGAGAAGGCTGACCCTGCCGTGAAGGGCGACGACGCTGCAGCCACCAGGTGCCCCCATGTGTGCGTCCTGCAGTGCCACCCAGGGCCCTGCCCGCCCTGCAAAGCGTTCGCGCCGGACCGGCTGTGCCCCTGCGGCAAGCAGACCATTGTGCGGCGGTGTGCGGACCGGACAACGCCTGTGACGTGCGGGCAGCGGTGTGATCGGCTGCTCCCCTGCCGGAGGCACCGCTGCGAGAAGGTCTGCCACACTGGACCATGCGGGGACTGTAATGTTCTCATTTCTGCCCGGTGCTTCTGTGGGAAGAAGACAGAGACATTGCTGTGTGGAGAGACGGAACTGAAAGGGAATTTATCTGAGAAGGATGGAGTGTTCTCATGCAGTGAGGCCTGCAGCCATATGCTGTCGTGCGGAAATCATGCCTGCCAAGACATTTGCCACCCAGGGCCATGCGGGGAGTGCGAACTTATGCCAGGGAAGGTCACAGCATGCCATTGTGGGAAGACAAGGCTGCTGGAGAAGAGAGCAAGCTGCTTGGACCCGATCCCAACCTGTGACAAGGTGTGCGACAAGAAGCTGCCGTGTGGTGTGCATAGGTGCAAGGTCACATGCCATGAGGGAGACTGCCCACCTTGTGTGGTTCGTGTGGAACAGAGGTGCCGCTGTGGTTCATCAGGCCAGATGGTGGAGTGCTACAAGGTCTTGGAGGAAGAATTCCGTTGCAACAAGCCTTGTGGGCAAAAGAAAAACTGTGGGAGGCACAGGTGTAGTGAGTGCTGTTGCCCACTTTCAAAGCCGCTCGCTCGGCTTGAAGGGGGTAATTGGGATCCCCATCTCTGCCAGATACCGTGTGGCAAGAAGCTCCGGTGTGGACAGCATGGATGCCAGCTTCTCTGCCATAGTGGTCACTGCCCGCCCTGCCTTGAGACCATATTCAATGATCTGACTTGTGCCTGTGGTAGGACATCCATCCCTCCACCGCTTCCTTGCGGCACACCAACTCCATCATGCCCACACCAATGCTTAGTTCCCCAGCCATGTGGACATCCGGCGACGCATCAATGCCATTTTGGGGACTGCCCGCCTTGTGTTGTTCCAGTAATGCGAGAATGCATTGGTGGACATGTGGTGCTGAGGAACATCCCTTGTGGTTCTAAGGATATCAGATGCAACCAACCTTGTGGAAAGAACCGGCAATGTGGAATGCACGCTTGCAACAGGTCTTGCCATCCTTCCCCTTGTGATCCACCACCTGCAAATGGAGATGCTAGCTCAAGTACTGGTGGTAGAGCTTCATGTGGACAGGTATGTGGTGCCCCAAGGAGGGAATGTAAGCACACTTGCACAGCTCCATGCCACCCATCATCACCTTGCCCAGATTTGAGATGTGAATTCCCTATGACCATTGCCTGCTCTTGTGGCCGTATCACTGCAACTGTGCCATGTGGTGCTGGGGGAACCGCCAATGGCGATAATATGTTTGAAGTATCCATCATACAGAAGTTGCCAATGCCACTCCAGCCGGTGGAATCTGATGGGAGGAGGGTACCACTTGGGCAGAGGAAGCTCTCTTGTGATGAGGACTGTGCCAAGATGGAGAGGAAGAGGGTCCTTGCTGAAGCATTTGACATCACTCCACCCAATTTGGATGCATTGCATTTTGGTGAGAACTCAAATGCATCGGATTTGCTTTCTGACCTTTTCCGCCGTGAGCCAAAATGGGTGATGGCCATAGAGGAGAGGTGCAAGTTCCTTGTACTTGGGAAGACAAGAGGCAATTCTTCAGGCAACCTCAAGGTCCATGTCTTCTGTCACATGACAAAGGATAAGAGAGATGCTATCAGGGTCATTGCCGACAGGTGGAAGCTTTCTGTTCAGGCTGCTGGTTGGGAACCCAAACGTTTCATTACTATCCATCCCACACCGAAGTCGAAGGCGCCTGCTCGCATCCTGGGTTCCAAGCCAGGTGTATCTGTTGCTGCTTCCCATCCTTTCTTTGATCCCTTGGTGGACATGGACCCAAGGCTTGTTGTTGCAATGCTGGACCTGCCCCGGGATGCTGATGTTAGCGCTCTGGTTTTAAGGTTTGGCGGGGAGTGTGAATTGGTTTGGCTGAATGACAAGAATGCTGTGGCTGTCTTCAATGATCCAGCTAGAGCAGCGACAGCTCTGAGGCGGCTGGATTATGGTTCTGCTTACCAGGGTGCTGCTGTGTTTTTGCCAAGCAGCAGCGCTCAGCCAGGCAATGTCTGGGTTGCAGGGCAGAAAGATGGAGTGGCGGCTACCAAGAGCAGTGCCAATCCATGGAAGAAGGCCACTGCCTCTGAGCCTGATCCATCCTCAGGAGACTGGACAGGTGTGCTTGGTCAAGCTCCAGGATCAGTATGGAGGCGTGGCGGTGACACTGTCGCCCAAGTCATGGGGACATCGAACCGCTGGAACGCCCTGGAGTCCGATGCGGCCACAAGCTCCAGGCCAGTCGAGGAGAGTAAGCCTGCTCCTCGCACCGATGCTGTATCCAGCGCAGGGCCAAGTACTGCGCCACCGGTTAGTAAGATGCAGCCTGAAGTCGAAGTGGATGATTGGGAAGAAGCTTGTGAATGAGTCATCAGGAAGCTCGGTTTCAGATGGTTTACCTCCATTCAGATCCTTTTTTGGTCGAATTTTATTTGCTAGTACCAAATGTATCCTCACACTTTTATGTGGTTCCTGATGAAGGCCCGCCGACTGATCTGTTGTGAGCACACTGATCTTGTCATGCCGGCATCCCTGTAACGCTGCTGCTTCTTTTGCAGTCGTCCGTTCGAACTGAGGAAAAAAATACGTCGTAGATTGCCGACCTCTGCTTGCTCTGTAGTAGTCTGTTGTCTGAAATGGTTCCTTGTGTCGTAGTCCTACAAGAGTTGCATGCGCTGTTTATCTATAATTCTATATAGTTGGGTACCTGGTATTGTTCAGATAAAATGTGAGAAGTAACACGCGATTATCTATATAGGTGGTGTATGTTATTATTGTTGAGATAAATCGTGAGAAATGGTTCTCCAAAAAGAGAGAACATGAGAAATGTTGTGCAGAGTGAAACACGCTGAGTTGGAATGTGGTGTGCAGATTGAAGCACGCTGTGAGTTGAACTGTTGTGTGCAGTCGTCCACGCAAAGGAACCTGGGTTTTGCACCAAACGTAATAGAATTTATCTTCGATGCAAAATCTGTGTTGTGCCAAATCAACAAGTATCAGTTTTCAGCAGTCAATCAAGGAAGAAAGTTATGGTGTGAAGATGTTTTAGCATGTTTGAAATATTTTTGGGCCCCGTACACGGCGTATGTTACAGTACTAACTTGCTATCCGTCCGTGCGGAGTTTCAGATCAAAGAATTCAGAGAGTTAGCTGTATTCCAGTTTCAAAATTCGGCCCAACTCACCCTCATTTGCAATGGGAATAAGTTCACCTTAGGTCCCATCTCGACTGAGTTAATTTGGACCACGTTCTTGAATTCTCTCTTCCCCATCTTCAGGCCAACGGGAAGAAGGGCAGCACGCGGCTGCCAGCGTGAAGCGCCCGGCGAGAGAGGAGTTGAGCGGTGGCGGCGGTGGCGTCGAGCTGGTCCTCCCGTAGCGTAGCACGGCGGGGGACACTTTTGCCGAGCAACAGCATGTCCTTCTGCTCCCGCGCGAGCATCCGCTCCAGCACCATCTTCGTGTTTGAGCCAAAAGTGCTGGCACACTGCACACCGCCACCTCAAAATCCCAGCTAAACCTGAAGGCTGAAGCCCACGCCGGAGCCAACCAAGGCATCCGTTTTCGGCATGGCTACCCCTTTCTACCCCAAACCCCTGCAATCCCCTCGCTTCCTCCACCGCAACCCTCACTATTTGCGGCCTCCGCCTTGTCCACACCCTCCTCATCATCACTCCCCACAACCCGCTTCAAGTCGCTGCCTCGCCAAGAATGCCTTCTACTGGAGGAAGTGGCGTGTCGCCAAGGAGAACCCCGGGCTGATGCCTTCACTGATGTCGGGTTTGAGTGGCTACTTACAAGGAGTGGGAGAAGTGCACTGCTGCTCGGCAAGTGCATCGCTCGTGGCGGCGTGCTGCGTGAGGCCTAGCTCGACATCATCGTCGCCGCCCAGTTTCTCTTCCACAAGCCGCCGCCTGCAACGGTTCTCCGCGTCGGTCGTCGCCCTAAAGAAGATGGGGAAGAGAGAGGAAGAGAAGTGGAGAGAGGAGGAAGAGAGAATTGATCACTGACACGTGGGACATGCGTGGATCCCACGCTGACTCAGCTAGGTTGATCACAGTTGACTCACCATGTTAGCCAAAAAACGTGCATAATACTATCATCCGGTTTTGTAAATTGAAAGACACATTATATTTGATATCACAGTTTAAGAACTTGATATAAACTCAATGTCAAGATAATAAGTAACATGAAACGAACTTAATTATTCCTTTCCATCGTGCATTCGCATTCGTGGCTAAGGTTGTGAATTGTGATATGTGAATCTGGAGCGTCCACGGTCCACATACAATTTCTTGCTCACATCACATGAGGCCACCGGCCGGGCATGCACTAGGTACGGTGGTACCACGGCCGGTACAGGTCCAGAACGTCCAGGGCGGCCGGTAGTACGAACGGCTACCTGTCTTCCAATGGAATGAGCTGGCTCGCGTCGCGCGTACGTCGCGCGCGGCGCGGCGCGGGCGGGCGCCACCAAGGCACCAACCAACGCCCGCCGATTTCGCCGACGACTCGTCACTCCCCTCATCCACCGCATCAAATCAAACCATTTCCCTCCCTGGAAGGCTGGAACGCCGCCAACCATCCGTTCCATCGCCGTGGCACACGCTGTGCCAGACGAGATTTCGGTTTACCTCTCGCCAAGTCTCGATGCGTGCGTAGTTCGCGTAAGTAGGGTGTGTTTGGTTACTAGTCACACTTTATCATAACTAAACTTAAGTAAGTTGTAGGCTTGTGACAGTCATAAAAGTATGGTGAATAAATTGCTAGCCACAAAGGATATGTTGTAGAAACTTAATTAATCATAAGTTATTACCACCTCATTTTACGTAAAACGCTTAATTTTCATCTTTATCTTTAGTAGATTCAAGCAGAGCCAAAATGTGGTAAAGTTAGCAAGAAAATTAAGCCTATGACATATGGGACATGTTATTGAAAAAGTGTGACAAACAACTATGACAGTGAACCAAACACATGCCTAATAAACTGTGAGAGCTAAGAGCAGGTACAATAGCAGGCTATAAGCCAGCTGCAAACATATTTTAAGGAGAAAAATAAGGAGAGAGAAGAGCAGCGGGCTACAGATTTATAGCCAACTGTAGCACCGACTTCAAGACACGGTGTGTGTATGACAGATGGGACCAGATATTACTAGTGTAGTATGTAACTATTGTATAAATAAGTTATTAGATTAGTTATAGATGAATTGAAACTAGTAGTTGGTTATACTATTAAACTTGCTCTAAAGATATGGTGTGGTAAAGTGTGGGAACCAAACACGCCCGTAAGCTCTCCTCGGTCCTCGCGGTGAAACCAATCGATCGCCACGGAGAGCGGAAGCGTCCGCGTCCAGCTCCTTTGACGATTTGCTCGTGTGTTTGACGACGATTCTTGTGGAAAATGTAGAGAACATATGCCGATGCTGATATACCCAACCAACCCAACTGGGGTTTAATGGCACGCAACGCGACGCGAGGAGATCGAGCAGCGTTACGACCAACTTGATGTTGTGGTGGCGAGTACGCATAGCAAGGCCAGTGCGTGAGTGAGAGTCGATGATCCAAGATGATTCTCTCCGTTCTCAAAAAAAAAGATGATTCTCTCCTCTGGTCTTGTGTACTGTTGCCCATTATTACCACGAGAAATCAAGCGGAAATGTGCTGGTACTCCCTCCTGTGGTTCATGTGAAGCGGGACTAGCCGAATTTCCTTTGTTGGATGAAGTTGATCTGAAAAGTGGAACTGTATTTGGTTCACAAATCATGTTTTTTTTTTTGTGTTTCTATGTTTAAGATTTTTTTTAAATACTATTAGGGCTTGTTCGAATTATAGGATAGAGAAAGTATATAAAAATGAAAGAAATCTAAACGTAAAACAGAAAAATAAAAACAAAGGAATACAAAAGTTGAGAGCATTCAGATCACGGAAAGTTGATTGTGTAGGATTTGTATGCAGGAAGCGAAAAAAAAGAGCTTGAGATGAACAAATTTTTCATGTACTTTTCGTGTGAAATCATCATCAGAGGAAATCTTCCTTTGAATTTCCTACAACCAGCTTTCATAATCCGGTATTGAAGTCTCTATTAAATAGTTAAATTTATAAATATAACCCGTTTCCTTAAAGAAAATATAAAAAAGTGACCATTTTCATTTATAATGGGAACGTTACCCACAAAGCGGGTGGTGCTGGTAGTGGTAGGTTAGAGAGGATGGTGGATATAAGAGCCAACAAGCCAGCCATAAGCACAGAACCAAGTGATTAGGCCATTAGGATAGATCGATGAGCACAGGACCAAGGACAAATAGGACTGCAAGGGTTGATCTAGCAGCAGTGCTGCCATTGGAGCTTAGTAGACAGGGAATCAGGGCATATGATTAATTAATTACACCCCCTCTTGCAGGGAAAACACCCTGCTCCATAACAAACAGGACCAGCTGAAAATGAACCAGCAGTATAGTGAAAGCTGAAGCATTTGTCATCTGAAATTTCTTTACAATAGTGTATTCACAGTCACTGCAGCCTCATTGATGTCACACATACACGGTCAGAGAGATGATTAATTAGGCCAAGAATGATATTGCAAACTCAATTAGAGAAAATTAAGCTCCTAATTAAGATTACACGTCGAATTCTTTAACCACTCCTACTATCTTTTTTACTCCACTAACCACGCACGACGAATTTTTTTTTACTGCGTGTACCAAATTAATGCGCTACTACACTTTCTCCACCTCCCGGCGGTGGCCTCCTCCTCGCCGCCGTCTTCTCCCGCCGGCGGCGCCGGCGACGGACACGGGCACGGACACGCCGCACACCGCGACGGCGTGCCTCCCCAGCATCCGCACCCCGGCGCCTCCTGATGGCGCCTTCTTGGCCGGGCTCCGCGGCGGCGCCGCCGCGGGGTTCGCGTTCTTGGCGGCGCTCGTCGTCTTGTGGTGGTGGCGGCGGCGGTGTTCGCTCTTCGCGTCGTCGCACTCGCCGCCGGCGGCGGCGGCGATGGACACGGGCACGGGCACGGACACGCCGCACACCGCGACGGCGTGTCTCCCCAGCATCCGCACCCCGGCGCCTCCTGATGGCGCCTTCTTGGCCGGGCTCCGCGGCGGCGCCGCCGCGGGGTTCGCGTTCTTGGCGGCGCTCGTCGTCTTATGGTGGTGGTGGTGGTGGCGGCGGCGGTGTTCGCTCTTCGCGTCGTCGGACTCGGCCTCGGCGGCCTCTTTCTTGGCCGCCGCCGCCGCGTTGTGCCTGAGGATGAGGCCCTCGAGCTCCCGGCGGATGCAGTCCACCTCGTACGCGTCGAGCAGCGTCGTCGGCTTCTTGGCCCTCCTCACCGACGACGCCACCGACGACGACGACGTCCGCGACACCGCCACCGCGCCGGGCGGCAGCCGCTGCTTCTTCTCCTCCTCCTCCTCCTCCATGTCGGCGAACGCGTCGAGGAGTGTCTTCAGCGTCGTCTTCGCCGGCGGCGGCGGCGGCGGCGGCGGCGCCACCACAGCGGCGGGCAGCAGCTGCTGCTGCTTCTTGATCGGCTCCTCCATGGCGGCGCGCGGATTGAGAGAGAAACGAGGTCAGAGTGATGGGACCCGACCGAGGAAGGAGGGAGACGAGATGGCTAGCTTTGCCTCGTCGGCGTCTTATATAAAGGATGCGCGAGGAGAGGCTGACAACGTGGGCCCACCTGCTGACGATTATTATTTTGCTCTTCGATGATCCTTTGTAAACCTCGCAGAGCCGCGCGTTAGGTTCGGCGATTAAACACCCGTGCTTTTCGTATTTTTCAGTCTAACGGACTGTTCAACACATAAGTAACGTTAAGGTTATGTTTGGAATGGAAAATTTTAGACTTTTGGAGGAAATAAATGTTTTTCAATTTCCGTGCTTTTTAGTTTTGGAGAAAATTTTTGTTCGGGACATCCTAACACGGAAAATAAAGCACGAAATTATAGTAAGATTAATTAAGTATTAGCCTAACAAACTTAAAAAAAATATATTAATATAATTTTTTAAAGCAACTTTCATATAGAAAACTTTTGCAAAAAATATACCGTTTAGCAGTTTAAAAAGCGTGCGCGTGGAAAACGAGGGAAATGAGTTGGGAAAGATAGGAAAATAACACAGCCTAGAGTGGTTATCAGTAGGGATGAAAATGGAGCGGATAGTTTCCGTCCGCTCCGGAGAAAAATAAATACAAATATCTTTCTGATCGGATAATTCTCCGATTGTTCGAATTCAGATACGAATACGGATAGCTAATAGTAGTTCATCTCTTAATACTAGTCCACACTATTAATATTATTTAAATTTTAATAAATTATACTACATTACATTTTATGTAAATTGAGCTAATTATATATGTTGATATTTGTTTTTATTAGAAGTTGAGTTGGTTTTCGTGCTCCGAGAAAAAAATTGTTTTCGTATTCGTATCCAATCATATTCGATTATTATTCGTATTCGATATAATCCATATTTGTTTCCGCACTCGAACTATCCGTATTCGTTTCTGTATCCGGAAAAAAAATGAAAATGAATATGCATTATCCGTCCGTATCGCTCCGTTTTCATCTCTAGCTACCAGACTAGTCTGGGAGGATATGATCTTGCGTCTCAATTTAAAATGAGAAGTTGGGTGAATGGTCAAGTTTTTTTGTTCGAGCTTAACGAGAGATAAAAAAAGATAATATAGGCGTAAAGCATTGTTGGCGTACCGAATACTCACTCCGTGCTCGTAAAGGAAATCGTTTATGACGATGTTTAAGTCAAACCTTGAGAATATAAATCATAAATAATTCTCAAATTGTTAAGTTTGAAAATGTAAAAATTATATAAATAGATTTATCTTGAAAAATAATTTCATAAAAGTATACATATATCAATTTTCAATAAATATTTTTATAAAAACAAGAAATTAAAGTTGTGTTTTAGAAACCGTGTCATTGTCCAAAATGACTTTCTTTATGAGTACGGAGAGTACCAATCTTGATTTCGATTCAACGTTGAGAAAGTTGGATGCAGAAAATAGTTTTACTAGCAGAGGCTGCAGAGCGAGAGTGCAAAGAAAACACATTAGTGCCAATTCTTTACACACCTAGCAGGGAAAACCACATGTACTTCGGATTTTATGATGGAATATTTGCTACTATCACTCACGTAAGGCACTTTTCTTACGTGGTCAGGAAGAAATGGTTTCGTGTTAATCTCTGGCTTTAGTTAATTAGTTTGTCCAGTATGTTTATTAGTAGTATGATCAGCACATACATATGTTTAATTAATTAGTCAACTATATGGTTGGGTCAAAACCTTGCCAATTATAACCAAGGGGCGCTTCCGTAGTTGATGTTCCAGCTATATTCATGTTGTGTGATTTCGTCATGGATGATCAATTACCCTTGTTTGTTACATAATCGCGCGTGTTCCGAGCTTCTTGCATGCTAGCAGCTAAATTGAAAATAGGGGGCAAATTAAATTGGGGCGAAGCGCTTGGGGTCCGTAAATACATTTTATATTTAGTTAATTATTTACAGACTAATAATTTACTATTAACGTAGTATTTGTCTAAAATAACTTCAATGTACATATATTGTTAATCTAAATAAATCGACCGCAATAGGAAAGTAGATATTTTTTTTCTTTTTTCATTAACGTTGTAATTAATTGAGAAAATGCCTTACCAGCCCTTGTTCTTCGCTCAGAGTCTTAACTTTGCCTTCCTCTATACACCATGATTTTTCATTTCTAAATCCTTTATACTTATTCCATTAATTAGTTGATCTTCTTCCTTTTCGAAATGACTCTCGTATTTATCCTACCATAGTTCAAAAACTTAAATATCTATATAACTATTTGACCCCAAATAATAAAAATCAAACAGGTCAGAATTATTTGACCCCAAATAATAAAAAACAAAAATTATATAAAAAATGAAATCCATACAAAAGTTAAGTTAAACGAAGATATGTTGGATGGTCCGTCGGTGTGTAGAATTTGCCATCAAGCAGACTAATAAAGTAATGGAGAATCAGATCATCACATGAAAGTATATTATATAGTATAAGCATAAGGGATTAGTTACAGCTGAGCAACACGCGGAGACAGACAGTGTCAGTGAGTACGGCCGGGCCAGGCAGTAAGCTTAGCCCATAGAAACGACCGGCTTGGCGCTGGAGCCCGTTGTTTCCGATTCGGCAAAACTATGGGTTATCGCGTGGAGAAGGCACGCGGGGGGAAGAAGAATAACGTGCGGGAATTTACGTGTGTGTTGCCGAAATCGCATCGCATCGCTTCGGCGGATTCCAAATCTATTCTTGACTGGGCCGCTGCTGGCGGTCGTCAGAGCTACAGACAAGCATAGTGGAGTAGCAACCGAAATTGTACTTTGGTCAGCTCAATGGTTGATTGCTGTTTATTTGTAGTACGGGTTGCTAAATTTTACTAAGGCCTTGTTTAGATTTTAACTTCTTTTTCTTCAAACTTTTAATTTTTTTTCTTCACATCGAATTTTCCTACACACGTAAACTTTCAACTTTTCTATCACATCGTTCTAAATTCTTCAAACTTTTCAATTTTGACATGGAACTAAACACAGCCTTAGGCCCTGTTTAGTTCCCAAAACAAAAATTTACATGCTGTCACATCGAATGTTTGGATACATACATGGAGTATTAAATGTAGGGAAAAAATAATTACACAGATTGCGTGTAAATTGCGAGACGAATCTTTTAAATCTAATTGCGCCACGATTTGATAATATGGTGCTACAGTAACATTTGCTAATGACTGATTCATTAGGCTTAATAAATTTGTCTCGCAGTTTCATGGCGGAATCTATAATTTATTTTGTTATTAGACTGCGTTTAATACTACAAATGTGTATCCATATATCCGATATGACAACCAAACCCAAAAATTTTCTCAACTAAACAAGGTCTCGCTCATATCCATTTTAAACACAGTCATAAGTTTTCGTATCCAATTTTGATCATCTGTCTTATTTAAAAATGTTTATGATTAGTATTTTTATTGTTAATAGATGATAAAACATGAATAGTACTTTATGCGTGACTTATGTTTTTAATATTTTTTTTAAAAGAATCAAATAAGACGGCCGATCAAAGTTGGATACGGTCCATATGGAAACTCATGACTGCGATTAAAATGGGACGGGGGAGTAGGTAATTGTAATTAAAATACAACTGAGATGGAGTTGGGTTTTCTTGCGAAAGATGCATAGAGAGTTCGTAATATTTGTGTCAACGTACAGACACTGGTTGAATGTATGTCTGAATAACTGATAAATTAAGTTTATTTCTTCATGATCCAAATCTGAATGGATATATAATATTTTTTTATAGTTTCTAAACCTTTGATGATAAAATTGTGAAATGTTAAATCTTTTTTTTTAAAGATGTTATGGGCTTATGGCAACGTGGTCGTGGCCTCATGGGGCACCCGTGTGACCCGTATCTTATCAAAACCTTACAATAATATACTCCCTCCATACCTAAATATTTGACGTTGTTGGTTTTATTAAACATATTTGACCATTCGTCTTATTAAAAACTTTTATGAAATATGTAAAAATATATGTATATATAAAAGTATATTTAACAATAAATCAAATGATAGGAAACAAATCTTAAACATTTTAATAAGACGAACGGTCAAACATGTTTTAAAAAGATAACGGCGTCGAATATTTAGGGACAGAGGGAGTATATGTCTTTCCTCCATATGGCGAGATTGTACAGATAGTATGACGTGGCTAAAAAGTTTACTTTTAAAAATAACATGACTTATTTTTAAAAGTTTCTTAAAATAAACAACTATATACTCCCTCCGTCCCTAAATATTCGACGCCGCTGACTTTTTTAAATATATTTGACCGTTCATCTTATTAAAAAAATTAAGTAATTGTTAGTTCTTTTTCTATCATTTGATTTATTGTTAAATATACTACTACTATTCAAGCTTTTGAATAATAATATTCACAAAAGTTTTTGAATGGCCCAAGGCCCAAGGCCCAAGCTAGCCACACCATCCAAGCTGCGTGACACGATAATTATGTTGCACCAATGTATTTCTTCCACCATAAAAAATAATGGTCAGTTTTGATCCATATATGTCTTCAAAATATGCTAAACTAGCGCTCTCACGGGGCAGGGTGCATCCTTAGATATTTCAATAACGCAACACCGAAATGGATACATATTGGAATATACATTTTTTTTCCTAAAAAGAAAAGAACGTGCATTTTCAAAAATAAAAATCCACATATTCATGGCCTCAAATACAAAACATGCAAATTCATAAAAAAAATTACTTATTAACCCAGTAAACCCAAGCTAGCGTTTGTTACTCCATCCGTCCCATAATATAAGGGATTTTGACATTTTGCTTGCACTCTTTGATCACTCGTCTTATTCAAAAAATTTATGCAAATATAAAAAAAGAAAAGTTTTGCTTAAAGTACTTTGGATAATAAAGTAAGTAAAAAAATAATTTCAAATTTTTTTAATAAGACGAATGGTTAAACAGTACAAGTAAAATATCAAAATTTCTTATATTAGGGGGACAGAGGGAGTACTATGCTTTCCTCTCCTTTTTACAAATGAAGAGTTTTGTGAAATGTGTGATTTTTATAAAAAAAAATCACTGGAACTGAATTATTCATGTAAAAGTCCTATCTATTACAAGGGACCATAAATAAAAATAAATATGTTTCTGCTACAAACCAATAGATCTATCGATGCTTTTTTTTCATCAGTATTTAAACCTAAAATGTAAATCCAATTAAATAATATTACGGGCTATAAAAAATGGTCGCACCAACGGGCGCCACGATTTTATAGTACAATTTGATTTCACATCAAATATATACAAACAAAATGAATTGATTCTATTTCACATCAATTACAGATCATAACCATCTCAAATCGAATCTGCCATCCAAATCAGAATTCTGACAGCTTGCTGTTGAGGACACCGAGCATTAGTTCTTTTTCACCGGACCGGCGGAACGAAGAGCACCTTCCGATTTTTATTAAGAATAAGGCTGTGTTCTGAGGTAGGTGTTGCGAACCCATCTCTCACGCATGAAAAACGGAGCGGTACATTAGCGTATGATTAATTAAGTATTAGCTAATTTTTTTTAAAAAAATGGATCAATATGATTTTTTAAACAACTTTTTTATAGAAACTTTTTAAAAAAACACATCGTTTAGCAGTTTGAAAAGCGTGCGCGAGAAAAACGAGAGGAGACTGTTGGGAACTTACACTCGCAAACAACTCATCAGTAGTACTCTACATAACTGATCAACAAATATTGTTGTTGAGACCGGCGACACAGTAGGAGCCCTCTAGTACATCTATACGCTCTAAACACACAAGCTCCTTATCACTAGACAATTGCGCATTTACATGCAAGCTCTGGTCAGCATAGCAGTTCATGTTAACTCCATGCGAGCCCAGACGAAGACGGTGGTCACCGTCTCCTTCACATTTTGAATGACTAACACACGCTTGTAACATGAGACGAGAAATGCATTTTGCCTGTCTCACGCTTTCTGGTTTCCCTAATTTCTATCCTCGTTATAAAAGGCAATGTAGCTAATATTACGATGTGCAATTCCCTTTGTGCCAGTAGAGTACATATGCCACCGCTACTAGAAAAATCATTTTCACAGACGAGGTCCTTCTATTTTTCCAAGCAGACATCTTTTGGAACCAAACATCCTCCCGCGAAAACGTGAACAAGGGACTCGATGCTCGTCCGCCTGCGAAATGTATTTTTGCAGCCGGACGATATATGGTGCCTCCTGCAGCTCCAGAGAAATTTATCTCATCTTCATAGCTCCAGATAAATTTGTCGGATCCTCCCATCTCCCCTACAACATATATACACCGTACCCCTAAGTTCAGTTTGCAGAGAAATTTATTGGATCCATGCAGCTGATCTGCATCTCTTCAGTTCTGAATTTGAAGATGTAGTGATTAATGTGAGATTTTGGATAGAACCAATGGAGCGGCACCCGAAGCAGGAGGGAGGAGGCTAGGATTAAGTGTGGATATTGAGCTAGCTCGGCTTGGCTCGGTCTGGTTTGTTAGGATAACGAGCTAACTCGGCTCGGCTCGTTATCCTAACGAGCTAGGAACTTGACTCAGCTCGGCTCGTTTGCTAGCTCGAGCCAGCTCGTTTAGCTCGTGAGCTTTACTGGCAGAGCATCATGCCCCTCTCCTCCACGAGCGTGAGCGAGTAAAAGGCACCCCACGAGCGTGAGCGAGCAGAAGACAGCCAGAACCAGCGCAGCGAGAATGGAGGATCTTCTCCATGTGCGAGCAGAAGGCGGCCAGAACCAAGGCAGCGAGAATGGAGGAAGAGGCCATGGACACGTGAAGGAAGGTTGTTGAAGAAGAATGAAGGCGTCTGACTGAGGAGTGCAGAGTGAGAGAGCGCCGGTGCGGTTGAGGGATCGTGGGAAAATTCCCGTCGTCGCACACTAGAAAAACTCTCGCACATCGCGCACGGAAAGGAAAAAAACTAACCCAAGCACCCATGAACGCCGCCCAATGCGGAACTGCTCGTGCTGCACCGGTGAGTCGCTTCTCCTCATTCGTAGTTCCTAGACATCATGTGCGGGAGGGAGTTTAGAGGTTCGATTTCTAGTTCTTTGCGCCGAGTTGATGTAAAAAGACTCAGGATTGTGGGGATTTTGGGAGTTCGTCGCTTCAAGCTCCTGTTCGACCAAGCGGGCAAAGCGAGGAGGAGAACAGCATGGCTAGCGCCGCCGGCTGACCTCCACGACGCGCGGAAGCTAGTCGGTTTCATTCGGAGCGGGGACTCGTCGGCAGCGCCTGAGCTTGACATCCTCCGCATCTCGCCGCCTCGGACTAGGACGCCCGGACGTGGGAGGCAATGGACAGGCGTCACACGCGCAAAAGCAGCAGCTGGACGGGAAGTAAAGCGGCGAGCCAGCAAATCTACCCAGCGACACGCATCACTAAGTCAGGCCGTCAGGGGCGATAGAGTGCAGCGAGGAGCGGAGCAGCAAACACGAGCCTCCTACCGGCAGCGGCGCTGCAACGAATGCCTGTGGTAGCGCTGTTATTGCATTTTTCATACTCATGTGATTTGTGAGTTGTGGCTAGGGTTTGATGGCTGTCGGCCCAGCTGGGCCGTGGAGTGCTCCCAATCTTGATGGGCTGCAGCAAGCTGGCCCGTGGTCAGTGGTTTGTTTTGATTGGCTGTTTAATATAAGAATATGTGCTCTACACCCTGAGCTCGTTTGGCTTGTGTCAGCCCGAGATGGCTCGTTATGGTCGTTAGCCATAACGAGCTACGAGTTTTTCGTCCCGTTAGCCATAACGAGCCACGAGCTTTTCGTCCAGCCCTAGCCAGGATACACAGAAGAGAGAGGATTGGGTGGAGGATGTAGACGCACTGATATATGGGTCTCACTATTTTTAAATTTTGTTTGACTGATATATAGGTCCACAAATTTTGTTTTATTTATTAAATTGTTAAATTTTGCTTCATGTGCCACATCATATGAAGACCAAGTCAAATTAGCTATGTGGCGCCACGTCAACTAAAACCGTCATCCAAACCGCCTTAGGACCAATATTGCACCGGTTTAAACAGTTAAAGGATCTGTTGCATCTGGTATTGTGGTTCAAATATGAAAATCGAACTCGATGGCAAGTTAAGAGACCTGAACAGAACTTATTCCAAAAATATATATTAGAAAGGAATAAGTACACCGAAGGTCCCTCAACTTGTCATCGAGTTACAAAATTGTCCCCCAACCATAAAACCAGATATTCGGCGCCTCTTAACTAATCAAAACCGATCACAATATGTTATGTCTTTTGGTGATTTTGACACCGATTTTATCCTACGTGACGGCTGAGTCAGCGTGGGACCCCGTATGTCAAGCTGAGTCATCTCTCTCCCCCTTCCGCCTCATGGCCCTATCCCATTTCCCAACGGACGAGACCGCATCGCCACACTCGCGTCGCGAACGAAGCAGCGTCCGCCGGCGGCGAGATGGAGGCTGTCGCGTCGCCGCCGCTCCTCGCCTCCTTCTTCCTCTCCCCTCCTCATCCAACGTCGGCGGTTGCGGCGGCGTGCTGCTCCCGGCGGAACACCTCCTGCGCCCACCCACCCAGCCCTGGAGGCCTCGAGGCCGCCGTCGCGGAGGTCAAGGCTGCCCCCGACCCCGTCCCTGCACTCATCAGTCTTCAGTGGTTTCCATGTTCAATCAGGCGAGGAGGGCCTCCTGCAATTGATTACATAGATCGTCGTTGCTTTCTTCAATCTATCTCCAATGTTTCTTCAATCTCCATGGATCGTGTGATTGAAGCTAGCAGGGGCAGGCAGGCCGCCAATGCCAACGCGATGCTCAGCAGAGTCGATCTCCTCTGCGAGGTCTTCAATTTCAGAATTTCTGCATCTGAATCATCTTTTCTTGATTATGAATTATGAAAATTGCATGTAATCTACGTATGTTCGTGTGTTTTGCACTTTGCAAACGGTAGGAGCATCCATCTTCGCGTTCTGCTCTCCAAGAACGACCCACTCACCTGCATCAAGCTGTCCTGCGTCATCTCACTCTGTGCATTGCCTCTGCTGGTACCCTAACTATCAATTTAGAAAATTGTTGTGCTGATTTATTCACCAATTTATGAAAAATTCGATCTCGTTGGTTATAATTTCGCAGATTTTCCTATGTGGGGAGATGAACCGGCTCGCTGACGGCATCTTCGATCACTCTGAAAACACAACCTCACACGCTGCTGCTCCTCCCACTTCCAGTTTCAACTTAGGAAAAACCGGTGATTCATTCATTCAGATCGCATGCAGCCTTGTTCTACAACTGTTCATGGATCACTTCAGATATTCAGATCGGAGAATCTTTGCGTCCTTGTTCTGATTTGCTTGCATTGTTTCCTCAATTGTTTGACCGTGAGGCGCGGGTGGAGCGAGTACGTGCAGCAGCCGGTGCTCCCGGCGAACCTCGCCAACGTGCTCGTCTGCTTCAACGTCGCCCTCGCTCCCGGCGCGCTCATGACTACCTTCCTCATCCACCAGGGTGAGATGACGCGCATGGTTACCATTGCTGACAAAGCTCGTCTTGTTAATGGTGTGTGTGGTGTGGGTAGGCGTGAGGCCGTCGGTGATTGGCGCGTTCAGCGGCTCGTCGGCGGCGGTGCTCACCGTCAAGTACCTGCCACGGCGGTGGTGCGTTCTGAACCCGAACGTGACGGACGACGGCGCCTCCCTCACATTCTGCCCTGCCGGGCGCCGCGGCGGCTCGTGGACGACCGGCAGTAGGGCACGCGAGCGAGCGCGGCGGCGGCTGCTGCTGGCGCCCTGTCGCCGCCCAACTCCGGCGGCGCCCGCCCCCTGCTCCGCTTCGCGCGGAGAACCGCGCCGACCTGCTCCGCTTCGCCCGCCGCCCCTGCCTGCTTCGTCCGCGCGCCCGTCTCGGCCCCATCCCCTACCCGCTGAAGAAACAAGAGAAGAGAAGAAAATAAAAGAGAAAAGAGAAGAAAAGGGAAGAAAGAAGAGATGACGTGGCATCCTGACATGTGGGGGCCACGTGGGTTCCACACTGACTCAGCTGCCACGTAGGATAAAACCAGGGTTAAAACCATCAAAGGATCTATTGTGACCGGTTTTGATTAGTTAAGGGACGCTTGGGGGGTGATTTTGTAACTCGATAACGAGTTGAGGGACCTTCAGTGTACTTATTCCTATTAGAAAATCTACATGTGTTCGCGTGTCTGGGCCTCCCCGTTTCACAACACCAGACCGCCCCGGTTGACAAAGCCCATTTAGGAGACGGCCGCTTCATGGCAGAGGCCCAACGCCTTCGCCCATCACTGCGCCAGCCGCTAGCGTCGTGCTCGCTCAATATTGTACTATCAATATAGCATATACTTTTCTTAAAAATATGTAGCAGTGAATCTACCAAAACCACCTACTCCATCCATTTAATATTATAAGTCGTTTGATTTTTTCTAATCAAACTTTTTTTAAGTTTGACCAAGTTTATAGAAACAATATAATACTTCATCTCTTCCATTTTAAGTGCAGCCATGATTTCCCGTGCTCAGCTTTGATCGTCCGTCCGTCTTATTTGAGAATTTTTTGAAAAACTTTAAAAACATAAGTCACGCATAAACTATTATTCATATTTTATCATCTAATAACAACAAAAATACTAATCATAAAAAAATTCAAATAATACGGACGATCAAAATTAGATATGGAAACTCACAGTTACACTTAAAATGAGATGGAAGGAGTAGTATTTTAACACAAAATAAATATATTCAATGTTAGATTCAATGAAAATAATTTGATATTTTAAATATTGCTACTTTTTTTTAGAAATTTGGTCAAACTTAACAAGATTTGACTAGGAAAAAAAAGTGAAACGACTTATAATATCAAAAGGAGGGAGTACTTAGTGTTAAAACAAGCAAATCTAAATAAATAGCCTCATGTAAAAACAAATTAAGATGAATATTCCCTATAGCAAAATGATGAATAACACATTCCATAGAAAATATATTTGTATTTTGTTTTAAATAACACTAACAATACTTTTTTTATCCATCGTAAAGCACCCACATTCACCTAGTATCACACAAAAAGAAAACGAGGCAAACCAATCTATATCTGGCACTGTTCATCACGTCACTGATGATGGGCGACTGCTGCTGCTAAAACCGTACGTGGTGACCGGTGCACCGGCGCCATCACGCTCACAAGCTAAACTTGCATTTCACCCCCAAATTTAAAGTCCCTATCAATCGAACTTTAAATTCCCCGTTGGATTCATCAGCACAAGCAAACTTGCCCGAAACGTACTCACGCCCCCTCACCAAACGTTGCCGGTTTTGATCCGACGCCCTGTAGAGCAGCAATTAATAGCGGGTTTTCAGAGTTGTTAATAACATAAATTTGTTGGCATAAAAGAAAGAGAAAAAAAAGAAAAGAAATAAACATATATGCTAAGCTTAACAGTGGTATGGTTAAAAACAAACTTTGCTGTATGAGAATAGGAAAGTAGAGGAAATATACTCCTTAGTATTATGTAATACGTCATATACAGTACTACATTTGTTTCAGGGTATAAAACGTTTTGCTTTGATCAAAGTTAAACTAATTTAAATTTGATTAAGTTTGTAGAAAAAAATAATAATATTTTCAACCCAAGACAAATTTATTATGAAAATATATTCAATTATTGATTTAATGAAACTAATGTGGTATTATAAATATTTTATATTTGTTTATAAACTTAGTCAAATTTAAAGTAGTTTGACTTTGACCAAAGTCAAAACGTTTTATAACCTGAAACGGGAGTACTATATTGTTATATTATGGATGAAGGAAGTAATAATTTTTTTCTGCATTAATTGTTACTAGTCTTTATCATCTTGTGAAACAATGCACTAAAAATAGTTTTTGAATAGACTAATTAAGGGTGTGGTTTATGCTCCCTCTTCCTAATTTCTACTGTCTTATTTTTTTTTGGTATGGACGCTTTTTAACTGCTAAACAGTATATTTTTAAAAAATAAATCTATGTGAAAGTTACTTAAAATTATATTAATCAATTATCATTTTTCACTAATATTTCATCCGTTTTATATTATAAAAATAAATCCGTTTTATAAATCTAGACATATATGTGTGCCTAGATTTATTAACATCTATATGAATATAGACAATGCTAGAAAGTCTTATAACCTGAAACGGAAGTAACGGAGATAGTAGTAAATTAACTATGTGCTTATTGTTCGCTCCGTTTTGTACATCGGGTTGAGGGGTTCGCAATGCTCAATACCGAACACCAGAAATCCTAATGGGCGGGTGATCGCTCCCCCATCCGCCCAGCGATCACCCCCTGCCCCTCCCCTATACTCAGATATACTCCTCCCTCTTCTCCCCCTTCCTCCTCCCCTTCTTCTCTTTCTACTACAGTACACAAATTTTAAAAAAAAGTTAGAAAAATTTATGTATAAAAATACTATATATAAAAAAATTGAATTCAAATTCAAATTTGAATCGGGTATGTAAACTTTTGACTTATAAACTTTGGGTCTATAAACTTTAGGTGTATAAACTTTAGATGTATAGAAATACTATATATAGAAAATATTTGAATTCAAATTCAAATTTGAATAAGATATAATTCAAATTCAAATTTGAATCGGGTATATAAACTTTAGATGTATAAAAATACTATATATGAAAAATATTTGAATTCAAATTCAAATTTGAATAGGATATTTGAATTCAAATTCAAATTTGAATCAGATATAATTTAAATTCAAATTTGAATCGGATATATAAACTTTTGACTTATAAACTTTAGGTCTATAAACTTTAGGTGTATAAACTTTAGATGTATAGAAATACTATATATAAAAAAAATATTTGAATTTAAATTTAAATTTGAATCGGATATATAAACTTTTGACTTGTAAACTTTTGGTCTCTAAACTTTAGATGTGTAAACTTGAGGTGTATAAACTTTAGGTGCATAAATTTACTAAAATAAAAAAGTAATATAGTGTAAAAAAAGAAACAGGTGGATAAAAGGAGGGGGAGAAGGGGGGGCTACCGGATCGCTACCTGATCGGCAAGGCGATCGATCGCTCATTAGAACTGCCCCACCGAACACAGCCGAGGCTATACTAGGCTCCTCTGAACATGCTCTAAAGCATGTAATCGCCATCATTAATTAATTAGCGTTGATCGACCTGCCGCGCGCGCGCGCTAATTAATCTCGTCGGCGTCGGCAGCAGCAGATTAACAGTTGGCGATGGACGAGACAGTGCTTGGAAAGCTAGAGGTTGGTCAGCTGCTTTCAGCTCGAGCGTGTGACGATGGGTTAAGCTCAACTGTTTGCATATGTGACGTGCGCCACAGTATTCTCGCTATCTCCTAACCTGCATATTTTTTAAAACAACTTTAGAAAAAATATTTCATCTTTTAGAGGTTTAAAAACCAAAGTTAAAAACAACAAAACACATAGATTAAAATCAAGTTTGAAAATAACGAACTTTTAATATGCATACAAACTTCTATACTGTGTAAGACAGTTACATTAAAAGTTTGTATTTTTTTTAACTTATAGCGGCTCAATCAATAGCCAGCTCTTGTATTGTGTGTGACATTACATTTTAGCTATTTTTCAAAAAGTATTTAGCATAATAACATACTCCCTCCTTAAACATGAGGTTATTAGCCTAATAGATTCTTCCATGAGGTTTACACATGTATGTCCCTAATGATCAAACAATGCTCCAGTTCATACGATTGATGATTAAAGAATGTTCAAGTTTGTTACACATGAGAGCTCAAAGGTCCATTCATTGGTATCTGCAACAACTCTCGAGCTAATTAGCTCGTACATTTTGTAAACCTTTTCTGCATGCTTTCTTTTGTGCAGAAGAACAGGAAAAAAAATAAAAGGAAGAGAAGAGAAGGGGACATTATCCCGCAGGTTCACATGGTCCTCTGCTGCAAGCATCTGAATAAGTTGTGATCTGATCCTTTCTTCTTCCCCCCATCATGTGTTGTTGGCCCAACTGCCTTAGGTTTCACAGATGCTGTTGGGTAGCTAATAGCTTTGCCTCATCTTGAGGCATCCATGCAAAGCAAGCAAACCTCCCAACTAAGTGGTGGCCCCTGCAGATTTGCAGGCACCCTCACCTATAATTCAGGGGCAAATTGCAAGTGCATCTATATGCAAATCTCCTCACCCCTTTTTTCTCCCTGTTCATCCTGTCCATGTGGGGCCCACTCATCACCACAAATCATGTTAGTACTACTACATCCTAGATTTGGTGGGGGCATGATGTGATTACTGATTAGAGCTGCCACTTAACTCACTTATGACTGATTAGTGATGCCAACAACTATATGGCATTTTGTGTCATTTACTCAGCTTGTGACTGATTAGTGATGGCAACAGGCTGTGCACTATGCCGTTGTACCGTGTGTGATTAGCATGATGGTAATGTGTGTTGCTAATCAGTCGATCCATGCAAAGTCAATACTAAACCATTGGACAGGGAAGCTACAGGAAACATGATACTCCTATGGGATATTGCAATGGAACATAATATATGAGTATTAACCATGTGATGCTATCTGTTTCTTTTTATCAATGAATGTGTAACTATGTACAAATTGGCAAAATCTCAATGCAATATCTGATATTTTTCCCCGGCACCAACAGCCATCTCTCTCTCTCTCTCTCTCTCTCTAGCAAATCATGAGTCATCAATGGTCAAAACTAGTAGTACGTGTTTAAACCGTAAAGTTCTGATCAGTCAGAACTCCTTGAACTAACATGGGAATCACTTTTGATCATGACTATGGCAATGATTAAGCAGT
The DNA here is from genome assembly GCF_000147395.1 of Oryza glaberrima. Lineage (NCBI taxonomy): Eukaryota > Viridiplantae > Streptophyta > Magnoliopsida > Poales > Poaceae > Oryza > Oryza glaberrima. The sequence continues at coordinate 7,913,392 of NC_068331.1, read as the reverse complement.
AGTCTGAACTCTGAACGTTCTTACAATTATCCTAAATAATGATTAGCCAACAGTCAGTAGTTCTACTTCTTGCAATCATCCATAACGGGATGCTGTGACAGCCTATCGTTCACTGTTGGGTCCTCCTCAAAATATTCTTCCTTTTCTTTTTCTTTTTCACTTGGCCATTTAGATGGCATCATGCATGCCACTGTGTACTCTGCAACAGTGACTTGAAACCATATATAGTCCATTTATAACTATGATGACCATACATATATATTTAGTGGAAAATAATATGCCAATATGCCATGCAGATGCAGCCATCAAGCTGGCTTTTGTTACTGCAGAGTAACACCTAGGTTTAGCACATTTATGTGCTACAATGACACCGTCATTAAAGGTAGATTGACAGGGGATATGCTGATTAGGGAGTTTAGGCTATATATATAACAGGAGGGTTAGGTAAGGTACATATGCGTGCTAGCTTTTGGGAACCATAAGCTGAGGTCTCTTCCAAAAAGGAGGAAAAGATCGTAGTACTGTTCTTTTACCAACAAGAGAACGATTTGGTTTGCCAGTTAAAGATGGTTACCAGCAAAGTACGATCTTTAGTCGTCCTTGCTACCATGCCATTAATTTTTCTTGTTGGGTGTCCTACATTCTAGCACGGCCTGTTAGGTTGTGTGTCGTTCAATTCAGCTGCCTACAAGTCTCTTTGCAAGTCAGAAGTCCCACTCCAGTTACTTACATCCTCCATCCAAAAAAAGATAATTTCTAGAGATAAACTTGAGCTAGCATTTGTCCAAATTCATCTGCACAAGTTATTTTTTAGACAGAGGGAGTATAATGTAATATAATTTTTTAAACTGGCTATGTAAGTTTGTGTAGTTATATATCTAATTTAGCTTAATTATTATATTTGGAATGAGAGAATGTAAGTTGCTCTACTTTCTTCTTAGGACAAGTTAGGGTGTGTTTGGCACCCATTTTCTCAACCCCTCTCCCTCGTTTTCCACGCGCACGCTTTTCAAACCGCTAAACAGTGTGTTTTTTTTGCAAAAAGTTTCTATATGCAATTTGCTTAAAAAAATCAAATTAATCTATTTTTTTAAAAAAATAGCTAATACTTAATTAATCACGCGCTAATGGACCGCTCCGTTTTTCGTGTGGAGGGAATGAGTACCCATCCGGTAGATGCGAACACAGCTTTACTCTTCTTGAAATGGCGGTTCAGACGAAACACCACAATGCTCATGTATGCACTACTATAGAATGGGCTATCACTGCCGCCATACCATTGCTGATTTATTGTGAACAGGCAGTGATACTTTATCACTGCCGGTTCAATCTGTATCCCCAACCAAAACCGATGGTTCAAGCTATGAAACAACAGTGATCCGATCACCCGAAGGTGACGACGACAGTGCACTATTCAATAGCGGGAACGAGGGCATCAACTATGGCTGCTGCTTGACGACGGGGATAGCGGCGACAATGATGATGGCTGCTTGACGGCGATGACGAGGGTGGTTGCTTGACGGTGGCGATGACAAGGGCTCGTGGCTGCTTGACGGTGGGTATGAGGGTGGCTGCTCGATGGTAGGGATGAGGGACGCTACTTCAGGTATCTCTCCCTCTTCTACATCCAATTTGATGACACTGAGCAATGGATGTTTACTTCTGTTCTTGATGTGTGTGTATTTGTTGAGTTGTAAATTGAAGATTATCAGATATAATCTGTTGTTTTGGATGCACAGTTATTGTAATACAAGTTGTTATAGTAAATTGTTGTTGAATGTTGGATGTTGGTTTCTAGATGCAAATTGGTAGTGATCCCTCAGAGACAATAGTGCCGATGGAGCAACTGGTAGTGATAGCCCAAGATTATCACTATACACACTGTCGGATGAAAAACCGATAGTGATGCCATTTTTCAACCGAAAGTGATAGCCTGTTCTATAGTTGTGATGGCACCGTTCTAAAGAATAATAAGGGGTAGATTATCACCAAATATTTATGACATCCTTTCAAAAAATACGATTTCTCAAACAAGAATTCCTTCGTCAGTATTGCTTTTTTTTTTTGAGTAAATTACACTGGCGGTCCTTAAACTTGTAAGTAGGTTTCATCTAGATCCACGAACTTGCAAAGTGTGTATCGAAGTCCCTAAACTTGGTTTGTTGTATCATCCCGGTCCAAAGTCTCATTTGACCGTGGTCTTGCCTACGTGACATGACATGTAGATGACGACATGGCACATTATTATTATTCTTTCTTTTTTTTCTCCCTTCTTCCTCTTTCATTTCTCTCTTCTTCGGCCTCTTCGACACGGGGGAGCTCGAGGTGGCTCTAGTGGAGGAAGAAGATAAAATAATAGGAGGAAAAAGAAAAGGGGAAAGGAAAAAACGCCATGTCATCATCCACATGGCGTGCCACGTAGGTAAGGCCACGATCAAACGACGCTTTGGACCGTGGTGATACAATAAACCAAGTTTAGGGACATCGATGTGCGCTTTACAAGTTCGTGGACCTAAGTGAAACCTCACGACAAGTTTAAGAACCGCTAGTGCATTTTACTCTTTTTTTTCAAGAAAAACTTGCTGTAGGCAATTGTCCATGATCCATTGCATCGTTCAAAAAAAAAACCAGTCCATCTTCATAGTTAGAAATGGTGTTGGAGCTAGAGTTTACAAGACCGACAAAAAAAAAAGGACTTCCCAGACTAGCTCGAGACATAAACCGCTCAACTTTCCGATCAATTTTAAAACTATCCAAACTGAATATCAACTTTTTAGAAAATATGACTGGATTTTTTAGGAGTCAACGGCTTTCAACCGTTTTCATATATATATATATATAGAAAAAGGAGAAACCCGCCGACCCTGGTTTTTGCTCGGGAACAGTTTGGTAAAAATCCTAATCGGAGCTCAGGAGGAGAGAAGGAGAAAGCTAGGCCTGCAATTTGCATCAACACTAGGGGTGGTCCTGATCTAGTGATCTTGTTCATTCTGCCGTTGCACGCAACGGCAAACCGTTTTTTGTCGTTGGAGGTGGCCGTGGTCCTGAAGAGTACTGTATATACTGGCCAATTGGCCAACTGAGCCCGGCCAATTGATTGATCGATTTGGCGATTTTGGCATTGGAGAGCTAGTTCTTGTCAGGCGTGTTACCATGAACTCAGTGTGCCCTTTTACCTCGGCGTGCATAAATGTTGTGTTTGCTTGTTACCACTTACTATTACGTTTCAGCTACTTCACTGAATTATATATTATAGTGGAATACTTGTTCCAAGCATTTGTATATCTTACTTTCTTTAATATTTAATATATTTCTATAATAAAATAGATAATCCAAAATAATCTGGTGAATAATCTATTTCAAATGGACACATTTTTTCTCTACTGCTATGCTATTCTTGTTGGACGTGTCACCGTGAACTCGAGGGGTGCCTTGGATGAAGGGTGGTGCTTTGCCTGGTGTAAAAGATCCAATATTGACAGGCTGAACATTTTGGCTTGATCGAATTGTTGTGCCATTCACATGGACCATGGCTGGTACCAATTTGTTACAATTTGGTGAAAAAAATAACTGGAGTAGTTATATTAGGTAATATGCGATGTCAATGTGCGAGCACGTGGTTGTGTGCATTTTATGCAGAGATCAGGGGTGGGCTCAGTTGGAATATGCTCCCATTTATTTGGAGCATATCCCTGGGGATTTTCATTTTTAATACTTTATTTTTCTTGATTATTTTGTTTTAATTAATCCATGATCTAAGTTTTTTACTTCCGTACACAATATTTTTACTTGAATAAATTACACTTGCAGCACATGAAATAGTAGGTGCACAAATATATATATCTTTGCAAATACTAGTTCTGGTATAATAACTTAAGTCTGTACAAGCCTCGCCAAAACAGACGACACAAGCAAAATTTGATCCCCACGCTCCGACGCGGCACGAACCAACGACACTTGTGCACGCCAGCTGTTGTTTGTAGTTTCGCAGAAAATCCTGATTATTATTATTATTATTATTATTATTATTATTATTATTATTATTATTATTATTATTATTATTATTATTATTATTATTATTTTGCCATCGAGGTCTTTGTCTTCCAATATCCTAGCGGCGTAATTTAGATTGGGAAATTGGGCTTAAACGACTGCAATAAGAAGGTTCTCAAGAAGAAATCAAGGTTGCAGGATGATGTTGGTGTGTATGAATTATGGGAGAATATTGTGTGTAATTATTATTCGCAAATATTTATATGAGGACAATTGCAATAGCTTTCTGCAAAAACAGAAGTTGACGGATCACATTACTATAGGCATCCACTAATTTTCCAAGATTTAGACTAACAAGGAAAAACAATTAAAAATTCCTAACCATGAAAATAAACTTTAAAATACAAACTTTTGATGTAATTGGAGTGTCTAAAGAATATGAAAATTAAAAAGAAGTTTTCAGGAGTTACTTGTACTAAGGAATGACAGAGATAGTCCTGGTCTTGAAATGAACATTAATTGGATCAATTATATAGAGGATCAAAATTTCTCAAGTCATGAAATAAATTATCTCTGTCAGAAACATGAAAATTAAATGAACTTTTGAACATCTAATTTCTCTATATTTTCTCTGGAAAATAGGACCTCCAAAACAAGGAAATAAGCGTAAGCTTCCATGTCAAGCGCATCATGTTAGATCAATTTTACTTGTGTGGATTATTTTGGTCTAGGTTCATATGGACTAGCCAAAGTTATCTCACATGTTGTTATACCTATTTGTACCCACCATGTAAGTTCATGTGCGGTGCGAGTGATTTACTTTTTTTTTTACTTTATTTCAACTGCATTCATAGATATACCTTTTTCACATATTTTCATTCTTGTTCTTTTTGTTCATGTATTATTTTTCTTTTCATAATCGGTCCATTAGATTTTTAATTTCTAAGAATCAATATTCTTTGTTTCAATTTCTCTTTATTATTTTTCAAAGGAAAAAACAGATTTGCCACTTTTTGTTTGTCTCTCTTTATTCTTTCAAAATTATAAATGCAATGGACCACAAGGAACGAGAATAGGAAAAAAAGAAGGAATGATTTTCACACGAGAAATACAAGAATAACTTTTTGGATAGGTCATAGCAAAAGCACTTAGAAGAGAGGAAGACTCAAAAAGAAAATTTCAAGTGTGAGGTTTGGATGCCATGTCAAATTTTCTCCAAAACTCCTATTTGTTGGGTATCCCGTAGGATTTTACAGTAACCATGACAAAAACACAAAATCAATGAACAAGGAGTCAAGGAGAGAAGGGCATATGTTTACTTTCCTCCAAAATTCTGAAATAACTATTTCATACAGATTTTAGAGAAATTTTGTAGATATTATATTGCTAAGTTCCAAACAACCCCACTGCTAGGGGAAACGAAGCGGATTCAGAAGGATAGTGGCCATATTATATCCTAAACTACATTTTTAGGTGGATTTGGAACGGGTGCGGATAGTGTACGAATACAAAGAGGATTGTTTCGGATGTCGAAAATGGCATGGACTCAGTTTGAAAATGAATTAAAATTTGTTGAATGTTACATGTGTATGCAATTAATACACTATTAAATAAGCAAGAGAACATACAACAATATAATAATCAACAAATGATCCATCATAATAAGTAAATGTTCTAAACAATATGCATACATTATGTCCATAATATAAAATGCAGCTATGCAAGTGTGAGATGAGATGGTGAGAGCCATGGACTAAAGAGTCTAGGTTAATTGATAAATTAGACCATTGAATGGGCTAGCTCATGTTTTATGTAATTACGTGGAATGACAAATCCAGATTATGTGGCAAACGACCTATCGGACGATCTGATAGAAATATCGATCCGATAGAAATATTGGATAATTTGTCGGATTTTAGAGATATCATATCCGCATACGAATCTACACCCTACTATACCGCATTCACATCTATATTTGTCAGATTCCTATAAACCCACACAATATCCTCGTTTTTCGGACGGATTCAGAGCGGATTGTATATTATTCGATTCATTTTTACCCCTATCCACCACATAAATGTATTACATTGATACTTTAGAATTCAAACTCCAACTTTTTCGTTCAAACCATATAACCTAGTTTCTCTATTTCAACGAAAGTAATAGCCGTGCTACTATTTTAAAGGGGCAATTGTGCATTTGATCCTGTTTTGATCTCTAACTACCAAATTGACCCTACTTTTTTTAGTTTGCTTATTTGACCCTCCTTTTCAAAATTAAAGATACAGTATGACCCTATTCTATAAGGGCATCTAACGGTGTTAACTGAGCACAAAATATCCCTTCTGCCCTTACTAATTTGACCCTATTACATATGGGACCCACCCGTCAGTTCTCTCTTCTCTCTTCTCTCTTATCTCTTCTCTCTCCTCCACAGCTCCACTCAGGGAGAAGGCGGCGAGCGTCGAGCCGGTGCTGGCCGGCAGCTGTGGAGCACCGTCGCCACCGAGCCGTCCACTCCTTGCCGCCGCGGAGCCGTCGTCGTCCTCATCGGATCCAACCGTCACTGCTCCAACGCCGGGCTCGCCGCCTTCCTTCCTCCCCGTACGCCGGCGGCGCCTCCTCTTCCCTCCGTGCTCTGGCCGCCACCACCGCCCCTTGCCGGATCCAGGAGCTCGAGCTCCACCGCCGGGCATGCCGGCTTCCTTCCTCCGCGCACCGGCGGCGCCTCCTCTTCCCTCCGCGCGCTGGCCACCGCCGCCCCCGACGTCACGCGCCCTCCCATCGTGCGCTGTCAAAGCCACTAGGGATTCACCGTCACGACTGGGCGCCGGCGCGGATCCCCTCCATGAGCGGGCGCCGGCGCGGGTCAGCTTCATGCCGACCGCGCCTCCTCAGAGCGCCGCCGCCTCACACTCCCACGCCGTCGCTGCACCCTCAGACGCCACCGCCGCCGCAACACGTACGAGAGAGAGAGGCGTGGATAGGATTGAGTGATTAGGGGTTTCTAAGGGTATTCTAGGCATTATGAATATTAATTATTTTTTTTAAAAAAAGATCAAACCCTAACGGAGTAATGGAAACAACGTCTAACGAGAGCTTCGTTTTTGAAAAGGAGGGTCAAATAAACAAACTGCAAAAAGTATGGTCAATTTGGTAGTTATAGTTTAAACAGGGTCAAATAAGCAATTGTCTCAAAATAGTATGATTCTACGAGGTAGCCCTTACATGTCAGAAACACATTAATAACTCGGCAAATACTTTGAAATTTCAAACTCATCTTTTAAACAATGTAACCAGCAAGTTTGTTCATTTCCATGTATTAGTCGATCCATTATTTTCAAATAGTACGAATTTATTAGCTAGTAGTACTTAACAAGTCCAAATCACATACATCTCTCTCTCTCTAAAAAAAACGTCCAAATCACACTCATCCTTCCATACTGTATAAATACTTTGAAATTCTAATATAGCTTCTTTCTCAAACCACATAATCAACAACTACTATGTAACAGGGTTTTCAATTTCGATTTCGGCTAAAATTTAAGCATTTTTGGCTTAAATTTTCTAAAATTTTAACACAGTTTAACTGAATTTGACTAAATTCACAATAATTTGAGAAAAACCAAAAATTTTGATCAATATATTGACTTGCCGGGGGAGTCCCTACTACGTAGGTTTGTTTGCAAAGCTTTTATAACTTAATATTATGAGAAGTACCTTATTGACAGTAAACTTCTGAGTAGTAGTAGTATTAAAGGAAAACCTAAATTTTCAACTTCTAATTTATTGTTTATTTTCTTAAATTCTATAAATACATATTATTATAATCTAGGTAAGAATCAAAACTGCTCTGATTTCATCAGAAGAAGCCGTAGCTGTTAAAAATTCACCAAACATGCCCGTGGTATTCCATTGTACGGAGTACTATCGAACTACTACTATTTGTTCCAGATAGTACATCATTACTACGGTAAACATCGTACTGTACAATGTTAGAACCACAGTAATAATAGCCCTCTAAGCTCCAAGCTTAACATAATCCAAAAAGAGCCCCCCCCTATCTCCCCTACCCCTTTTAAAACGCGCCATTTACGAGCAAGACAGCCGCAACTACTAAAAGCAAAAGAAAAAAAAAAACACGCACAGCCGCAAGCACAGTGAGGCTGAGGCAAGCGGAGCGCGGCGGAGCTAGGGTTTGCCTCGCCCCGATCCGGCGGTGCGCGGCGGCGGAGTCCGCCGAGGTCGGCGGCCGCGTCGGAGCCCCCCCGCGGCGCGGTTGGTGGGGTGGGGGGGGGGGGAGCGGATTTGGGTGCTGGGGGTTGGGGCCGGGCGCGGCCCGGGGAGGGGGCTCAGATCTGGGGATGGCCGACGGGGTGGAGGAGGGGAATGCGGTGGCGCCCAGGGGCCCCGCGCGGCGGAGGGGCACCGTGCGGGCCAGCCTCGACGCCGACGAGTTCATCGCGCTGATGCACGGCTCGGATCCCGTCAGGGTGGAGCTCACCCGCCTCGAGAACGAGCTGAGGGGTGAGCTGATCTGCTCCTGCTGTTCGTTTCGGTGATTTTGTCCAGGGATTTGTTTGTGGAAGAGGAGGCTTGATTTTCTTTTGATTTTTTTTTTGGGTATGGCTTCGTGGTGTTAGACAAGGAGAGGGAGCTCGGGGAGGCGCAGACGGAGATACGCGCGCTACGGCTGTCGGAGAGGGCGCGGGAGAAGGCCGTGGAGGAGGTAATTGCCGTCAGCTTCGTCCTGGATTTCGTGGTTCAACGATATGCTTTTCCTGTTTATTTATTTGTTTTTCCTGAAATGGCAATTTCCTTTGCATTGAGGTAGTGTCAAATTTGGTGCTCGTGGAGCGAGAATGGTAGTGTGCTGATTCAAGCTTTGGTGTGGTGTTGTTATGTTCTAGTTCTTGCATTTTTTGGAACCTTCAATGTTGTACAATGCAAACCAAAGCTTTTAGTGGGTGAATGGATTGGGTTGCTTCTATCTGTTCAGTTGTTCAGTATGGCAGGATTGACGCTTGAGCTAAGTCCTATGGCCAACTGTAGGATAGGAGGGGTCTGACCTACATCTATCCAAATATATGTTAACTTCACAAGGCCAAATAGGTTGCTGTTGGCTAACTTATGATTGTAGTGTTCCTTGTGGTTATTTCCCCATCCGTGACCTCTGCTGTTTTGGAAACATAAAACTGCTAAACTTAGTCATTTTATCTGTAAGCAATGCCTAATATACTCTATCTATATTTATTTGGCACCCATATTTGATAGCAAAATATTTATTAAATTGAGGTAAATATGCTTGTCTTGTCTTGTCGTCATGGCCCATGAAACAGAAACCTGTATTGTGGTTTTTCTGGCATTGTTAATTACTTCTGTGATATTTATATATATCCCATTATATTACATGTTTATTGGGTCTCATGTTTCCATGGTACTTCTGTATCTTATACCATTGTAACCTGATTGCCATGACAAAGAACACCTGATGCATGCATTTGTTTTTCAGCATTGTCATGTACTTGTAAGATATTTTTGAACCCCCACTGTAGGTGTCACAATTTGGATTTCGATGCATATGTAGTTATGTTTCTTGTAAGTTTAAGCAGCCTGTTTGGCAACCTCAATCCAGGCTAGTCCTCAGTGCTAGCAATTCAATCTTAAATTCCAAAAACTTTATAATCAATTAGTTGAATTGATCTTGTACCTGCCCCAACTCACCTTTTTCTTTGAATACCAAGTCTCTCATTGTTGCTTGACTTTGTTCAATGCCATTCATCAGGTTGCATGATGCTCGTGGCTTGTACCGATTACTTTTGTCTTCTTTAATTGATCGATGAACTGAGATGGCATGGGTTCTTTATTCAATCTTGCTTATCTGTGAATTTTTGGATTATGATTGAACATGTTTTTAGTGGTGAACCTTTTATTATGATTTAGCCTGTGAGATCGTGCAAGTAGTCTAAACAATTGCCAGCGTTACTCTCCTGTCATCAAAATGCTTCAAATTTGAGCATAGGAAGAAATAAAACACTCAAGGAAAAAAACCCAAGAAGAATCACATGTGAACTTAATTATCTTGCTGTTTCATGCAAGATACAATGCTGATCACGTTTAATTCTTATCCTTCTAGCTGTAAATGTATTTACATATGATTATTTATTATGTTTTTAACATTATTGTGATATTGTGATGACAGCTTACAGATGAGTTGGAGAAGATGTTTGAGAAACTCAAGTTGACAGAATCACTCCTTGACAGCAAAGTATATATCTTATAATTTGTGTTTATCTGTATCCGTTGTCTCTGTTTTAGCTGATCTTTTCTTTAACAATGATAAAAACAAATGCAGAATCTAGAAGTCAAGAAGATTAATGATGAGAAAAAGGCTGCAATGGCTGCTCAGTTTGCAGCAGAAGCGACTTTGCGGAGAGTACATGCAGCCCAAAAGGATGATGACATGCCACCAATTGAAGCCATTCTCGCACCGCTTGAAGCTGAGCTAAAGCTTGCTCGGCAAGAGGTGAAACTTTGTTCACCCATCCCCCATTTTCTATCATTTTGTTTGTGTGGTTTAATTTCTTATGCTTTCCTAACAGTTACTGATTATTTTCATCCTCTGGTTTGCCTAAACGGCTAATTAGTTGCCTTAGTTTCTTTTCATTGGTTTGTGTATTTTCTATGATCAAATAAGATGACCAGTTAACTTGGTTCACTTTAGATTGCAAAACTACAAGATGACAATCGAGCTCTGGATCGTCTAACAAAACAAAAGGAGGCAGCACTACTAGATGCAGAAAGGACTGTGGAAATAGCAATGGCAAAAGCTGCTATGGTTGATGACTTACAAAACAAGAACCAAGAGTTGATGAAGCAAATAGAGATCTGTCATGTATGTACTGTGTTCCTAGTTGTAGGATAAATTTACTTGGACATGCCTGTGGAACTACACAAGTGCTCAATTGTTTGCTTTATGCATTGCAGGAAGAAAATAAAATATTGGACAAGTTACAACGCCAAAAGGTTGCAGAAGTTAAAAAACTTAGCCTAACCGTGAAAGAACTGGAAGAGGCTGTTCTTCGAGGTGGCGCAACTGCTAATGTAGTTAGAGATTACCAGCGCCAAGTTCAGGAAGTGAATGTAACAACCTATTCTTTGACTATTGCATATGTCATCATGTCTTCATGAGCTCTTCTCCCCTTCTATAGGAACAGTTCACTCATGCTTATTTAATATTTATGATCATTACCAGGACCAAAAAAAGACACTTGAATGTGAACTTGCTCGTGCAAAAGTTACAGCAAACAGGGTTGCTGTTGTGGTTGCCAACGAGTGGAAAGATTCTAATGACAAAGTCATGCCAGTTAAACAGTGGCTTGAAGAGCGCAGATTCCTGCAGGTTGGATGATCTCACATTATGTCTTCTCTTTGTTGGAGTACATGCACTTCTATGAATTTTATTGACTAAGTTTGCTGGCCCCTTTCTGAATACTATTTTTCGAATGGCATTCTGCAATAACTTTTCTTTTAAAAATATTTTGACAGGGTGAAATGCAACAACTTCGTGATAAGCTTGCTGTCGCAGAGCGGACAGCAAGATCTGAGGCCCAATTAAAGGTGCACTGATACTTATATTGAAATGTAGCTTGAGCTAAATCTTTGTTGAATGAGTTATTCTAGATGAGCTGAATTTTGGAATTCTATATGTGCTCAGGAAAAATATCAGTTACGCCTGAAGGTTTTAGAAGATGGACTGAGAGGGCCACCAAGTGGCTCTAGTCGTCTGCCTACCGAGGGAAAGAGCTTCAGCAATGGCCCTTCTCGTCGGTTATCACTCGGCGGGGCTGATAATATGTCTAAATTGTCTCCAAATGGTTTATTAGCAAGGAGATCTCCATCTTTTCATTCAAGATCCTCTCTTTCTTCTAGCAGCAGCTTGGTCCTAAAGCATGCTAAAGGCACTTCAAAGTCGTTTGATGGTGGTACGAGGTCATTAGACAGGAGCAAGATTAATGGGAATGGAGCTCATTTACTTAACCGTTCTACTGATGCTGTCAGAGATTGTGAAACTAATGATAGTTGGAAAGGAAATGCAGATGAGGGAACCATTGAAAATACAAATAGCAACACTGACGAGAGTAATAAAGAAACTGCAAATAACAAGTCAGCTGAGATGGTATCTGGTTTTCTTTATGATATGTTGCAGAAGGAGGTAATTTCTTTGAGAAAGGCATGCCATGAAAAAGATCAGAGTCTAAAAGATAAAGATGATGCGATTGAGGTATGGAAATATTTTGCTTATTTGTTGCACTGAGTTCATAGGAAGCTCGATATTAGAAAATTTACCTGTTTCTTCTTGTCCTACAGATGCTTGCTAAGAAAGTAGATACCTTAACTAAAGCTATGGAAGTAGAGGCGAAAAAAATGAGGCGGGAGGTTGCTGCCATGGAGAAAGAAGTTGCAGCTATGCGTGTTGATAAGGAACAAGAAGTCAAAGCCAGGCGGCTTGGTAGTTCTAAAGGGACTGGAAGTTCTCAAGTGCTTTCTGGAAGGTACATCTTCAAGTGCTGAAGAGTTTTATTGAATTTGATATTTTTATTACCGTCAAGTTCTTAAGGGCACATTTAGAATGTTGGTTGATCATTAGTAGCAAAAAGATGGTATAAAATCTAGGATAAAATTGACTACAAGTTGTGGCGTACCATTTTGTCTTCAAAATCTCTCTGCTAGCCATGGATGTTACTTTTTAATTTTAATATGCTGCACACTCGCATTTGAATGTTTTATGCCCAGATTTGCTGCTAGTGGTTAGTTCTCTGACACCACACATTTGCTTAGTAGTTATATCCCATTATTTTGTCAATATGTGGAGAAGTACACTTAAAATTTGGATATATTTTCTTTGAAACATACCATTTTGCAAATTTCTCATACTGGTGATGGTTATTTGGTCTTTGACCAAGTAACATTAAGATAACATAGACCCAACTTTAGGCTGTTAACTTCACCTTTCCTGAGATTGTATCTTCATATATGGATCTCTTATTCACTTTGGATCTTCTTGCCAGCCGGAGCTCATCACGAAGTGGGCTTACTCGCAACTACCAATGACAGCGGCACTAACACCAGGCGGCATTCATCGATACGTTCCATTTCCATTTCACCCTGTATTTGTTCCATTCACTTCCCTATTGATTTTGTGACCAAGATCCTAGCACCTGCGATGTGATACCTAGATTGGGGAAAAGAGTAGGCTCGGGTCTGATCTGACGCGATTGCTATTGCACCGTGGAGGAATCGGTCTTTTGCAGAGGCGAGGCCCTAATCCCAGTGTGGTCTGGTGCCCCCTCTCTTTGTCAAGCAGTGCAGCGCATCTGGTGATGTATAGGCTGGGCGATCTCTGCGCCTTCTCCCATCTGTTAAAATTTATGTAGCTTAGCGTGTTTGTTTGGTTCTGCTTCTGCACGCCCATCATCGCCCAGGTTGTGAATATCGTTGTTCTCACATGATTATTATTGCCTTTTCCGTTCTGTTATGTTCGGTTTGCTCTGATTCGGGTTGGATGATTGTTTCATCCCATTTGCTTTGCTGTGTGCCTGTGTTCATTGTTGTTCGTTGACAGCTACCGCCTACCGGCCTATGCGAATGTGGTTTATCGACAGAGCAACTGATTGATTTTCTCTCATTGATTATTTTTATTTTTAAGTGGATGGAGTAGCATAATATTAGTAAACGTGATGGTCGCTGGCAGAAATGAAGTCAAAATAGGAATTCGGTAATAAAAAAAAAGAAGGGGCAATTTTGTTTTTACCTTTACTTTGATGTCCAAAGTTGATTTTGCCCTAGTTTTTTAGGGTTTACGTTTTTGCCTCTGCTTTTTTTAAATGAAGATTAATTTTACCCCTACTTTGGATGGACAGGTTAATGGTGTTAAATCTTAGGCAAAAAGACATCCATACCCTTTGTGTTGTTGCACAGATCTGTTTTTGTTCATCGAGTGTGTATTTGCACATATTATGTACCTGCATCTAGCAATTTTCACCAACTACTACAAATATGACAAATTTGATGGAATATAAACAAAATGTTTCAAAATTTGACGTACTTTTACCACGAAACTGATAAAATTTGAACAAAAAATTGATAGAATTTGGGCACAATTTTGACACATCTTTTGCACAATTAGAAGTCATATAGCAAGCTGCAAACATCAAAAAGTCAACCAAATCCATATCACAAACTCTAGCAAATTCTCCTCTGCCGGTTGCTGCCAGTACATAGCTAAGACGTGTCGAGCCTCTGTCGTCGCGTCCTAGGCAGGCCACCACCGTCGCTTCCACCCTGCGCCGAGTCGCCACCGCCTGACCTGCTCGCCGCTGCCGTCGCTTCCTCCTTGCATGGAGTTGCCACCGTTGTCGCCTCCTCCCTGTGCCACGCCGCCGCCGTCGCCACCATCACCTCCTCCCCGCGCGGAGCTACCGCCGCCTCCAAGCCCCCTCCACCCCTCCCCCCAACGCCGCCTAGCACGCGCCTCCAGCTCGGCGGTAGGAGGGGTTTACGCCTGGCCAATGCCCGCACGTCGCCGTCGCCAGGAAGCCGCGCGCTCACCGCCGCCTGCCCCGTCGCTGGATGGGATTCTTCCAGGAGGGAGCCTGTGTGCGCAAGTGCCTGGAACTGAAGGGTTTTCTCTACTTGATATTTCACATGGTTAAAAAAGCCAATCAACAATTCAAAAACAAATCTTTATTTTCTCTATTTCTTTACTGCTATACACCTGGTCCCACCCACTTCCGTCTATACTAGGGTAAATGCCTCTTTCGGTTAAAAAAATAGGGGAAAAAAACGAGAAGCCTAAAGTGTAGGGGTAAAATCAGTATTGGACATCAAAATAGGGGTAGAAACGCAATTGTCACGGAAAAAGAACCGACGATAGTGAGGCCTACAAAAAACAAGCTGGGATGCTCATCATCCTCGGTCAAATAAGGCAAACAAATTCGGCCCGCTTAGTTCATGAATTCATTTCAATTAACCCATGAATTAATTAGGCCCACAAAAATCTCATCACGAGTCCATAAATGAATTTGGTTTTCGGTAACTACTGAATAAATATGATCCAATTATTTCCCATCAACGAATTTAGCCCACTCAATTTAGGCCACTCAATTATCATACTCTCTCCGTTTCACAATGTAAGTTATTCTAGCATTTTTCACATTCATAGTGATGTTAATGAAATCTATGTCTATGTCTGTCTAGATTTATTAACATCACTATTAATATGAGAAATACTAGCATGACTTATATTGTGAAACGGAGGAAGTAACAAATTTAGCCCACTAGTGAATGGCCACTGAATTTACATCAATGATTAGGCCCACTATTAAATTTGTCCTATCTACTACCCCTCGACGATTTTGGCCCACCAATGCATTTAGCCCAGTCCAGCAGATAATTTGGCCCACCAAATTCCCATAAACAAATTCGATCCACGAGCTAATTTGGCCCGTCAACCAGAGTAAATTCGGCCTACTCAATTCCCGTTAATGAATTCGGCCCACTACATTTTTCACTCGCCTTTTACCTCGTGGATGAATTTGGCCCGTAGTTGAATTCGGCCTAGTTAATTCCGGTCAACGAATTCATCCCACTAATTGATTTGGCCTACCTTATTGCCCGTAAAGTAATACAACCACGAGTAAATTTCGCCCACTTAAAATCCACCAGTGAATTACGCCCACAATTTAACTTGGAATAAGTTCACCGGAGGTCCCTTAACTTAACCGCGAGATTTTTTTAGTCCCTTAACCACAAAACCAGAAATATATACCCCCTAAACTTATACAAACCGTGCACTTAAGGTCCTATGGCAGTACATATAGGTGGTTTCGCTGACGTGACATCCTACTCAGCAAAAAGAAATTAAAAAAATACGTGGGACCCACATGTCAGCTTCACATTCCTTTTTCTTCTCTTTTCTTCTCCCCCTCCTCTTTTCTTTCTTCACTCTTCTCTTCATCTTCAGTGAGGCCGGCGCCTGGCCGGCGGCCGGAGCGGCGAAGGGCGGCGTCAGGCGAGCGCAGCGGCGGGCCCGCGCCGGCTAGGAGGACGACGAACTGTCCCTGCTGCTGCGTTGCAGCGTGCGGCCGGTGGCGGACTGAAGTCCGGCAAGGGCGCCCACCGCAGCGAGAACATCTTCTGGGAGACCACCATGGAGTCCACCAACTTCCTCGACGACGACAACTCCTGCTGCGCCGGCGGCGGCGACGGTGATTACCACTACCTCGACGCCTGCTTCCTCTGCAAGCGCGACATCACTTCAACCGCCACATCTTCTTGTGCAAGTACGTACCACGATCTTAATTAATTTTCTCTCGTTGAATCTCATGCATATATATTTGCTTGATTGATTCTTCGATTATTCAGTGATTCATTGATTTGATTGCATATGTGTTGTTTGTGCAGGGGGAACGCGGCGTTCTGCAGTGACGACTGCAGGCAGGACCAGATGGACATGGACTCCGCGCTCGCCGCCGTCAAGCGCTGCCACCGCACGCTGCAACGCAGCAGCCGGGACAGGTCGTCGTCCTCCTCGTCGGCGCCGGCGGCGGCACAGTGCGCCTTGTCTGGCTAGCTGGCTAGCTACTACCAAGCCGTTCGTTGTACAGTCACAGCGGCGGAGCGGTGATGGGCGGCAGCGGGCCTGCACCTCCTCCGCATGAAGTCCGGCAAGGGCGCCTGCCGCCGTCACGCTCTTCCGCTCGCCCGCCGCCGCCCATCGTCGCTCTGCCCCGCATCCCGGCGCCGCTCCGCTGCCGCGCAGGCCCGCCGCCGTCCATTGCCGGCCTCCCTCACTGAAGAAGAACAGAAGAGAGAAGAGAGAAAATATAAGAGAATGAATGTGCAGTTGATAGGTGGGCCCCACATATTTTTTTAAATTTTTTTCGCTGACTAGGATGCTACGTCGGCAAAACTATCAATATATACTGCCGTAGGACCTTAAGTGCACGGTTTGTGTGAGTTTAGGGGTATACATTTCTGGTTTTGTGGTTAAGGGACCTCGAAAAATCTCGCTGTTAAGTTGAGGGGCCTCTGGTGAACTTATTCCATTTAACTTAGGCCATGTACAACGAATTCTCACCACGATTGAATTTAGCCCACGTAATTTCCGTAGAAAAATTCAGACCTCGGGCGAATTTGGCCCGTTAAATATCCGTCGACGAATTCAATCCACAACAAAACTCAGCCCAGTTTATTCCACGTGAAAGAATCCGGCCCATAAACATGGAAGCCCATCCGAGCCCACGGCCTACTCACCCACGCGGCCCAAAGCCCACTATCCAGGAAACGCCACGCCGATGCCACCGACATTCCGCCGCGGCGTCCTTGCTCGATCGCTCACTTTCTCCATCGTTGACGGGCTTCTCCTCCTCCTCCTCCTCCTCTCCCCCCTCGTCGCCGCCGTAGCCGGGGGGCGCCGCGGCGAAGCCGCCGATGCGGCCGGGTCCAGCCGCGGACGCCGCCTTCGTCGATCCACGCCGCGCCGTTGGTAGGTACGCCCTGTTTATCTGCCTCTCCTCGCCGCGGGCGCGCGTACGGTTGGGCTGGGGAATGGGGAACGAGCAGCTCACACCCAGGGGCTCCTCGGAAGCAATGCGAGGGTGCCGAATGGACCAAATCTTAGGGCCGATTTGTATCTCTCGTCGCAATGAGTAGAGCGATTCGGTTATCTGAGTTCTAAGGTGGTACGTTTTGGCAGGTTGACTTTTTTTTTTTTTTTGGCATAAGGGAAATGATAGAACAAAGCATACATTAGATTCGACCATGCCGTAAGCAAAGCATGCATTCCATCATGTAATTTACGAGTTTCTACGCAGTGTTAAGCCACATCATAAATCAAAAACAAATTGTGAAGATATCGGCTGGTGCTTAGTGTGTATTGGCGGATGAGCTCCGGGCTAATTGCCACTGACTGTGGCGAGGTGCATATATGCTGCTATGGGCTTCGATCTATTGGTTTCAACAGTTGTTAAGTATGCGCGCCACATGAGCTGTTGGATTTCTTGGACGGTGGATAAGTGATGACTGCACGTTCGTGACTTCAAGGGGTGAAGGCAGACGATCCGACTCCATAAGGGAAATGATAGGGTGAATTGGAATTTCACTTTGCCTGCATGTGATATGCGATGTAGTTAGTTCTCTGATAGATTTTTATTTTAAGGATCTCATGAGTCGTTAACCTTCACATGGTAGTAGTATATATAGTTTTGGTCTATGTGGTTATAATTTGACGCTTTTGAGGCTTTTTTTTTAAAAAAGACAAATCTTCCAAAAAAAAATTTCCAACAATGTCTTCTGCTGATTATATAGATTTCAGGAAAGTAGGAAATTTTTCCTTGTATGATACTTCCTCCGTTTCACAATGTAAGACTTTCTAGTATTGTTCACATTCATATAGATGCTAATGAATCTTTATATATAATAATATCTTGATTCATTAGCATCTATATGAATGTGGATAATGCTAGAAAGTGTTACATTGTGAAACGGAGGGAGTAAATACATAGGATGATGTTACATTGTTACTGTTATTTGGTCAAGCTAATTTAGCTTTATTATAGCATTGTTACATTATAAATTCAACTGTCTGTTTATACTCTTTATTTTTCTAAAGAGTATGTTACTATTTGTTTATCAGGAAGAACATGCTATGTGTTTGAGCAAAGATTTTCTGAATTAGTCGTCTCCTGCAGCAGGCTATTAGGTTATTAGTGCAAGACAACTTCCTAGTTCATTTTGTAAATTGCAACTCTTTGCACAAATAGTCAAATAGTCTCCACTCTCCAGTGGCTATTGACCAATCACCATGGAGACCCCGACAAATCTCACCAACACAATATCTGCAGTTCACCTGTTAAAAATCAATGGATATTCAGTAACCAGAGCACTTGGTTGTTCAGAGTATATCTCGTCGAGGAGATTGGCTGCAGGTGGATATGATTGGGAAGTTCTTTACTATCCACGCTATTATGAGCATGGCGTGTACTGGATAGCACTTCGACTTATGTTTATGAGCAAGGAATGTAAGCATGAGGTGAAGGCAGCTCTTAAATGTCAGTTAGTACATGAGGCACAAATTTATCTGCCATCCGGAAGTAAAAGTGTATCCTCTAAATATACAGGGCAACGAGATTGCGGGCCAGCGCTCCTGCTTGTAAAACAAGATGATTTGCCAGGATCCAATTATTTCATCGGGGATTCCTTTGTTGTGGAGTGCACCATCACTGTGTTAAGAGAGCCACAGGAAGCTGTGACTAATGTTTCTCCAAATGTTTCCAATCCATGCTGTGACTTGCAAATGCACCTTGGTGAACTCTTGCTGAGTGAAAAGGGGGCAGATGTCACGTTTGTTGTTGCAGGTGAATCTTTCTTGGCACACAAGATCATCCTCGCTGCTAGATCCCCTGTCTTCATGGCTGAGTTCTTTGGACCCATGAAGGAGAGTAGCTCACAGTGTGTGGAGATCAAGGACATGGAGGCATCAGTCTTCAAGGCCATGCTTCATTTCATTTACACTGGTACATCACCGGAGCTTGATCAGCAGCATGTCATCAGTGACTCGGAGCAGTACATCACAACAATGACACAGCATTTGCTTGTTGCTGCAGACAGGTATGGATTGGACAGGCTCAAACTGATCTGCCAAGATAGGCTCCACGATGACATCAATGTGGAGACTGTTGCGACAACTTTGGCTTTCGCAGAGCAGCATAGCTGTACACAGCTGAAGGACAGGTGCATCGAGTTCATCATCTCTTCTCGTGCAAATCTTGATGCTGTTATGGCAACGGAGGGTTATAAGCTTGTGATAGCAAGCTGCCCGTCGGTTCTAAGTACCCTTCTGAGGGCAGCGGTTGGGAGATAGAAAGTGCTAAATAGCTGAAGATTTACCACTACAAGGAAAGCAGGAATACTGGTTGGAAATGCAATTTCCAAGGGGCACTCCTGCAAATTATTAAAGGGAAGTACTGCTCACCAAAAGGCAGTCTTTCGTAACCTATATTCAATAGGAAAAATGAGAAATTAATGGGAAAAATGTACAGCAATAATAAAATTCAAGTGACAGTATATACCATAGAAGTGCATTAAGGTCCCTGCAAAAACAAAAGAAAAAGAAGTGCCTCAAGGAACTCCGGGAAAACAGAAGAAGAGGATGGTCCATGAGCAACCTATGATTTGAGAAACAAAACCAGTTAGTATGTTCTTATTTCTAGGGAACCATAATAGCATTTCTTTACTTACATAAGAATTGAGTTTGTGCATTAGGCTTGTTCACTGTGTACTCCAGCCACTGTATCCGAGTTCCTTGTTGTTGACAACATTTGTGACTACCTCATGAGTAATATCATGTACTTGCTGATGTGTGTACAGTGACTGTCTCCCATTGTTTAGGATGTTGCAGGATGGTGCACATGTTGAATCAACCCGATCTCTATCTATATTTGGTGTGATGCGTTTGAGGTTTGGGATTTATGGATCCTATTGATGTAATATAAAATAAATGTATGTGCCAATCTCACATGCATATTGTGACATCCATTGCATTTCGCTTCATGGCATGTTGTTTTGGTCCTGAGTAACGAAGGAAAATTACATATGCCAATCTCAAGAGTAACAGAAAAAATTGTACCCCTCTATCTCAAAATATATCAACCTAATACTGGGGTGGTGTTTGAATCTCATGAAGATGAAGATAAAGATTAAGTTTTTCACGCAAAACGAGGTGGTAATAACGTGTGATTAATTGAGTTTTAATTACTACAAACTTGAAAAATGGATTAATCTGATATTTTAGAGCAACTTTCATATAGAAAATTTTCGCACAAAACGCACCGTTTAGCAGTTTGAAAAACATGCCACGAGTATCCAAAATTTTATCTTCTGGCTGCAGAAGAAACGAACAGGACAGACACATCTTATACAAGGGACTACTAAGATGTGTCTAATCCAGTATTAAGTTTCAATATTTTAAGACGAAGGGAGTATATGCTAATCTCTAAGACTAAGAGTAAAAGAGGAAAAAGAAATCAAAAGCTAAGCGATAAGGTCGTTTTGCTTCTGCTATGGCTTTCTTGATTTTTGCCGCCAGCGCTATCGCTGACTAAGCTAACAATTGTTGCATGCATTCAACTGAATAATCTCTGAATTCTGTACAGTTCATGGACAGTGTCAGTGAGATCGCCATGCATCATGCATGTCAAGAAACCGGAGCAAGCAGGGAGAACTTGACGTGCAGCGAGATCCTCCCCTTGTCGACGTCGAGCTTTGCTCCGGTGACCAGCCAGTAGCCGGGACAGTCCTGCGGCCCCATGGTCACCTGCGACGTCTCCACGAACTTGAGCAGCCGCTGCGCCCCCACCGGCGCCGGCGGCCCTCCGGCGAACACGCCGGAGTCCACGTTGAGCCGCGCCGCCGCCTGCTTCTGCTGCTCTTTCTCCGCCGCCGCCGCCGCCATCGACGCGAACGACATCGACAGGAAGCTCCCCTTGACGCCGGACATCCTCGCCGCGCCGCCGCCGCCGCCGCCGTGCGCCCATCTCGACTGCACCACGCTGTGCCCCGGCAGCTCGGTGTAGAGGAGCCTGAGGTGGAGGACGCTGGTGGACTCGTGCGCCTTGACGTGCAGCTGCGCGCCGGACACGACGTACGCCGCCGGCCGGCCGCCGCCGCCGTCGCCGGCGGCGAGCCACCGCGGGTCGTGCTTCACCGGCACGGTGCAGACGTGGGCGAACATCCGCCGCTGGACCGGCTCGTAGTACCGCTCGTCGGCGATCGCCTCCGACCCTCGCCACGCCGGCGGCCGGCCTGACCAACCTCCGGCGATGAACGTCGGCGTCGTTGACAGGTGCTGCAGGTGGATGCCTAACCTGATCATCCATGACATTTAAAGTTGTTATAACAATCTAAAATTTCTCAAATTCAAAAAGAAAACAATCTAAACTTCGTATCTAACTTGTTTAATCAACAATTAAACAAGTGACATTAGCAAAGAAATGAGAGTAGATTATTGGTATCTAACCGGTTGTTCTTCTTGCCTTCAAGGTGCAATCTCATCCCAGTGATTGGCAGTTTTGGAACAATCACCTGCATTTTGTTTTCTTTTTTGTAATTAAGTGAGCAAATTCTGTTGGATTTGCAGATGCAACTAGCTGGTAAGCAATGTGAACAAGATTTGATTTCTTGCCTGGCTTGAGTTGACATGGAGCTTGGAGCCTACAAGGCTGAAGTGTAGAGCAGGGTTAGTGCCTTGCCGGTTGGAGCACAGTCCGAGGGGTAGGTCACTGAGCACCGGGGCCCACAATCTGTGGTGCTGGAAGTCCAGGAAGTACCTCAACTCTGCTACTGGAGGTTTGTCTGTTGAGGAACAGTGCCACAATTATGTACTGTTAACTACAACTCTAGCATGGACTAATTTAGAATGGTGAATAAATGAAATTTGCATTGGTAGTGCCATTTTGGAAAACTTGCCTAAATGAAAATATGCATGTACTATTCTCTCTAAGTATGTATGCTCCTGGGAACCAGATATTTGCTCCGGTCCAACAAAAAGTATCTCGACGTACCGGTACCTCACGGTACAAAATCATTTCCGATCGTTGGATCTAACAATATTCATCCTACCTAGCGAGATCCAACGATCAGAAACGATTTGGTACTGTGAGGTATCGGTACCTCGAGTTACTTTTTTGTTAGACCGGAGTAAATCTCAAAACGATGTATATGATCTTAGCAGATTGCATAGCTGATGAAATGTGTGAGAGAGCTCTTACATCTCAAATAGAGGTTTATGGCATGAGAAAGGAAGCCCACGCCAGCTACTCCCTTGAGAAGGGATGTGATGGGCACGAGCTTGAAGTTGATGGCGTCCGGCATTAACGGCACCGTCGGCAGCCACTCCGAGTGGTTGCTCGCCGCCGTGTCTCCTCCCCTCTTGGAGTAGATCACTGTCACACCCTGCATATCAGTCAAAAGTTCAGTAATGATAGATCCCTGCATGATTAATTCTCTTCAAGGTTCATCATTAGCAGCAACATTCTGCTAGACAGCATTGTATAATCTAGTTCTTTTCATTTCTTTGGTACATATTATACTTATATTAATATAGGTAATTTTACCATCCTTCAGAAAGTACCGGGAAGTACCATACTTCCTAATGTAAAATTTGCTACGTTCAGAACTTTAGATACTAAGTACCTCGAAATACCAAAAAAAAAAGTGTAAAATTTAGGTACCTGAGATATTTTTTTAAGGATTATAAAATTTCTCATATTAATATAGCGTAGTAAGAGCCTCTTCCTGTTGTTTGCTGTAAAAGAAAAGCAGCCTACAAGTTTGAGCAGCTGTAGTACCTCTTTGCATGACATTGGAGCAGTCATTCCTTCAATCCTCTGCCGTGTCATTTGGGCATCAAACACATTGAATGCCTCAGGGACCTATTGCAAATCGACAATTGAAATCATTAAATAAGAAAATTCAGTTTCAGTTTTGACATGTTTCAATGTACAATTGTTATTTTTCTTTTTTACCTTGAACTTGTGGTCTCTGGACTTGCAGTGTGAAGGGGGAAGAGTGCATGTGCCAGTGAAGAGCTGGTCGCCAAGCTTGTCCAAGTGCTCCTTGATCACGGACGGCGACAGCGGCGACGACTTGTCCTGCTTCACGTACACCACATCCTGGCCGCCCATGCTCAATCCGACGATGATGTGCGTCCCGTACTTCTCGATGAAACTGCTCACCGAATTCAGAGAGAGCAACGTTATATCTAGTAATCTTCAGAACGGAAACTGGCTGAGAAATTCAGAGAGAGTGTGACATTATAATCTTCAGAGTTCAGACTTCTGGCGTGCATGGACTATATGGACCGGTTCAGAGTCTATCACGCTTTCATTTTTATTTTTTATTTTTACTGAAGGACTCAACGGTGACATGTTCAGAGTTCAGATTACAATGATGGAAAAGAAGGAATAACTAATCTGTTTCCTGTCTTTGTCAATTAGCATGCACTAATGTTCAGTCTATAAATTTCAGAGACTTCATATAGAAAAACTAAAAATTCCCTCGGTATACGAATATACTACCTCCATCCCAAAATATTTAACGCCGTTGACTTTTTTAAAAATGTTTGACCGTTCGTCTTATTCAAAAAATTTAAGTAATTGTTAATTCTTTTTCTATCATTTGATTTATTGTTAAATATACTTTTATGTATACATATAGTTTTACACATATCACAAAAGTTTCTGAATAAAACGAACGGTCAAACATGTTTAAAAAAGTTAACGGTGTCAAACATTTAGGGAAGAAGGGAGTAAGTATTTCTATTTTGTTTAGAGTTTTTTTTTGAACGAACAGTTTGTTTATAGAGATTAAAGTTAAAAAGAAAAGACGTTTGGTGTTTCTTATTAAATAAGGGATGGTTGGAATAGGAGGGTGGTAGAGAGGTGAAATGGGAAGAAATTTGTTACGTTTATGAACAAATTTTAAACGCTTTAAATACTTATATTTACGAAAGAGGGAGTATTACCTATTACCTAAGGCAAATTTTGCCTATTACTTTTGTGAGATAGTTAGTTTCCCTGCAGCACTGGTATGACACACTGAATTTGCTTTGAGTTCATGCTCAATACCAGGAACAAGTCCAAAATCATGAAGCTACCTTTTTCTATGCTGTCTACAATTTGCAGTCATCTATATATTCTGTCCTGGTTCCAATTTTCTTCGCGTGCTTGTGGAAAAAAAAACTTTTTGTACTATCCATGCAAAATTTTCACTCCACATGGCACTAGTGTATTGGACATATATAATTATGAGCTCGTGGAAAAAACAAGGTCCAAGTTGCCTTCATTATTTAATCGGCTTAGCCTGTACGGCTATGGCTGTGTTCGCCAGGCAAGGTTCCCAACCGGAACTTATACACGCGGAAAACGAGACGGTTCATTAGCGCGTGATTAATTAAATATTAGCTACTTTTTTTGAAAAAATAGATTAATTTTATTTTTTAAGCAACTTTCGTATATAAACTTTTTGCAAAAAAACGCACTGTTTAGCAGTTTGAAAAGCGTGTGCTCCAAAAACGAGAGAGAGGGGTTGGGAAAAGGGTGTGCCTAACACAGCATATGTCCTCTTTCGAGTACAGATGACATAAATGTTTTATTCTATTTTTTTTTTAAAAAAAACATGACTTAACAACAACATATTCAGATAGTCGATGAAATTATTATTATTATTATTATTATTATTATTATTATTATTATTATTATTATTATTATTTCTGCCGGTGAGTATGTATGTATAGTAATCTCAAAATAACTTCATTTCTAGTCATTATCATTCAAATTAGTATGGAGAAAAAAATATCAATGTACCCCTCTAATTAAATAGTACTAAAATAGTTTTGATGGATGCGTAGATAAAGGGCCTGTTCATTTTGATGCCAAAAAAAAATCTTGCCCAAATTTTGGCAGGATTTCTTATATAGTTATCAAAATTTGGCAGCAAATTAAATATAGCCACTTTTTTGACAACTTTACAAAATTTGGTAAGATTGAAAATGACATTAAAGTGAACAGGCCCAAAGAGTATAGAAGGGATAAATATTCTTTGTTTGTAGATAAGGATAGGTAAGTACAAAAGAGTACACTTTTTTTTCATAAAAAATAGTAAAGATATAAGAATAAATTTATTTTCGAACGAAGAGAATACCTTGCAATGGCCGATGGGTCCCACGCCGCTGGCACGTCGGCGACGACGTGGCCAGCGAGGGCGAGCGGAAGGCAGTCGAGGCGGAGGTCGAGGAGGGAGATGAAGTAGCCGTCGAAGGCCAAGCACCTGGTGTCGCCGGCGTCGCCGGCCCAGGAGTCGCTGCCGAAGTCGAAGCACGAGTTGAAGAGGCCCGACGGGATCTTCCCCGGCAGCGAGCTCCGGTGGTTGAACAGCTCCGACATCTGCAGATGAACGTGCGGTCGAATTAGGAATAATTAATTATCTTTTCATGGTTATTTGGTTGAACAATTATTTTGTTTTGTTTTTAAATTTTGTTGTTGTAGGATGATGATTTCTTAACTCGTTGAGACTGTAAGTAGTACGCGTGTTGTTGACATTATGCTCTGGACTCTGATTGTCTGATTATTTTTGGAAGAAATTTTGACTTTGATCATGATTCAAATATTAATAACGTAGTGAGGAAAATAGCCTTGAGCTTAGACGAAACATAGAGATCAAAGATTAGTAGTAAGAAATAGGTGACCACTGTTCCATATGTCCATTTTGTTTGGTTATGAAAAAGATTTGGCAAAAAAGAAGTAACTGAACAGTTTTTTTTTTTTGTCAATCTTTTGGATAACTCTAAAAGGAGACTTTCATTTGTGAGCAGCTGGCAATTAATTCGCTTGCAATTTGTGTCATTTTGAACCAGCAAATAAAATCAAATGAAGCAGCAACCAAATCAACGAACCTTGTTGAACTCGAGCACGTCGGACTTGAACCTGATGCGGTCGCCCTTGCCGAACTTCACGTCGGCCGGCACGCCGGCGACGACGCCGACGCCCGGCACGGCGACCGCCGCCGCCTTCTCGCCGCTCCTGGCAACGAGACAACCTCCCTCATCCTTGCAGTGCTTCAGCCTCAGGTCGCCCGCCATGTCGACTCCTCTGCCGAGGCACCTCACCGCCCTCTGCACCGCCGCCGCCGCCATGCCGCCGCCGGCGATCTCCATCTCCTCCATGCTCCTTGGCATGTCTTCTCTTGGGGTTGGATGCTTTGAACGAATTGCGACGTATATATGCTTACTCTATGCGCATGCCAAATTGACCGTGCTGCCAAGAACTTGTCATCAAAGATGTCAAAACATGTGATGAAAATTTCTATCTCTTCTCTTCTGTTTTGTCTGGAAACTATCCACAACCAATACAGGTTGGTGATTTGGGATTTGGAGATTGTTGGGAGGAGGAGGAGGAGAAAATGCACAAATTGACACTTTTGGGGGTTCAAATTTATAGGAGTGGATAGGAAGTTGAGGGACAGGGACAAGAGATTGGTGGGTGTGGGAACAAGAACAGGGGTAGCATAGGTTGACTGACTGCTAAGCTGTTGCTTTTTAATTTTGTTTTGTGTAGACTCTGCTTGAATTGACTCCAGTTATTGGAATTGTTTTTTGGGGACCAAATTTTACCCCTTCTTGCTGGGCACCGCCGCACCGCCAAAGCATACGACTCCTCATCCCTGTGATATGCTGCACGTTTTTCTTACTAATGCAAAAGTGTATTCTTTTGTGTTTGGTGTTTTTTTTATATAAATAAATTTTACGGAACTATAGATACTCTGATCAATATACCATAAAACTACATATTCAACATAGAGTATCACAAAACTAAAAACTATAGAGTCAGTGACAAATTGGTCACAAGATGATAATGTTTATAATTCAAACTCGAAAATCGTAGCTTTATGATACATTTAGGTCGAGTTCTTTTCATCAAATCGAAACGATAACTTCTTCGTTTTCTGTTAGAATGCTTTTCAATTTACTAAATCGTGTGTTTTATCATACATATACAAGTTAAAAACAAAATTTCAAAATTTATAGTAGTTAATTCTTAATTATTCACTTGCTAATAACATATCTTTGTTTTGCGTGGCGGAGATAAGCTCAGCCCAAATGTTGAGTTGAACAGCGCCTTATTATTAAATCTAAAGTTTTTGGGACACTTTAGGTAAGATCTATAGTTTCATGATAAATTTGATATTAAAACTATAGTTTTATGATATGTTAAATAAAATATATAATGTTGTAATATTTTGATCAAAGTATGTGTAGTTTTGTAAATGAAATGTGCTATTTTTATCCTGATGTTTTTCAAGCGTGTAATCCGCAACCTGACGACCATTTGACTTCTCTCTGTGATGTAATGCCAAACTACATGTATTAATGGGTACTGGCTAAACTGATATACCACTTTTATGTACAAATACTTGCTATTTAGACTTCGATTGTTAATAACTTTTAAAATTTTCAGTTAGGACAAATGAAATTAAGTCATACAGTTAGATTTGTCATGCGACGTATTAGTGGTTTTTAAATTTGCTTACAACACTCTTTCTCTGTACACACACATATGTATATTCCTCTCTAAATTTGGTCGTAATACATTTGGTATGCATTTACAGAGAAAAATAGACAAGTCATCTTGTTGGCAATTGGTACGGCAAGTATTTTCTTCCGAGCTAATTATTACTGTCATCCATAACTCCATTTTTTCCACGAATTGTAATTACTTTCTGTCCAATTTTTCCATGGATCATAATTATTTTTCATCAACGTCTCTGCTTCTCATTGCCCTCTAGTGACTGGCTCATCACAACTCGTGAAGATAGCAGTCAGCTTACCTACCAAAAACCACGCGTACAATGGGAGTTGAGGCCTGGAAATGACTAAAATAATAGAAGGATTTTATTTCTTGGGAAATATTTCTTGTGAGATCCTTGAATCATAGGAATGGGGTTGCCTAATCCTATGGAATAGTTTCTGTCAACGGTTTATACCACGACTACGATATTTAGAAGTATCGGGATCATTGGTGCCAAGGTGCACGCGAGATTGAGATAAAGAGACGGGAGATAGAGAGATTTTTATACAGGTTCAGACCTCTTAACTGACAGGTAATAGTCCTACTCCTGTTAGCCGAAGCCGGTGTTGCCTTTATATATCGGTATCAGACGAGTACAATATTTGGGATAACCTAATCTAGTCTCTGTCATGTTGGCGACAAAACCTAATCTAGTCTCTGTCGTGTTGGCGGCATGGAGAGCTCTTACACGTAGTCGACGGTTAGTGTAGTCTTTATCTTCGAATATGAACTCGATGAGATGGAGGTAGCGCTAGATCCCTCATATCGGCTTTTGTGGCTCCGAATTGGGCATGTCTAGGCTTGCCTTCCGTTGGTCTAGATTTGTATTGGTGTGTCTCCCCTCCTTCCGAATACGTGTCTTGTATTTATACCCTCGGATATTTTCTTGTCCAAATAGAACTAGGAAGACACGTATGGATATGATCTGAGTAGTTCATGTAGTATCCAGCTAAAACTCTGCTTCTCCTTGCTCATCCGGAACATCTTCCAAATATGAAGACGTGATTTCGTATAAGACTTGATATATGGTGGACCCCGCCGAGTCTAACCTAAAACTATTGGGTATGTTTTATGTATGACACTGACAGTTTCCTATGCCTTTATTCATCGTTTGTCTTTGGGGCAAACGGTAAACATTAATAGTTGTCGCACTCATCCATGCCACACATCTTATCAACAGCTGCATGGAGTGGCCTCACCACATAGAGAGCATCTAAGCGGTAGAATTAAGTGTTTCTCTCCTTGAAAAAAATTTCAGCAAATGCGCTGCAGCTAAGTGAATAGGAATATTAGCAAAAACTTTGGTAAATCACATTGCAGAAGAAGTCAATAACATAGTTCAAATATGAACAATGGCATGGGGTAGTATATAGGTCTGAATTAAAAAAAATACAAAATTATTGGCTTAGAAAAAAAGGAAGTGGAAGTCACTGTACGAGACATCAGACGAGGAAAAACATCCTTGTATTGCTTACTTATTCGATGTGGCGGTAGAATAAGTTGGATACTCTCAAACAAGGAGAAATGTGATTTATCAAAGCTTTTGCTAATCTTTTCATGTGCTTAGCTACGGCGTATTCGTTAAATTTTTCCGAGGAAGAAATAATTAATATTCTACCGATTAGTGTCATACGGCCGTTGATAATAAGATGTGGCATGATCCGCATGGATGAGTGCAATGGTAATGTTTGTTATTTGCCCCAAAGACAGACGATGTGAACCCGCCCTCATTCTATAGGAAAACAAACATGAGATTCAAGCTTATGTTTTTATTTCCTTAGAGAAATCCAATACACTTGCTCTCTTTTATCTCACTACACTCTCTCTAATATTTTAAAAACCCTGAGTTTTATTTCCTGTGAACTATTCAAGGCATTGCACTAATATTCCTGTGTTTGAAATCCTGTAGAATTCTACAATGCTTGACATCCTATTTTTACTTTTTTCCCCCTATTTCTGAGTTTCCAAGGAGCCTTTAGATGGCTGAATTTGTACGTTCTGTTAACACCAAACTTTTTTTTAAAAAATCAAATTAAAAAATATCACGGTGTATGCTCTGTTAACACCTATACTGAAATTCTGAGTACCAATTTCCTTTTCCAGTTGGGACTTGGGACCTCCTTCCCTGCAGTATCAGAAAAATATCTCCGGTTCACATCTCCAGTGCGTGTCGGTGAGACGGTGACGCGACAAGGATGCACTAGTTGTTCCGGATTGTAAGTGGTGTATAACCTTTGAATTAATCTTGTATACAGTGGAATTTATAGCGGCAGAAACAAAAGGCGTCCAAAAGGCGTATGCAATTATTAATGTTTACTGCTCCATGGCTATACTCCCTCCGTCATCTAATATAAGGGATTTTAACATTTTATTTGTACTGTTTGACCATTTATCTTATTTAAAAAATTTTGGAATTATTATTTATTTTATTTGTGACTCACTTTATTATCTAAAGTAATTTAAGCATAGCTTTTTATTTTTTATATTTACACAAATTTTTTTAATAAGACGAGTGGTCAAACAGTGCAAGCAAAATTTCAAAATCCCTTATATTATGAGACGAAAGGGAGTAGAATAGTACTAGTGTTTGATCTGGTTGATTAATTTATTAATTTCCAGGGCTAGGCCTTTGTTGTTGAAAAGTATGATTGCATGGGACCATAGATTTTTTTTAAATATATTTTTACTACATGGAAAACAAATATACATCACATCACTACAAAAAGCATGCACATACATGCGAATACACCCCCTTAACATATGCGCAAATAGATGAACACATACGAGAAATCCGTAAACTCATTAAATTCCTTAAAATTAAGTGCTTAAGTGCATATGTGCAGTATATGTATATTTACGAGGACCAATATTTCACATGTTGCACAAAAAGAAAAGACACAAACAAATTAATGAGATAAAATTAGAAGACATGATCTCTATATATACGAACACATCACAACTTAAATCAAATCAACATGAACTGTGATAATTATGGTTGCACATGAAGAGTAAATTCAAGCGGTATAATATACATCATTGAAATAATCTGAGCCGACCAAGTTGAATCCTATGCCCAATAGAAATGTACTTTAGGCAATATAAAGTGTTAAACTTTGATCTATTGGTCAAAATTTATTGAGATGATGTGACGCAATGAGAGAAAGGAAAAATAACTTTAATTGTACCTAGTGTGGATAAACTTTATAAATATGTAGTATATTCCCACCATCTAAAAAATAGCTAATTCTAGCATTTAAGTTTTTGTCCCAAATATAACTACTTCTAGAATACCAAGGGATGTTTGTAGTCGTAAAATATTTAAAATACTCCTCTCCACAACCCCTGCAGTCCTGCACACCTTCGCCAACCGGGACAATTGATGAAGGTCAACTTAGTCTTTCTGTAATTATATTCTGAAAAACTTGAGAAGTAGCTATATATATTTTTCTTAAAAAAATAAGTAGACAGAAGGACGGAGTATCTAGTTTGTAGCCTACATACACCATTGTTTTTATAATACTCCCTTCATTCCAAAATATAAGACACAATCACATTTAGCTCAAAGACCAAGAAATAATTGTTATCACCTCATATTTTGGATTAATCTAATAAATGTATTGCATGCACCCAATAAAATTAGACATCTTGATGGTGGAGAATTTAAATAACAATAATTTAGTGGAGAAGATGTGTTAGTTAATACTATGTATGCATGTATGCCTTATATTATGAAACAAACTTAAAAAGTAGTTGTGTTTTATATTATGGAATGGGGGGAGTATGTAAACAAAATGGCTCACTCAAACACCTCCGAAAATAACTTTTGAAATTAAGAAACCAGTTCCAGAAATTCTTAGAGTTGACATTTGAACGACATTATATAAATGCATCAAACGGCTCTTTAGTCCACGTATCACAAACGCATAAAATCACCACCAACCTCTTCTGTGTGAAAAGTAGTTTTTTTTTTCTTTTTTGGCATAGGACAAAACGAGAGCACCTGAACTCATGCTTACGTTCACCTGAGCTTCTTGTGTTCAGATGCAAGGACCAGAGTGAATCCCAGTATTTGATTCTTGGAAGAAGACCAGGTCATTAGGTCAAGCCCCAACATTCTACTGGTTAAGACAAGAATAACGGTGTTCACATTTGCAGATGGCCACACGATTCGATTGGAATCATCAGAGGCCACACGAGTACATGACCATTATAACTTTATGTGAGACACATGAGTACATGACTTGGTCTTGGAAAAAGTAGGTAGCTGCAGAGTGAAAGGAATTTGTTGGAGTTGAACTTGACCCTGAATTACTCACCTCCTTGAACGAGGATTTTGAACCTATAAATGGTCCACAAATCATAAGAGAAAACAAATGAAGAGATGTGGAGATCTCTTTTTTTCCCCCCTTTTTGAAACAAGAAAAGAAGATGATGATATCTGTCTCTGCTTGACTATGTCCTTGAATACAGCTGAGACAATATTTGTCTGCTAAATTGGGCTAAACCCCGACATATAAAAACAACCCAACAGATTGTACAACACAACATATTTGGTTTTGCTAATTCCAGGAATATTCTTTTCAGAAACCACAAATATTACCAAGTTCAATCTATGGCAGCATATGGTAATGATTTGGCAGCTGAAAAATGAACTTGCACAATCTTCCACTGGCTTCCTGATCAGCAATATAAAAAATTGGGTCCTTCAAAAAACCAAGTCTAACTGCTTCGTCCATGATATCGTTGGTATCACCGTAAGCTGGAGCATCTAGTGATTAATGGCTCATTCATAAAGCAAATTCTGCTTCAGCTTGTTTCAGAACACGTGAAACCATGTTGTAAAATTCAGGTTCTTCTTCCTTTATTTGGTCAAGAGTGGTGGATTCATGTGCATCTGCCTGCAGAGGAGAAATAGAAGTAAAACCATGAATATGTTACTCAATTTTTACCCCTCTCAGAAATGCATGTCCACTAATATTTGAAGTCAATTTTCCATTATCAGGTGTCTGTCACAAGTGCACATGAATTACCTCATTGAACTTGAGAAGTATTAAGTTTGACACGCCAGCAGGCTTTGATTTATCCCACCTAAAAAAATGAATAAAACAAATAACAGTAGCAATTATTAAATATATCAACAAAATTGTTATTGGAACTTGCTCACTAAAAAAAATATGAAGACTAAAATGATGACAGTATAATAGAGGTGTGTCATGGTATGGTATGTGACATTTGTTACAACACTTCTAAATATAAATGAGCTCAACATTGCAAAATAGTAACCAAGCCAGATCAGCTTACAGTTCATCTCACAAAATAAAAAGGTAGCGTCAGTCATACTCCAGTTGAGTTATTCGCAAGTGGAATTTTTCTGTTACCCCATACCAAAGTATGTTCTTACTTACCACGCCAGATATGTATAAAACATACTCCCTCTGTCCAGGATTAGGTTTTTCATGGGACGGAGGGAGTGGATACCACACAAACCAATACTTATTAACTGTCATGTCAAACCATACTCTTAGCAGAAAGCAGAAACCATACCGAACAAGCATTAATTCATTGACAGATCTCCACATTTTACGGCCAGTGTCCTTCAGATTTTGATCTCTAGCACTTCGACCATGCCACAATTCTTTGACAATGTACATTACTTCTTCAGCATCGACCTTTAAATAAATTAGAAAACAGAAGTTAAGAAAAAAAATACAATATGTCACAATGAGGCAAAGCAACTTAATTTTCACGAGTACTGTTAACTATGAAATAGCAAAAAATACGATACCAAAACTTGTTCAGCAGAACCATATATTAGCTCCTCATGCTCAAGAAGACGATGGTGAAGAATACGGTAATGATCCAAATCCAGGTTAACAATTGGTTCAGTTTGAAAATCCAATTTGGCAAGCTGAGTAATCACATATGAGGCCATAACTTGACCAAATATTGCAGGGATAGTTCCCAGCACTGGGATAATGCGCACCCTGAATCCTGGAACGATCTGCAGAATGATACATACCATATTGTCAACTCATCTTTCCAACACTAATAAAATAGTAAACAGAACCGTGTTTCTTCTTCCAAAACAACTGACCTGGTAATCTGATGGAGTTTCTTCTTCTTTTGAAGCTTGAAAAGGAAGTAGCTTTGCCTTGGGCTTCTCCAAGGAAAAAACTACCGGTATTCCACCTTCAATTCCATGGTCCTTCTTCAGCCGATACCGCACCTACAGCAAATCAACAAAAACTGCAGTAAGTTATATATATTACATCCAACGAAAGACCCTAACATTCGCATACCAACTATGAAAGGGATCAAACAACCAATTGTGAAGCACCAAAACTTACAGCCCGAGAAAGAGGATCATTGCTTGATTCCCTCAAATCTGCAACACGAATTCTGGTTGGGTCCGCTCGAGCCCCAGCCCCCATTGCTGAAAGCACCCTTAAACCTCTGCGTACGCAAGCCGCAAGGAGTGCAACCTATTTGAGCATCAAGATATCCTAATGATTACCACAAGTCAAAATAATAAATAGCTCATGATGATGCACATAAAATAATTTCAATTTAGTTAACTGACATGGATGGAAGAGCAGAATTTTATTATCCACTAAGAAACTAGGTTTAAAGTAATAATATAAGAAAGTATTTTGTTGTTTAATCGTGATAATCTGGGGTCGGGGAAAATGTAATGTTCCGTGCACAATTCCCTCATCCAAGCAAAGCATATGGCATTTCATCAATTAGTAATGGCGATAACAATGAACTAATAGATAGAAGTACGAGTATTTCTGCACGTGCTTCATCTGCTGCTAACCACATGCACATTTCAAAGCATGCAAACCTTAAATAGTGAAAACACAACACTATCTGAAACAAATACTTCAATAATGTGTTACCTTCGTATCAATGTTATCTATACAATCAAGAACAAAGTCTGGTTGTCCAGAAAGAATTTCATCCTCGCATGATGGATCATACAACTGCACTTTTGCTTCGATTTGACACTCTGGATATATCATCGAAAAATGCTTCTTGAGGCATAATGCTTTAGGTGTTCCAACGTCATCTCTTGTTGCCACAGCATGCCGATTCAGCGAAGACAGCGAAACCTTTCAACATATTATTATGAGTTCCTTGTTAATGTCCACCTATTATAGATGCAAGATGTTATTTGTGGAAACATAATGTACATCAAGCCATTTTATAATGCCATAAGGGTTGTACACTAGAATGCCATGCACGGTTATGGTGACATAATTACCAATTTACCATCTATAGGTATCGAATATTTTTTAAAAAGGATAGCATGACTGATTATGTTTATCTATGTCCTAATTGATTGAATAAGAAGCAAGGAAACAACAATTTAACAACTGGAAAATGCACCTGATCAAAATCCACAAGGAGCAACCGGCCAACACCAGATCTAAGAAGCATTGAAGCAGCATGACTGCCAACCCCTCCAAGACCAATTACTACAACAAATGACCCTGTCACTTTCTTCTGAGATTCCATGCCAAAAAATTGTATATTCCTATTATTTAAAAAAAAAGAAACAGGTGATGATAATCACAACAACAAATCATGGGAACAGCAACTACAACATCATTTCAGGGTAGTTGCTGAATAAGAATTTTGAAAACTTTGGTTTGTGTATAAAGTGCAAGGATGTCAAATATAATAGACTGATAGCAGAGGAAAATAGCTTATCAAGCATTGGTGCTATTTATTATCGGAAGCTGTATATTTTCTCAAAAAAAAAAAGAAGAAGAAGTCTTTAGCTATCACTAGCAACAGCATGTGCAGTCCATCAGATTTGCCATATCAAATAGATATTTCATTCCATCAGAAAGATCAAAAGCTGCAGTGAGAAAGAGGAGACTTGGCTCCACAATTTTACCAGAGAAAGCAATAATGCAAACCTTGTGAGCTGTTCGGAGACCACTTCATCATCAAGAAGATCCGAAGTAGCGACAACCCGAGTACCAACGCTCGATCCAGCACCACCTGCTCCAAATTAACATAGTAGTACAAACAACACATCATATAGACCCAGTTCAACGCTAGTAGCAAAAAAGCAACAAATCTATCACACAACAACAATCGCCTATCTGCTCAAAATCAGTACACGAGTCCAAGAACCACTCAGTGCATCACCGAAATAGCACTCGAGCTATCGGCTGGACTAGTTGCTAACCACTCCAACTTGACACTACTCATACTCAAGAAACGAGGAGATGCTACCACGCGCACTTACCACTGGCGACGCCGTTCGACTCCAGCAGGCTGCGCACGTACCCCTCCCTCCGCTTGGATCTGCATCACAGAAAAAGAAACCGAGGCGAATTTGAGGTTCTTGGCCATGCGACGCAGCCCCCACAACCTTGAGAGAGAGGGTGAAAATGGGCTTGAGGCGGGGTTACCTCGAGAGGATCCTCATGACGGTGGCGGTGGAGAGCGCCCCAACCGCGGCGCCGGCGCCGGCGACGAGGAGCCACTGCCTCGCTCTCTCCCCCATCTCCGCCTGCCGCGCTAAAACCCTACCACCAACCACCACCACCTTCGTGCGGCTTCGACAGCAACCGGCGGCGGCGGCGGTGGCGGCGCCTCCCCCTTGCCTTTTTAGAGGCGGCCGTCGGTGATGGGCCGGCGAGGCGCCTTTTGCTGCAGCCGCGCGAAACTCCGGAGTTATTTTCTTGGCCCACTTCAAAAGTCTAATGAAGTTTCATGGGCCTGATTGTTTTTTCTTTAGAGAAGGGCCTGATTGATTTTTTTATATATACGTATGCAAGGATAGCTTCACTTCCATCATCTTGACGTCAAGTCCGAATTATATTCTTATAAATCATAATATTAAAAAAAATTGAACCATCATCTTTTGAAATCGGGTTAAATAATATCATAAAACAATAGGAATAGTTGTGTTGGCTGACGTGGCATTATAGTCAGAAAAAAAAAATAAAACATGTGGGACCCATTTTTGTGAGGTGTACAATTACATGGACATATGACAAGTGTATATTTATAAGGGACTACCTAAATACTGCCGTAAGTTCTTTGAGCTGAAAACTTTCAAATGTAACTATGATATAACTGTAGTTTAACTACATTGTAATTATATATTGTATTTACTATATCTAATGGCCCTGTTTAGATCCTCCAGAATGGTAAAAGTTTTGCCATTTTGTAGCACTTTTTGCCATTTTGGATCTAAACACTAGTAGCAAAAGTTGGCAATTTGGTATTTGGCATTTGCTAGTCCATAGTAGCAAATTGTGCCAAAAAGTGCTTTGGGACCACTCCCTCTCTCTTTCTCTCTCTCACTTTAGTGCTAGAATGACAAAACTTTAACATGCATCTAAACACCAACTAGTACTTTTGCAATGCCAAAACTTTTGCCACCAAAACTTTTGCTATTTGCCATTTGCCATTCCAAATGGATCTAAACATGCTCATTGTAATTTATATGTATCTACTATAATTTTTTTTAAAAAAAACATGCACACGCTTCCTGGCTAACACAGCTTCCTATCACACAATAGAAATTCCTCCTCACTTGCATGAAACTTGAGGCAATCTAAGGGTCTTGAGCAGAAAAAATTGACATACGAATTTTCCATGCTTATGAATCTGCCCTTGTTCCCCTTAGTTTCTCTCCTACGCGCTCTCTAGTGTTCTCGCCGATGACGGAAGGGGAAGGAGATCCATCTCTCAGTAAGTTATTTTTGAAATCCCATCTAAATATAGTCTCTAAATAGATTTTATTTTTGCAAGGATAAAGAGGATTGGATCTATATTAATAGACATATAATTGAAAATTTATTTATAAATAATAAACCCGTGCACACCTACAGGTTGACGATATAGTTTACAGTCTTATCTTTTGGCTTATACTTATAAGCTAAAATTTAAATTTTTAACCTTAAATTTGAAGTTGATTTTGAGATTTTTTTTCATTATAGTTTATTCTTCAGCCTTTACTTTTACTTTTAGATCGCTAAGAAAACAAATATAAAAGTTCTATTTACAAATTATTATTTTCCGTTTGAAAAATGCCGTTTCGCTTATTCCGTCAATAAACTAAATGATGGAGTCCTTAGTTACAGCACAAGTAGTCAGAGTCATGCTTCCATGGTCAAAGCTATGTTCTAGAGAGGATTAATTTACAACTCACACTACTAGAAAAAGCATTTTTCCCAACGTAGGGGGTCTTATTTTCGCAGTCGGACATGACCTTTGAAGCCAAACAACAGCCTACAAAAATATAAATCGGAGTAAAGTTAGCTGTCCGCCTGCGAAAATAGATTTTTGCAGGCGGACCACTTAAGCGGCGCCTGCGATTTTCGCAGGCGGACCACTTATGCGACGCCTGCGAAAATCATTTTCACAGGTGGACCACTTAAGCGACGCCTGCGAAAATCAGGCGCATGTTAGGTGGTCCGTTTGCAAAAATCATACCTACCTCCTTACCTCTCCTCCCCCATCCTTATCCTATCCTCACCTCTCCTCTCCACCACTCATTTCCCTCCCTCCTCTCTCTCTCTCACTTAGAAAAAATCTCCTCTCCACCCCCACCTCCGCCGCCGGGCGGCCCCCATCTCCGCCGCGGCTGGCTCCCTCCTCGGCTCCCCCACCTCCGCCGCCGGCGACGACGACGACCGCGACGCCGCCTCCGCGCGCCGGCGACGACGACGACCGCGACGCCGGCTCTGCACGCCAACGGCTCCCCTCGGTCACGACGACGACCTTCGTGCCTCCGGCTCCCCTCCTCTCCCCACGTCCGCCGTGGCCGGCTCCCTCCTCGGCTCCCTACCTCCGCCGCCGGCGACGACGACGACCGCGACGCCGCCTCCGTGCGCCGGCGATGATGACGACCGCGACGCCGGCTCCCCTCCTCTCCCCACGTCCGTGCGCCGCCGGCCGGCTCCCTCCTCTCCAACGTCCGAGCGCCGCTGGCTCCCCACCTCCACCACCGGCCGGCTCCCTCCTCGGCGACGACGATGGCCGCACGCCGCCGGCTCCCCTCCTCTCCCCACGTCCGCGCGCCGGCGGCTCCATCCTCTCCCACGTCCACGACGAGCGACGACGACGACGACGGCGCCGACAACCACGACGAGCGACGATGACGACGGCGGCGCCGACGCAGCAGCTCGGCTCCTCCATGGCCGGCGGCGCCCATGTTTTTTTTATTTGTTTAGATGATTTTCGCAGGTGCGAAAATGGTCTATTTTCACAGTCGATGGGTTAGCGGCGGTCCTCCTCCCCGCCTGCGAAAATGGTTTTGGGCCGCCTGCGAAAATCCTTTTTCTAGCAGTGTCACAAAAGATAATTTTGCTGCCAAATTAAGTAGTAGTATTACACGAACTTTTAGGACGTTCTCCCTTTGTCTCAAAATATAAGTATTTTTAAAATAGTATTAAGTCAAATATTTTTAACTTTAACTACTAATAACGAAAAAATACAAATTATAGTTCATGTGAGAATGATGTTATTAGGTTTATCATTAACAAACTATCATAAGCTACTTCTTTTATTTAAAATAACTTATTTTTGTAAATATTATTGATCAAAGTGACATATTAAAGGTCGAGTAGAAATCTAAAAATAATTATATTTTAGTAAAGGTAGTAGTAGAACCTGACCTGAAAAGGCACAGCACAGCGAAGAACCTCCTCCCCCTGATCAAACCTTACCTGATTACCTCTCACTTTGATTTGGACCTTCGTTTGTTTGTGATGGCGAAAGTGGGTATCAAGATTCAAAGCACGCAATAATAAAATTTAAATAAAGCAGTACACCGTTTCTACCTAGGGTGTGTTTAGTTCACACCAAAATTGAAAGTTTGGTTCAAATTGAAACGATGTGATGGAAAAATTAAGAGTTTATGTGTGTAAGAAAATTTTGATGTAATGAAAAAAAATAGAAGTTCAAATAAAAAATTGAAAACTAAACCAGGCCTTAATTTCCTGCCTCTTCTTTAACGT
The DNA here is from genome assembly GCF_000147395.1 of Oryza glaberrima. NCBI lineage: Eukaryota > Viridiplantae > Streptophyta > Magnoliopsida > Poales > Poaceae > Oryza > Oryza glaberrima. Next base: position 7,873,227 of record NC_068331.1, on the reverse strand, counting down.
GACGACGAATAGGGAGCAAAAGCCTACATATATAGTTGGCGTCACGTCATGCCCCATACATATGCTCGTGTTCACGAGCAGGCCAATTAAGCTGGCTCTGCTTTACCCAACTGCAACCCTCCTAGATAGGTCGGCCGGCGTCAATGTTGCCTTTTTTTCCTGTGTCCCCTTTTATCCACTAGCTTAGGCAGCACTTGAACTAACTTCCATCTCCATGCACGGTGCAACAAAGCATGCATCAGCATCATCCATACCTTTGTGTGTGTGCTTGCCATCAGTGTTCTGTTCAAAACTTTGTCCTATCTGACCTGAATAACAGAACATTAAGTCCCATTATGTTTGTTCGTTTATTTTTTTTTCAAGAGTTTACGTCGATATATGAGTATAAAGGGTTTGATTGGAGGAGTTAATCATAAACTCTTTCAAATAGTCTACCTTTCTGTTCAGATTGCGAAGAGTTGTAGTTGTACGGACATCAGAAAATAAACTAAAAAAAGGCAGAAGCTTAAAAAGCTAGCTTCTCTGTATCCTCATAAGCTGGTTGGTGCTGTTTCAAGCTCCCTTAAACCTGCCTAGAATTTGTTCCAGCATTGCGAATGACCGATAGAGTTAGGGCCTGTCCAGAGAGCTTAATCCCTATAAGAATCATGTTCTAAATGGATCCAGGTGTGTTGTTAGATTATTCTATTTTATTTTATTATTAGATGAAATACGCATGCGAACACATAATCGGTTATCGGTCTAAGTTACACAGTATAAGTGCTTTGTTGCAAATTCTGACACGACTCAGTCTTCATGCTTCAGGCCACAAAAGAAAATTTAACTCAAATTGACCTTGCATCCGCAAGTCTAAACATGCTTAGTAATGCACAATTCTAAATAACTGAAAGATGACAAAAATTCAAACCACTGATACTAAAATCAGTAATAGTTTTCTCCAACTATGTATTTGTGGAAATTATCTTGTGGACTTGAAAAAGAGAAAATGCATCGATCTTTTGTAATTTCCTATAATAAAATGTGCTGTTGTATAGAATGTGGACATTTCATACTTCAGAATTTTGGTCATGAAAATATTAAAAGCACTTGAGTTAGTCACAGTGAAATCATATTTGTAAGTGCATTTGCCATAAATCTTTTTTTAACATGACAATAGTAAGAACATGGCTGGATGCATTCAGTCTTTAGAATATTCAGATAGAGTAGTGAAAGACCTGCTATCAAAACTTCGATTCAAATTACAAAATGTATAAAAGCCAGGCACGTATGACTTAATGAATTAATTCCAAGTGATGAAATTTAATTATTTCCACTAATTAATCAGACGACAGAACCATGCAGTACACTGAGATGACACATAGTATAAGCTATATACTAATCATTATCGTGATGCACGTTAATGGAACTACTACTAGCTATATTAATTTCCTTCGTTGCTGACATGGAGCACTAAATATAGTTGAAGTTGTTGGACTGGCCTAATTACCTACCAAGGCACACTGACTCGTGTTTTAGGTATGTCTTCGCATATACAAATTAACATCTCCGAGAACCCAGCACTTAATTAATCAGAAGATTAAGCATACATATAGTGGTATAAATTATGCAATGTCAGACAGAACAGGTAGAGTTGAGTTTTTTTTTAACGAAAGTAATAGTACAAGCTTAGGCTAAAGTTCTTTTTAATTATTCGCCGGATTATTGAAATGAATTATCTACTCTGTGCTTGAAAAAAAATTTCTCAAAAGATTTTTTCTACTGCGTTGTTTATTTTTTTAATTTTATTTATAAAAATATTTAATTTGTCCCTATAATCAAGTAAATAATCCATAGCAATAATAATCTGCTTGATAGTCTGTTAAAAAAGACTTGAACCTATTCTTTTTACATTAAGATTCAGATTTTCCCTCGATTTTCGTTTGCATGTCTTTTAACTAAATGGTGTGTTTCATATAAGAACTCAAACTACTAAACGGTGTGTTTCATATAAGAACTTTCTTTATAGAAGTTGCTTTAAAATATCAATATATCCATTTTTTAGGTTTGTAATAATTAAAACTTAATTGAATACTCCATCTGTTCCCAAAAAAACATAGAACTGGATGTGACATAGAATCTTGATTTTCTATTCAGATTCGTTGTAATAACGAATCAAGATTCATTGTACTAGAATATGTCATATCTAATTCTAAATTTGTTTTTAACAGAGGGAGTATGCGCTATTTTTTTTTCATTTTAGGTGCATTAACTTCATCTTCATCTTAATATGTTTCAATCACCAAAAAAGTCCACTGGCTCCAACTCTGAAAAAACAAAAGCATGCAATGCATGTGGCCCATTCGTTTCCTATGAAAAGGATGGGTTAAGTTTTGGATTTTCGAGGCACGTTTTTCAAACCGCTAAACTGTACGTTTTGTGCGAAAACTTTCTATATGAAAGTTGTTCTAAAATATCAGATTAATCCATTTTCCAAGTTTGTAATAATTAAAACTTAATTAATCAGACGTTATTACCATCTCGTTTTACGTGAAACATTTAATCTTCATCTTTATTTTTAGGAGATTCACATTGTCACATCTCACTACCCTGCAGAGATCAGAGATGGATGCTGGCTCTTACTAGTGCCATATCCTGCATTCAGATTTCAGAAAACATTAGGACAAAGACAAGATGGATGCCAGTGTGTCGCCGCACTGAGCAACTAATGGAATTCCAGCTCTCAGGTAGTAGTACTAATACTTCAGCTTAACTTTTAAGCATTTTATCTAACTTTTGTGATTCTTTTTCTTCACTGGATGGATTGACCATGTGTGTGTATATCCTGACGAAACGACGAGGAAAATCAGCCATACATATTGCGTGTTTATCCTCTCTTTTTTTTCAGCATCCATTTTAGGTTGCAATGTATCGATTTTTGTCAAATCCATGCTGCTAGTCAATCCAGTTGTCACTCAGTGACAACTGACAAATCCAAATTCGTTGCATTCAGATCTCAGTTGTTTATGAGCTGGTCAACTGCTTGCCAGTGCAAACCTGCTGAAAAGGAGGCCAAGTTTTCTCAAGTGTCAAAACTTTGGAGAAAGTTTGCAGGCCATTGTAGGATGAGGTTTTTGAGCAGAGTTGGCATGCATCTGGCTGGCCTTTGCTACCTTCATTTCAAACTTATCCATTATACATGTCCACCACATACATTGTAGCACAATTCAAATTTTCCTTTCCAAAGATGAATTTTCTCGATATGTTCCAGCGCCACTGAAATTATGTAACATCACCACATTGTCAGTTTACATTGTGTTACTCCTAGAGCATATATACAAGTCCCTTTTTATAGATAATGGAATGTTTGCTGAAAACGGTCTGAGATAACAATGTTAATCGAAAGCGAGAACGAAAGCTCAAGCGCTTACTTCGACTCATACTGGGGGTAAGGCATCAAGTGAATTTTGGACAGCATGACATTTGCATATAAACTGTAAACAGCTATGGGGTTATGATGTAAACTGTCATAAACAAAGTTCTATTCAGTGTTCATACAGATAAATACATAATGGTGCCTCTGACGTGCTCCTTATGATAAAAACAGAAGAGTGGATGAGCAGTGTCAGGTAGAAAAAGCAGATCTTTTTTGTGTGACCAATTATATGCTAAAACCTATACATCAGTAGTAATAATTATTGTGCAGGTGGGATGCAAATCTCCGGTTAACAAATATTGCCTGATACTGACGCAAAGCAGATCAAAACAACTCCTGGAAAAGCTATGGCCAGAAGTGAAGCAGTACTGCAAAAAAAGCACATGCTGATAGTTTTTGCTTGCTCTGAAGCCTGAAATCTCAGGGCACAACGAAAAGGAGAAGCCATTTCAGTCTTTAATTTTGTGCAGATATGAATATGATGGATGCAGTGCCATGAATTGAATGAAGATTAAGACCTGCTTCATTAAATAAATTTCTTTTTTCGCATTCATGGATAAATATTATGCATAAAGGAGACCTGAATATTAGAATAATATACCTGATCCATCCATTCATTTTCCCCTTAATTATGTCCAAAAGCAAAAGAAGAAGCTGCATCAAGCCTGAATAAAAATGCTATGGGTAGAGTACCAAAAAGACATTCTGGTCAGCACTAACACAAACTTAAATTTTGTCCACTTTAATTTGGCCATCACGTACACGATCGCCCGCCGACCGGCTGTGCTGTATGTCACTTGTGACTTCAGAGATCCAGCTCGACCTTTTGAGGTAGACAAGGGAAAGATAATTTGGCAGCTACTATAAGGAAATTAACATGTAAACCTATGAGGCCATGATGCGGTTCAGTTCAGGCACCACATGTGGTTTTAATTTGGGCAAATATGGTGGAATAAATGTAGAAGTATTTTTTTTCAGCTGGCTACTAGAAAAATAAAATGTACTATATACAATTTCCCCCATCTCTTAAAATATAAGGGAAATAAAACAAGATTTAAAGGAAGAGACGTCACTCTAAACAATTTTAAATTAAACATTTTTTTTAAGAAGATACGATGAAGAGACGTCCCTCCAAATCCAAAAATTTTCTTTTCGAACTAAACAGGCCCAGAGATTCAGAGTGCAAACCTATGAGGCCATGATGTGGTTCAGTTCAGGCACCACGTGTGGTTTTAATTTGGGCAAATGTGGTGGAATAAATGTAGAAGTATTTTTTTTCAGCTGGCTAAATGTACTATATACAATTTCCCCCATCCCTTAAAATATAAGGGAAATAAAACAAGATTTGAAGGAAGAGACGTCACTCTAAACATTTTTAAATTATATATTTTTTTAAGAAGATACGAGGAAGAGACATCCCTCCAAATATTTTTTAAGAAAAAAAAGTGAGCATGTTGGGATTGAACATAGAACCTCAGGGTTGAGATCACACACCCCTTGCCGCTGCAGTATCAAGTGCATCCTAACTTATGATATACAGTTTAAGCCAAATAGAAAAAACTCAAATGTCCTTCATTAAAACTCGGGAATCACCTCCCGATTGGCATAATTAAAGGACGATTATTCAAGTAACCCATGTAGTATTTAACTCTTCTTGATTTACCAACTGATCTTAATTTAGTGGCAATCAAAGGGGTTTGTGAACAAGACGTCAATCATATTTTAGGATAAAATTGAAGCACCAAAAATTCTTATCTATATCTTTTATATAGTTACATATAGAGCAAGAAGTATGTCCAAAGTATGTCCGACTATTTGGATTAATTGTTTCTTCCAAACACCTCTCCACCTGGAAAACAAAACTCAACCGGGGGGGGGCACACTTTTAGAATAGACAAATCACAAAAGTTTTAAAATTATCCTATCACTCAAACCATTAAACCAAACAGAGCAGAGACGAATGCCCGGCAGACAGGCACTAATCTGATGAAGGCAAATTGACCCATGACACAGATAGGGAGTTTATATGCATGGCAACCTCTCCCTCCTCATCACCTGTCCTAAGTGTACGGGCCTGTTTAAGGAAGCTTTAAATTCTGAGAAACAACTGTTTGGTAGTCAGCTTCTGAGAATCTGAAAAAGCTCTGAAACCCAGGAACGGAACAGGCCAGAAAAAGAGAGATGAGAAAACACAGGCGTAACGTACATGCGTTATGGCACGTTGTCGATCGTCTACGTCGACCAAAACGACGCAACAAACGCCGCCGCCGGGAAAAACCGCGGGAGCAAGAGCTGCCGTGCTGAGGTAGGGGCCGGCGAGGCTGCCAATCCACGGATGCCGGCCTTCACGGCCATGCGTCTTCCACCCAGGTCCCATCACTCCGTTTGCACAGCCCCAACCAACCCAATCACTGACGACATTCCTGCTACTACCTCGATTTTAAAGACTTGTTTACTCCATTTGTTTCTAAGTTACTTTCTAGCCGAAACTTTTTAAGTTTGGTCAAGTTTATATAAAAGTATAGTTACATTTCTAACAGACAACAAATAAATTATTAAAATATATTCAATATTATATTTATAAAGCTAATTTGGTTTGATGATATTGCTTTTTTTATAAACTTAGTCAAACTTAAAGAAATTTAACTAGAAAAAAAAATCAAATCCACATACAATAAGAACCAAAGGAAGTAACTAGTTTCTTTATGGTTCTCTCAATTGGTAGGATCTTTTATTATTAAAAATGATCTTGGCTGCTAGTTTATGAGTTCTACTATAAATAGAAAAATATTTTATTACCAGTAATTGATGTAATAGCTAGTATAAAACTATAAATAGATATGATTTATTAGATGAGAAAAAAAAGTCTAGATTGATTTTGTTACAAGTAAAGAGCATTATAAAACACATCTTCTGATTATATCTTTTGTGTAGAAACATAGTCAGAAATGTAATTTTTAAAAAATTAAAGTTTTTTGTATTTACTCAGAAACTTTTCGTTTTGACATTGTGCTAGCTTTTCTTGTATACCTTTTTTTCTGAAGCCTAAAAATTATTCTGAAGTACTGCCGGCCGTTGATTTCAACTTCTCTCTGACGAACACCGGTACATTCGGGGTTACCTAGCAATAGATAATTCATATATAGTAACAAATTTGTACTGGGCCTTTTAAATTTGTGGCTCTGTGAGCGGGCGGCAGCTACGTGCGTCTCGATCGCGACCAAGTGTACGGTACGTAATCACCTATTGTGACTGACAATAGAATTTACCATTTAATATTGGTCGCTTTTACAACAATTAAGAAGTCATCAATCACCTATATATACAATACGAAGTACAAACAAATAAAAGATCTAACCAGAATTGTTATTTACTTAATTACGCAATCGGATTCCCCTTAACCGTGCCAATTCGAACTCTTTTGTCCGTACCAATTCTGAGTCAGTTGCCCAATGCACATGATTGGAAGGTCCCGGAGGACCACTCGTGTGGCGTGCGTAGGTGGTTTCCCCTCTCGCTAGGGTTTATGTGAAGTAACAAGATTTAAGCCATATTATTTTCTAATAAACGCTAATAAATTCAAGTTTCAGTTTTGATCTAAAAATATCTAAGTTTTTCAGTTTAATTTAAGCAGTAATATATGTACTGCTCTAATAAGCAGCTCATGGTTATCAACACAGGCCGAAGGTGCAAGGTGATAGCTTAGCTGAGTTGCCAGTGCTTATCCTGTTATCCATATATAACCATATGGTTCCTATGCCCAATCGTTGACCAGAAAATTGAACCCATCGATCGATCAGCTGCATGAAGAAATATGTATCGCGGATCGAGTTGGATTTGATTTCTTTTTTCAGCTGACTATTGCACACATTTCTCCTTTCTTTTGGTTCTACATATCAAAGTCAAACTGTTGTTGTAAGATAGTATAGCTTGAGGAATATACAGTTGGCGCTTCGGTGGGTTGTGTTGTGGAATGTGGAATATTCTTCGAACCGGCCAATTTGGTGTTTATCCAATGTATTCACCCAACTCATATATTGAACTTATTCATCTTATGGTCCGTTCTAAACTGCGTTCGGTTTGCCTACTTTCTTATTTTCTGTTAGTATATTTTTTTTAAACTACTAAACGATGTATTTATGAAAAAAAACATTTTATATAGGAGTTACCTTAACAAATAAAAACAAATTCATTTTTTCAAGTTTACAATAATTAGCATTGACTAATCATATGCTAATTAATCACTTTTATATATATATTTTGCGTATGATTAATCAGCCATTTCTAAACGTACGTTTAGAACGCAGCATTCGTGTCTACTACTTCAAAAAATAGTGGGCACCATCCCTTAAATTAGGTGTAAGACTTAAACTCTCATGGACATTATATGCATATCCGCGGATTGGTTATTGAAGGGACGTCACATTTTGTTGGATTGTGGTTCCTGGCAGATGCAGGTCTGATTTTTTTTTTTTTGGGGGGGGGGGGGGGGGGGGGTTTATTAGTCTCTTCCCGTTACCTTTAAAAAAATGGAACAAAGAGAAACGATCTTCTACGCTAAATGCGCTGATTAGTACAGTAGAAAGTATGGATAAAAAAATATGCAACTGAAATAAGCAATGTACTACCTCCGTATACGATTATTAAAAAAATAGATAGAACTAAATAAGAGAATATTATACATAGAATGAGAAGTAAAGGTAGGTGAAAAAATTGAATAGTAGAGGGTTGTGATTAGTTAGAAAGAGAATATTGGTGAAAGCTGTTATATTTTAAGACATTCTGTAGACTTCAAAAAGTTGTTACTCTATTCGTCCTAAAATATAAGAACCTAAGATCGAATATTTTATAATACAATGAATCTAAATAAAGAAATATTTCGTCTGATGCTAGATTAGAATGAAGGGAGCATACTGACCAGCTAGCTATAGTACTAGTATATGCTATGAGATCCCAAGTACAGCAGGCCGTACGGTCAGCGTCCATCACAATCGAGGTGAGGGGGGGAACTAGTTATCAATCATCCACTTGCTGCTATACCAACGGCGGCGTGCGTTGCCGGTGAGCGAAGCGGATGGATGGATGGATGGAGCTTGCTTTGCCAGCTCGCTCGGCGCCCGCCGCCACCGCGCCGCTCGGATCGCTCGCGCACGCAAGCTGTGGCTAGCCGGCTATAGCAGTTGAATACTTGAATTTAGGCGGCGACCTACTGCCTGACTCTCTTTTTTTTTTTTCCAATGGTGTTTCTAACGGATTGAGATTGATCCTCTCGGGTGTCTTTGTCATTAACATGTGGGCTCAGAGATTATTGAACCTATATGTAAGTGATAAAGTCACGTGACTCCGACTGCAAAGGATCTTGATCTGTTTTTAACTTTATCTGTACATTATTGAGATATAACTTTCATCATTTTTTTTATTTTGTATAATAATAATAATAATAATAATAATAGTAAAGCTATAATATTATAAAAACATTTGTAATAGAAAATCTAATGTTATAGGAGTAAATTTTACAAATAAAAAAATAATGGTTCCAAATGTGTGGCTGATAAGTTTCTTGTTTTTAAAGAAATTAACAATGGGAATTTGCTAGATTTCAGGCACCTGAAAATCTGTAATTTCTAGTCACAAAAAATTTAACATTACTAAACCTAAAATTGCAATACTATGCAATATGGTATGTATGTATGTTACTCATTCAGAATTCTGGTTTTTATTTGCAAAACAACACAAGTTTTACTTTGCACCAGCCTATGCACCCTAGATTGTGATCGACACGTACGTTCACACATGTTAACAAAGGGCAAAGATGACGTGGACGTCTGGTAAAAACGTCCATAATGATATAGAGTGAAACTTATATATTTTCGCTCAATTATGGCAATGAGAAGTGAAACTGAAACCATTCTAGGAGAAACATTTTTTGCAGACGAATATTACACTATACCTACACTTGGCCACCTGTTAATTAACGAGGGGAGATATGACATGCCTAGTAAAAAGTTTACACTAATGTAAAGTGAAATTTATGCTTCGTTGTTTTGGCTTATGAACTTAGTTTTTTACGACATGTAAAATGAAACGAGTCATTATCATATAATTAATTAAATATTAGCTATTACAAACTTTAAAAATAAGATTATTTATTTTTTTAAGTAAAACTTTTATATATGGAGTACTAAAGAAACACATTATTTAGCTGTTTGAAAAACATGCTTAAAAAGTAAGGTAGAAACTCCCGTGAGAAGCAGAAACGAACAAAGCCTTGCTTGATCAGATGAGTGAATTAAAGCACTCTAACTCGTGCAATCTTGTGCAATTTTGTTACACTATACACACCTCAGAATAGATCACCTGTTAATGAGGGCGAGATGATATGGATGTCTGATGAAAACGTTCATAGTACTGGTGTAAAGTGAAACCCTTTTTTTGCTAGTAGATCCCAACCGGCGATGAGAGAAGTGAAAGCATTGTATTACACTGACATAAAGCGAAATTTATTACTTTCACTTTATCCTGGCAATGAACATAAAGATTTCTAGGATTTAGATTTTGTGTCATGATATAAGCATATTTTTTACTGATTAGTATGGTTTCCATCATTAATTTCAATGGTTCAAAAGTCAGTCAGATATAAAGGAAACCTTAGCAATTCAACATTCAAAAATTGACTGTTAAAATGATAAAAGGAAATCACCTAACCTGTATTTGCTAAACAATTTAGAATTTTTTTTATTTTGAAATTAAGGGAGTTAGGCCGTGTTTAGGTCTTTGGCCATTTTTTTTAAAGTACACGGACACTCATTTGAAGTATTAAACGTAAACTAATAAGAAAACTGCGAGACGAATTTATTAAGTCTAATTAATCCATCATTAGCTAATGTTTACTGTAACATCACATTGTCAAATCATGGTGCAATTAGGCTCAAAAGATTTGTCTCTCAATTTACATGTAAACTGTGCAATTGTTTTTTTTTTCGTCCACATTTAATGCTCCATGCATGTGTCAAATATTTGATGTGACATTTTGGTCAAAAATTTTTGGGATCTAAACACACCCTTACTCTTGTGTAATGTTATTTAAAAGCCTATGTGCATCTCACGGTACATATCCTAGGATATTTATATTATATTATCTAAAAACCTATTAATAGGGGCGAGATGAAATGGACGTATGATAAAAACATTCACACCGGTGTAAAGTGAACTTATTACTTTCTCTCTAACACAGTAACAGTAACAAGAAGCAAAACCATTTTAACTCTTGTACGATGGTATTATCCCCACCATTCACCATATAAGTATTTTGATCTTTGATACGCTAATTCGATCAACAATATCGATATAATAAAGATAAATTACATGACTTTGTTTCACGATGAATCTAGTAGCATTACTCTTATGTCACCAATCTTTATGATTCTTATTTATTGACAAGTTAAAAAAGTTTGATTTCGAATAAATTTAAAAGTGCTTATATATATATGTATATACATATGTATATATACATATATACATATATACATACATATATATACATATATATATATATATATGTATATATATATATATGGACACCTAAGAATTTGATATTTTTGGGAGGTGTGCCCAATGATGGAGAGGGGGTTCCCTACACGTTGGAAGATCTGTGTTCGTTGGCCCATTTTGGCTGGACCGATCATCCATCAGAAGTGGCGCTGCGTCCGGCTGGTTGCCGTATATGGCGCGTGGTCAAAGGTGGTCCCAGCCGTTGGATCAAAGCTAGGTATAGTAGGTAGATTGGTCCGGGAATCTCGATGCAGCTCTGCTCCAAAGATCTCGCAGTACTAGAATTGGCAGTGATAGATCTACTGATGCAGGAGCGACGCAAGCATGGGCGTGCGTGAATCATGAGAAAGTACATACAACTATACAAGCTGGGTCCAAGTTGAGTGTTTTTTTTTTCACTGTCCAAGTTGATGGGTTCCAGTTCAAGTTGCTACGTGCATGGTGTTAGGCTGTGTTTGGATCCAAAGTTTGATCCAAACTTCAGTCCTTTTTTATCACATTAACCTGTCACATACACATAACTTTTTAGACATATCATCTCTAATTTTAACTAAAATCTAAACTTTGGATCCAACTAAACACAGCCTTAGATAAGAGGTATTTTGTCAGATTGTGAACAAAAGGAAACAATGTTTTTTTTAAGAAACACACAGGTATGTTATTTACCACTGAAAAAATAATTATCCGTAAAAGCGAGCACCGAATGAGCTAGTTCCACCATAAATAACCTAACCAGTCAAACTATGCTCACTTTACATAAACAATGTATTTTAGTCTATGTAGTTTGGATAAATTTATTTTAGAGTAAATTATTTTAATTCTTCAGCTTACGATGTGCATGTCCTAACTAAAGCCATCCCGCAATACCTACGGTGGGGGTCAAATTTTGCACCATTGTGTAGCGTAAATCTGTAATATACTAGAGCGGAGGCAGAAATTATAAGTGTAGGGCTCGGCTAATGGGTTAATGATTTTTCTCTAATTTATTTATGATGATTTGATAGGACTTAAAGCATAATTATGAACACAAACTTACTGCTCGAGTCCTAGCTGTCCTACGTTTTTTTTAGGGAACTAACTGTCCTAGGTTACCCCTGGTAATGGGATATGCTTCTTACACCACGGGATGCATGCATGCATGATAAATTGGTCTTTCATAATGCAAGTTTTTTACATATTGTTTTTATATGTATCTATCTAGGCAAGATATTTGGAAGTATATATGAATACTTAAAATTTAGTTTCCCCCGAACATATGTGTTCAAAACAACAAGACATTATTTTTTTTTCAACTTGAAATATATAAGTGGTTGCGGGATGGAATCAAGATCGATTTCGATCAGTCCTGTAGACATGCATGCGAGCTTCCCATTTTTATATTATTCATCTGTTTTATGTTATAAGACGATATGATATTTTATTTTCTAAATTAAACTGCTACAAGTTACAAGTTTACTCAAGTTTATATAAAAATGTAGTAACTCCGACTACGTCAAATTAATTCCATTGCATTAACATTAAATATATTTTGATACTTAGCATGTTTTGTGTCAAAAATATTGCTATATTTTTCTATATAACTAGTTAAATATAAAAAGTTCATTTTTTTAAAAAGAAAGTCAAAGCGTTTTATAAAAATGGGGGAGTCGTACTTTTAAAATTTAGCACGGAGTCACGAACTCCTACACTGCATCTTACAGATCCGGACATGAAACATCGTGACGAACTGACGACATATATGGGACACACACCTCGTGGCCTCTCGTGGCAGATCATATACGGAGGCTGAGAAAGAAATTAAAGAAAATTATGTATAACTTTTTTTCAGAGAGACATTGCGCTGCAACTGTGACGTGGATCATGCTTCGATCCCCGACACATCGAACAGGAGCAGATCGATGAATAAACGTAGGTGACACTTGACAAGTAAGGCTGCGTTCTTTCAAAGGAGATTGGGAAGATTGTCACTCGTTTTCCACGCGCACGCTTTCTAAACTACTAAACGGTATATTTTTTGCAAAAAATTTATCTATGAAAGTTACTTTAAAAAAATCATGTTAGTCTATTTTTAAAACTTAAAATAGTTAATACTCAATTAATCATACGCTAATGGTTCACATTGTTTTGCGTATCTTTTCAATCTTCTCAATCCCCTCCCCCTCAAACACAACTAAGACCTCCCAGCACCGGCAAGATCAAAAGGAGATCGCAGTCACATGACCCCTGGGATGCAAATGCATACAGGTCAAAAGGTGAAAAACAGAACAAGGATCTAACTGTACAAATGTTATTGAAAATACCGTTTTAGAAAAATATACTCCCTACATTTTATATTATAAGTCGTTTGATATTTTTCTAGTTAAACTTTATTAAGTTTGATCAAATTTATAAAATAAACTTAACAGCATCTAAAATATTAAATTAGTTTTATTAAATCTAACATTGAATATATTTTGATAATATGTTTGTTTTGTGTTTAAAATACTATTGTATTTATTTTTTTATAAACTTGGTTAAACTCAAAGAAGTTTGACTAGAAAAAAAATCAAACGATTTATAATATGAAACAAAGAGAGTAATTGTTTTGTTAGATTAATGCTCAAGTTTGTGTTGTCAATTCAGTGAGATATTGTAAAAAATTACACTAACACCATCCTATTATACTCTCAACGTTCCAAAATAATTATGTTAATTTGTGGAGTATAAAACTTATCACAAAATAATTTTATTTTTAGCCTTTTACCTACTCATCAACCCACAAGTCGAGTAGTTCCACCCCTTCAATACCCGTACTGTCATCTCACTGGTAGTGCAATTTTTCCTTATAATTAGAGACATTTAATCTTTTTTTTCCTCACCACTAATTTTTTTCTTATGATGCTAGAAATTAATTTATTTATTTTGGGACAGTGGAGCATAGGGAGTATAAAAAAGAAGATAATTCTGCTGAGTCATGACTATTGTTGACATGAGTACATGACCGGCCTATCCACACTTGTCATGCTATGATGGGGCAAATTTCATGCTACCAATGAAAACTCAATTTGCTACAACACGCTCCTTTCGTCCATGTAGATGAATTTTCTAAATGGGTGCCGTAAAATCTAGAATATTTAAATCATACACAAAATTATGTGAAAGCAATATTACCAGATTTGACGTGAAAACACTTCCATGCATGAATATATTTCATGTTTTTTTTTGAAATATATAATTGGAAAAGATAATGATCAACCACATGTTTTTTATTACATGGGAGACACGCACACACACTCACACTCACGAGTATGCTTCTAAATATCACACGCTAAAAAAGATGGATACCAACAACACATCTCTAGCTAGTACAAGGAGATTTAAACCGTTATGCATCTACGTACAACTCCATTACATCGCAGGTGCTTCGATACAAACTTAAATACACACTGTGTTGATCAGTCTTAAGCATCACATAGGAGTACTACTACATTAATTAGTCACATACGCACAAACAGTGACAGACAATGCCAAATTGAATTGGGTCTCCTGTACATGTTAGAGCAGGAGAATAAGTAATAGAGTTGTCGCACTCTGACAACGTGAAATCTCCTACAACAAAAATGTAGCAAACAATAACTTTAATAAAAAATGAATATTTGATCATATGCCACTTCTTTAGTACTGCGACAACTTTATAATATGCCACTCATGTATCTTACGACAAAACGATTGCTTATCTCTTACAATGTACAGTAATTACTGGTTTTGTCCAAATTTATAAAAAGGGAATGTTACAACTCACAAACTTTCGGTGTGCTCTTGTTGCATCGGAGACAACTGTGCCCAGCTTTTCGGTTTCGACGTGTCTTTTTTTCGCGAACACGCAAAAAGATTGCTCATCAATATATTAAAAGAAAAGAGTTATAGTTACACACCGTAATCAGCCAGACCGGTTTATACTAGGGGAAGAAAGAAAAAGCAAAATAAAAAGCTGAAGCTTAGAAAACTACGACAGCTTAAAAACAAACTCCAAGCAGTGGGAAGGGGCCGAGCCACGCTACCCTCCCAACAAGTCTCCAAAAACAGCAACGCTAGCTAAAGACCACAGATGGCCCTCAGAGTGGATGAAATCCAAAACCACTGAGACTGATATATGTATACTTTTATGAAAGTATTTTTCAAGATAAATATATTCATATAATTTTTACATTTTCAAACTTAACAACTTGAGAGTTACTTATAATTTATATTCTCAAGGTTTGACTTAACAATTGTCCTAAACGACTTCTTTTACGAGTACGGAGTGAGTATTATTAGAGAACCACGTGGATACATGGTCATTGTTGCCTTGTTGGAGAGCAATCAAAGCTCTGCACTGCATATATATATATGGGTGCTACTGAACATGAAAAGCTGCATGAGTACGTGGCACGGCTGCTAAAATGATAGCTGAAGACCATGAACAGAGCATCCTAACTATCTCGGTATGACCTCTGCATGTGGTGCACTGGTGCTATGCTTTTGCAAAACGAAAAAGAAAATGTAATTAAATTGCGCCTAAACTTGATAAGGATTGTCAATTTATCAAATATCAACAATAGCAAAACAAATATAATTCTTGTTTAGAAATCTAGCTCCACGTAAATTTTTACATGTATGCATGAAAATCAATCGGGTATGCGGAGTATGTCTTAACACATAGTATTAGCGTCTAACATTTCAAGCGTTAGACAAGGCAAAATAATGTTGCCGAGACTAGCCGTGTCTGAAAGAAAAAAAGGAAAATGTCTCGAGCACAGCATTCCGTTCGGACGGAATGATACCTAAAAAATATGGCATGATGCCTAATAGTTATTGGTTAATATTCCGTTCGGACGGGATGATACTTCTTAGGTATTACCTGATATCTAGTGGTATCAGCTGATTCCTAGGTATTAGATAGGACTTCTAAGGTATTATCCCGTTTGAACGGGATACTGTCATGTAGCATTAAAAATACGATGTTTCAATTAAAAACCAAAAAAGAAAAATTGAAAAGGAAAGATGTTTGAAAACTCAAATTTGCCACTGTTTTACTTTTTTTTTTTTTACCTTTCGTAACCTGCACTGAGGGCCCTCTTCGTCTCTCCTCCCGGCGTCCCGGAAAAGGAAGGCTAGGCGAGCGGCGAGCCGCGGTAAAAGTAAAACGGTGAAAGTGAAATCGACCTCTCGCAATCGGCAACCCTCCCACCCAATCCACCACCGCTTTTCACCTCCCTGCTCTCCGCTCTCGCTCTCGCTCTCCACCCCCTATAAATAACCCTTCGTCTCCCCCCGCTTCGAGCTCGAACCCCACCACCACCACCACCACCTCCCCGACCGCCACTGCCACCACGTGCGGCGATCGCCGCCGCGCGCCGCGACACTCCCCCCGATCGAGCTAGTGTGCTTATCCGCCGCCGGCGGCGCCGCCTCTAGCCGCGCGCGGGGATGGGGAGGGGGATAGGGTCGAAGCGGAGGGTGGAGGACGACGACGGGGAGAATATGCCGGGGAGGAAGAAGAAGGAGGAGGAGGAGGAGGAGGAGGAGGATGACGATGGGGAAGAGGAGTACGAGGTGGACGTGGTGCGCGACCGGATCGGGTCGTCGCGGGGGAGCCGCCTGGCGCTGTTCGGCTCCGACCTCCGCCTCGGCCGCTTCCGCCCGCGCCGCCGCCGCCGCCGCCGCGTCGCCCCCGTCGACGGCGACGACGGCATCTTCCAGGACTTCGTCATCGACCCCGACAACAAGTACGCTCCCCCCACCCCTTCCTCCCATATCCATCCCATCCACTCGCTCGCCATGGATTGCCTCCGCTCGCCGCCGGGCTCTAGATTCTAGAAGCTTCGTCACGGCAAGGGAAGGGCGGCACCGCTGCTGATCGGCCAGCGCGCTCCGGTCGGATGGTTCGCCGCGCCTCCTTGCTGCTCCATTAATCAATTCGAAAAAAAACCAGCACCAGAAGAAATTCCCTATTATTTATTATTATTTCTTAAAAGCTTTTCCGAATATTTTTCTTTCTGCCTCTCATCAATAAATCGCTTGGTTCACAGCGTTGGCCGCGGAACGTTCCATTTTTTAAAAAGAAAAAAAATGATGTAGTAGTAGTATATTCGCACGTATACTGATTATATGGCAAGATTAGAGATAAACTAAGTGATAAAGGACGTGCAGTTTCAACTTAAAAGTCCTCTATTCAATACCCAACACGTACGTATATAATTTTTTTCTTTATGAAAATGTTTGTAGAGACTTCTCTTCATCCTAATTTCTTCCTTAAAGATATTTAAATCTCGTTTTATATGGCAAGATTATAGTAGTCCCAGAATTTTTTCCCCGTTTTATTTTCTGCAAAAATTTCTGCGATGCTTAACTACACGTACAGTCTCTGCCTGGAAACTACACTTTTTTGTCGATGAGTTTGCCAGATGTGCAGGCTTTGCTTGATTGGGCAGCCACATGTTAGCTTAGCGCAGTTCACGGGACAAACTCTGACGACCATACAAACGTTGGCGTGCTCACGCTTTACTAGCTGTAGTAGCCTGTAGCTTCTTAATTAGCTGCATAAATTTTTTTTGGTCTTCTGGGATTTTTCGCTTGCCGTGTTACATATATTTCAACTTTCAGGGGTTAGTACTTACTACTAGTACTCTTAGTACCAACGGGTTTGACGGTATATCGCTGAACTTTATTAAGATGATAGTAGAGTACAATAGTACATCTTTAACATAACCATGGCTTTTCTGTTGCCTAGAGATGTACCTAATAGTACTGTGGTTCAACCTAATGTCACGTATTCAATCCCTAATATGCTTACAATTTCTTTATAAAAAAGTGTTTCGAGGAACGTATCTCTATCTAAATATCTTTTTTTTCCTTCTCTGTTGCCTTTATTTGATGAGAAAAGAGTGGATGAAATGAAACATGCGTCGTACATTATTATGTGTGGAGTAAAGATGCTACAAGTTGATGAATTAGCGTACATATTTTCTTTTTATTCCGTGAAAGACTCATAAACACTTTACACAAGCACGGGTGCATCCTTTTAATACATTACATGCTCTAGAAGACAGAGGCCAACAGTTTATTCGAGGGCAAGTTGATCAGAGAAAACTCTGTAATTGAAAAGCTTTTGAAAATCGATTGCTTTTCATTGGAAGCTCAATAAAATGGAGGAATTAGTAGCTTTTGTTTTCGTTCTCATGCATGCACGGATACTTAAATATACTCTGGTACTTTTGTCCTTAGTCAGCATCCAAACATTGTAAGGCACATTTTGTCAAGTAAGCATGTTTGCGTCATATCATGGCTTTATATTAAATAACTGAAATACTGAAGTGTGTATAGGAATCGTGAAAGCAAGTACTAATAACATAGACACAGGATTTTGGGCAATCTACATCTGTATGTAATAGTTGTTAACCGGTAATAATAATATACAAATGAGCAATCTGAGAGCTTATCACAATATGACAACTAAGCTATAGCTTATACTTACCGCCAACCAGATGTACGGCTACTTGGGAGGTTGTCCAGATCGATGTGAACTCCAATTTTGATTTTGTTTCTTCATTGATTTCGATTGATGGTTTGAACGAGATAAAATATTCGCCAGGATGAAGAGTATTTTTGGACTGTTACCAGCGAGCCGCTAATCCTGTTGTGATGTAGCTGGAATCATCATACTTACGAATAATAATTAAGTCAATGCGTAGGTTGAGGGATCTCTTGACAGCTTATTTATTTATTTGATGCTGTGCTGACAGTGTCAAGTAGTTTTGATTAGCAGTGACAGGGCATAATCAAACTGCGTCAGGGGACAGTATCCGAATTTTTCAGTTTAATTTAGAGCCATTTTGCTACATCATGAAGCCATTGGTTTTGCGGGATTCTGGGTATTTGATTGTTTTGACACTTTTCAGAGTAGTTTAACTATATCAATTGCCTGTCAATGATCTCACTTGGCAATTACATGATAAAAGATGCTTTTAATCCCTAGGTCACTACACATCAGTTGACTTTGGTTCCAATTTGTACTTGCCAAGAACCGGTAAAACAGTAATATTTTGTTTGAACTGACTAGAAGGATATAAATAATCACATGATAAAAGTTGAAATCTTTATCATGTGACGGACCATGGGGAAAAAGAAAAGATGAAATCTTCAGAACATGCTTTGTTTTGTGTTCCACCTTTTCTTGCTGACAGGGACGGATCCTGTTCGACATGAGGTAGCTGTCAGGCTGTGCAAGCTAGCATTCTCAGCGTCCTCTTAATTAGTTTATTAGATTTCACGCTCTAATTAGTTTATTTACCAGTACTACCAGATCGGTGCACCGTGCACATTAGGAACCCACTCAGGGCCACATCATCTCAGACATTTGCATGTGCATAATGGGTTATGCGTATGAACTCACCCGGGACAACTTCTTTGGTCTCTGCAGTGTTCAGCAATACTTTTTTCGGCCTAACAACCAAAATTTACCTAATAATCTAAGGTTGTTTGGTGTTTCTAGCTAAAGTGGTTTTACAAGAAGATGCCATATTTTAGTGTATAGTTTGGTAACTCTCAACATAGCAAAATTTATATTTCTAGTACATCTGAAGGACCATGAAGTTTCTCAGCTAGCTAAGGTCTAAGGGTATGAATTTTTTTTCTTTTTTTTTAAAAAAAATACGGGTCCGTTTGATAATCGGCCAGTTCATAAAATACATTAATGTATCTATGTATGACTTTGCAAGAAAATATACATTTCGAATAAGTTACAATTTGAACGTTATATTTAGAATTAGAATTAATATTGTTCTGGTTGCTATGCTGGTAACTGACGAGATTTGCATCCTTATTTCTAGCTAGTCCCAGCAGTTAAGAGTTCACACCTTTCCCAGGCAACCAAATTGTATTGCTGTTTGTGCATATATTAAGTTGTGGATGACCTTATGGTTTTAATATTTTTTTGGAATCACTGCAGGTGGTATCGGTTATGGACGAGGTTCATACTAGTGTGGGCAGTGTACAGTTCCTTCTTCACGCCATTGGAATTTGGCTTCTTCAGGGGGCTCCCCAGGAACCTCTTCTTCCTAGACATAGCTGGTCAGATCGCCTTCCTCATCGACATTGTTCTCAGGTTCTTCGTGGCCTACCGTGATCCTGACACCTACCGCATGGTTCACAATCCCACCTCCATCGCTCTCCGGTAATAAAACTTCCTCATCACTTGCTTGAAATTCAGCTAGAACTATGAAATTCAGAACCATCAAAATGGATGCATCTTGATAATGATATGTTAGAACTAGTATCAATTATTTAGGTTGCTGAAAATGTGCTGTTACAATAGAGGGAACTTCTGTTTAGGCATTTGCACCTGAAATATGATCTGCAGTAACTCAATTGTGACATCTGTTGTTGCTGTTTGAATTCAGATATTGTAAATCAAGCTTCATTTTTGATCTTCTTGGTTGTTTTCCGTGGGATGCTATCTATAAGGTTGGTCTTTATCTAACAAAATTTTCTTTGGTTAACATGGCATTATATTGCGGTAAACATTTGGCTTATATTTCTTCGTTTTTTATGCGTTGATTTTGAATCAGGCTTGTGGAAGTAAAGAAGAAGTAAGATACCTATTGTGGATTCGGTTGACACGAGCTATGAAGGTGACAGAGTTCTTCAGGAGCATGGAAAAAGATATCCGTATAAATTACCTGTTTACTAGGATTGTGAAACTCATAGTTGTGGAACTCTACTGTACGCACACAGCAGCATGTATCTTCTACTATCTTGCAACAACACTTCCTGAATCAATGGAAGGATATACATGGATAGGGAGCTTGCAGTTGGGAGACTATAGTTATTCTCATTTCAGGGAGATTGATCTTACCAAGCGTTATATGACATCGCTGTACTTTGCCATAGTCACCATGGCAACTGTTGGTAAGTTCTGGTGTCATTTCAGTCCAGAGTCATCCTTGTAGTCTGTAAAATTAACTTAACTTTTTTAGATGCTGAAATGTTCTTTTCATTTTTGCAGGTTATGGTGACATTCATGCTGTGAATGTCAGGGAGATGATATTCATCATGATTTATGTTTCCTTTGATATGATTCTTGGAGCCTACCTCATTGGTAACATGACTGCACTTATTGTCAAGGGCTCGAGAACTGAGCGGTTCAGGGATAAGATGAAAGAAGTTATCAGGTACATGAACAGAAACAAGCTTGGAAAGGACATAAGGGAACAGATTAAAGGACATTTGAGGTTGCAGTATGAGAGCAGCTACACTGAAGCTTCTGTCCTTCAGGATATCCCAGTCTCAATTCGTGCGAAGGTAAGGATATGCTTTATTTAATTTTTGTTGTTCGTTCAAAAAAATATTAAATTTTTATTTCCCACCCTTGTGTGATACAGTTTTGAAAACTGTATTCGTGTAAGTTTACTATACTGATGCTTCTGTACACATGGTATATCAACTTTCTTTTTATCTGTTGTGATTAACAATACATTGCATTAAATCTGCAGATTTCACAAACACTGTATAAGCCATATATCGAAAGCATTCCACTGTTTAAAGGATGTTCAGCAGAATTCATTCAACAGATTGTAAGTACCCCTTTATTTTGGTCAGACTACAATACATGGACATTTCATACAAATTTCAATCTGGATTTTTTTCCCCATATTTTCTCTAACATGTTCTGATGTGGCAGGTGATCAGGCTGCAGGAAGAGTTCTTCCTACCCGGAGAGGTTATTTTGGAGCAGGGAAGTGCAGTTGATCAACTGTACTTTGTCTGTCATGGGGCACTGGTGAGTTCAAGCCTGAACTCACAAAAGCCTAATTCTTTCACTATTCCAATGAGTTTGATATGGAATGCATTTTTATTCAAAATACTACTTAAGAAAATGCAGAGGCTCCAGATTTGTAACTAGATATGATTCTATCAGTAATTCAGTACTTACCAATGATATTTTTCTTGTGCGTAGGAAGGTGTTGGCATTGGTGAAGATGGTCAAGAAGAGACCATTCTAATGCTAGAGCCTGAAAGTTCTTTCGGAGAAATCGCTGTTCTCTGCAATATCCCACAACCCTTCACCGTTCGTGTCTGCGAACTTTGTCGTCTTTTGCGGCTTGACAAGCAATCCTTCACAAACATCCTGGAGATCTTCTTCGTTGATGGAAGAAGAATTCTGAGCAACCTTTCTGAGGTACACTGCAGAGACAGCCAAAATGGCACTCATGTTGTCAGATTCTGAAAGTGAAATCCATCCTGCAAAACATCTGCAATTCATGCATGATTTGATAGATTTTTTCTTACTGGTTTGCACTGTGAATTGTGACTGCAGAGTAGCGAATACGGCAGCCGGATCAAGCAGCTGGAATCCGACATCACGTTCCACATCGGGAAGCAAGAGGCAGAGCTGACGCTGCGAGTGAACAACGCTGCGTTCTACGGTGACATGCATCAGCTCAAGAGCCTGATCCGTGCAGGAGCCGATCCCAAGAACACCGATTACGACGGGCGATCTCCTCTGGTACGAAAATCTGCAATCCATGGAAGCTTTTGATCTTGCCGATGCGTTTGCTCATGATTCGACTTAATTTGGATTTTTGTGTCTTCGTCTTCGTCGCAGCATCTTGCGGCTTGCAAAGGGTTCGAAGATGTCGTCCAGTTCCTCCTCCACGAAGGCGTCGACATCGATCTTTCCGGTAATGGTCGATCAGTTCGTCGCAATCTTGCAACCAATTCAGTTCTTTTTCGGAAGCAGCAGCAACTAATTCAGTTCTCTGAACTTCTTTTGATCAGACAAATTTGGCAACACGCCATTGCTGGAGGCGGTGAAGCAGGGGCACGACCGGGTGGCGACGCTGCTGTTCAGCAAGGGGGCGAAGCTGAGCCTGGAGAACGCCGGGAGCCACCTGTGCACGGCGGTGGCGAGAGGCGACACGGACTTCGTCCGGCGGGCGCTCGCCTACGGCGGCGACCCGAACGCGAGGGACTACGACCACCGCGCGCCGCTCCACATCGCCGCCGCCGAGGGCCTCTACCTGATGGCGAAGCTGCTCGTCGACGCCGGCGCCAGCGTGTTCGCCACCGACCGGTGGGGCACGACGCCGCTGGACGAAGGGCGCAGGTGCGGGAGCCGGACGATGGTGCAGCTGCTGGAGGCGGCCAAGTCCGGCGAGCTCTCCAGGTTCCCGGAGCGCGGCGAGGAGGTGCGGGACAAGATGCACCCGCGGCGGTGCTCCGTGTTCCCGCACCACCCGTGGGACGGCGGCGAGCGGCGGCGGGAAGGGGTGGTGGTGTGGATCCCGCACACCATCGAGGGGCTCGTCAGCTCGGCGCAGGAGAAGCTCGGCCTCGCCGGCTCCGGCGAGGGGCTCCGGCTGCTCGGCGAGGACGGCGCCAGAGTGCTCGACGTCGACATGGTCCACGACGGGCAGAAGCTCTACCTCGTCGGCGGCGGCGGCGGCGATGACGGCGGCACGGAGGCAAGGCAGTGAAGGGTTGCACGTTTTCTCCTCAACTCCGCATTTGCGCGCGAGTTTTGCGGTGTACCATAGCGGCGGGCATAGCCGGTGTAGATCGATGGAAGCGTGACGTGTCATTACTCACGGGCCCACAAATCAGTGACCACGTTACTCTGGGTTATAAGATCCTTGTTGTGGTGTAGATACATTGAGGGGAAAAGGAAAGAAAAGGAGGAGGGAACGGATTTGATGTACAGATTGTATATTACAAGGAAATGATATTGTGGAGGAAGATCTTAGTATATGTCACGGAGTAATAAAGGAAAAGTAAATTACTGTTTGGGATATATTCTTTCTACCAAAGTTTTATTTCAGATCACTCTTTGCTTGATATTTTCGCTTTGATTTTGCCAAAAAACTTTCAACACATTTATTTCTTCAAAACTTTCAAATTTTTCACTATCAAATGTTCTTTAAGATTGGTGCTACCGAGATAAAAAAAAAGAATTGCACGTGCGCAAGTAGGGAATCAAACCCTTGACTTGTTGCTTGCAAGTCCACTGCGCTAGCCACTTGCAATGAAGGGTGTTTTTAGAAAAAAAAAAGATCAATTTACATATAACTTACGTATTAGTTAAATACTAGTTAAATAGTTACACTGTAATTACATACTAGTTATATTTGAAAGTTTTTCTCCTACAAAACTGACGAATGTTATATAGGTACTTCCTTTCGCTTTGAAGTAAGTTCATTTTTGTTTTACTTTATACCACCCTAATTATCTTCTCTATTAGTCTCTACTTTGGCAAAGATAAGATCAATCTATGTGTAGGGCGGCTCGTGATCATGCTAGAGTGGATGTACTCGAGGTTAGGAGTGAAAATGGGACGGATATTTTCCGACCATCCATCCACCCTAAAGCTCGCGGAAAAAATATGGGAGGACAATAGAATGCAGCATACTATCTAAGTTCGAATCCAAATCCGCAAAAAAAATTGATTTAGGATACGAGAAGACTTGTATATATTTATGAATTATATATAAATATTCATTTATGAATCCAATTTGGAGAAAATAATATGGCACATGATACAATATGAGCGATATGTTATCCGACACTTTCCTCTTCGAATTTGCAGAAAAATATAGGTTAGGAAATGGGGATGCCAAATCCGATCGTACCCGCCCGTATTCATCCTACTTGAAGTCGATAATGTGCTTAAAAATAGTTTAGGGGTAATTCAAATATTGAGTAAAAGATGATAAAAACGAAACTTCGTCGATAAAAAAAATGGTCCAAAGTGCCATTCAGTCGTAAAAAGCTTTTGTAATTCAAATGTTACTTTTAAAAAGGAAGTAGTTAAAGTTGATTAAAAGATGGTAGGTGAGACAAAGTATTTTCACGATTGTAAGTGTAAAATAGAAGATTGTACAATATATGTCCAGACGTCATGCATGCGCCACATAGGAAAAAGAAAATGGCCTCCAAACCTCTACGGGAGTCAAATTAAACCGGTTTCGATCAATGGTGGAGGCGATACTATGGAAGGAATAAATTCACTTTGACTCTCTTAACTAGTGACCGAATCTGATTCGTATCATTCAACCGCAATACCGGATATTTCAACTCCCAAACTATTAAAGCCGGAGCGATTTGACTCCCTTGGTGGTTTTGGAGGGCGGTTTTGCTGACATGGCATCTACGTTTCAGTGTTGACCTGGTATGTGGTGTTGACATGCCGCTTAGGTGGCACAAGAATTAAAAACATATTGGGCCTCATTTGTCATTCACACAAAAAAATAGAGCCCACCGACATGTGGTGATGACGTTCTCTCTCACGACATGATCTTCAGGTGAGGGGATAACTCTCACTTTGATCGAGTGCAACATTTGCGATGTGGCTACCAACCAGGCTATGTCTAGGACGCCGTGCAATCGCTACACTACAGACGATTTCGAAGCAATCGTGATACGCAGTTGATGATCCCTGTAATGCAAACAAGAGAGCACTGCAAGAACAAGATAAGATGCAATCTAAATATTGTGAATAGGTGATTAAACACAAAGGAATAGTTGCGATTGAAGTGGTAGATCTAATCGACCCGGTAAATCAACACACCAACTATTGGGGACTCTGAATCTATAGGTGCCGACTAATCGAGCGAGGATTAGAGACAAGGTGAATGATACTTGGCAAAATTCAACTAAACAAAACCCAATTGTTCTAGAGGGCATACATAGACATTTATAGAGGAAAATAAATCTAGGGTTAAGTGCTAATTCGTGGAGGTGGAGGAAGACACTTCCGAGATGGGCCTAGTCTATTACAAGTCCCAAGACCCAAGGCCCTAGTTCGGTTTCAGTAACAACACTGCCTTGTTTTGATGATTCATGTTGACTCAAAATGAATTTGGATATGATATTAGATGTGTTTGAAAGGTAGCGAGGTAAGCTTTCCATCAGGTGCAAGATCACCCAAATCGGAGTTGGTATGAAGGTGCTAGGTCCGTTTGAAAGTCAGTGCTGTCTTCGGAGGCTGAACTGGATTAGACTGAGAATTTTCATTGGAATGTGTGAAGTTATGTGTATATCCGATGAAGTGATGTCCTCATCATGTGGGGCCCAAATGTCATCCCCTCTCTATCCTTTTTCCTCCTCCCTCTCTCCCCCTTCCCCTTCTCTTTCTCTCTCTGTTTCTCTTCCTCTCCCCTTCGGTGCGAGATCTGGAGTGACGGCGGTGGGGCAAGGACTGGAGTAGTGGCGATGCTGGCGCCAGCGGAGGGGCGAGGGCCAGAGCAGAAGCAGCGGCTGCGGCTAGCAACCACCTTTGTCCCTAACCAACTCTAGCTCGTACGTGCTGCTCTGGCAATGTAACCCCGCTAAACTCCAGCTTTGCCCGCTGCCTCCGAGCTAGGCCGCGCGCCGTTGAGGTCTTGGTCTCTAAGTCGTTGTGCCTCGCTTGTCTGAACCACCGCCCTCCTCTTCCCCATTCGAATGGCTTCGGCCCTTCGTTCCCGGCCGGCTTCACCATAGCAGTGCGGCGGGACGACGACGAGAGCAGCGGCGATGGGGCACGAGATGACCACGACGAGTGGCGGGACTCCCTCGCTGTGGCTAGTGAGGGCCGGAGCAGCGACAGCAGTCAGAGGACGGGAGCTGTTGCGGCGGCAGCGGGGGGGGGGGGCTGAAGTAGTGTGCGTACGACCGGAGGTACGATGAGCTTTCGCATCCGACGCCACCGTTGGCGATGGTCGCCACCTTGAGGACCACGGGGCCAACAAGCGGTGCCAGAGCAGCGCGCCATAAAAGTCAAGGCCCATTTCCCGCCCGCTCCACTTCCGCCCCAACTGCAGCTTCGGCGCTCCCCGCCACCGCTCCAAATCCTGTGCCGAAGTGGAGGATGAGAAACATAGAGAGAAGGGGGAGAGAGGTTGGAAGAAAAAGGATAGAGAGGGGATGACATGTGGACCCCACATGTCAATGGGCCCCATAATTTCTTTTTTTTTGTGAATGACGTAAGGGGCCCACATATATGTTTAATGTTTTTAATTCTTATGCCTCCTAAGCGCCACGTCAACCCCACATACCAGGTCAATGATGCCACGTAGATGCCACGTCAGTGGAACCGTCCTCCAAAACCACGTAGGGAGTCAAATTGCACCGGTTTTAATAGTTGGCGGTCGATTTATCTGATATTGCAATTGAAGGATACAAATCAGATTCGGTTGGTACTTAAGGGAGTCAATGTGGACTTATTCCTTGTATGTGTGACCCAGGCGGAGCGGTATACTCGTGGGCTGAAATTTAGCGTGGGCCTACACGTGCAGGCCCAACCAGCCTAAGCCACCAAACCAAACCATCAATCAATGAAGCAAAACGATGAGCAATCTAAGCTCATTACTCCGTACTAGCTTACTGAAGAAACCTAATCGGATTCGCAGTAGTATTACGTGCTTTAATCCGAAGCGGAGACACGAAAGTTTCTGAAAAAAGGAAAGGAAGTCGAACTACCAATCCGAGTCGGACATGGCCTCTGCAGGTGCGTGGCTATAAGTGAAACGAGCATTGTGTCCTCGGTTCAATTCATTCATCCACACACACACACCGTCGACGCGTCACACGCCATGGACATGGAGTTCTCCTCCTCCTCCTCCTCCTCCTCTACCACCGTCGCTTCCTCACCTGCGTCGTCGCCGCCGCTCGGGAGGTGCGTCCTCCGCTTCAGGCTCCCGCCGGCGTGGACGCCCGAGGAGGACGCCGTCCTGGAGCGCCTCGCCATGGAGCACGGCTCCCGCCACTGGCGCCGCGTGGCGGCGCAGATGCCGCGCCGCCGCTCGCCCGCGCAGTGCCGCGACAGGTGGAGGGACCACCTCGCCCGCGACGTCTTCCACCGCCCCTTCACCGTCGCCGACGACGCCGAGCTCGCCCGCCTCTGCCTGCGCCTCGACGACGACGCTGGCTTCGCCGCCGGCCGCCGATGGAAGGACGTCAGCAGGGCCGTCTACGGCCGCAGCTCGTGCGCCGTGAAGCGACGCTGGAGGGAGCTGCGCAGGAGCGACGCGTTCCTCGGCGCGCTGTGGCGTCCGAGGACGACGACGACGGCGCCGCCAGCCAATGCCGCGATCACGACGACGTGTTGATGAACTGTGGATGAGCGAGAGTTGTTTTTTGCTAGTTAAGTGGTTACTAGCTGTAGGCTGTATCTGGTAGTCGTAGCACGTCTCGTTTTGTAACTGTTGGATTTGATATGTTTTGGTGCTTGACACTGATCGCTATATATGTAGTATTGGTAGCTCATTTTTCCCATCCTTTTTCAAGAGAGTGCAACTAGTCGTGTTGTTACCAAGTTAATGGCTAATGTACTCGTTGATGTAAAGATCTGCTTGAATGTTTATGTAAATTGATGAAGCTATATACTCTCTCCGTTCCTAAATATTTGACGCCATTGACTTTTTTAAACATGTTTGATCATTCGTCTTATTAAAAAAAACTTTTGTGAAATATGTAAAACTATATGTATACATAAATGATATTTAACAATGACTCAAATGATAGGAAAAAAATTTAATAATTACTTAAATTTTTTGAATAAGATAAACGGTTAAACATGTTTAAAAAAGTCAACGGCGTCAAACATTTAGGGATGGAGGGAGTATATATATAGATGATCTTGTCGTACTCTGAATGAATATTGCAAATGTATAATTTGGATTTTGGACAAAGACCAAAATTTCAAAACACAAAAAAGTTGTGTGGATGCTATACATAAACCACGGGTAAAACAGAATAATACGGTGATGAGTGATGACTACAAAACCTCATGCCACATCCTCGATCAATCGTCGTATTCCCAGATATAACCATCGAGCAAGCATTCTCATGTTTTAGCAAAACTCCTAATAATTCTGCTATAGCATCGGTGACACTATTACAATATCTAGGACAATTTTGGACTCTAACTAATTAAATCAGCAAAAAACAGATAAGAACAAGAGTCGTCTAACTGCTGTAAAGATTTCGTATTGACACCATTACTTTTCCCCCTTTCTTGATCCAACAACTGTACGGGATTGGAAATTTCACACATCTTATATTCTTTATCTCGATATATAAGTATTTTTATGGTATAAAGTTTATAATATCACAATATAAATATTTCAAGGACACTGACTCCAATGCATAGAAATACATAATTTTTTAGCTAATCAGATGTTTGAGAGAGAAATTTATCTACTATTATATACTAAAAGTCCATTAAATTTCCTACAAATACTCTCGAGTTATCAAGTAGCACTCTAATAAATAAGAGAAATCCAACCATTGATTTTCATTTAAATTGGTGTACCCATTATTTGATCGTTAGATCTAATTTTATAATAGAAACCACACCTGGAACCTCCCCTTTAGAAACAAAGGACGTACGTAATGTACATAATTCTCTCCCGTTCCTTCTTCCATATGTTCCATTTTGTCACTTCAAACATCATATGAACACTTTTAAACTGCTAAGTGAGGCTATTAAATTGAAGAAAATACTATAAAGTCTAAAAAAAGGAATGAAGTATCAGACTATCGATTTCTACTTAAATTGACGGATACGTTGTTTTAAATTGTTAGTTTCTTTTAAACAGAAAGACCCAAACCTCTCTCCTTATCTTGCCACGCCTGTGCGGCGTTCAAATCCATGAAACATCTTATAAATGCTTCTAAGCTGCTATATGATATTCTTAAATTAGAGAAAATCTTAGAAATTTTGAAAAAAAAATCTAACCATTGGTTTTGATTTAAATCTATGGAAGTATTATTTTCAATTGATTGACACATTATTTTGGGTCATTATTTTTTTTAAAAAAAGACGTGACAGGCTGACATAGGCAGTAGCCGTCCCATTTTAATTAGATCTGGTGGGCTGATTCTGCTAGCTGGATTTCAGGCTGTGCTTAAGGTATCCATAGTGGACTTGTTTCTTAGTAATAACGAAGCCCATATTTTACAAAAGCTTTAAGATTCGGCCCATTTAGAAAACCAATATGCGACAGAAAAAGTACACGTAATGTCCCTCAACTTGTTAGCCAGATACAAAATCATCCCTCAACCGCAAAACCAGACATCCGTCGTCCCCCAACTTACAAAACCGGTCACAATATGCCCCTCGGCGGTTTTGACCCCGGTTTTGTCCCACGTGGCGGCTGACTCAGTGTGGGACCCACGTGGGCCCTACATGTTATGGAGACCGCGTTAGCACCCTCTCTCTTTCTCTATTTTTCTCCTTCCTCTCGCTCTCTGCTCTCGCACAGATGGTGGCGCGTACGGCCAAAGGGTGGTGCGGCCAGCGACGACGGCTCCAGGGTGGCGGCGCGCAGGCTCAAGGCGGTGTGAGCTCGCCGGCCTCCCCGTCTCCCTCGTGCAGTCGGCGACGGCGACACGCGGCTACGGCCATCATCACTGACGCAGAAAGGAGGGCCGATGCGGCGGTGGCGACGGCGTCACCGACGCGATGGGAAAGAGGGTCGACGGCGTCACCGACGCGGTGGGGAAGAGGGTCAGGGCGGCTGACGGGGAAGGAGCGGCGGAGATGAGATCGACCGGCCGACGGTTCTTGAGGTAGCGCCCGATACGGCCGACGGGGAACTGGAGCCCAGCCTTGACGGAGCGTGTCACCGCCTTCTTCCTCGGCACGCCGGCCTTCCTCCCGCCTGCCGCCTTCTTCACCTTCCCGCCGCCAACGGCGTCCATCTCAACTCAAATGGCGCTCTCTTACTATCTCAAATCTCAATTCGATTTGGATGCAGCGCGAGAGTGGGGGGAGAGCCGGCCGACCGCACCGGCGGGAGAAGTGGGAGAGGAGGCCAGCAGGAGACGGGGAGATGAGGAGGGCGAGTCGTCGTCATCGCCGCCCAGTCCGTGCCTGCCTGCCTCCGGCATGAGGTGGAGATGTGCGGGGAGTAGGGGGCCAAGTCGGAGGAGGGCGGCCGCCCACACCCACCAGTCGCCGCGCCCCTGGTGATGCGGCACGCACGGAGCGACTTGGAGCTCGCCCGCCGCCCGCCTATCGCCGTTCTCGCCCGCCGCGCTCTGCCCGCAGCCCGGCGCCGACTCCGTGTGGATTGGTCCGGAGAATCACGTCCTGAGCTCGCGCCGCCTCTCCTGCCTCGCCCCACCGAGCTCCGGGCCGGCCACCGCCCTTCACCGCCGGAGTCACGACCACCGTCGCCTCGCCAGCTCGCCGCGTCTCGCATTGCTCGGCGCGAGTGAAGAGATAGAAGACAGAGACGAGAAAAGAGGGAAAACAGAGAAGATGACATGTCATTCTGACATGTGGGGCCTAGATGGGTCCCATGCTGAGTCAGCCGCCACGTGGGACAAAACCGGGGTCAAAACCGTCGAGAGACCTATTGTGACCGGTTTTATAAGTTGGGAGACGCTGGATGTCCGGTTTTGTGGTTGAGGGACGATTTTGTATCCGGCTAACAAGTTGAGGGACCTTGCGTGTACTTTTTCCATATGCGACCGCGTGGAGACGATATCATGCTAGTCCGACTCGGACTCCGAGTCCGACTCGATCAAGGCATACAGAGTAAAGCTTTGTCGCCGGCTATAAATCCAGACGAGACCATGCATGTCTCCCGCTGCCTCATCTCATCCCGTCGCAGCGCTCTCCACTCCAACTCAGAGCAATGGACTTCTCAGCCTCAGCCGCCGCCATGGCCGACGTGAACTACCGCTGCAGCCGCGTCGTCTACGTCGGCAACATCGCCTTCCACGCCTCCGAGGCCGAGCTCCGCGACGCCTGCGAGCTCATCGGCCCCGTCCGCTCCCTCCGCCTCGCCGCCGCCGACCCGGCCACCAGCAAGCGCAAGGGCTACGCCTTCGTCGAGTACGCCGACGACGAGACGGCACGCAGCGCCCTCCGCAACCTCCACGGCCACCTCCTCCGCGGCCGCGAGCTCCGCGTCGGCCTCGCCGCCCGCCCAAGCATCAGGCGCCGCGGTGGCGGCGGCGGCGGCGAGCGCGAGCCCGTCGGCATGGAGGACGCCGTCCACGCCGCGTCGCTCGTGGTGTCGGGGCGGCCACTCGCGTCCGTGACGAGGTACCTGGCGGCGCGGTCGAGGCAGGAGGTGCGGGAGATGGTGGCCGCGCTGGAGGCCACCGAGCAGCTGAAGATTCCCGGGCTGGGCACCGCCATGGAGCAGGCGCAGCGGCTGCTGGAGATGTTCGCCGCCGACGAGGAGGAGGTGGCCAGGAAGAAGCTGAAGCGCGCGAGCGATGAAGAGCACGCGAAGCAGAGCAAGGTGGTCGGGGTTGATGGCGTCGTCAAGGCTTCTTCACGCATCGTCCCCTGCTTCTGATCTATTCTCGCTGTTCAATGTGTTATAGTACTAGTCGTCATCAATTGTAAACATCTGAATTTGTAACTCAGTAACTCAGTAGCTACCTGTATCACCTATTGGGAAATTTGAATAGATGAACATTCTTGAATCAATGACCTATTTAGTTATTTATTCTTAGCAAACACCTTTCGCAAAGACCAATCGGTTCTCAAAACACGATCCATATCAGGAATAGTGTGAATTTCCTTTTCTGTTGTGAGTCAGTGAGTGCAATTCTCTTGTATCTGTAATTACCACAGTTCAAATTCTGTTACTATATGCATGTACTCGGTAACTCAGCCAAAAAAAAACTTGACTGAACTGTCTCATCCATGGAGAAGTTTCTGAAACTTCGATCACTATCATCCAGAACCAGAAGAGACATGCTAGTTGACTGATGAGAAGTCTCACTCTTTTCTTAAAAGTATTCACCAGGAGACAAAACTTACTAACATGACCAAGATTACCATTTGTGAATTCTTCTGGTTGCTAAAATTGACAAAACTCTTTTCTCAATCAGACTGCAAAATGGGAGACAAAACTGAGTAAATCGATCACCATTAGTGAACTCTTTTCTTGCTAAAATTGCCTATCAGAAGAAAGCACTTCAAGCATCAGCTCTGCAGGAAGCCAGCATCAGCAGTTTCATGTAAGCGGATGGATCATTCTGTCGTCGTGGCAGCGGCTGCGATGGTAAGATGCAACAAGCAGAAATTAGTTATTGCTAACTCAATGCACATTTGGATATGACTACTTAACAGCAAACAGGAACCAACAATCAAGCACAGAAGCTGTTATTCAGGTCTAATATGCAGGAGTTTTAAGCAGTATTAATTTGCCAGTCAGGTCAGAACCGACAAATGCACAGAACAATAGAGCATTCTCTGAAAAACAAAAGAGCAGATATGAACACGAGGCGGTAATCTGCATCTAAGAATGATCTGGAACGATACAGAATGAAACCTGTAAACATGCTATACGTCCCCAGCATGCACACCAATTAGGAGGAAAATTCTGAGTATTTACAAGATTAGATGTGGGGCTTTTGCTTCAGATCAGCCAGAAAAGTGGTAAACAGAGTAATTGGCCGTATCAACTATCTCCTAGTTAGAAATGTCTATAAACGATTTGGATTTGACTAATTATCAGCAAACCGAACTAATCAAGCAAGCACAGAAGCTGTTCAGGCTCAAGCAATCGCAAACAAATCAGTTCAGAACCAACAAATGCACAGAACAATCTCTGAAAAAGGGAAGAACGCAGAGCTCGTACCTGGAGTGCAGAAGCTCGTGTAGGGAAATACAACGTTGATTCCACTTCTCCTTGACACCACCCTGGCTGGTTCAGTTGATCCCAGCTCAACGACGTAGGGGCCATGGTACGTCCTGACGACAACCACACGAACGCCGCCGTCGGCGAAGCCGATCAACAAATTGTTCATCATGGAGATTGAACCCCGGGGGAGCAGCGTCTTGAGGTCCCTGACATCTTGGAGGTGCTCCCATTCATCCATCGGCTTCGACCACAGGTGGAGGTTGGATCGCTCCAGCACGGCGGCGAACCCGAGCCCTCCACCCTCCGCTGTCATGAGGAGAGCGCCGTGCACATCCTCTGGTAGCGGCGGCGAGGGGATCACCGACAGCGTCATCGTGGCCATGTCGAACTCGACGATGCTGGTGTTGTTGTTGCAGAGGAAGTAGAGCGCGTTCCCCACGAGGACGCTTGGCCTTCTCGCCTTGACGATGGCGTTCGGGTGGTGATCAATGGAGGCCGGCCCGCTCCACGCCTCGGTCTCCGACGAGTAGAGGGCGGCGTGCGTGGTTCCCGCGGCGTCGGTGCCCACCAGCGCCACGCGGAAGGGGTCGCCGCCGTGGCAGTCGAGATGGTCACAGCCGTCCACGGCGCAGAGCACCGCCGCGCTCCACCGGATGTTCATCCACATCCAGTGCTGCTGCTCGCTCCAGTGGATGTTCCTCCAGCGCTCCGGCAAGTCCAGCAGCCGATCCGCGCCGGTCATGGGGTCCGACACGAGGAGCTGCATGGGTAACCCGAAGGCGTCGAAGAGGGCGCGGCCATGGCGGGAGTCGCACGGTAGCTAGTTGCTCCTGATGCTGGGAATGATCGAGCTGAAGGCGGTGGTGGGGACCAATATGGCGCTCCCAAACTCCACGCAGAAGAAGCCCAGGATCGGAGGCGCTCGGTGGATGGCGCGGTAGCCGCGGAGGAAGTCGCGGTTGGTGATGAGGCGGCGCCACGACTTGCAGACGACGGAGAGGCGGACGAGGACCCCGGGGTCGCCCGGCGGGATGTGGAAGAAGTTTTCGGAGAGCAGGTCGTCGTTCAGATCCGTCAGCGAGTTGCCGCGGTGCTCCGGCTGCTGCGGCGGCGGATTCATGGTGCTCGCGCCGCTGCTCTTGCTCGGCTCGGCGGCGACGCGGCGTCGTGTTTGGGTTTATGGCCGTTGGGGGATGGAGGCGAGGCGATCGCGCGGTGGGGACGAAGATGGCGAGGCTGATACTTGAACTTTATACTGGTTGGTTGGGTGTGGGGCCCAGATGTCAGTGGAACATTTGAGGCTGGAACTTTCTCGAGTGCACATTTTAGTCTAACTCATTTCAACCACTTTGTCATTGCAGTGAATTTCAGACGAAGTTATCTCTTGGTTTGCTTAACCCTGTTCATCGTTTCCTTTCTGTCCGATGTTGCACTTGCAACCAAAAAAAAAAATCCTAGCTGTGTCTTTTATATACTCGATTCTTGCTTTGCCAATGTTTGCGACTGTATAATTGCATCTTAATTTTTAGGCCTCATTTGGCTAAAAAAGGTGGATGGGGGCCACCCCTTCTGGTTTTGATAAGTGCACAACGTTCTTTGGGTTTATAATTTGGTTTTAAATTTTTTTTTCTCATCAATCACCTCCAATTTAGAATTTTTTTTCCTATATATCCTACCCTCAACTATCCTCCTACTCCCAACATTATCGAAAATCCTGTTGGGCGATCGATTGCCCTGGGCGATCACCCCTCTCCACGTGGCTGGCTTTCTTTTTTGGCACCACATTACTTTACTATTTTAGTAAATTTATACACATAAAGTTTGCACATCTAAAGTTTATACACCTAAATATTGGATACCCAAAGTTTATAAGTCAAAAATTTATATACCCGATTCAAATTTAAATTTGAATTCAAATATTTCTTATATATAGTATTTTTATACATCTAAAGTTTATACACCTAAAGTTTATAGACCCAAATTTTATAAGTCAAAAGTTTATATACCCGATTCAAATTTGAATTTGAATTCAAATATATAATTTGAATTTGAATTCAAATATTTTTTATATATAGTATTTCTATACACCTAAAGTTTATAAGTCAAAAGTTTACTTAGCCGATTCAAATTTGAATTTGAATTCAAATATTAGCTTATAGACCCAAAGTTTATAAGTCAAAAGTTTACTTACCCATTTCAAATTTGAATTTAAATTCAAATATTTTTTATATATAGTATTTCTATATATGATTTTTTCCAATTTTGTTTTTTTATTTTTTTTTAAATTTATGGTGTAGTAGGAAGAGAAGAAGGGGAGGAGGAAGGGGGAGAGGAGCGTATCGGGGGGTGGGGAAGCGATCGATCGCCCATTAGCGTCGCCTCAACATTATAACATTTAATGTGGGTACTATGGTTATTTTTTTACTAAACTTTAAATTTTGCTAAATAACTTAGAAAGATTATTATTTGGGGATGAAGGTAGTAGTAGTAGTTTGTATGAAACTGACAAATCTAATGAAATTTTTTGTCTGCGATGATGTGTGTATCGTCCTGAGTTCTTTGATGTTGTTTATCAAGTAGTCCTGGCCGGTGATCAAGTCAGAAATCCTGGTTGTCCTCAACGCTCTCCCTCTGACAAACGGCCAGGGTTTCGCCTCTCTCAATGATGCCCTCATCTCCCTCTTGCAGAAGAAGGATGAGGCTATGGAGGTCAAGGACTTCTGCCTGATAAGCCTCTCGTTCTCTCCATGATAACTTCCGCTATGTCCAGCTTGCGGCTAGGGCTCTCCATTCCCGGGCCAAGCTTCATCTGGTCCTTAAAGTGGACATTGCGAAGGCCTTTGACATGGTCAGCTGGACGTTCCTGCTTGAAGTGCTTGGTCACCTTGGTTTCATCCATTGATGGTGTGATTGGATTTCCCTGATCCTCCATTGCTCCTTCTTCAGGGTGCTGGTCAATAGGGTTCCCAGTCCCCGCTTCCTCCATTGGAGGGGCTTCGGTAGGGCGATCCCCTTTCTCTCATGCTCTTCCTCCTAGTCTTGGATGTGCTCAATCTGACACGGGTGGTTTTCTCCCTCTCAATGACCGCGCACTTGCGACATCGTGCTTCTTTTTACACCGATGATCTGGTCCTCTTCCTCTCCCCTGTGAGATAGGATTTGGAGTTCATCCATGACATTCTCTCCATCTTTTGTTCGGCCTTCGAGTTATGCACCAACTTTTCCAAATGCTCGATTACTTCGATCCGCTACACAGCAGAGGACTTGGAGTTGGTTCAGAGCACCTTCCCCTCTTCTATCTCTGAGTTCCCTTGCATCTATCTTGGCATCCCGTTGTCGGTCCGCAAGCTCCTGAAAGCAGTCCTGCAATCTCTGATAGGGTCTCCCATCGTCTCCCTCCCTGGAAAGGCCGGCTCACCACTTTAGTTGGTCGTTCTGTGCTTGTCCAGTCTGTACTCTCTTCTATTCCGGTCCATGTGTCCATGGTGATTGGGTTGACAACTGGGTCATCAAGGCCATTGATAAGAAACATCGTGCCTTCTTGTGGATAGGTACAGACTCAGTTCAGGGGGGACGATGCCTCGTATCTTGGACAAATGTCTGTCGCCTAAAATCCGTTTGTGGCCTGGGCATAGTGGACTTGAGCACGATAGGCTTCACGCTACATCTACCCTGGCTTTGGCTTCAGCGCATTGGCCACCCTTACTGGGCTGATCTCAAGGTCCCTCCCTGGAGCGGAGCGTCTCTAACATATTTGTGGCTTCCACCTTCCTCGGGGCAGGAGACGGTGTGTCGGAGGGTGAAATCCTCCACCAGGGAACCATGAGACCCCCCTTTTTTTGGTTTGGCTGGGGGCAGCGGGTGAGATTCGATGGCTTGGTTAGCGAAGTTGTGTGATCTTGAGGGGGTCAGGCCTCTCAAAGACGATGAGAAGAAAGGAATTTATACAGGTTCGGGCCGCTGAGAAGCGTAATACTCTACTCCTGTGCTTAGCTGATCTTGTGAGAAATTACAAGATCTCCTTGTTGGTGTAGAAGGTATCGATCATGAGGGGCAGAAGCTGCTCCAGAGTCTAAAATGGCTCATCCTCGATCCCTCGATCGATAGATCTCCCCCCTCCTTAAGTAAGCCTGGACCTCCTTTTATATCTCAAGGAGTTACCACATGGGCCCCCTATTCAGGGAGGATAATCACATTAAATGGATGTCTTGTTGCTTGTCTTGGAAGTCTCTTGCACGCCTTGCTGCGACGTGGGGTCCACCGGATCTTATCCGGCTGACAGAAGGGGCACGCCCGTCATTCGACATTTAATGAATGAAGACTTTTCGGTCCTCACTTGCGCTGGGAAACAGGAACCCTACCCTGACCAGGTTAGGCAAGCCGTCTCCGGCTGTGATGAGAGGCTAAGACCTCTCATCATCATGGCTGATGGGATAGGGTATGTAACGCTCCACTTTTCGTGAGACGTTAAAAACTAATTCGGCAAAATCCTATATGCGAAAATTTCGTTCTTTGTATGCGAGTCTAAGTTGTGCCATGGATCTCAATTCAATCTCTCGTTGTTCCCTCTCATCGCCAACAAAACCGTCCACCTCAAGATTCCAATTCCGACTCAAGTCTCCGAAATCAAACTCCGAAATTCAATCGCATCCTTTGAATCCCCGCCAAATACCTGTCCCCATTTCTGAAAATATCAAATTCCCATCTCGAATCCTTTCCTTGAGTCTCCCTTGATTCCTCCCTAAACCCCCGAGATCGAATCTCAAATTTGAAATTTAAACCCAAGTCCCAAATCCCTCCAACTCAAATTCCCTATAAAAGTCTATTTTTACCTTCCTCTGTTTTTGTGGGCCGAATTCCTTTCCCTCGGCCCATCCCTCCTCTCAGCTCGTTTCCCCTCCCCTTCTCACGTGCTGAGCATGCGCGTCGTGCCTGAGCCAAGAGAGAGCGCCGCCCTCTCTCTCGCCCTCTCTGTTTCCTCTCTCCCCGGCGCCGATTCCCACCGCCGCCTTTTGAACCCGCCACCGCCTTTGGTTCCCGCGCACGCGCCGGTCATGGCCGACCGCCCGGTCGCCGCCGCCATCAGCGCTTTCGCCGTGCTGCCGCTCGGCCCCGCTGCCTGCCGCGAGCTCTGCAGCGCGTGCCCAAGCCGCTCCACCCGCGTCCGTCCAAATCCCGGAGGCAGAGCACTCCCTCTCCCACCTCCTTCTCCCAAACCGGCAAGGTAAAGCCCCCCTTTCCACCGTCCTCCCTTCTCTTTTTCCCTCCCAAGCACGACCCCCTGCCTCCACTCCTTGGCCGCTAGCGCTCGGAGGCAGAGACGCAGACGCCAGCGCCAGCTCGCCGCCCCCACCCTGACCGTGCCAGCCCGCGCTAATCCTCCCGCTCCCGTAATTTGATTCTCGCCGTCCGATCCACCGCCTTCACCGCGCCCTTGCATCCACGCCATCGCCGTGTTCGCACCGCCCACGAACTGCCTTTGCCGCTCGCCAGCCGAGCGCCAACCAGCTCGCCCATGCCTCCCAAACCGACCTCGCTCCACTATAAAAACCCGAGCCCTCCCATCTCCCCCGTTGTCTCGCCTCCTCTCCCCACCACACCATTGACGCCTTGACTGCCATTGTCGTTGTCGCGCGTGCCGTGGGAGCCGGCGAGCGCGAGGAGCCAAAGAGGAGCTCCGGTCCGCCCCATCTTCGCACTCCCTCTCATCTTCCCCGACGCACTCGCCCCGACGCCGCGCCGCCTCGGCGTCATCCGCCGTGCGCCGCCGCTCGGTCGTGTGCCGCCATCGGCCTTGCACCCCTTTCCATCCTCAAATCGCCGCCGATACCGTTTCCGCACGCCGGTGAGCTCCTCGCCCAAATTCTTGCCATTTGCATCATCTTGGATAAGCCCCGAGCCGTTTGGTTGCTCGGTCGTCCCCCTAAACGTGCCGCCCCGCCGTTGCTCTGCTTCGCTGCCGCCGCGCCCGCCTGTGCGCCGCCGTGGGCCCCCTCGCCAATCCCTCGCGCCACCACCATCCTTGAGCTCCTTAGGACCTCCCCAAACCATTCCCTAGCGCCGTCGCCGCCCAGCACGGCCTCGCCGCCATTGCCGCCCGCTCCCGGAGGCCGCCTCTCATCGCCGGACCTCCACGGCACCTCCCCATCCCATCCGACGCCACAAACGGGTTCCCTGAGTCCTAGAGATGCTCCCACCCCTTTGAATCAAACCCTCGTCGTCTCATCATGTTGTCCCCTTTTGCTCGCCGCCGATGGCCGCCGTCGAAATCCGCCACCGACGGGCTCCTCCCGGTGAATCCGAGCCGACGAATCACTCCCTCTCGTCCCTACCATCGATCTGGTGTGCTCCCCTTGAGCTGTAGTCGCCGCACCATGTCCCGGTGAAGCCGCTGCCGCCAGCCGTTCGTCCTCCGGCCAGCCTTCTTCCTCCTCTCGCCGCCCACGTGGCCGCCACATAGGCGCCACGTCGGCTTGACCCGGTCAAGCCGGTCAGCCATCCCCTCCTCCCCGTGCGCATGGTCCACTGTGAGCCGAGCGGCTGCACGTGGGCCCGCCGCTCTCCCGTCCACCCAGTGCCCCCCGCGTGAGCCGCATCCACCGATCTGCTCCGCCGCTCTCGCGTGCACCTCGCTCACGGTGAGCCGAGCCGCCGACAAGCGGGTCCCACTCAGGACCGCGCGAGGTGAGCCCGGTCCACCCAGCTCCCCTTCCCCCCTCTCTCTCCCCACGCCCCTCTCTTGGGCCACCTCCCCGTAGCCCGCGCCGGCCCAATAAGCTCGGCCGAGCCGCGCAAATCCTCTCGGGCCGCGCCAAGCCACTCGGGAAAGTCTGATTTCTCTCCCTCATCCATTTTCTTTCCAAAAAGGGTTTAATAAATTATTAAATCCTTTCTCCTTTGATTAGAAAATCCTTAAACCTTAGAAAATCCATATCTTCCCAACCGCTCATCCGATTGACCCCGTTCTACTTCCAGTAATTCCCTAAAATTGAGATCTATTTAATGGCACTATTAATTAGTCTAAATAGGATCTTTCTTTTGGTCTTTTGTTTAGGTTTTCGATTGTTTGCGTATAGTTGCGGTTACCCGAATTTCGTCAATCGTGGTTTTCTCGAAGATTCGTGAAGCTCCGTGAAGACCTTGAGCAAGGCAAGTCACCCTTTGACCAATTGCTCCTATAATTGGAAAATCATTATTATTTTGTTTGCAACTTGCATTATTTGAATCACACACTTAACTTGCTTGGCCTCGGTTTGCGCGCCAAACCGATGGACCTACCCAGTAGTCGCACTAATTCCTGTAGGCCGTACTACCCTGATTCCTTGTCGCTCCACCCTTGTAGTACTTCGGTATCCGTGCTCTTTGAGCGTGTATACCAATTATCCCACATACACCGTTGATTGTCGAAAATTGGGAAATGGGTTTGAGAAGCCTTGAAAACCCGACCTGAGGTGTCGGTGTGTTTAAAAATAAAATGAATTGTGAAAACTCGCGATGCGGGGGTTGTGCCTGCGTGGCACTGTCCCATATTCGCATATAAGGACCGATTCCTGTGGGAAACTCATCGAGCATAATCAAAGTACAACCATAAGGTGGAATGGGACACCCTAGCTAAGTAACTAGTCGGTTTAGGGAAACCTCGCATGCCAATAGTTGGAAACGCCGGGGTGGGGTCGGTTGGAGCCAAACCGGGTTCCTGGTAAGGCAAGAACGAGAAGCTTGCTAACTTACTGATCGAGGTGGTTGGAGTTTGATTTGTGAAAACTAAAATGGCGTAAATTTATGTGAGAATTTGATCCTTCTATGTGGCATGAGGTATCCCTGGGTCGGCTTGGGAAAGGCTTTGTCGCGAACCTCTGACACCGGCCAGTGTCTGGAGTAAGTTCGTGTCTTGTGGGTAAAGTGTACCCCTCTGCAGAGGTTAACTAACTGTTCGAACAGCCATACCCACGGTCATGGGCGGATGTGAAGTGGTTCCCATTGTGTAGATTTGTTTGCCAGCGTTTTGTGAAAAGTTGTTGTGGATTGGGAATCGTAACCAGAATCAGCCTACGTGGCAGATGGATGACCTGAGTGGTCAGAAACGAATCTGTGTGATTCGGGATGTCTGCGGGCATCATAGACTAGGCTTCCCGAGTGGAAGCGGATTGCTTTGCTGCTGGGCAGCTGGACTCTGGGAGTCCGAGAAAATGAAAAAGGCTATGGGAGCCGATTAATCAAGTGAAATGGCTCTGGGAGCCGAGAAGTAATGATCTGACCTGGGAGGTCGGTACATTACCATTTGAGTTGTTGAAAAGCATCTCTTAAGTCAATTTGAGACGCAAGTCTCCTTTTCGACCCAAACTTAGAAAGAAATAAATCACTTAGTGATTTCAAAATGATTTCAAACAAAGGATTTGCAAAACAACCTTGCCTCTCTTCCAAGCTTACATTAAACATCTAAATTCCCGTGACTTGCTAAGTACGAAAATACTCATCCTTGCTCTATATAAATATATATAGTTCCTCCGTCGTGAAGTGAAGATGAAATGAAGTGAAGATTAGGGTTTCGTCCTGGTTCCCAGCCGTCGCTTGTGGTGTTGGGTGTTAGTTCGTTGGTTCCGCTGCTGCTGCTGTTGTTGGTGTTTCCTCGTCTATGTCGTCGGTTGCATTCTCGGGTTGTTCTGAGCTGCAACCTAAGTTAAGGTAAATAAGTCCTCTATTTATTTTAAGGATTGCAATGATTTATATTTGTCACCGTAGGTACCAGCGCTATGTCCTGAGACTGGTACTGAGATCGCGGTTTCCTAGGAAGCGGTTCACGCCGTTTTTCCTACGACACGCTCCTGTCAGGTGCCGTTGTATGGCGGTACCGGATTGAGGTGTGACAGGGTAGGATGCACGCCGCCTGACACGCGTGGTAGTGCGCCTGGCACCCTGGGTCCCATCGGTCAATTGGCCGGTCACAGACCGGTTGAGTGCACTGCACGCCGCATTAAATGCGGAGTGGCGCAGCCGCTCATGTCACCATAAATGCGGGTAGGTTGGCGCTTGTAGGCGGCCACCTAACCCACCGCACGTGGTGACACGCGGAGGGGGTCGGGAGAGTCTGACCCCCAAGCGAGGAGTGGGCAGCCGCCGCCCTACCTCGGGCCCGTCCCCCCTCGGGGGAGGGCCACGTGGCGCCTGGGGGCAGCCTCCTCCCTCTAGTCTCGGTCGGGACAGGCCCGACCCCCAAGCGAGGAGTGGGCAGCCGCCACTCCACCCCTGGCCCGACCCTCCTCGGGGAAGTTCCACGTGGGTCTGGAGGTAGCCTCCTCCATCCAAACTCGGTACCCCAAGCTGGGAGGGGGCAGCCGCCGCACCACCTAGACGCCACCCCCCTTAGGGGACGCCACGTGGGTTTGGAGACGGTCTCCTCCCTGTAAACATGATACTCCTAGGCCCATATCACCAACACGGTGCGTTTGCTCTCTTCTGGTCGGACCAGTGGATCCAGAGTCATTCAATGGCCTCTCTAGCGCGGTGGCAACGCTGGATGAACAACACGCGAAGCTAAGCAAGGTAGTCGGAGTTGACGGCGGCGTCAAGGCTTCACACATCGTCCCCTGCTTCTGATCATCTCGCTGATCAATGTGTTATAGTACTCCCTCCGTTTCTAAATATTTGACGCCGTTGACTTTTTTAAACATATTTGACAATTCATCTTATTCAAAAAAATTAAGTAATTATTAATTCTTTTCCTATCATTTGATTCATTGTTAAATATACTTTCATATATACATATAGTTTTACATATTTCATAAAATTTTTTGAATAAGACGAACAGTTAAACATGTGTCAAAAAAAGTCAACGGTGTCAAACATTTAGAAACGAACGGAGTACTAGTTATTATCAAGTGTAACCGTGAACTTGTGAATTTGTAATCCATGCCCGATCTTGCTCTTGATTATGTGGAATTGTATCACCAATTGTGAAATTGTAATCAGTGTGAATTTGCAATCGTTGCCAAGATATACACTACGTTCTTGCTCTTGATCTCTCGTAGCTGTATCACCTACTGTGTGTGTGAATTTGTGATAGACGAGTATCTATTATCTATCTATTATATACTAAAAGTCCATGAAACTTCCTAAAATCACTCTTAAACCGCCATGTGACTTCCTCAAAACGCTCCTAAATCGCCACGTGGCATTATATTAAATAGAGAAAATTCCAACCATTGATTTTCACTTAAAATAGGTGGACCCATTATTTTGAGCCATTAAATTTAAGCTAATCCATATCCTCTCATCTCCGAACGCCGCGTACCTCCTCCCCGCACGCAAGGCGTAGATAGCTAGGTACACATCTACTCCTCTCCATCTCCCCTTTTTTCTCCAAGGTTGTTAAGATACAAAGCATAATTTGTTACAATAAGTTAGATTGAGGTATGGAGCCTGCAGGAGCTCGCTGTGCACCATGCATGCTACCTAAATTATAGGAGTGATCACAGTGATAGACTTGAACTACACATTCAGTTTATTATACACTTGAACTACTGTTTTCTAATCAAATCAACGGTTTAAGACTCATATTAGTTAGCTATATTTTGGTGGTAAAGAATTATTACATGTTGGGCTTTTTCAATTTATCACATACACGTATCATTTTCATGAGTCCTCCCCAAAATTGAAGGAAACCCTAAAAATTTTCTTCAATATCAAGTCTAATTTTTTATTCAAATCGGTGGATCAATTATGATACAATAAGGCAATAGTAACTAATTAACTACATACGTACTCTCTCCTCCTCCTCTCCTCTTTCATTCAATTCTTCATTCTTGTAATTTTTAACTAATTAGCAACTTAATATAAAAACAAAAAATAATTAGAAAGCTAAATGATTATAATTCTTAAGTTATATCTGGTTTTTAAGTTCAACAATATAAAAGTAAAATATATTACTTCACAAATATAAATATATTTAGTAAAATTAAGATCTATATATATGATAAATATCCAATCAATGTTCTTTAAAACATCACCTAAATAATTCAAGATCCGTATTACCCATATATCACTATAAATAATACGTCATTTGTAGACACCTATGCGTGTCAACCAAATAAAAAAAATCAAACAAACTATATCACCTTAAATTATCGTACATTCTCAATAGAGCACTTACATCTCACGTGTTACGTCTTAAATTTAAAAATAAAATCTTAGAAATTATAGAAAAACACATTTGACCACCGGTTATGAATTAAATATGTATATCCATTATTTTAAACCATTAGATCTA
Source organism: Oryza glaberrima (assembly GCF_000147395.1). Lineage (NCBI taxonomy): Eukaryota > Viridiplantae > Streptophyta > Magnoliopsida > Poales > Poaceae > Oryza > Oryza glaberrima. Next base: position 7,828,391 of record NC_068331.1, on the reverse strand, counting down.
TTTTTTAAAAAATCTTAAGCCGCTAGGTGTTATATTTTAATAATTAAAAAAATAGTATTCGAAATTTTAGGAACAAAACAATAAATCATCGGTTTTCATTTAAATCTATAAAAACTAGGAAATAAACCCCGCCCCCACCCCCCAAACTTCACCCCCTCCTCACATATGCACAAACACAACACTACCCGTCCCCTCACCCCTCGGCTCGCACTTTCCCCTATACCCTCCTTGATATTTTTATAACCAATAAAAAGAGAAATAATCAATAATATTAAAACATACATATCTTTTGAACCACACATCTGATTCTAATCTAAATTGCTCTATTTATAATTAAACCAACCATTTAAAGATCCATAACGCCTATATTTGAAACTTAAAATAAGAGTAGTATCAAAATAAAACAAGATACAGAAAATATCAATATGAACATTGGTTCCTACTTTTCACTAAAATTAGAACAATTATACATGTTCCTATTTTTTAAGTGCTTAGATATTATTGGCTTTCATGACATTATGAGTTCCTCTGCACATTATTGTATATATATATATATAAGCCACACAATGTTTACGGTTTATAGTTGGTTGAGAAGTTACATTTGTAATCATTAAAATGTTCAGACTCATATTGACTAGGTATTTTTTTTTAAAAAGAAAGATACTATAGATCACATATATATTAGGGAAGGGAGATCTACGATATATCTTTAGAAATTTATTTATATATATATAACAAATTGCGTCAATAAAATATATTCATTAAAAAAATAAAATATATTCATTAACAATAATAGTTATTTAGGATTTGCTAAAAAAAGAAATCCCCTAAACATTTTATTAAACAAGACAAAACATCACATAGATAATTGTTTATAGGAATGTATTAAATATTATGTATTTTAAAAGCTAACAAATAGATTAGAAAAATTATCTAAGCAACACTGATGAGATAAGTTATGGATAAATAATACTTATGAAATGACAAGTGTCATCTGGCTGATAGTACATGCCCGCGCATCGCACGGGCTACCTTCCTAGTTTAATTAAAACGTTTCTACGGTTTCACTGTGTTCAAGCCTTCTTCAGCCAATGACCTGTTTGTTCTTAGCGAACACCTTTTACAAATACCCGTCAGTTCTCAATACATGATCAGTATCAGGGACATTGTAAATTTCCTTTTCTTTTGCGAGCCAGTGAGTGTCAATTCTTTTATGTCTGTAATTTGCCCAGTTCAAAAACGGGGCTACCATTTGAATTTCTTTTGCTTTCGTATACTCAGTAATTCAGCCAAATAAAACTTGACAGAGCTATCATCTATGGAGAAGTATTAGAACGTGGATCACTATTATCCAGACAAGACATGCTAGTGAACAGGAGGCAAAACTTACTAGCATGACCAAGACTACTAACTCTTTTCTCAGTCAGACTTCAAAATGGGAAACAAAACTGACTAAATCGATCACCATTAGTGAACTCTTTTTCTTGCTAAAATTGCCTATAAGAAGAAATCACTTCAAGCTGTCAGCTCTGCAGGAAGCCAGAAGCATCAGGTTCATGTAAGCGGATGGATCATTCGGTCCTCATGGCGGCGACAATCTGCCTCTAAGAATGATCTGAAAACATCATGAAACTTGTAAATTACCCAAGCATTCACACCAACCAGGAGGGAATTTCCGAATATTAATTTGCAAGATTAGATGTAGGACTTGTGCTTCATCAGCAAAGAGTATTAACAATCTCCTAGTAATCTATCTACCAAATGTTGGCAGACGAGACAATTGTGATGATAAGGTGCAACAAGCAGAAAATCAGTTAGTGCTAACTCAATGCACATTTGACTAATTAACAGCAAATCGTAACTAATCAAGCAAGCACAGAAGCTGTTCAGGTTTAAAACTAATCGCAAACTAATCACTTCATTCAGAACCAACAATTGTAACAGAACATTCCCCGAAAAACAGATGAACACGGAAAGGGATGGCTAGCTGCTCGTACCTGGAGTGCAGAAGCTCAAGTAGGGAAATGCAGCGACGATTGCGCTCCTCCTCGACACCTTCTTGGGTGGTCGACTTGATCCCAGCTCAACGGTGAACACGCCATCGTGCGTCCTGACGACAATGACGCCGTCGGCGAAGCCAATCAACAAATTACTCATCCGGGAGAATGGATCGTGGAGGTGCACACCCACCGTGTACGGAAGCAGCTGCTCGAGGTCCCTGACATGTTCGAGGTGCTTCCATTGATTCGTGGCCTCCTCCTTGGACCATTGGTGGAGCGTCCTGGACTGCTTCAGGATGGCGGCGAACCCGAGCCCGCCGCCCTCCGCCGTGACGAGGAGAGCGCCGCACACTTCCTCATGCCCAGGCCCAGCGAGCGGCGGCGAGGGGATCACCGACAGCGTCATCGTGGCCATGTCGAACTCGACGATGCTGGTGTTGTTGTCGCAGAGGAAGTAGAGGCGCGCGTTCCCGACGAGGACGCTGGGCCTCCTCGCCTGGACGCGGGCGTTGGGGTGGTGATCGATGGAGGTCGGGTCGCTCCACGCGTAGGTCTCCGACGAGTAGACGGCGGCGTGCGTGGCTCCCCCGGCGACGTCGGTGCCCACCAGCGCGACGCGGTAGGCGCGGCCGTGGCAGTCGTGGTGGCCGCAGCCGTCCACGGCGCACAGCACCGCGGCGCTCCACTTGATGTTCGCTCAGAGCTGCGGCGCGCACAGCGGGCGCTCCATGCCGGTGATGGGGTCCAACACGAGGAGCTGCAGGGGTGGCTGGGTGATGAAGAGGGCGCGTCCGTGGCGGGAGTCGCACGGGATCAGCCAGCCGTCGCCGCCGCCGCCGCCGCGGTCGGGGATGATCGGGCGGAAGGAGGTGGTGCGGACGAAGCTGGAGAAGGGGCCAGTCAACGCCTTCTCCTCGCAGAAGAAGCCCAGGATCGGAGGCGCTCGGTGGAGGGCGTGGTAGCGGCTGAGGAAGATGCGGCCGCTGAGGAGGCGGCGCCACGGCTTTCAGACGGCGGAGACGCGGACGAGGATTGCGGGGTCGTCCGGCGGGATGCGGGAGAAGATCTCGGCGAGCACGTCGTCTCTCAGTTCCGGCGGCGGGCGGCTCTCCGTCTGCTGCGGCGGCGGCGGCGGCGGATTCATGGCGCTCGCGCTGCTCGTGCTCGGCCTCGGCGTCGTGTTGGATTTTGGCCGTTTGGGTGGAGGCGAGCGCGCGGTGGGGATGAAGACGAAGGCGAACGAGGCACAGAGTAGTTTTTATACTAGTTAGTTGGGTATGGGGCCCAGATATCAGTGGAACATTTGAAGCTTGAACTTGTCGAATGCACATTTCGGTTATTGCAGGTGATTTTCAGATTCAGATGAAGTTATCTTGATTTGCTTAACCTTGTTCACCTTCACAATCCACATTGATTCTCCAAATTCTTGAACTGCGATACTTCAACAGTATACGTGTTACTACCTTTCAGTCCGATGTTGCACTTGCAAGAACAATTCCGCATTGGCAATTTGGCAGTTCAATCTTTACAGATTTTTTTACTTGGGTGCTTTCCCCATGTTTATAATTTATTTAAACGGTGGTGGTTCCTTTGTATGATTGCATCTTGAACGACAAGAGAAATACTTCATCCGTTTTAAAATAGACTAATCTCGTACAGAATATGACATACCATATTATACCTATACTTTAGATTCATATTAATAGAATATATCACATCTTATACGAGAATAGTTTATTTTGGGACAGAGGGAATACATAAATGCGGAATGGATGAGGTGACAGATGACACAGAGAGAACGCTAATCTCTCCCAACATGTTCCTCCCAATTTGCTCGCCATCTCAAAAAATATCCTGTCTAAAGCTGCTTTTTCCTCCCGACACGTAATACATATAAAGAATTACCGTATGATTAATTAAATATTAGCTTATAAAATCTAAAAATAGATTAATATGAATTCTAAAATAACTTTTCTAATATAAATGCTATTTTTGAAAAAAACCACACCGTGTAATGTTTAGTGAGCGTAGGTGTGAAAAACAAAAGACTAAAAATTGAGTGTCCATTTGAGTGTTCAAACCAGGAATAAGTTCACCGGAGGTCATTCAATTTAACAGCGAGATTTTTTAAGGTCCCTTAACCACAAAATCAGAAATGTGTATCCCTAAACTCACACAAACCATACAATCAAGGGCCTATGGCAGTATATATGGGTGGTTTCGCTGATATGACATCCTAGTCAGCAATCTGGGCCCACATGTAAATGAGATGAATAAAAATGTGGGTATGTGGTGGCAAGCGGCTGGAGCATGCAGGCGGAGCAGCGGCTGTCGCACGGAGTGGGGGTGGCGGCGAGCGAGCACCGAGAGGTCACCGGCGGCAGAGGGGGGAGCGACAGTTGGCGAGCGCGGCAGTGGGCGGTAGGGAGCGGCTGGAACAGGCATGTGGAGCGACGGAGAGCGGAGCGAGGGCGGCGACGGGTGAGGTCTCGCACGAGGATGCCGAGGTCGAGGTCGACATCGTCCGTGGTGCCGCCGCCTCCGTCTGCGTCGGGACATGGTGTAGGAGGTTGATGAAGATGGCTTGAGGAGAAGGGGACGCGACAGTGGTGAGGTGGTTTCGGCGGAGAGCACCAGGGAGCCGGGCGGCCGCCAACTAGTCCGGAGGTCGGTAAGGAAGGCAGCGATTGGCCATGGAGGCCGTGAAGTGGGCCCGCGGCCCACTCGACGGATTAAGTGGGTGGTGGAGTCGGAGGGGACTCGGCATGGTTGGGAGCTCATCTGTAGGGGAGGGGGGGCGTCGACGAGGTAGCAAGCGGGCGAGTGCGAGACGGCCGGCGGAGCGGCGACAGGCGAGCTCGTGACCACTGGAGCTAAGCAGCAACGTTAGGGGAGCGAAGCATTGGCGGTGGCGAGCGCACGACCGCCAGAGTGGAACGGAGCGGCAACGGTGGCGGCGGGCGAGCTCGTGGCCGACGGAGTGGAGAGGGCGGCGGTCGCGCCATCTCGTGTGGCGTTGAGAAGATTGGAGAGGAGAAGAGAAGAGAGAAAAGAAAAGGGAAAGGAAAGAAAGAAATAAGATATGTGGGCCCCATATTTTATTTTATATTTTTCTGGCTAGGATGCCACGTTATCGAAACCACTCATATATATTATCATAGGACTTTAATTGCACGGTTTGTGTGGGTTTACGAGTATATATTTCTGGTTTTGTGGTTAAGGGACTTTAAAAATTCTCGTGGTTAAGGTGAGGAACCTCGGGTGAACTTATTCCTCCAAATAAAACGTTGCCTTTAGTTTGGCCCATCAAGTCGTCAAAACCGCTCGTAAGCCCAGTTTGGAGTAACGCCCACGTCACGCTCGCGGCTCACCGGCTCGCCGCCGCCGCCGCCGAACACAACGACACGACACACGAGTCCCCACTCCTTTCTCCCTCCTCGACGACGTCCTCCCTCCGGCCAAGTGACACCGCAGCTCACCTCACCTCACCTCACCGCCGAGGTCCACCATGTCAGCAGCGCGGCGGCTCGCACCCGCGCTCCGCCGCCGCCGCCGCCGCAGCCTCTGTTCCTCCTCCTCCGCCGGCTCGCCGGCCGCCGCGGCCCCGACCGCCGCGTCGCTCCTCGCCGAGCTCCTCTCCGACCCGGCCCCCTCCGCGTCCGCCCTCGCCCTCCTCCGAGACACGCCCTCACTCTCCGCGCCGCTCTACTCCCTCCTCGCCGCGCCATCCCACGAGCTCACCCGCGCCTCGCTCGCGCTCCTCCTCGCCCTCCCCGCCCGCCACCGCGTCCCGCCGCCCTCCGCGCCGCTCCTGTCCGCGATCCTGTCCAAGCTCCTCGCGCGCTTCGCGTCGCCCGAGCCCGCCGCGCGGTTCCTCGCCGCCTCCCTCGCCGCTGGCGCCCCCGCGCCGGATGTCTTCGCCTTCAACTCCATCCTCGCGGCGCTCGCTCGCGCCCGCGACGTCCCCGGCATGGCGCGGATCTACGCCTTGATGCAGGGTTGTGCCTCCGTCCGGCCCGACGTCGTCACCTACGGCATTCTCGTCAACGGCCTCTGCAAGGCCGGCCGTGTTGGGGACGCGCTCAGGGTGCTCGATGGAATGTCTCGCCAGGATTCAGATATCCGGCCAGATGTCGTGACGTTGAACACCGTTGTAGATGGTCTGTGCAAGAGCGGCCGGGTCCAGGAGGCTCTCGCGTTCGTGGAGCAGCGGATGAGTAGCGTGCATGGGTGTCCTCCTAATACTGTCACTTACAACTGCTTGATTGATGCATTCTGCCGCGTGGGGAATATTTCAATGGCCTATGAGTTGGTAGAGAAGATGGAGAATGAGGGTGTGCCACAAAACATTGTCACCCTCAACACGATTGTTGGTGGCTTGTGCCGGGCTGGGAGAACCGGAGCTGCACTGGAGTTCTTCAGGGAGAAAAGAACTGTGTGGCCAGAAGGCAAGGGCAATGCAGTGACCTACAGCACTTTGGTTGGGGCTCTCCTCCACACCAACAATGTTGGTATGGCCATGGAATTGTTCCATGAGAAGATGAGTGAAGGGCATTCACCAGATGTGATCATGTATTTCACTATGATATCAGGATTGACACAAGCAGGCCGACTGGAGGATGCTTGCTCTATGGCTTCATCGATGAAGGAGGCAGGCTTTAAGCTGGACACAAAGGCATACAACATTTTGATTGCTGGATTTTGCAGGAAGAAGAGGTTGCATGAGGCTTATGAACTTCTTCAGGAAATGAAGGAGGTTGGTCTTCGGCCAGATGTGTGCACCTATAATACTTTGTTGTCTGGTTCATGCAAGGCAGGGGATTTCGCGGCTGTGGATGAATTATTGGGGAAGATGATCGATGATGGTTGCCAGCCTTCTGTTATAACTTTTGGTACACTTGTACATGGGTATTGCAAAGTTGGCAAAATTGATGAGGCATTGAGAATTTTAAGATCTATGGATGAATCTGGTATTCATCCCAACAATGTGATATATAATACTCTCATTGACTTCCTCTGCAAGAGAGGAGATGTTGATTTAGCCATTGAGCTGTTCGATGAGATGAAGGAGAAGAGTGTGCCAGCAAATGTAACGACCTTTAATGCTCTATTGAAGGGGCTTCGTGATAAGAACATGCCAGAAAAGGCTTTCGAACTTATGGACCAGATGAGGGAAGAGAGGTGCTTTCCTGATTATGTGACCGTGGATGTTCTCATGGAATGGTTACCTGTCATTGGTGAAACAGACCGATTAAAGCGTTTCATGCAGCAAGGGGAGCATACTGCATCCAAATGGATAGTTTCTGACAGAACCTCAGCTTAGTAGGCATGGTGAAATAACTTCATATGTTGAGGCATTGTGATTATAACATCGAATGATGAAAAGTTACATATGCAGATCGTGAGTTGTTCAAAGTTGTTGAAATGTACCTTTTCACAATTTAACTGAACTAAGAGATGAATTTAATGTGGCAGAGTGGCAGATGATGACTAAAGGGTGCAATTTTTCATGGAGGACAATTGATCTTGGAGCAATGCAGTTAATCAGCTAATTGATCTGCCTTGGGTATTGTGGTGAGTTGTCATAGAAACATATTCAATGAAGTGTATCAACCCTCACCTTTGAAGAAATTGTATGCCCAGAAAATGGGGCTTCTGAAATGTTTCATTATCCTAGAGTTTTCTTCTTTGTTTGTACTAATTTTAATATCTGAATAGATTACATTTTGCTCTAGGCAGATTGTTTTAGCTTTCACTTTGCAACAGGTTTAGCAGAAACTTTCACTTTGCACAAGAGGACCCTTGACACCAGCCCAACCCTTTAGGCCTGACAATCTCTCCATGCTGGCAGACCAGTCCACATTGCTTCGAAGTTTAGTTCATCCAGGAATATTCTGTTTTGCATCTTGTGAGTTTGTGACTTAGTTCGCAGAGCGTTATGAGCCCACACACCCTTTCCTCTTGGATTAACTTGTCCCTTTTGTCAATCATCTGGTGCTGATCTTGAACCTACCTCACATAGAGCTACAAGGCAACAACTGCCAAGGCAAGCTCTGTGTGGCTGAGGATGGTGAGTGCTCGAGCTGGTTTTGGGAGACACAGTGGCTAGGCGGAATTTTACATCTTCCAGCAAAGAACAGTTTAGTTGAATCCTTGATTTGTGCATTAGGAGTCATAGAGAACAATTGTTTTTCTATTTGAGGATTAAGGGTGTTAATATCTTGAATTTGGATTATGGCTATCTTGTTTTGGGAACCTAACCAATTTGTGGAGCTAGTCAGGAATTCAAATTGATCCGTTTAGATTGAAATACTTGCAGCTATCACAGATGATATTTTTCTTCAGTTGGAAACAACTTGGTTTGGATAGAAAATGAGTTAGCAATGTAGAACTAAAAAGTTCATCATTAACAACTTTGCATGACCAGCTCTACCATCTGCCATCATTCTGTGTGCAAGGAGCTTCAGGAGAAAGAAAGGCGGTGCTGAATAGACAACAAGCAGGTTCGACTGAACCCAGTAATGGTGGAAGGGTATTACCGAGGAGTTGTGGACCGGTATGCCAGCATAGCGAGCCAATGTGGAAACTTTGATTGTACTGTTTGGACTTGGACCTGAATGATTACGATGGTGTTGATTGAAAAAAAAATAGATTTGCTGTGCTGCAAAGTGAATGCTTTTGGTAAAAACTGGTCCAAAATGAAACTTAAATCAATCTACCTAGTTCAAAGTACAATTTACTTTTAATATTTCAATGTGAGCACAATTTGTTTTAACTATATTGCTTTAGATATGGCAAGCTATTACTTTGCTCTTCTGGCTATGAGACAAGACATTGTTTGCAATATGAAGATGTGCTCAGCCTGATATTATCCTTGCTTGACAATTTCATAGGGTGATAGGGCCCTGTGACTTCCTGATCAATAAGTTGAATGCAGTGAAGAAAAGGGTACCACTCTGTTGTAAAAAATGGCTTCACAGTTACAACCCTATAAGGCGGCTCCATTGCTCATCACCTTGGTAAGTTTGAATTTGTATCTACCTTTTCAGTTTAAATTTTATTGACAGAAAATGTGCGTGCAAACAAGATTAATTTCTGTAGTTATACCATGATGATTCCTACTTAGTTCATCATCTACAGGCAACTGGATGCTCTGAACACTGCTAAGATTCAAGTTCCAATAATGTTAGGTCTACTTTATGACATCTGAAAGAGTAATTGCCGTACAATCATGAAACTGAAGGAGGCAATCAAGAAAAGATCTTCATTTTATTTAATCTCCGAAGGGTGACTTTTACAGTGCAGTGTTGTGTTTGTCTAAGTGGAGTATATATATATATATACTTCTGGTACAAGCAACACTTTGTAGGAGGTGAAGTACCGTAAACAAAGACTCACGTGGACATCTCAATTCTCAAATGAATTATTATCTAATGCCTTAACCTAGCAAATGTCAAAAGCATAACAGCCTTGTGCTCAATGTCAATTCATCGGCCAGAAAGGGCTGCTATCCTTGAAGGCTTGAAGCAACACTTGCATGCTGTGCACAGCACTGATTTAAGTGATTGAACACTGTATATCATGTTCAGATGCATGCGGTGGAACTAAATTATTTTCTGTGGCAGCTGAAAACTGAGAGTGAACTCCAGTGAAGCTGTAACATTTCAACAAGAGAGGCTGGCGGTGGTATACTTTGATGTACACATTTTAAATTGATGACAGCCATGCACGACTTGCTTCCGCCCTGTCTTTGTGCCATTATTACAAAGTCACAAGTTACTAACTATCAGCTACCATACCTGTATGGAAGCCAATAACAACCTGTATGGAAGCCAATAACAACCAAACTGGCATGATTTTGGCAACCTGTTTCCCTACCCTTGTCGGTGCTGAAGCAATCTCATTGTCATTGAGGTGTGCATGTTTTATCCTTACAATCATGAAATCCCAGAAAAGAAAAGAGAGTAAGCAGCATTAATTAATCTGCGGACTTTTTCTGTATTACCTGTTTTGCAGGGAGGTGAAAATTCGGAAATGGAAGCCGTCCATCCTGGAAATGAAGCTGGAATGAGACGGTCAACTGTAACAACGACACAGTCTCAACCAGGATATTTTTCCCTGTGCCGAGCTGCTTGATTGATACTCTTTAGTCCAGTATTTCTCTCTGTAGAAAATGCTTAAAATTGTTGCTCTTCCTGCGACCTGCTCTCCATCACCAAGTCAAATTGTCCAGCCATGCAGCACTGGGAGCATTGAAATCCATGGCGGGCAGGCAGAGATCGAGTTGTACAAGTCACAATAATCTCTCCCCTTGTCTAACTAAAGTATAAACCCTGAAGTGGTCGTAGGTTTGCTTTATGGCTTCAACGTGTCACAAGGGGCTAATGGTAGGTCAAATATCATCCACGTACACAGTAATTGCAGTAATTTTCTCATGTATAATTATAGTTTTAAAACCAGTACTACTGATAATTAACTGGTACCTATATATGCATTGTCAGATATCGTGCTTCTATCAAACTCTAGCCAGTTTCAAAAAACAAACAACACAAATGTTTTTGTCAACCAAGCTAGCTGGTGCGCAGTTTAATTTGACTTTGGAGTACTTTCTTGGAAATCAGCATGGGATTTTGACTTTGCATGAACACCAGGGCGCAAAAGAATTCCACCCGAAGAACAAGCGTGCGTGCTGCTTGAATATGCAAATTGAGAAGTAGAGATCATAATTCCAAGTTTTTGACCATTGCGAACGAACACTAGTACTAGACCAAAGTACACATGACCAAATTAAGTACGGACTAATTAAATCCCGTGGAATTTTCAAGTCAAACTAGACCCCAAATCTGCCTTGCCTCTCAAGTCGGACACATTCAACTGGTCAGAACACATCTTCTTCCTCTTGCCAATTAATTCCTCTCCAAGAACCAAGTACTATACTTATATACTTCAAACAATAATGTTAGCCCAATATTAATTAATCGGTCATACATTCCGAGAAATTTATTTTTTATATCAGCCATCTTCTTGACTAAACCGGCTGTCTGCTCATCCATTCAACATGGAGCCTTGCACACCTTGCTGATCGATCGATTTGCTGGTCAAATTAAACGATGCGCATCCACGTTTGACGTCGCATCACAAGATCGAGCCGGTTTTAATTTGTTTGTTACCGATGGCCGCTAAAAAGGAAACAAATCCGATCCGCCGTTGCAGGAAATCGAATTGAATTTCGCTCGCGTGCAAAAGTAATTTGGTGCGAGCAAGCTAGCGTTCGCGGATTCGCGCGCGCGGCGGCGACTTTTCCGCGTGAAAACGCGACGACGACGGAATTGAAGGTGAATTAGGGGCTCAAAAACCAGGTCGCCGCACGCAACCCGCCATGCAACTTCGCTCGCGAAACAATGCCCCTCTCGCCTCTTCCTAGCTCCCTCTCGCATTATATATAGGCGTCTCGACCCGTTCCATCTCTCTAGCTTAATTAATCAGCTTAATTGCCATACACACACACACTTACTCTGCAACGCTGCATTGCTATCTGCAAGCAAGAACACACAGAGGAGAGAAGAGAAGAGAGAGGAAGCTAATTAATTAAGCTAAGCTAAGCTAGCAAGGTTGGTTGGTTGGTCGCCGTCGTTGGCCATGGCCATGGCGAGCACGAGGATGATGATCGTCAGGAGGTGGGCGCCGGTGATCGCCGTGGCGGCGGCGCTGGTGGTGCTGTCGGTGCTCGGCACGGCGGCGGAGGCGGCGAGGCCGTTGGTCGACGGAGGAGTGGACGGCTGGGTGGCCGCCGCCGGCGGCGGCGGCGCGGCGGCGTCCATCGTGGAGACGCTGAGGAGGCTGTACCTGCAGCAGCTGGGCGGGCCGGGCGCGTCGTGCGGGACCAACAGCCCCAACAACGGCTGCCCGCCGTAGGATCGTGACACGTGGCGCAATCCGGGCCGTCCATGTGTAGCATGCATGCATGCATGCATGCAACCATTCTCCGGGTTGATGATTTTTTTTTTCTTAGGCCTCTGACTGACCTTTTGGGGATCAGAATTCAGAATATTCTTTGATTGATTTTCTTGGTGATTTTTGCCCACATTTTAAGTGAAGTATATGGTGGGGATGACAATATGTACAGAAGAATAAACAAATGTATACACTATAATACACAGACACACAGTATATATAGGGAGTATGGTTTTGAATAAAAAGTTATGTAGGATTAATTAAGTAATCTTACAAACTTATGTAATTCGATGAGCTTATGTACATCAAGTAAATGGTTGTTTAATTATACTCGTTTCCTCCCCGATGAATTATGCTTTTTTTTTTCCCCTTTTATTGAGAAGAAATGATAAAACACATGAACGCACGCATGTCGGTATGAAGCGATATGATAGGACGTGTGTGTGTGCGTCAGAGCATCTATGCTGCATGTGCTTGTATGTCGTCGTGGTGATCTATTGGTCAAAGTGTCAAAACAAAACAAGAGCTGATATATATTCCTTCATGGGCCATAGCGTATTAATACATGGCCGGCCCATAAGTGATTACAAAGCCTGAAACTGGAATATGACATCACCCATGGCTTCACCTTAATTATGGGGGAAAAGTATACCGAAGGTCCCTCAACTTGTCATCGAGTTACAAAATTGTCCCTCAACCGCAAAACCAGATATAGGACATCCCTCAACTTACAAAACCGTTCACTTTAGGTCCTTCGGTGGTTTTGAACTCGGTTTCATCTGACGTGGCTGCTGAGTCAGCGTGGGACCCACGTGGGCCCCATATGTCACAATGCCAAGTCATCTCTCTTCCCCCTTCTCTCCCTTCCTCCTCTCTCTATCTCACTTTTCTCCTGCTGCAACTTGCAAGGCGGCTGGTTGTTGATGAAAAACACGAGGCCTGGGAGATCTGTTTAACTCCAGTGTAGGTCCAAAGCTCGCCTTCGGGTATGCTAGCGTACCAGTTGATTTGATCCTGCAATCAACAAGAAATAGAGACAAAGAAATCATGGTTAAATTCATAAATGATAGTCGATCGGCTAAGTGCCGATGACATATCATTTATCTTTGAGCCGATGTCATATGTAAATCGATCGGCGGTTGTAAATAGATAATTAAGAACTAAATCTACTCGATCGACTGTAGATATTAACAATATATAATTCTCATATCGATATATACTTAAATCAAGTGATTGGGATAGATCGGTCGCCATGCCGACACAGTATAAATCACTTAGATCGAAATATATATATTAATAATAGGACTATAGATGTTTATAGCATAGCCGATCAGATAGATCTAGCATATATCGGCTAATACTTCGATACTACTCTATATCAAGATATTAAAACAGGTATAATATACCAAACAGAGGCTTAATATGCGTAAATGCAATAAGATCTTGACATAAAGGGCAGACTTAATATGTCAATGGAGCATATAGAACAAATATAGTTAAATCAGATAAGATCGGCTGAAACTCCGATGCTACCCTAATCGGCAACCAGAAGGCAGGCTAGAGATTGATATTCTAAGTACGACTTAATAGATCAAACTCAACTGATGCAACATTAAGTATGAAAAGAAGAACAATATCTAGACAATCAAGCCGCTGGAAGTTTCATAGAGTGGTAGATATCTTATATGATCTGAGTCAACGTCAAAATCTAACCTAATCGGCTGCCCTCTTCGACAGACGTTAGCCGATTGTAGGTTAGATAACGGTATTGCCAGAGATTATATAAGATATATGATAACTCGACGAATTACATAGACAAGATTAGAGTATCATAAAGATGGAAGCACTAATCCAGAGAACGCAAGCCGCCATAACAAGTTTTACCTCTTGTTAAAGATCGAACTCGTTGCAGCTCAACCCGAAAGTAAGAACTCGTCGAAATAAAACTAAAGCAAAAGAGTGGCGTTGCGCCGAAATTGTATTAAAGTGTGTGTTACCTTATTACATGGGGTTCGGGATCTATTTATACCCGAAAATTACAAACAATGTCCACTCCATATCGGACATGACTCTTATCTCTAACAAACTCTAAGATACCATTAGTCTTTACGGCAGACTTTTGCCCAAGCATATCTCTAAGGAAATTACATAAAATATCCTAATTAATAGATACAATTGCCTTTTCAGGACTCTATCCATGCGTGGTAATCATCTTGAAGCATCTCAATTCAACCCGATGTCATACACCAAGTCGTATTGTCGGAATCGGCTGCATCGGCTTACGTAGTCCGACACAAACCTAGCCGATCCTAATCGTAGCCGATCTGGACTCCAGCCAATTCCTGCTCTGTTCTTGAATCGATCTCCGCCTTCGACTCCACTTCGATCTAATCTTCTTTTCCGATGCCGATATTACCAAATTTGGTTGTTAACACATGCCCCCCAAGTCCGGAATATTATGTAATGTTTCGGATTTGCTGTATATCAACCCCAAGTGATTCTCGCACTTTGCCGTTTTCCGACTGTTACCCCTGTGCTTTAAATACTAACCATCGCCCTCGAGAACTCCTCACCTCGTTACTTTCCGTTTTCACCGCTAAAGCCAACCTGCTCCTTTCTTTCTCCGACGATTCCTCCGACGCTCGAGGTGATCCCCAGGCGATCTCGTCTTCGATCAAATCTCCGCCCGCGGTGATGTCATCTTCCGCCAGCCCGTCTGTCACGCCATCGGCCGAATACGCTGAGGTAAGTTCTCATTGGCTAGATCCCTTTTCCTCGCATGAAATCGATTTCCCCTTTTCTCATCGTGTTTTCTTCTTCCCAATCCCTTTGGATTTGCAGCACCTTTCCAACTTAGTCGCGATTCCCAGTCTGTCGCATGAAAACCACTACTTTCTTGGTCCAATCGGCAATCTTGACCCCACTGATTTCATCATCGGTGAAACCAACAGAATCCCCTTGAGATTAGCCAACCCTAATCTGGGTCACTGGAAGAATACTTTCAAGTCTTGGCCATCTCTTGAGAAACCCACCCCTGAGAAGAGTTGGACCACCTGGTACCAGCGCGTATCGGCTAGTAAGAAAGTTCACTGGGATGAGATTGGGATCGGCCAAGTGCTTGCTCTCACCATAGCTAATTCTGCTAAGGACGAACCTCTGATGGCTGCTGCCACCTATTTCTGGTCCAATACCATCAATGCATTTATGTTCAATCAAGGGCCGATGACTCCGACTTTGATCGACATCACCATGATCACTGGATTAGATGTAACTTCATCGGCTAACCCTATGAGTATGAACACCAAGAACCAATTTGACTTCAGGACTAAAAGCATAGGAGGGTGGTTTGGCTATGTAGCGGCATACATGGGCAAAGGGCCTGTCACTCCTTGGGAGCATGTAGCTTTCTTGCTAATGTGGCTAGAAAAGTTTCTCTTCTATGGATCCAGCTGTGGTCCTACAACCAATTGACAATTTGTAGCCGAAGCCCTAGAATCAAAGAGACAATTTCCTTTGGGCAAAATCCTTCTCGGCTATCTATACCAAATGTTGAATAGTGCATCAGCCAAGATAGCTGTCGGCTCTATAGTTGGAGCAGGTGGACCATGGTGGCTACTGCAGGCTTGGCTAAATCTGATGGTCATGAAAGTTGTCAATCGGCCAGCTGTAACAGAAGCCGAATTCCCAAGGTTGGAGCCAATTGTAGAAGATGATGGAGAAGAGCGCACCCATCGCAGATGCATGTCATATGGAGAATATGCATCCACACCAGCCGATGCTGGGGCAAAACTATCGGCTGAGCTGCTCAAAGATTGGTTCTGCAGCTTTTATGAAGGCTTCCCAAAAGATGCCCGGGTTTGGTTTCCTTATGAAGACTCAGCAGACCTTGAGCTCCCATCAGACTTTAGATTTGAAGATATCAACCATGAAAGATATCAAAAGTCCAGGGAAGTCTTTACAGCTGCAATCAGCCCATGCATCTTACCTGTCGGCATCCACCAAGGAAGAAATATCCAAGTCTCCTACGAATTCTATCATCCTGTGAGTTCAACTCGATAACTTAGATTAGGTCAACTCCCAATCGGCTTATTCTTTGCTAACAAGATCCAATGCCGAGGAGAAATTTCTTCAACTCTAATGATGGATCGACTGCTTAACCTCTAAGGACCTCCTCTAGGCAGTATTGAAAATATTGAGTTAGCAGGATTCAAGAGCAGAAACTTTGACAGATGGTGGGGTGAATGGAAACTGCATCTATTTCATCAATCGGCATCAATGTACATGACATATTTATTCCCTGATGTCATACCCAAGGTAAACTTTGTCATTTATAATTTATATGATTGTCAGCCGATTCATTACTTGATCAATTTTGCTTCTGTTTTGCAGACAATCGACTCTTCTCCTCCGCATCAGAGCAACAGCGGCAGAGATATTGAATATGCTCCAGGTCTGATTCCCAATGGAGGCGGACTGTCTCTCCCTGTCATCGGCTATCATGCCCCCAAGGTCTCAACCCTCCTCCAAGGCATAATCAGGGAACCAACCGATGCAGCCAAGAAAAGAAAAACCAGATCATCGGCTGTGGGCACTTTGACTCTAGCTCCAAAGAAAAAGGCCAAGTCTAAGAAATCCAAGCCAACCGATGACATGCCTGCCTTGGATCCATCCATTGAACAAGCTCTGGATGAAGGAGATATTGAGGATGATGTTGATCAGGCTATAGCCGAAGTAAGCGATACTAAAAAAACGCCATCGGCTTCGCCTAAGCAGACACCTCCAACTCTTTCTGCCCCCACTCATTTCTTAAGAGTAAGCAACTTTCTTTGCAACCCCTTTTGTAATTATTACTTTTCAGCTGATTACTCATAGACTTTGTAGCTGCAGAAGAAGAAAACTGTTGTAAAGAAGAAATTGGCAGCACCAATTCTCAAACCAGCTCCACCAGTAAGATACTCTCAATTTTACTAGTTGATTCCAGCCGATTTTGTCTAACACTTATCTCTTTTACAACCTCCTCCTCCTCCTTCTTCCCCTGTACAACAATCATCGAGTGACCAAACCCCATTGGCTATAGGGAGTTATCATGTTGTGGAAGAAGAACAACCAGCTGCTCCTACTATCCCAGTAAGTTTCCCTTTGATGCAAGAATTTAGATCGGCTGTACCTACCTAACTCTCAATCTTCCTGAAATTGTCTGCAGATTTTAGCCGATCTCTTCTCTTTTGACATAAGAGATTATCTTGATGAGGCAGAAGAAGATACTTCAAGCAAAGCTTTAGCTCCCTTATCCGATGATGTGAAGAAAACACTTGAAGATATCTCTCGTCGGCTGGAAGCATCATCATTAGATAGTCTGGTGGTAAACTGTGGGCCAATTAGGACTCGGCTACATGAAATCCAAGCTCTAATCCCAGACAAGCTAGCCGATATCCTTACTCCAGCAGTATACCTTGAGCAACATCAGTTCAAGTTAGAGAAGGCCAAGCTAAGACTAGCCGAACGTCGGGAGCACAAGGACATTGAATCCACAATCTAAGCCAATCGGCAACTTTTTCATGAAGAGAAAACCAAACTTGATCAGTTGTCTGAGGGCCCGATCAAGTCCAATATTGATCGGCTCGAAGCTCGCAAGATTGAGCTCTTGGCACAACTTGAAGAATGCAACGCCGAGCTAGATATGGAATAGAAAAAGTTAGCCGATCTCCCAAAGTCTATCGAAGAACAAAAAGCCAGACTCAAATCGGCTATCAAGAATGTTGCGGATCTGACCAAGTCTCTGAAAGTCATCTCTGGAACCGATGCTCAAGATGCCCAAGCTATTGAAGAAATAGAACAAATTAGACAAAGGGCTATTTCGGCTATCCAGCTATACTTGTCTCAATGACTTTCTGTGTAATAAGCCTTAGAAATTTCTGTAATCGGCTAAGATACTTTAGTACTTTACTGTCTTGACAATCCTTTGTGCCGATTAATACTTCTAAATTCGCTTAAAAATTTCCATTTTTTGGATATACATATGCCCCCCTAATTTTACAATGTCAAAAGCATTGATATTGACGTGTGTGTTACCTGATTACATGGGGTTCGGGATCTATTTGTACCCGAAAATTACAAACAATGTCCATATCGGACACGACTCTTATCTCTAACAAACTCTAAGATACCATAAGTCTTTACGGCAGACTTTTGCCCAAGCATATCTCTAAGGAAATTACAAAAAATATCCTAATTAATAGATACAATTGCCTTTTCAGGACTCTATCCATGCGTGGTAATCATCTTGAAGCATCTCAATTCAACCCGATGTCATACACCAAGTCATATTGTCGGAATCGGCTGCATCGGCTTACTTAGTCTGACCCAGACCCAGCCGATCCTAATCGTAGCCGATCTGGACTCCAGCCGATTCCTACTCTGTTCTCGAATCGATCTCCGCCTTCGACTCCACTTTGATCTAATCTTCTTTTCCGATGCCGATATTACCAAATTTGGTTGTTAACATTGGCGCGTGGGGAGGAGGTCGCTTGGGCTACACGGGAGGGGAGGGCCGGTGCGGCGTCAGCGGCCACCGCGACAGCGGGGGCAACGACAGGGGAGAAGGGAGGGCGTCGGTGGCGGTGGGGACGACGGGGCAAGGGAGACGGCGGCGGCGGCGATGCTTGAGAAGGGAGAGGCGGCCGGCGGCGAAGCGGGGGCAGCGGCGGGCGGAGCAGGCGCTGCGGCAGGTGACCGCGCGGCGGCGCCGGCGCTTGAGAAGGGAGAGGCGGCCGGCGGCGGGCGGAGCGCGCGCCGTGGCAGGTGACCGGGCGTGAAGATGCTGCGCGGCGACGCCGACGCTTGAGAAGGGAGAGGCGGGCGGCGGCGGCAGGCGGAGCGGGCGCCGGGTAGGCGATCGCCCGGAAAGAAGCTGCGCGGCGGCGCCAGCGCTTGAGAAGGAAGAGGCGGCCGTTGGTGAAGCGGGGGCGGCGGCGGGCGGAGCGGGTGCCGCGGCAAGCGACTGCTGGAAGAAGCTGGGCGGCGGCTGCGATGCTTGAGAATGGAGAGGCGGCGGGTGGCGAAGCGGGGGCGGCGGCGGGCGGAGCGGGCGCCGCGGCAGCGCCGACGCGAGAAGAAGCTGGGGGGGCGGCGGCGCAGGCCCGTTCTCAGCACATCATACTCTTCGTTGCCATCCTCCATGCTCATCCACGCATTGGCCTCACATGTGCGACGCCGAGGACTACGGCCGCCGCCGCGCCCGGGCCACTTCGTCGCGGGAGAGGATTCAGCCAGTTGATGCCGGGGGAGGAGCCACCCGGTGTCGAAGCAGCAACCCCGACGCCCTCCTCCTGCCGCCTCCCGGGCCTTTCCGACCCCGAGGCGCGGCGACACCCTCCCTTCTCCCCGGCCGCCACCGCCGCCGCCGGTGGTCGCCGTCTCTCGCCTCGCCCCAGCGACCTCTTCCCGACCCGCCAGCCGCCTGCAGAGAGGAGAAAAGTAAGATAGAGAGAGAGGCGGAGGAAGGGACGAAGGGGAAGAGAGATGACTTGGCATTATGACACGTGGGGCCCACGCTGACTTAGCCGCCACGTCAGACAAAACCGGGTTGAAAACCACCGAAGGACCTAAAGTAAACGGTTTTGTAAGTTGAGGGATGTCCTAGATCTGGTTTTGCGGTTGGAGGATGGTTTTGCGGTGTAACTCGATGACAAGTTGAGGGACCTTCGGTATACTTTTCCCTAATTATGGACATCTCTCTCTCAGGGCAGGACATATGCCAGCCAGGAGCCCACTGCACCATGTGTCAGTATATGCCGTATGTAGGTTCAGCTGTGTGTGCATTTGACCGGCAGGCGGCAGCAACCTAACGCTAATGCTGTCCCGTGGCCGGCGCCGGCGACATTTACCTCCCGCTGTCCGATTCCTCTCTGAGAGGATCTTTTGTGTGCCTTTCCCTTTTAACTATCTATACCATGGAGGTGGAGGTACAAGGAGGTGGACGACGATGACGCCGCTAACACCGCCCCGGTGACGACCGTGCTGCTGCTCCCGGCGGTGCGCGAGGGCGACAGCGCCCGCCGCCCGCAGTGGCTTTCGGGCCACCGGCCGCCTCTCCACCACGCCCGTACCCCCGCCACATCCATCGCCGGCCACCAACTCGTCGCTCCTCATCCGAGATAGAGAGAGATTGAGAGGAAGAGGGGGAAGAGAGAGAGATTGAGAGGAAAAGGGGAAGAGAGAGGCGGGAGAGTATGATAGGTGAGCCCCACCATTTTTTTTTAAAAAAATGCTAATCGGATTGCCACGCGTACTCTATGTAGGACAATACCGCTTTGGATTAGGTTGAGGGGGGTTATTCATCCGGTATAGATAGTAATTTAGGGTATAAAATGTCCGGTTTTATGGTTCAGGGGAGTAATTCATATTGTCGTCATAGTTCGGGGGGTAATTCGTACTTTTTCCTTTTAACTATTGCCACATGATGGTGCCTTACTTAGAAAAACCATTTCTACAAACAGGCCAAAATGATTTTTTCATATGGCCATCCACTCCGCCCGCGCTTTAAGGTCTTTAAAAATACATGATTTTTGCAGGCGGACATTAATCCCCGCTTGAAAAAAAATTGCAGGCGCTATAGCCACCCGCCTGCAAAAAAGTTCTTGGCAACCAAAAAAAAATGCCACCACCCACCCGCCACTGCCCTCCGCTGAACTGTGCACCACGACTGCGGAGCGCCACCGTTAGCACCACCCTTTGAATTGGAGGGAGAGGAGAGGGGAGGGGAGTCACACCGCTGCC
The DNA here is from genome assembly GCF_000147395.1 of Oryza glaberrima. Lineage (NCBI taxonomy): Eukaryota > Viridiplantae > Streptophyta > Magnoliopsida > Poales > Poaceae > Oryza > Oryza glaberrima. The sequence goes on along the minus strand of NC_068331.1, from coordinate 7,807,659 downwards.
GCCCTCCCCTCCTGCCGCGCCGCCGCCGTCGCCCCTCCCCTCCGCCGGAACTGGGAGGGGACGTAAGGATGGGGAGGGGAGGGGAGGCGAAGGGAGAGGGAAGGGGAGGGGCCGCACGCGCTGCCTCCTTCGCTGCCGACGTCACCACCGTGTCCGGTAGAGGGAGAGGAGGGGGAGGGGGAGGCAGGGAGGAAAGAGAGAGAGGGAGAGAAGTGGAGGAACAAGTGAGGGAGTGGGCCCACGACTGTGGGAAATTGATTTTAGTGTTCTCATATTTTGCAGGCGGACCACTTAAGATCCCTCTTGCAAGAATCATTTTTTTTCAGGCATGTGAAAATAAAGGTATTTTTACAGTGAATCTTTTTAAGGGGTCCGTCTGGAAAAATTAATTTTCACAGGCGGAGCTAAATCTAAATGTTCTTTAATTATTTTCGCAAACGGTTATAAGAGGGTTTTTTTCTACCTAAAAAAGTCAACGTTGGTAAAAATCGTTTTTCTGGTAAATGAGGAAGCACCAGCGATACAATGGTAGAGTGGTGAGGGTATATGACTTTACCAAATTTTAAATCTTAACACACACGAATATTATATGCACATAAATGAGTTTTTAATAGAAATTTAGTGGATCAGAAATGTGCCAATGGTGTTCATATGTGGTGTTGTATGTATAGTGGTGTGTATGTATGCACGTGCATTTGCATGTCGTATAAAAAAAAACTATTACCACATGCATGGTACCTACCACACACACCGAATCGCCACCGAACCATGCATACATGCGCCCTCTCACCGGCCGGTGTTGCTCGATCTTTTTTGCCCTTTAATGCATCAGCACATTTCAATGGTGGAACGGTCTGTCTGTGCTTTAAAATTCGTGCTGCTTAATTTTCATTGAAGAAACCAAGCATGGACCAACTGCTTAGGTTGAGAAATTTTGTCTGGCAGTCAAGTTTTCTAACTACTGGATCTTGATCCAACCATTCCACCGATCTCCCTCTCTTACAGTCCTACCTTCTTAGACTAACATATCATGCATTGCATAAAACTGAAAAGTCAACCGTGAAATAACATTATAGGTGCGAGTGATACTTTCGCACCATGATTTGATCTTAAGTGGATCTTAGTGTGAGTTGTACTTTGGCACCGTGATTTGACCTTAAGTGAATTAAGGTTAGTAAGTACGGAGGGATAACATAGAGATAGGTGCAAGAGAAAAAGAAGAGAATTTGGTTAAAAAAGGAGAAGGAACATGAGAATGACAATGGTTATGAGGAGAGAGAGAAAAAGTGGTGGTTTGGGATAGAAGCAGTCATGCATGGATGCCACCGCACTCTAGAGGAGGGCCACTGGAAGTATGTTTGATTTGGTACCTACGATATATTTTAAGGGTTTGTATAGAACGCTCACACACGTGTATGGTAGAGTGAATGTAACGTGTGTATATGTGTATAGTCCAACTTTATCATCTTAAAAAAAACAGCAAGAAAACAATATTACTTGCATCTGTAGAGAACAATATTACTTGCGTCTGTTGCTCTTATAGCTTGCACGTCTTACGACGATATCATCAACCTCCTTCAAACAGTAACCACGGAGTTTACCCCACCTCTCCCTACAAATCATGCCACGCTACTATCAAATCCCTATTCCTCTATATCTTTTTTTCCCATTGCCAAGTTTTTTTTTATCCTCTCCATCAACATTAATCTCCAAGTTTTCAATGTGTTTGCTCCATCCTAGAATTTTTATTGTTGCTCCCACTTTTTGTGCTTTTGATCCCTGATGGTTTATAATCGATCACCTAGGTGGCATATACATGGGCTAGGCGTTAGTCACGCTTGATCTGCCTTCCAACTAATACATGCCTTTTTGGGAGCCATATATAATGCCACAACTTCTTACCCCTCCATGCGTGTTGCATTGATCTCATTGCCTCCAATGCCAATAAGGACTATTAATTAACTTCATCGTCGTCAACATCATTCGTCCTCTTCAAATAAGGATATTAATTTGGTTCTAAAAATATGGAATGATTCCTTATTTACCCCTATAAAACTCATGGGATCTCTTATTTCCTAGCATTGTTCTTCCCCCTAGCTTCATGCCTACTATAGTTATCAAATTTGCTGTCGTTCCTTGCCACCTCCTAGTGCCTGATAGTTTCATTGGCTTGTCGCCTCTAGGGCTCACATCCCTCCTTCAGCCCCCCTACTATATATATTGTCTACTAACGAAATTTCCGTGTTAGCAACGTGTCATCAATTCAGAATAAATTGTGATTTTCCGCTCAAGTGTATATTAACAAAACCATAACTGTATAGCCTTAAGGTAAATAACCACTACCTTGGTGGAAACCTAGAAACTACAACATGAAGTTCTATTTTTATTTTAAAATGCAACACGCACATAAGAAGGTGGTATTATGCACTATTAGGCTGCATTCGGGGAACCCCTCCTCCCCGGCACGCAAAACGGAGCACGTATTGTTACATGATTAATTAAGTATTAGCTATTTTTTTAAAAAAATGTATTAATTTAATTTTTTAAGCAACTTTCGTATATAAACTTTTTGTAAAAAACATATCGTTTAGCATGTTGAAAAGTGTCTGCGCGGAAAACGAGAGAGAGGGGTTGGGAACTTCAAGGTAAGAACACAGCCTTAGAAATTTTGAGAAATTAGCTTTTTTTGTGAGATTGAAACTGACGAACAATGAAGGAAAACAAATACTAGTCCTTATTTTTCATACCTTCTCTGCTGCCAGTTAATTTTATATTTCACAATTGAAATGGTAATTGGTCATGAATTATTGTGTATAGTTGTTTACATATCATATTTCCTATACGTATTTTTTTAATAAAATAATTAAAACTTTTATATATGTAGGAATTTCAAGGGTTATCATCCAAATAGTGATTTTCCCGCCCGCGATACTACGACGGTGTTCGGGAGGAGGGGTTGGCGAACCCCTCCTCTCTGGCACGTAAAACGAAGCACATATTAGCTAGTGCATGATTAATTAAGTATTAGCTTAAAAAAAACCTTCAAAATAGATATATGATTTTCAAAGCAACTTTCTCATAGAAATATTTTGTAAGAAAACACACTATTTATTAGTAATTTGGGAAGGATACGTGCGAAAAACGAGGAATGTGAAGTTGGAAAAGTAGATTTAAGAACACATCCTACATATTCCCCAGCCTCGTCAAATGCAATTAATATCGTAAAATCTATTTGGAGAGGCCTCTCGATTTTGCTTTAACTAGCGACGTCTAAACACGGAGAAACATGGAGAAGTCCAGCTATTACATGGTACTACATGCATGCCTTTTTTTACTATACATGTACGTCCTTTTCCTCTTCAAATAAAGTTTTCTCTTAAATTACTTATCCAATCTATAATCCGATTACACCACTGTGTTCGTTACAATTAAATCTTCACAACAAGATCTTACATGATTATATTACGATGAAAAAATATTTATATTTGTAAATTACTTTTATTATATAAGTAAGGTACTTTTATCATATATATAAGTTACTTTTAGAGTTGACCAAATTACTTCTTAGACATATAAAAGTAAATTTAATATTATATTATAAAAGAAACTTAAAACAAAACAGAAGTAATTTTGTCACGACATTAGAAGTAAATTCGTTGTAGGGATAAAAATATGACTTTATCTAGAAATTAAATTTAATCAGAACAGATCAACACACATAATTTTAACAATTTTTAAAAGTAACTTCAATGTTAATTGGAAGTACCTTTTGCATGGTTCAAAAGTAACTCTCTATAAATCTGTTTAATCATCGATTGTTTTTTTCCTTTTTGGGAGGTACGATTGTTTTTCATGTAGACTGAGAAAAGAAGATACTATTGTATTTTTCAAGTTGAAAGGAGATACTAGATGGAGTACAAACTAGCTACCACTAACTGTGTAGTCACATCCAATTAAAAAAGATATTCATTAAAGTTACTTTCTTTTTGTTATAAGTTACTTCTATAATATATGTAAATTACTTTTAGGCTTCATTGAATTACTTTTACATGTCTAAGAAGTAATTTAGTGAAATCTAAAAGTAATTTAGATATATTATAAAAGTAATTTATATTTTTTTATCAAAATATAATCATGTGATATCTTGTTATAAAGATTTAATTGCTACAAACACAACGCTGCAATCGAATCGTAGATCGGATGAGTAGTTTAAGAGAAAATTGTATTTAAAGTATATGTGGATAATATCTCTCATAGATGGAGTGGTAGCTGGTTTAGACAAACTAGCTACCACTAGCTGTGGAGTCACGTACAATTAATATATATGGTTCAGCTCTATTTAGCGGGCACACACGTACGCGCCAAGCCTACGTGATAATTAATATGTTTGGAAAGCAAATTTAGTCCACAATTAAATCAAACGAATTACAGAAACCAATTGGACCCATTCTTCTCAAGTCAGATCGACCAATGGCGGCTTATATATAAAACTATTCAATCGTACCTCCCAAAAGGGAAGCCGGTCTCACACTTTTTGCCACATTCTCGTCAAAATAGACACATAAATTAACTACTTCTTGCCATTTGCATCCAAAAGAGAACCACTTGAAAAGTGAAACACTTGTAGCACTCCAACAAGGGAGCTAGCATGTAATATTATATATCTAATTGCGCACGACCTTCGGAAAATTAACAGACATGTATGTACGTAGTCCTAGTTAGTCAGTTAATTAGCAAGTGTCATACAATTAAGGACAAATAATTAGCACGTGAAATTAGTGCAGCTTAGAACATTCTATGTGTAGTTGATCGATATGTAGCATCCTCGCAGGTGCTGGATCGATCTTTCTGGTTAATTCTATATTATGCCTAGCTAAGTACCAGTAGCTCTCGTCAGGACACACGTAATTAAGCATGCATATGCATATAGCTAATATTGCACCAATTAATTGGTCAGAAGCCTAAGCATGAAACTGTGCCCTATATATGCATTCGCCCTGGTACCCCAATACACCATCAAATCCACAACAAGAATTAAGAGAGATCATAGAGAAGCTAGCAGAGATCAAATCAAAGCCATTTATTCACTGACCGAATTAACGATCAATTAATTGATCGATCGAGAAATACACATATCAGCTTGGTTGTTAATTCGGAGTATACATTTTTCCATTTTTCCATGGCGACTGTTGTGATCAGGAGGAGGCTAGCAGCTGTGGTGGCGGCGGTGCTGCTCATCGGCGTGGCGTTCTTGGCCGTCTCCGGCGAGGCGGCGCGGCCGCTCGGCGGCGAGCCGGCGGCGGTGTCCGCCGGCGGCGTGGTCCAGCTGCTACTCCGGCAAATGTACCTGCAGCGGCTGGCGGCGGGGCCCTCGTGCGGCACCAACAGCTCCAATGGCGGCTGCCCACACCGACCGTGATCTATCAAAGATTCAGATATCCATAGAAAAACAAAGCCTGCGTACAAAAAAATTCATTATTATTAGCGATCGTGATCGGTGACGCTATCATCAAGCTTTTCATCAGGGAGGACGGATGATGGGTAATTAACGTACGTGTAATTAGATGAGTAAGTGATGAATGCACTAGCATTGGATGTATGCATGCGCATCATTGCTCGCTCGGTCGTATTGTTTTCTTAGTTTGATTCTTTGTATTGTGTTGATTCATTCGGTCACTGTATTTATGAGATTTTTGTAAGGAAATTTGCAGTTGCATTTTGAATAAAAAGTCGAAGTTTCTTTCGACTGTTTCTGTATGTATTTTTGGTAGAATATAATTTAATTATGTCTTCAGTTGATTGTTGGTTATAGGAGTGTTAAGCAGATTGTATGAATAATATTAAATTTTCATTACTGACCTCTGTTTTAAATTAGGTTGTGAATTTTTCATTTATCTGCAATTTTGTACTTTGGAAATTTTTTAAGGAAGTATTGATTATAAGGTACAGATAAAACTACACTTAATTGGAACAAAACGAAACGCATAGAAAAATTTGGACGTTGGAATATGCCATAGCAAATTTTCCTTTAGTTTGACGTATATACGCCACAAAAATAGTAGCGCACACCTAGCTACTAGTTACTCAATTTTTTTCTCAGTTATTTTTCCCTTTAGGACATTATAATTTGAATGATATTTTCGATTTTCCTACATTTTCTTTTCTATAGGAATAGTCTAGGCATGCAACATGAATGCTCGATTTACTATGTTTTTGTCTATTACTCTCTGTGCGTATTTTTTTTCTCAGCTAGAAAGGTAGCCCGCGCGTTCACACGGGTATGTATTGTAGATTGCGTTTTAAAAAACTTATATAGGCGAAATATCAACTCGTTGACACTTATCATGTTTCAAAAGTACAATTTTTTCATAAATTTTCTTCATCGATATTGCTTAGAATATTTTTTCAATATATTAGTTACCTTTTGAAATATATAATATTTAATACATCCATACAAAGAATTATCTATGAACTCTTTATTATCCATATAAGGTATTTTGTTTTGTTTAATTGAATATTTACTGGCTTTTCTTTAACAAATCCTATTGAACTATTATTGTTAATAAATATGTTTTATTTGTACCATCAAGTTAGTCCTTCTTCTGGTTGGTTTAAATTGATGTGGGTTGTCACGTACTTAACAAAAGATTTTATCATAGACCTCACTTCCTTGTGATATGCATGATGTATACTATCTTTTCTAAAAGAAAGTACCTAGTTAACATGAGTCCAAAAAATTAAATTTGGCAGTAACAAATATAACTTTTCAACCAATTATACACCATTACCTTTGTGTGGCTTATATATACAATAATATGTGGAGAAACTCATAATGCCACGCTATAGGATAGATAGAAGGTCACTAATATCTAAGTATCTAAAATTTGTTATGGCAATGGAACACACAGTGGTTGTTCCAATTTCAATGAAAAGTAAAAATCAATTATTTTATGAATTTATTATATTTTCTCCAAATATTTTAATGTAGTCCCAATTGATATTTTGTATTTCCTAATTTAATTTATTTGGGTGTTACGTCACCGTCTTTGGGCCCGTTGGGCCATGTATCGGGTTGGAGGCCAATAGGGATAGAACATATATATATTCAGTAGCCGCCATTGAGTTACGGTTGGGTTTTGATTAGATTATTTCTACCATCGCAGTTTTGCCGCTAGATCGGTTTGTGGAACCCCAAATTCAAGTTCTTGATCAATCATTCATCTACAATTGAGTTGCTAGCTTTCTTGTTCGCGTTTGTGTTTTTCAATTCACACGCAGGGATTAGCCTTCTTGGTGAGGTCAATTGGGTTTCAGCATGGTTGATAACCAGAGGAGACGTGGTGCTGCAATTGCTTGGTTCGGATCGTGTTGATCGGAAGCCGAATTATGTGTGTCAAGTTTTCGCTAAATTGATAGTTATCTTCACTTGATGGAAGATCATGCAACCCATTGCCATCACCTAGACCCAATGCTTGCACATGTTAGTTGATGTACATGACCATACAACATAATGTAATTCACTGTTTTTGTCAAGTTAACAAAGCTACATGCGAGGCTGTAACATAATAGTTGTTATTTCTGCCATTGTACCTATATTTTGTTGCATGTCCACTTCTGTAATATAGTTCACTGTTTTTCCTAGGTTTGGTCAGTTTAGTTAAAGAGCAACTCTTAATAAACTTCAAATTATTTATATAATGTATGTGATTAACCTGTTTTCGTGCACACACAATACTTTTCACCAATCCAATAATACTTACATGTTTCCTCTTTTGAACTTGACATCACATGAATAACAAACTTCCAGTTATGTAAATCCTATGCTTTGAGGTTACCTTCTTAGGTTAAATCAATAGTAGCTAATTTGCATTTATTAGAATTTCTTTCAAGTGTGTGGCGTGTCGCCACACGTTCTCTTCTAGTATATGTCATTCCACCAGTGGGTCGTGTCATGCTAGCTAGGTGTGAGGTTTCATCTAGCTATTGGATAACGCTTCTGTCGATGCATGACTAGTCTCAACTTAAAGTTTATACATGATATAAGCATGCTTCAATAATATACACCAAGTGGAGACAAAAGCCCCCTTACCCACCACAAGTTAGTTTGCATGCGGGCCTCTTAAGGGTCCATATAGAAAAATGGAGGTCGATTTTTGCAGGTGCGACCAGTTACGGTCCTTCTAAAAATGGGTCATCGTACAGAAAAATCATTTATGTAGTAGTGATTATGGGGCCGAGTGCAAGGATATAATGTTTTGATTTGTTGTGGATACATGCTTAAGAAGCTCGTACTCTATATATATTTTCATCACTATTTGGTTCTGCTACTATGATTTGCTGATAGTTTATTTGGGTGACATATATATCATAAGTTGTTAGCTATTAGTTTGCTAGTGCTGCCCAAAGTCCGTAGCCAGTTGAACCTCCTGTGAGATAGAAACTAAGAAATTAAATTGAAAAAATATCTTACCTACCAAAAAGACTGAATTCATCCTTTCATACATACGTGCTTGATAACCGGTGTGGTGGAAAGGTGGGTCAGTGGGAGGGAGAAGAGATTTTTTTCTGTTAAGATAAATATAATAGCTAAAAAAAGGACGCGACTACACCGAGACCGGTACCGCGATAGGGCTATCGTGCGACGCGCGCATCTGGCGATTCCGCGCCGCACGCACGCCCCATGCCAAAAACAGAAACCACTTTTTCCCGGGCCCCCGCGCGCGCCATCGCTAAAAAAGGAAAGCGCGCGCTTGCGCGCGCAAGCGCCGTGCGATGCACGCGTCGCTAGCTGGTGTGGGCCCCACCTAAAACAGCACGATGCGCCTCTCTCCCCCACTCCAACCCATCAAATCGAGACATCCGGCGACATTCAATCCCCACACAGCCGCCACGGCGGTAAAAATCAGAAAAAAAATCGCCGTCTTAGAAGAGGGGAAGGAGGAGAAGCAAATCTAAGAAAAATATCCAGGTAAAGTACACATGAAGTTCAAATTATGTCTTCTTTGAGATCCGCCCACAAAAAAAAGGAACTAACCTAGAAACTTTTAGATCTTTTCTGTATTCTTCGAGAAACAAACTGATATGAATCTGTGCTGTAATTTTGTAAGTAATGAGCTGTAGTTTTATTTTCTGTCTTCCTTCTTGATTTCTGTCTTCCTTTATACCCCAAATTCACTTTCTAGTGCTGCTGAGAAAAAAAGTTGTAGAAAAGGCATGAGTACTGGTGTTTCAAAAAAACCCAAAGCAACTTCTAGGAACATGCAACTTACTTCCAGATAAACTTGAATTCACAGTCCCTAGTTTACAGTTTACACAGCATGAAAACATCCCATCTAGTTACCTCTTAGTGCAATTTGAACAGAAAAGTTACTTTACTTCCCAAAATAAATTTGAATTTGCATTCCCTAGTTACATAGGCATGAGTGCTGGTGTTGGAAATCTCATAGCAATTTTAACAGAAGTCTCAGTGCATTTTTAACAGAAAAGTTACTTCTAACACTTCAATGAGTTACTTCCAAGAAACATTAAGTTACTTCTCACTGTGCATTAAGTTACTTCTCACTGTGCATTAGGTTCTCATAGCAATTTTAACAGTCTCAGTGCAGTTTTAACAGAAAGTTACTTGTAACAATTCAATTAGTTACTTCCTAGAAATATGGAAGTTACTTCCCTATAAACTTGAATTTACATTTCCTAGTTACACATTTTGTACCTTGTTTCTATATACAGCATGATGCATCACCTAATTGCGTCTCAATTTCATCTTGTACCGCATCAAAACAAATTGTGAAAAAAAAATTATTAGTATAGCCACTGGCCTTAATTTGAGAAAATTGCTTCCTAGAAAGAATCTAAAAAAGACATGCGGTGAAAACTAAAGTTACTTCCCCCCCTCCCCAATTACTGAATTACCTCAATGAATGCTCTGTATAAACTTTGTTACTAATATCCTGAAACACATGCAGCAAAAATGGATTTTGACCTTAACAGTATCCCGGAATTAGTTTCTGGTGAAAATGAACCTCCAGTACACCATTTACTAGTTGATGATGAAGACAAAAGTGAAATATACTTCCCTATAAATCCAACTGACACTAGAATGGAGATTCCTACTATAAATTTGGACGACACTTTTGACTATGAAAATATGTATACTGCTGGTGATGCTGGAAGTTTACAAGCACACAATGTAGCCAATGATGAGATGTAAGTATTTGAAGAAATGTCAGATCATGCAGACACAATGCATACTAGTGTTGCAACTGGCGCAACAACTGCTACTGCCAACACAATTTCAAGTGAAGACTCTGGAACAGATGATTCAGAAGCACAGTCAGCGCCATCACAGGATATTCCGTGCGCACACAAGTGCCGTACCTCACCTTGACTTTCAACTCAGAGGAGGAAGCAAGGGCTCACTACAATAGGTACGCAAAGCGCGTTGGATTTTCAATCAAAATCAACACTTCAAGGAAGTCAGCCAAAGATGGAGAACGTGACAAAGTAATGTTTGTTTGCAACAAATGTGGTCCAGAAGAAAAAACGGGTGAAGCGTGCCCCCCCAAAGAAAAGGAAAAGAAGTAGAACAAGACAGGCTGCCTGCAAAGCAAGGATGATAGTGAAGAGGAAAGGAGCTAGGTGGGAAGTAATTCAGTTTGTTGAAGAACACACACATCCTCTGGTTAGAAAGTTTTCACTCAAGAAATTCCTAAGGTCACATAGAGCAATACCGAAAGAGGAAAAAGATTTCATCACAATGCTGCACGGAGTTAATCTCTCAGCGAGTAGAATTATGCAATTGATGTCTGAATTGTATGGAGGGGCTAGGAATGTACCCTACACTAGAAAAGACATAAGCAATTTCAAGTCAAAGTTGGGGAGCGAGTATAGGTGTAGAGATATCCCTGAAACAATTGCTCACTTTGAGGAAATCAAAAAGGATGACCCAAATTTCTTCTACAAGATTCAACTTGATAAGGAAGACAGGGTGCAGAACATATTTTGGGTTGATGGAGCAGCAAGAAATGCCTACAAAGACTTCAAAGATTGCATCTCGTTTGACTGCACATACATGACGAACATGTATAACATGCCTTGTGCACCATTCATTGGGATAAACAGACATGGGCAATGAATACAGGTACTCCTTTTTTTGCAAAAAAGTAATTCTAAAAAATCTGTAATAACTTTGTACATTATAGTACACCATAAGTTACTTGTTGCATTCATTGAGTTACATCAAGTCCTGATAAAAGTTACTTCCAGTAGAATGTGAAGTTACATTTTTTATAAAAAAAAGTAAAAAAGTAACTAAGTTTACAAGTTACATCTTTTAGTGTCTGTTCTATGTTCAAAATTGTACTGATTTACTTCCAGCAAACACAAACTGTACAGACTACGCAAAATTGTAGTAACTTACTTGCTTCAAAACTGTACTGACTTCCTTACGTGTATTTCTTTTATATTCAACTGGGTTGTGGATTTCTAAGGAATGAAAAGACAGAAACCTTTGTATGGTTGTTTCAAGCATTTCTAGAGGCTATAGAAGGTGTAGAGCCCATAAACATAATAACTGATCAAGACCTAGCTATGAAGGCAGCTATAGCGCTAGTTTTCCCACATGCTAAGCATCGCAACTGCCGCTGGCATATAATGCAGAATGCTCAGAAGAAGATTGGCCATATATTAGATCATGACAAAGCATTGTGTGATGCATTCAATGACTGCCTTGACAACAGCTGGACAGAGCAAGAGTTTGATGCTAAATGAGATGCAATGTTGACAGTGTTGGGTCCCAGCATACTTTATGCATTGTTTCTTCCCTTTTCTCCAGACTACAGCACGGAGTGAGGGATTTAACGCAGTGCTGAAGTGCTATGTAAATCCCCAAAATAGCATATACAACTTCTTTTTGCAGTACAAGAAGATTCAAGAAAAAATCACTATTGCAACAGATCAGAATGAGTTTGAAGCAGAAGAAACAATCCCTTCTGTGTGGGCTAACTATCCCATGAAAACAAAAGCATTGGAGGTCTACACAAGGCCTATATTCAACAGATTTCAAAAAGAGCTGATTGCTTCAACATCATATAAATTGACCCGAACTTCTGAAAACATGTATCTAGTAAAACCGAATGGAGGTCCTGTTAGGAATTATGGATCAAGGGCATTCATTGTAGCTGCAAATGTGTTGGACAGGATATACAACTGTGAATGCTGTAAGTTCGAAAGGGATGGCATTCTTTGCTGTCATGTTCTGAAGGTAACAGTCTGTTATTGCAGTAAGCTACTTCTCACTTTGTATTAAGCTACTTCTTACTGCACATTAAGTTACTTCTTAATGTGCATTAAATTACTTCTTATGCATTAAGCACTTTTGGCATGTGATAAAACATATGTTTTTTTTCCATGCAGGTGATGGCATCTGATTTTGTGGGCCAAGTGAGTGACATTCCAGAACACTACATATTGCCTAGATGGACGATGGTTAAAGAGCCTGAATTGCCTCCAGTTACAAGCATTGGTGAACAAATGCAATTGCCACCTGAATCTCTGAAGCTAATCAGGTATACCAATCTGTGCACAAAATTTACACAGATTGCAAAAGATGCATGAAGCAACGAGAAAGCCTACCGTATGGCTCTACAGCGTATGAGCTCAATGACTGATGACTTAGCAGCTATGAAGCAGAGTAGAAAGAAACAGAAAAAAGCACAGCCAGCCCCAGCTGATCCTGCAAGAGGAGTTTCAGATATCCCCTCGGCATCAACTAACCCACAAGATATATTCCAACTTCAAAATTTTGAAGTCCTACTCCGTATTATATTCTGGGCTTTGCAAACGGCTCGCACACAAATTTGGATTTTAAACAACATCTGCGTTTTCTTGGAACAAATTCTGCATGAAAGTGATCTGGATACAACAGGTCTGTACACGTGTCAGAATTTTTTTTCACATTTTCTTTGGATTTTTCCTTTTCTTGCATGAAGTCGTGAACCCGAGCAGTTCTTAATTAAACAGATAATTAATCCCCTGTTCTTGTAGAACCTTTTACTAACAGCAAACCGTAAGGACTTCTTGTCAGAGTACAATATATCAGTCGTCGTATCAGATGTGCCAACGATTTACAACCACCAATCATAAACAAACTTCTTATAATATTGCAAACCAAACAATTACTTGCATCTGCTCCCTCCAAATTTATTAATTTTGAACAAACAAACCAACGCCAAATAGAAAAACAAAACAGAGTTGGTAGTATTTATTAAGAAATGAATTAACATCAACAAAATAAAAGGGACACAGTACACTAAAAAAAAGGAAATTTGCTCCATCTTGATTTAAAAAAACGAAATGAATTTTTCTCCAGCATATTATTCCAGTGCAGCACAGCGGTAGAATTAATTAATTAACTGTGCACGTCTCGCTATCGATCTCCCTCTTGAATTGATTACTTTGGCGGCTTGGGTGGGCAGTTAACGTTGTTGGGATCATTCGTTTGACACGACGCCGCCTGCTTCATCTCCAGCACCGGCAGCCAGTGCCGCAGCGACGGCGACGACGACGGCAGCACGAGGACCCCGACGCCGCCGCCGGCCGGCGGCGCCACCACCTCGCCGCCGTCACCCTGCAGCAGCGGCCTCGCCGCGGCGGCAACCGGCGGCCAGCTGCGGCTCGAGCCCAGCAGCAGCAACGACAGCATGAGCATCGCCGCCGCCGCCGATCTCGCCATGGATGAGATTATGAGATGTTCTAAGCAAGAATAATATCGATCAAATGGACAATGTAGATGCAGAGATGGATGTGTTGTATGTATATACTTTAGGTTTGGGGCATACATGCGTATATATAGGTGAGCATATATATAGCTAGCAACGTAACTAGACTATTTGGAGTTGCATATAAATTGCATTTTCGCATGCATGGCGTGGACTTGAGCTTTGGTTTTTGGCGAAAGCTCCAAGCAAATGCACGCATGCATGCGTTGATCGATCTGTTGAATGCATGCTATAAGCTGCTGCGGCCGGCCAGCCGCTCTAACGTGTGCGACCGGGCGAAATTCAGCTCAGTTTGGTCGGAATGTTTGAGTTTCGAGAGACTGGATTTTAAGCTCTCCAGGAATGTTCCTTCTATATTTGCATATCTATATTTGCATATCGCTCAAATAGTTATGAAAAAAATAAAAAAAAAAAATTGTACGCACACATGTAATAAAATTTAATTTCTTAAAAAAACAAATTAAACTACAGCTAGTTAGTGTATACTCGTCCCGTGCTTTTCTCCGACAAGAGTTGGATTAAGATTAAGATTTTTGTGGCACGCTTTTTAAACTGCTAAACAGTGCGTTTCGTGCGAAAACTTTCTATATGAAAGTTGCTCTAAAATATCATATTAATCTATTTTTCAAGTTTGTAATAATTAAAACTTAATCAATCATACGTTAATACCACCTTGTTTTGTGTAAAAAACTTAATCTTCATCTTCAGAAAAAAAGAACACCACCATAGCCAAATTTGTTTTTTTTCATTGTAACATGTGGAAGTTAAATTTTACCTTACATATTTGTGGATTGGTCTATCACGTATTAATATATCTTATTGAACTATTTTTAGATTTTTTTATAACTATTTGAATAGCATGCGAACAACGAGCGAGAGAGTTTAGTGTAGTTTCCTGAGTTTTGACAGGTTTGTTGCAAATCCGTCGTCGTCGTCCATCGATCGTACATATATTCAATTCGTGTTCGTCCACACGGTTTTCAGGGTCTCTAATTTCAACGGCGACGAAAAATCATAATACAATTAAGTCGTCACAAGAATCGATCGATTGATAGATCTTGCCTAAGTTATAAGTACTTGCGGCTGCAGAATGTATTGTGCGTCGTATACTTCATAGTGGTCTTTTTACCATGGGAAACTGATTTGATCCTTCAGATGTCACTATACTTCATATTATCGATTTTTTTTCAGATTTTTTAGTTATTTGTATTAAATTTAGAAGAAAAAAAGAAGTACATGACAGAATATTCCCTCAAGATTAAAATATACTTATTTTACACCATTATGGAAATATGTTCTACTCTCCTGTTTCAGATCATAAGTCATTTCGACTTTGGTCAAAATCAAACTACTTTAAATTTGACTAATTTAAATTTGACTAAGTTTTTTAAGATAAATATAGCAATATTTATAACAACAAATTAGTTTCATTGAATCGATAATTGAATATATTTTCGTAATATATTGTCTCCGGTTAAAAATATTACTCTTTGATTAAATTTAAAATAGTTTACCTTTGACTAAAGTGAAAACGATTTATAATATAAAACGGAGGGAGAAGTAGATTTTGGCCGTGATCAATAACCTAAACGGTTATTAATTGGAACTGATGATTGATGGGTAGTGGAATACGATTTGAAATTTAACTTAAAAAAAGTGGTGATCAAGTGGATTTATTTGCTTGTGATACTCCTACCTCTTTGCCAGGTTGGAGGGGAAACGAGGTGCGACCATGCCTATTTTGACTACTTGACTTTAATTTCCTACTTTTAGTAGTGTTGATCTTAATTTGGACTTCTCAATAATTTCTTTCTCCTAATCAATCGAAAGTAGTAGGATGACTACACGTCTGTCCTACATTTTGCACGCTACATTCGTTGCCGGCCACTTGCATGGACTTTGACCATCCAAAGTTTGTTACAAGTCTATATATGTCCGGCCTGTGTTTGTTGTCAGGCTCATGACTTCAGTTAGAGCTGATTAGTGGTATGCATTCTCTTATGTCTTATCACTTTTTTAAAAATAAAATATTTATCCTTCGGCTATTCATCCAACATCCATTTTTCTCTTTTGTTGCGTTATTTGTGAAGGATAATATTGAGTGAAAACAAACAACTATATATTGTGCTTTGCTGGCCTAGATGTAAAACGAGAATTAAATTTAGTGTAACCCTATAAAAATAAAAAGAGAATTAGCAGGGCCGGCCTTGGCCCTATACAGCCGAGGCGACCGCCGGGGGCCCATGACGGTGGAGGCCCATAATGGTGGGGGCCAACACCTAATACTAGTAGTTTAGTACCTCATCCGATGTTGAGATCAATGATTTTTATTCAGAATTAAACGTGTTGCAAGCGAGTTTGTCAGATTTTTCAATGTCCGCGCCTGAGATTCTAAAGTTTGTTATGGATGCAGATTTCTATCCGAATATTTCAGTTGCCTATCGAATTCTCTTAACTGTACCTGTGACGTTAGCTTTAGCTGAAAGAAGTTTCTCAAAATTAAAGTTGTTGAAGAACTATTTGAGATCGGCTATGTCACATGAAAGGTTAAATGGCTTGGGTATGTGCTCAATCGAGAAGGATATTCTGAACACTATTGATCTTAATACCGTTCTTAATGATTTTGCATCAAGAAATGCCCGAACAAGTATCTTTTCATTGGAAGCAATGGATATGATGGGGTTCTATTCTTCATTAAGTTAATGAATAATGATATTAGTTCCAAGTTACAAATATATTGTTATTTTGGTCGACTTTATTTCTTGATAATTACCAGACATGTTAAATTTAATATATATATATGTATTTGTTTTCGTTTTGCAAGTAAAATTAGCGTCTATATATATATCATAAAATTATATATATATATAGCTGAGAGGACCCATCACGATGAGTTCGCCTTGTATCCACAAAATTATAGGACCGGCACTGAGAATTATATGAGTTATGCCAGCTAAAATCTAGAACTTTAAACTAACGGCTTGCTTCATATATACCCCACATGCGTGCCTAGCCATTGGCCATCGACTAAAGTGTGTTATATATATATATATATATATATATATATATATATATATATATATATATATATATATATATATATATATATATATATATATATATATATATATATATATATATATAGTCAGCAGCGTGTCTAAGATTTTTTTTATGCAGATCGATGATAATTTGATTTGTATTTTTTAATGTATCGTAAATATAGCATGTATACAGTATAAAAATTTATTAAAAATGCAGGATGATATATTAATAGCGTGGTGTTTTCTTCTCTTTATATCTTCACGGTAGTTTTTTCTCTTTTGACCGTACCTGGACCTTGGGTTGGTTTCTATGGATGGACCACCGCACACGGCATACCAGAACCATGCTCTCTGCCAATGTTGGTTATTTTTTTTCGCAGGCGGGTATAGTCATCGAAGCTAAATGGCTGATTGCAAAAATATAAATCGGGTTAAAACTTGTTGTCCGCCTGCGAAAATCTATTTTTGCAGGCGGACCACTTAAGCGGTACGCCTGCAAAAATACCCTTTATTTTTTACAGGCTTTACGTGGTCCACCTGCAAAAATCGGCATGGATATAAAATGACACAACAGCAGCCCAGATTTTTTCTAAGTCCCAGCTCTCCTCTCTCCCTCACTCAGCTCTCCTCTCTCCCTCACCTCACCTCTCCTCTCAGCAACCGGCGGCGTGGGCGGCGAGAACCGGCGACGGCGTGGGGTCGGCGGCGGCGGGGTCGGTGAGGCGCGGGGTCGTCATCGGCGGCCCACACCCCCGCACACACGGCGCGCCCCCACCCCCAGCGGCGGCGCACACCCTCCCTCCCAGATCCGGCCGAAGGGGGGAAGGGGGAGGAGAGGTGGCGGCGGCGGCGGTTCCTTCCCTCCTAGATCCGGCCGGAGGGAGAGCAATGGCGGCGGTGGCTGTTCCCTCCCTCCCAGATCTGGCCGGAGAGAGGGCGGGGGAGGGTAGTGGCGGCGGCATCGGTTCCCTCCCTCCCAGATCTGGCCGGAGGGAGGCCGGGGGAGGGCGGTGGCGGCACCGGCGGTTCCCTCCCTTCCAGATCCGACCGGAGGGAGGACGGGGGAGGGTGGTGGCGGCAGCGGCGGTTCCCTCCCTCCCAGATTTGGCCAGAGGGAGGGCAGTGGCGGCGGCGCCCCCCACCCCCGGTGGCAGCGATTTTTTTTTTGTTTGCGGCGATGATTTTTGTTGGCGGGTGACTGAGCTTTGCAGTCGTTTGCTTCCAAGAGGACCGTTCCCCTGCCTGGAACCATGGTTTTTGGCCGCCTGAAAAAACTAGAAGTTTTTCTAGTAGTGTCTAGATGCGCCCACATGTATATAAGTAAATACACCACATTGTTAATCAAGTATTATAATTTGTTATTGGAAAAAGAAGCAACTAAATTAGCAAAACATATTTTAAATTTTAACTAACTTTTTGTTTGATGGTGGAGATACAAAATAGACAAAATAATTAAAGCGAATGTTTACAGTTTTTAAATGCATTGGAAGGCAAATGTATATTATATTTTAGTGTTAACAAGTCAAATTACATTGCTTCCTGGATACTATGTAATAATCAAACATATAGATTGATAGTCCAGTTTTGCAAATGAAAAGGTCCATGTATATTTTACCCGAAAATTAAGCTGTGCATTACATACTACTCCCTCCATTATGCTTCCCCCTCGTCTCCCTCTTCGCCCTTTTCGCCAATGAAGCAAGCCACGCAGCGAGCAAGCAATGTGGCGGCGGGGTTGACCGAGGGCATTCGTATTCTAACGCGGGTGATATGGAGGCACGGGAAGCCGACATGTCTCCAACACCGATCTACTCGATAAGGCGAGGTGATCGGTTGGTGCATTGGAGATAGTGTGGAGATGGGAGTAGCGGTGTCTCCTCCATCTATGCGTGTCTCCTCCGTTGTTGGACCATTTGGATGAATGGATCTAGACCACGGAGGTTCGAGCGCCTCATTGTTAGCCACCTCCCACCGTCGTTATGCTTGGGAAATCCGTTGATGCTATTCGACACCGAGGAGAAGGTCATTGTAGATTTAGGGCTGGGGCTGGGGCCGTCAACATGGGGAGCACCGACATCAGCATCGGTGATGCCTGTGGGTGCCACGCACCTTCCTGGAAGCTATATCACTGGCACCTCCTCACTCACCTTGGTACTTTAGAGTGGACTCTCTAGGGAAAAACTAGTTCCGGATATCCGGAATAGAGACGTCAATATCTACGATGTCTTGACCTTCTTGGAGATATTACATTGGAGGTTTGGTGGGAGCGTCCTTGACGTCAGATCGGCTTTGATGGCTATAATGGTAGGAAGATATAGACAAATGACAGATTTACAGCTCAGTTACCCTCCGACCGACCGTTGATTTTCGAGATTCTGTTTCCAGTTAAAAGAAAGATAAGAACTACATACAACTTTTAAGCCATGGGAAAAACAATGGTTATGTAGATTTTCACTAACCATAGATGTATGCGTATATCTGTAAGGTGGTATAGCCTGGTATGAGTCTTGTGGAGAAGCAATGGCCGCGGGGCTTATACTTCAACGCTGTAACGCTTGGTTCTCAGATATCGGCTTGAGACATTTTTTCTATCTTTTCTTACCCTGAAAAGGTAAGGTTAATTTATGTCATTAAACCTATAACCATTTTTTGGCTAATCGGCTAATCTAGCATCCTTCGCCCCTCCATAGTAGCTAGCTTTCTTATTTTTAATCAAGTTTTGATTTTATAATTTGCAGACGTTCATATAGTAACTTCTGTAATAATTGGTTAGCACTTCTAAAGCAAAGACCGAAATAAATTTTCTTATCCATAAAAACTTAGGGCCTGTTTAAATCTTTTGGTAAAATTTTTACCTTATCACATCGAATATTTGGATACATATATAGAGTATTAAATATAGGCAAAAAAAAAAGTAATTAGACAGATTACGTGTAAATTGCGAGACGAATCTTTTAAGCCTAATTGCTTCATGATCTGACAATACGGTGCTACAGTAAATATTTGCTAATGACGGATTAATTAGGCCTAATAAATTCGTCAGGTATTTTACAGGCGGAATCTGTAATTTATTTTTATTAGTCAACGTTTAATACTTCAACTGTGTATCTGCATATCCGATGTGACATGCCAAAACTTTTCACCCTTGAATCTAAACACAGACTTAAGCTAGTCTCGGTACTTTGCAAAAAGACGGGTGTGTTGGCTACAGTGCACACAGACAGAGCAATCTATTAGCACGTGATTAATTAAGTATTTGATATTTTTTTTAAAAAAGGATTAATTTAATTTTTTAAGCAACTTTCATATAGAAACTTTTTTTTAAAAAAAACACACCGTCTAGCAGTTTGAAAAACGTACGCGTGAAAAACAAGGCACATGGGATGGGAAAAGAAAAGGGGCATTAAACGCACACCCTTATGGTGATTGCGTCGCAGGTCTGCTCATGCCATCCCATCACTTTCTTATCCGTTGTGTCCTTCCCATTAATCCAGGTTTTTTTGTTTTTCTATAGAACCACTGTCGTTAATTGGCCGGGTCAAAGTCACTGTGCATCGGTCGGTGGCAAATTCTGAAATCCCATAATTAAAAACCTGATGCATTTTAAAGTCCCATCTTCCATAAACCATAACAATAAACTACTGTTTGCTAACATCTATGATCGATAAGACAATTGTATAGTACATAGCTTCCATTTATTTAAACCTCTGTCGTCATTCCTTACAATTTGCCACCCCCATTCATGGGGAAATTAAATCAACATGGATATATATTAATAAACTATAAACCAATATGAATAAAAAAATTAATCCAACTACTAATAATCAAGTGGTTAATTGAGTACATAAACCACCATATCCTTATGTACTAGCCATATATGCGAATGACAGGTGGGCCCCACTTCAATTAACTCCCCGATGGAGGCGGGCAGCCGCCGTTGGAGCTGTTCGTCCCGCACGATGCCCCTGACCCCAACTGCTGCAGGTATACTCGCCGGAGAAACTGCAGGATCGACTCGCCGGAGACGACGCCGCCGCCGCCGCCGCCCAGCGGCCGAGCCGAGCTCGACGCGACGAGGAGCGCCATGATCGCCGCCAAGATCACCAGCACGACAATCCTTGGCTGCCTCATCATCACCATGTGTCCCGCTCAGAATTCAGAAGAGAGTGAACAGTGAGCAGAGATTAGCTAAGCTTCTGAGTTCTGATGCTGCTTCTGAATGCAGAGAGCTCAACTTTGGCAGTGAGATCGATCGATCGAGTTGGTGTGATTTCAAGTGCTATAGACACGGTTATATATATAGGGAATGGGATTTGGGTTGGGTTTATGGCTAATTAATTTAAGCTTAGGTAGCTGCTGCTGATGCTTCTTGAATGCGAGCTTGCATAGTGATCGATCGATCGTCATGCATATGTGTTACGTGTGGACCGGGGCCGCAAGTCTGAGAATTTGACGGGAATTCGGAATTCAGCATGCACGCATGGATGTTAATGAGCTAGTTAAGCTAGGCAGCTACGCGGATGCTGCATTGCTAGCTTCCTGCCGCCTGCAGCTGCTACTTGATTCGGTGAAACTAATGGTAGTTTCAGACATACTCCATCCATTCCAAATTGATCTACATATAGTTTTTTTAAGGTTATTCCTAAATGATCTACATATTTGTGTTTATTTATTAAGACTATTCCTTATTTATGCATTGGAGTAAATGGATATTGATGCATGCATCCATGCACACAGGTATTTATAACCCATATGCAATATCTTGATTTGCTATTGGCTAGGAAATAGTGGGGATGGTGCATGCATCAAGTTTGTTGCTGGAATAAATATAGTATGAGAGAGTTATTAGCTTTTCTTAGTCTTAGTGTACCTATGAAATATGTAGATCAATTTGGAATGGAGGGAGTAATACTTAACTTCAGAGATATACTATGGTCGAATCAGCTAGCTCGTCTATCCTCAACTTAAATTAGCTACTCCATTCATCCAAAAATAAGTTCAGTTATATTGGAGGAATAAATTAGTATAGAAGGAAAATCCAAAATACCTCTCATTGATAAGAAATTAGTAGCTAGTATTGGCAAATGTGTAGGTAAGATATATTGAAGAATAAAACTCTCGATTTGTGGATCGATCGAGGGTATGGTAGAGGATAAAAATAAACTTATTTTGAGACAAATATTCATTAGATACTAGAGAAGTTTCTTATTCTCAGACGTACTCCCTCGCCATTTGAAAATATGGTGTCATTCTAGTTTTATCTAAGTTAAATATTTATAAGTACCTTTGACCTTATATTTTTAAAATACCAACTATCTTAAGATCATAAGATTTATATTTTAATTCATCATAAAAATTATATTTTCAGATTCAATATAAGAAATATTTATATAAAATATAATTTACATGAATTTATAAAAAAATGATGGTCGGAGATAAAAGCGTTTAATATAGGATAAAGCTATAACGATAAATAATTTAAAACGAAAGAATCGCTACTTAACACTTAAAAATGTTAGCTAGTTCCTTGCCGTAGCGAAATATTATTATTATTTTAAGCGAGGACCAACCCCCATTTAATTACATTACTCGAAATGAATTAATATCTACGAGAAACGTGCATATCTTGTATATGTGGACCAGTAGTACACATACATATCCTCCTTCAGATTGTAATGTGGCCAAGTATGATTTCGAGGCTTAAACTAGTTTCCCAAATTAATTAAAGACCATACATACCCAGTGAATTGCATGCAACTGTTGGTGTCCCAACAGCAAATCTAGGGAGACAAATATTCATACGTTATAGGCCAATCGTTCGCTAAAAGAAGTGAGTTAATTAAGTTATCCAGATAAAATATAAAAAGTAGAAGCAGGAAACTTTTTGGAAGTGGACACGCATGTTTGCATATGTTACGTAGGCAGCAACTAATTAACCAGGGCATGCATGCATCTCTTAATATTAGGTTTCCTTTGACTTCAAATTCAACAGGATGTACAACAAGAATATGGATGAATTTCTGGTCAGAGACTAAATATACTGCACCCATATATTAGCATGAGCACATTCACGTTGGAGTTTAGAATTTGGTCTCTTCTCTGTGGATTATTCTCTCTGCCGTACGTGTAAAGATTTTCTCCGGTCTCCGCTCGTAATTGACTTGCTTTAAAGTCTAGCCAAACATGCTCATGACGTTATGTGGTTTAGACCTCTCTTTTGGAACACATATATCTCCCAGGTTTTAATTAGAGGGGTACGTGTTCATGCTTTATTAGAGGTGTTCATGACAGTTACACGTAGCTACTACCTCCGTATCAGGTTACAAGACTTTATAGCATTGTTTATATTTATATAGATATTAATGAATCTATGCACACATATATGTCTAGATTCATTAACATATATATAAATATGGGTAATGCTAGAAGTCTTATAATATAAGACTGGAGAAATAATTATTAGATATCAGTGATGATTTATTGATTGATAAACCAAATGGGAAAGATCGAGACCAACTTTGCGATGGTCTAGTAGTACAGTGGTACCACATATACGTGGGTCTATGTGAGTGGTCAACCATTTGGACAGAATTTTTCGTTTTTCACTGTTGGCCCTCACATCTAGAGACAACACTACTCTTCTATATTTAGGGTGAGTTCGAGGAGAAAGGGATTGAGAATATTGGAAAGATATATAAAACGATATGAGCAATTAGCGTATGATTAATTACGTATTAACTATTTAAAATTTTAAAAATAGATTAATATGATTTTTTAAAGTAACTTTTCTATAGAAATTTTTTTTAAAAAAACGCACTGTTTAGTAGTTTGGGAAGCGTGCGCCTGGAATACGATGTCCTTTCTCACCCTATGTCACCAGAACGAACGCTCCCTTAGTCATCGCCATTCAGTCAGTATTTGTTTGATATGCCAGAAAATTCGAGGAAATACTGAAACAGTATAATGAGAGAAATAATAGCAAATACTCCATCTGTCCCAAATTATAAGACATATATTTTTTTGCACGGTCTTCAATAACATACTTTGATCAGTATTTTATTTTGTTTTATAATCCCAACATATATAAAATTAGCATTATATGAAAGTACTTCAAAATTTGAATCTAGTGATATAACATGCATAACACTTAGTATAGATATAGTTAGTATGACTATTAGTAAAAAAAAAACTACCGAGTTTGAATTTCCTGAAAAAAGAGGCGCCTTATAATTTAGGACGGAGGGAGTACTCCCTTTGTCTAAAAATATAAGACGTATTTTATTTTGTACGACAAAGATTTAACCAATAATTGTTCTATTATGATATATTTTTTACAGGATATTGATGTTATTATATTTATATTCAAAAATACTTATGCTTATACTTTTGTATCGTATAATTGATATCCTATTGTTAGTTAAATTCAAGTCTTGTCATAATGAAACAGAATGGTCATTATATTTTTCGATGAAAAAATTCCCTGTGTACCTATAAAGCTTTCTCTGATATCTTCCATGCCCTTGAAATTTCCATAAAAGTCTCGCATTACAAATTCATAAATATTAAAGTCTCATACAACAAATTTCTATACTCTATAAATTTATATATTTTTTACCATAGAAAAAATAGACTTTTTCGTAAGAATTCAATGTAAACTAATTGTCAACTAACAAAAAGAGTATATATCGAAAGGATCCAAAACTAAAATTCGGGGGTATACAAGGAAATCAGTAAAATTTAGAGAAACAAAAGGGATTAGGGGAATGTTTTAGGTACACAGGGAATTTCCTCTATTTTGATAGAGGGTATATTTGAGAGCAATTTTGAGACATTTTTTAGAATTTCAATATAAATTGCCAAGAAATACCAAGGATATGTTATATATAGAGAGAGATGATTAGAGGATTGAGACATTTCCCCAAGCGAGTTAAGCTCGAGTAAACTTGAAGTGATATGATGTCTTCCTCTCCAAGTTACTCCCTTTGCTCAATATTTGATATTTAGGACAATATTTAGTTAAACTTTTAAACTTTGACAATTAAATTTACATTGAAATAAGTTTATAAACCTAATAAACTACTTCATCTCAAAATAGGTCTTATCCTAGGTAACAATATTTTAGGATGGAGGTAGTACTTTCTCCGAATTTTAATAGATAGTGTCGTTGACTTTTGAACATATGTTGGCTATTTATTTTACTCAAAATTCCGTGCAAATATGCCAACGCGTAACTCACGCTTGAAGTACTTCTAATGGGGTGTGTGTGTATATATATTGTCTGAAAGACAATGGTGTTATCTATTAAAAACATGAGAGAGTATAAGATAAATCTATAGACATATAATTATTTAAAAAAACTAAGCATTTTGATTATTTTTTTGTTGTTTCAAGTATCAAAATATTTATGACTAAAGTGAGTAAAATATGAGTATGCTCTATTCAAAGTTGTATAACTTTTTTAGTTTTCTATCTATAGTTTAATGTTTTTCTAACTGCTTAAGAATTTTGTTCTTGAACCTTCCGTATTTTTTTAATCAATAGCATTGACTAGGCAATAATGTTAGACGCGTACCACTAGCACGCTATTTTTGGAATATATATAATGGCATGAATGAAACAGAATTGCAACTTTCAAAGAATAAAAACTTTCTACTTTCGCTTACCATAATCACACCGTTTGTTTATTGTAGTGTCTATTTGTTTAGCTTTGACCTGTCTGGTCGCTGCTCATTACATTCCTTAGAGTTGGTGCCATTATTTATTCCCTCATTGAAAATAGTACGCCACCATTATCGGAAATGTTTTCTTTTCAACCGCATCTATCTATTATATATAAAAAAAATAAATTAAACTTTGTACAAAGGCTTCTAAACTAATGGACCGATTGACCCACTTTTTTTACCGTATAATCTAAACGGACAGGCCTCTCCGTTTAGCGCTATCACGCGACGCGCGTGGCAGCCGTCGGTCCGCGCTTGGTGACGTGGCGTCCATCCGGCGCGCACCGCGCGTCCCGACCGGCCGACCGAGCGAGCTCATGCGTCGCCTTTTCCGACCGAACGAGCGAGGGTTTACTGTTCAAATTTTTTGGGTGGCGCTCGACTCGAGAGAGAGAAAGAGAGAGAGAGAGGCGGAGAGTGAGAGAGAGGCGGAGGCGGCGTGAATCTCCAGCGAAATCCGTGGTGGAGGCGGCATGAATCTCCGGCGAAATCCGTGGCGAAGGGGGGATGGGGGAGTTGCTGCTGTTTCCTCCCGTCGCGCCGGCGTCGGCGGAGTCGGCGGAGCCGACGGCGGAGGCGCGGAGACGACGGTTTCCCCTCATCGCGCCGGCAGTTGCGGTGGGAAGCGTAGGCTGCGGCGGAGGTGGTTTTCTCTCCTCCAAATCCGGCGGCCATTTTTTTCTGTAAGTTGCGGCGTGATACGGCGGTTTCGTTGCGGTTTTTTTGAGCCGAAGAGGTGGAGTGATGGGGCTGTTTTTCCGTGCGTTTTTTGTGCCGGGGAGGTGGAGAGATTGGGCAGTTTTTCACTATGCAATTTGCTCCTCAAACCTCCCAGTTTGTTCTTCCCTATTCCCTCATTTCCCCTCTCTCTCCCTCATTCATCAGGTGCTAGTTCATCCTCTCGGTGAGCACAAGGTTGCGGTGGAATTCGCCCCCTCAAGCATCGGCTTGTGGATCTCGGGTTCCATTTGAAGGTATTTAAATTTCTCTCTCTATGTGGCTTATGTAGATTTTTCCGGTTGCAAGTTGATTACTAGTGATTACTAACATCCAAAATGAATTTCCAAAATTATTACTAACATTATTAGTTGCAAGTTGATTATTAGTTGATCGATGGTTAGTTGCAAGTTGATAACTAACATCCAAATTGAATTTCCAAAATGATTACTAACATTATTAGTTGCAAGTTGATTATTAGTTGATCGATGGTTAGTTGCAAGTTGATTACTAACATCCAAAATGTATTTCCAGGAATGGGAAAAAGAAAAACCATTGTACAGAAAGGCATGTTAGGCAAACCAGAGCCAAGTAAAAAAACAAGGGGGGTTTCGCAACGTGCTAAGAAAAGAAGTATCGGAGATGATCATGCAGATGACACAGAGCAACCTCCTCCAAAAAGGAGCAGATCAAAGGTATTAAGCATCCACCTATTTTTATGCATTTTTTGCCCTCAAGCAGTGTTTTGCTTTTTCCAATGCACTACATTTTCTTATGATGCATTAAGTTACTTCTCACTGTGCATCAAGTTACTTCTCACTGTGGATTAAGTTACTTCTCACTGTGCATTAAGTTACTTATGTTAAAATTCCTATGAGATTTCCAACACCAGTACTCATGGCTATGTAACTAGGGAATTCAAATTCAAGTTTATATTTTGGAAGTAACTTGCATGTTTCTAGGAAGCAACTTTTTGAGTTTTATAACAAGTAACTTTCTGTTCAAATTGCTCTGAGAGGCAACTAGATGGAATGTATCATGCTGTGTAACTAGGGAATGTGAATTCAAGTTTATCTGGAAGTAAGTTGCATGTTCATAGGAAGTAACTTATTGATTTGTTAGAAATAACTTCCTGTTAAAATTACTTTGAGATTTTCTGTTAACAAGTAAGAAGTTACTTCTCGATGTGCCTGAAGTTACTTCTCTATGTGTATTAAGTTACTTCTCTATGTGCATTAAGTTACTTCTCGCCGTGCCTAAAATATTTTGATGCTGTAGCTTGAGGGCAAGTTATTTTCTAGAACTAACTTAATGGCAAGTTACTTCTTGGTTCAGTTACCCTTTTTTCAACTGTTTTATGTATGTTTTTGAAAAAATAAACAAATGTTGATGTTTTTTTATTTTTCTTTTTGTTGTTTTATACATTTGCAGCAAGAAAGTAGCAGGGCTTCACCTATGAAACTTATAAAGTTGTATCCCCATATGACTGGCGAATAAAAGCGACTAATAGAGGGGGCTGGCTTCCATGGCCTCGTAGATCTCAAATGCTCGAAGCTCAGACCTGATTTGTGCAGCTGGTTGATGGAGCATTTCAATCCAGCAACCAATCAGCTTGTATTCCCTGGATGTGGAGCCATAGATGTGAATGAGGAGTTAGTGAAGTCTGTGCTTGGTATCCCTATGGGCGACAAAGATGTCTCATATGAGATGGAGTCTGAAGCTACAGAATTTGTGCTGAATTTGCTTGGAATCAACGATGGTATCTCACCATCACTGACTTCTCTTGGGATTCAATTGGAGAAGTTGAAGTTAGCAGATGACAAGTACCTGCGCATGTGGATCATCTACGCCATTTCTTCTGTTTTAGCACCAATGACGGCAACAACAGTCAGCCCAAGATGCTATCCTTCTGTTGTTGATGCTGGAAATATCAAGAATCTTAATTGGTGCAAGTTTGTCATATCTATTTTGCAAAAAGCTGCTAAAGCTGGGAAGAATACCAACTCAGCATGTCTCCTGTATATGATGGTAACAATGCTCACCTTTTTTTATTCGATCACTGTCCCAATGTAACTTTTATGTTTTTTAGAAGTAAGTTAAGCTGTCCAGGAAGTAACTTACATGTTCCTAGGAAGTAAATTCTTTCTGTTAAATTGTTATAAATAACTTTCTGTCAAGTAAATTCTCTCTGTGCATTAAGTTACTTCTCACTGTGCATTAAGTTACTTCTTACTTCTTACTATGCATTAAGTCACTTCTTACTGTGCATTAAGTTACTTCTTCATATATGCCCTGCCACATCTTTTTTTCCAATTTGTTTTTAAATTTAAATTACATCTGGAAGTTAACATATTTTGTAGGTTTTAAATCAAACAAGTTATGTACTTTTTTTTTACTTAATCTAAATGCTCTAATTTCTTTTGTAGATTCTTTATTTGGACTCGCTTTCGTTTAAAAATCTCAATGTTCCAGTGGAGGGTTATCGAGCTACTGTTTGGACGAATGAATTGATAAATCAAACAATATTAGCAGACACATCAGCAGACGGCTCCTTTGGAGCTTTACCAGTGAGTTTTTTTTGTAGTTGGCATACTTGCATCATTTTTAGTTTTTTGTTTGTTCATAACTTATGGATTTTATAATTGAAAATATAGCTTAGGAGCAGTTTTTCAGCATGAAGGGACCAATTTGTTTGGGAGCAATGTAGATTTTTTTAAGCTTCATAAATTCAAATGTGCCCAATACTATGCAGCAACAGGTTTATATTTTTTTCCCCACTTCTCTGTTTTACCCTTGGTAGATGTAACATCAACAAACTGCAAAAGTAACTTTGTGAAATCTGCATATGTAACTTCTCTGTTTTTTCTTTATATACAGGAAAATGACAGAATTGTGATCGCTGTGCAAAGTTTGTGTGAAGGGTTTTCAGGTTTGGTCATGAAATTTGTGAGACAGATTTTCGGCCTTGATTTTGTGTATCCTAGGGGTAGCCAACCAAGGAAAATGCGAATGAACCGGAAGAAACGTGCACAAAGGCCTAAAAGAGTTTAGCAAGATGAAGATCTAGGTTTGGTTTTTTCACTATGTTTCTATTGATTATTGTACAGAATAATTAATATAGCCATGTTCTACCACTCTGCACAATTTGAATCTCATTAGTATCATTGTTCTACCACACTGTTTTTTTACAATGATTTGAACTGAATTTTTAGTTTTTTACATTTGTCCAAACAACTTCCTACAGTACACTAAGTTACCTTTGTTCTTTTTGGTAGATGTAACTTCAAGTGATGATGAAGATTTTGTTGCTGATGAAGAAGTGGAAGACACTGAGGAAGATGAATATACTGATGAAGATGGAGATTCTGATGATGATGAGGATGAAGGAGAAGAAGATGACGATGATGAAGGAGAAGAAGATGACGATGAGGATAGGTCAGAAAATGATGACAATGATGGTGCTGAAACTGGAAGAAGTGGTGAGCAGGCTAATGCTGCAACTAATGTTATTGGTTGCAAAGGAGATGATACAAATGAAGGGATTGGCAGCGGAGGCAAAGACGTTGATGATGTTACTGGATGCAAAGGAGATGACACAAATGAAGGGATTGGCAGCGGAGGCAAAGGCGCTGATGATGTTATTGGAAAAGGGAAACAAGTAGATGAAGGTATTGGGTTTGGTGACAAGGAAAAACATGAAGAAAAGCAAGCACCCAATGTTGTAGCACAAAATGTTCCAGAATCAGAGAAGCAACCAGTGCAAAAGGCAGAAAAATATCCTTTCCTAACAACAACCATTGATTCACATGAAGTTCCAAACTTCAATCTTGGTTTTGATAGCTCTCAGGAAGTTGTGCAAACACCAAAGGGGCAAGAAGCAGCAGGAACATCTCGAGGTAAAGAATTTACTGGAATTATCACAAATGAGGACTATGGAAGTTTTACTACTGAAGACTATGAAAAGGTTGGGAGAGAAGCAATTGAGGCCTTGCCAGCAAATCTGCCACAAAATCACCTGTCGCTGAAATAATCTCCAAGGAACCTATTGCTTGTGAAGTAGAAGAAGAAACACCTGTGCCACATGAGTACAATAAAAGGGTGGTGAAACCAGCAAAATTCAAAAGGTCACCCTTCATTGATTATGAGAACAAGAAGCAGTTCGTGGTTTCTCGAGTTATAAACGAGGTATATGATGACATTTGCAAGAATGGAGGGAGAACTAAGTTAAGAAGGAATAGGTACAATCACATATTTTTTGCTGTACACAGTACTTTTTTACTTTTTAGTAAAATGATCTTTGTAGAACTAACTTCACTTCTCATAGAAGTAAAATTACCTTCTTAAATAAGTAACTTCACATGCCATTGAAGCAACTGCATTTTGGTTCATACCTTCCATTTGTTGTGTGCATATTAGTTCTGCACACGACCCAGCAATTTTTTCCAGACAAACTTTCTACACACCCCTGTGCAGTAACTTTACATGTCATAGAAAGTAACTTAACATGTCACTGAAAGTAACTTAACATGTCACTGAAAGTAACTTACCATGTCATTGAAATTAATTTAACATGCTACAGTAGTTGTACAAGGTATACTAATTTGCTTATTTATTTTTTTTCTTTTTGCTTTTGTTAAATGCAGCCGAAAGATCATTGATACAGGAGAATATTATATTTATCTTGGCGATCTTGCGAACTCTGTCAAACCTATGGGCTCACTGGACAATAATATATGTGAATTGGCATTAATTGTTCTGTCTGCTGATATCAAGGACAATTCGAAGAGAATTTTTCCTGCCAGAATAGGAGTGACTATATAAAATTTACAAAAATCTCTTACTTTTTAATGTACTATTACTATCATTGCAACACCTTATGTTTTTTTTCCACATGGTGCAGGGATATTTGTTGGATTCGCAGTTGGACAGGAATGAGCTCAAGAAACATTTCGATCAAACGAGAGCGAACCGTCTTGACCATAAAGAATTAGTAAGAAAATATATATTCCAGTTGTCAATGACATGTAAAGTTACTTATTCCTGTTTGCTTGTAGAAGAATTATTAAGAAAATATATATTCCAGTTGTTAATGACATGTAAAGTTACTTTTCTTGTCTGCATGTAGAAGTAACTTAAATGTCTCTGCAAATTAACTCAGCATGTTTGTGGAAGTAACTTTTTCTGTTATATTGACAGGAAATGTTATTCTGAAACACTTTTTATTATCCTTTTATACTTACTAAATTATGATCCTTTTTTCCACTCCCCTCCCTCTTTTCACTTGAATGCAGGCATTTTTTCCCATTCTCCAGAAATTGGGTAATGGGAATGATAAGGCTGGTCACTATTTCATGGTGTGCCTTAATCTGAAAGCTGAAAGATTCGAGGTTTATGATTCGCTGAGAGGAGAAGATGACGAAGAGCTGATTTCAGCATCTCATCTTGTTGTTGCATCCATCAAGACCATGTGGGATAGGTTTTACATGAGGTCTTCGAAGAAAACCATCTAGAATTACCCACTGATTTTCATTGATGGCCCAAAGCAAGATAACATGTACGTAACATGCTTTTTTTTAGTTAGTGATTTTCATTTATTGTTTTTAGTCAAACTTATCCCTGTTTTGGTTTTGCTAACAAAAACAGCCGGGATTGTGGTTTTTATATGCTGAAATTTGTGGAGTTGTGGGATGGCAAACAGTTGCCAGCATTTGAACCAAGTGACATCCCCAACATTAAGAAACTACTTACACACAAGATGCTCTCGTTTCAAGAAAATCGTGTGCAATGGATGCAAGTATTATGGGGCAAAGAGCCTGATCCTACACTTAAGGTAAAGTAATGAAACACTGCATTTTTTTTCCAGAACCAGCACATAAGTTATAGCCACATAAATTAGGTTGGGTAACAAATTAAAATAGCGTCTTGGTTCTGCAAAGAACTCAACATGGTCTTCCTGAGAACTTACATATCACTATGAAGTAACTACTATAGAAGCTAAAAGTAATTTAATGCAACTGTCCAAGTAAGTTTCAACAATTTTGTCACAACATTATAAGTTACATCTCGTAGCTCTAATTCACTTCCCAGTACTAGCTAGGCCTTTCCTAACTGATGTCTTTGACGCCTTTGCATGGACCCTAGGCTTGCGTCTTGTTGAAACTGGTCTCCCTTGCTTTCGTATGATGGGGGGGGTCATTTATTTGTAGTGTTGTGTCAAAACCAAATCCACAGAAATTAATTAATTGATGCATTCATTTAAGCTTTGTACTGCTAGGAAAATGTACTCTCTCTCTCTCTTTCTCAGTGACAGAGCTAGAAAACTTTTACGTATATATTGGGAGCTTATATATTTTTCACAATTTACATACTTCCTCTTCCGTTTCATATTAGAAGTGGCTTTAACTATTTTTGCTAGTCAAAAAGTTTAGCTAAATTTAGAAAAATATATAGCAATATTTTTGACACAAAACAAACATGTTATCAAAATAAATTCAATATTTTAACGTTGTTAAATTTTTCTATATATTTGATAAGTTTGACTAGAAAAAATCAAAGCGACATAATATGAAACGAAGAAGGGAATAATATTTTTTAAAATTATAATGGGATTATGGGGCTAGGCATAGGGCTTCAGCTCTAGCCACCCTATGCCTGTTACAGCCCCCTGCTCTTTCTGTAGTAGTGTTGGCAGTACGGGCTTCATATCCCTCACAACCTCATATTCCTCAATGTTCCATTATTTCCCAACAACCCCTTGCCGTATATATACCGGCCAGTCACCATCACACAAGGATAAAAACCGACCAGAACTACTCAGATTTCGTGTTTATTTTGGTCATTTGTTTTGGCTGGCTTGAGGTGACAAATCGCTGGGTAGGTAAATTAATTGGTCAAATTTAAAAAAAAACTGAATTTTGATTTGTTGGGTAAAATTTATCCAAACTTCACTGGTTTTGAACAGTTTCAATCAAGAAGACAAAATGGCTTAATTAGTGTAAAATCAAAGTGTTTTTATTATTATTATGTGATGAACAATTGGCATCTAAGATTATTGGTTTTGATATTTGGAATTTATTTGCGAAGTGGTTTTGAAAATAATTGGATTTTACAGGTGATCTACAGGAACTGCTAGATATGTGGTCCGGTCAGACCGGGCATTTGCTGCCGGTCAGACCGGCTTGTATTGTGCGGTCAGACTGGCGCAGCCCACGGTCTGACTGGCCGACGCTGTGTCGGTTTCGGTTTCGAGTTGTTTATTTAGATATCCGTGATTGTTTCATATGTATGGCTTCTAGATGGATACTATGCGTATGTAATACTGTTGTTTGCTACTAATGAGTCAAGTTGGAGATAGCTTGGTCTCGGAATATGGTTTCTTTGTTTGATTCATGTGTAGGTGACTTGATGCCTCGAGAGAGTATTGGTGGTGATGGATCGGAAGTCGGCTTGGGGATAAGACGACGTCCATAGTGGTCAGAGATCATGCGGGATATTTAGGCTAGAGTTCAATGCACATGGTTGGTGAAGATTCCATATGGCATACGATGGAGGTATTGTGTGCGTATGGGATGCGAAGTCGAATTTAGAAGGAGTCCAAATTTGGTATGATTGGAGTTTGTAAAGTTTGTTTCTTGTACGGGAAGGTTTGCTAGGTGGATTAGAACTTCTAGTATGAGTTTGGTTCGTGGCTTTAGGCTGCCTACCTCATGTATAAATAGAGAGGGAGCGTGAGGGTTCCCTGTATCGCTTTTGAAAGCATTGAGTTGATAGTTGAGTTAGGGTTTTGAGTTTAGTCGAGATTTTCGTGAGGAGTGATGTTGTTGCACTTTGTAACACAGAGAGAAATAATAAAGTTGTCATCTACTTTGAGAGTTCTTCGATTTGTGTTTTCTCGGGTTCGGCGGTCTAACTGACGACATACCGGCGATCAGACCGGCGGCATACCTATGGTCAGACCGGCGACTTCAGACACAGCTGCTGATCTTGGCGGTTCGACCGAACGTTCCACTTCGATCAGACCAACGATATACAGGCGGTCAGACCTCATCTACTTCGGTCAGATCGTGATCCGTCGAATTTGAGGGTAACTTTTTATTCCGCAAAAAGTTGGATTTTTTGGTATAGCAACCATGCACCCTCTCTGGTTGGCTTAGTTCTTGTGTTTTCGATCCTATAATTAGGAGTGGTATTCAATTACCGAACGGTCTACCCTCTCCAGTATCCAAGCAATTGGCTGTTGTGTGGAGGAATCCGGTGAGTGGATGGCAAAGAGATGAGCAAGGAAATACAGCACGGAGGAGTGGCTAACCATACAAATGACGCAGTTAATTTGTGCATATAAGGAGCGAAGATATGCAGTGGAAACTATACTTTTGATGAAAACTTGTAAACTCCCATTGGGTGCAAAATATACGGCTAAGATCATGGCCACCTATTCTAAATTTTCCCTATGATCATATACATGATTGAAAACAACTTGGCTGGAGGCTGTGTCATTGGCAGCAAGGTTAGGGCACCCGCTGTCACGGTTTTAAGCAATTTTAAAGATGTGTAACTAAATGGCAATATGATGGTTATTATTCGTTCCAAATACTCCCTCTGTTTCAAAATATTTGACACCGTTAACTTTTTAGTACGTGTTTGACCATTCATCTTATTCAAAAAATTTAAGTAATTATTTATTCTTTTCATATCATTTGATTCATTGTTAAATATACTTTCATGTACACATATAGTTTTATATATTTCACAAATTTTTTTGAATAAGACGAACGGTCAAACATGTGCTAAAAAGTCAACGGTGTCAAACATTTTGAAATGGAGGGAATAGAATTTTCCTCATTTCCTAGGTCCTCCTTTCTGCTTGGCCATCTTTATGCCAAAGTAGAACTTCTTTTTTGGGGGAAAACAGAGACTTTATTGTAGAGGTCCCAACACGGCCAGGAGCCAGACTTTGGCATACAAGTAGTACTTCAATGACTAATATGATGGCTTGTCTTGGCAAATTGGAGGATCCAAAATAGCATCAGATTCCAAAACATGTTTGGAGTTCTGCATCGCTCCACCAATCACTGCCTTCTTTCAAAATTTCTTACCTTTCATTATTCCTGTATATTGTTTGGTCAAACAAAATGTGGTCAGTCAATGATATATATCGTCCTTAACTATCTTGTTCAATTAACTAGTTTCACTTTATAATTAATTATGTGGTATCATAATAAGTCAATAATCCTCTGAAAGTTTTATTTGGGGACATTTTTCATCTTAGCTAGATGGCGCCCTCTTCCTTTTAACCACGTCAATACTCGGCTTGTGAGTCAGTGCGAAAACTTTATTTACAAAGAGGAAAAGAGATGGCATGCTCTGAATTGTTGTCATAAATCTTACTTCGTATTAATTTACTTCATAAGAGCTGCATTATATATAAACACAACAAACAAGCATTATAGTTTGTTTTACCAACAGGATAGAGAGAGATATGAGCTTCAGTCCAACAGTCTAGATGGTCCAAGGGACTAATTAGCAAGAAGGAAGAATGAGAAAAAAAAAACATATCGTAGGAATGAAAAAAACAAACAAAGTCTATCAGGTGAGGATAAATGGTAGCGAAAGTCAAACATTGAAAAAGAAAAGGAGGGAGTAAATTTCACAGAATTACATACACTAGGGCTAAATTATCGCAAAACTACAGATTTAAGGTAATGTATCATAAAACTATAGATTTAATAATAAATTTATCACAAAATTACATGTTTAAGGCTAAGTATTACAAAACTACAAATTTAATAATAAAATTATCACAAAACTACATATTTTGGTGTTTAAATCCTTAGCTCTAATATTATGTTTAAGTTATAGAAGTCCAAATTTTGTTTATAAATTGGTATAAAACCTATAACTCTGTGATAACTTTGTTACTAAATATATAGTCTTGCAATATTGCACCTTAAATATGTAGTTATGTGATAAATTTAGTGTTAAATATGTAGTTTTATGATAATTTAGATAAATTATCTATAGTTTTATGAAATTTACTCAAAAGAAATGCAGAATGAAAATTAACCCAAAAAAAAGAGACACGAGTATGTTAGTTTGACTAGGGTCTTCAATGAAAACTGAAAAAACAAGTCGAAAATCGTAATATTATTCTTTCAAAAAGGCTTTTACGTTCTCTTGTCTCCACCTCACATGTATTTATTTCCAATATTTTCCAAAATGATGAGTATTACTGGAACAAAGAGTCTTACTTCTATATATAGGAATCCTATCCCTTTAGAAATACACAAGTATCCCTAATAATCT
Organism: Oryza glaberrima; assembly: GCF_000147395.1. NCBI lineage: Eukaryota > Viridiplantae > Streptophyta > Magnoliopsida > Poales > Poaceae > Oryza > Oryza glaberrima. Next base: position 7,771,101 of record NC_068331.1, on the reverse strand, counting down.
CTCAATCCTTCTCAAACATAAGTTCAATTCAAACTTGACCTCTCCCATACCGGATACACCACGTATGCCATATTGAAACAACACCTCTAAATGATTTTTTTAACCCCAAGTATTCCCCATAATCTCATTGGCTATTTTGAACTCAACTTCTTCAAAAAAGTTTATTCCTCGTCGCCGGCGAAGCTTATTTGGCTTCAACCAACACCTACATAAGAAATAAAGAAATTATCTCCTAGCACAAGTTCATTCTCAGCTTGACTACAATTATCATAAACACAATTATTTAACTCATATGCAATGATTAGAAACCATAAACATCGGAATTCAAAACAAAACTCTCAAATCCATTCTAAATCCAACTTTAATAAGGGGTCTACCAGTCCGGGTGCCCCCATGACTAGTCGTCTGATGTCCCATGCACCATGCACCAGGCATACTACGCTCGGAAAGATTGTCGGACCAACCTCTACGTCGATCATAAAAACCTAAGTCACCTGGTAGTTTGACCAACCAAATTGCCGGTCTAACCACCAGGCCCTAATCTTACTGCGGGCTTCACTCTGACTAGACCATTAAATCTTTGGCACTTACCAATTTAAACACCAGTTCACAACCATCCCACAAGCCAACATCTCAGCCAATTGTTCATCACTAATCATTACCATGATTTCACAGATATGAAACTTTGGAGTAATAATGATCATGTATATGTTTGAGCATGGGTTGATTATTTTATAAGACCAAAGGAAGAGATAGAAAATTACAAACTTAAGAGACATCAGTGTACTTTTCTAAGAATCGGGTCATAGTGGATACAACATGTGGTTGACCATACGAATCGATGTGTATTTCCATTAAAACTTTGGTATCTTCAGAGCTTCCACCCTTTGAGGGTTTAATTTGCCCCATAATTTATGTGAATAAATTTCATAAAACTACAGATACCTTGCACGAACTATCACAAAACTACTGATTTAAGAACTTAATGTTTCACAGAACTATAGATTCAGTGTCTTCGTTTATCACAAAACTACAGGTATTTTGCACAATATATCACAAAACTACAAATTTAAGAACTTGTTTCACAAAACTATAAATTTAATATCTTCATTTATCACAAAACTATAGGTTTAGTGTCTTCATTATCACAAAACTATAGGTTTTAGCATTTTTATATCCTGTAGTTTTGTGATAATGGAGACACTAAATCTATAGTTTTGTGATAAATGAAGACACTAAATATGTAGTTCTGTGATAAACGAATACACTAAATATATAGTTATATAAAACAAGTTGTTAAATCTTTAGTTTTATGATAGATTGTACAAAGTACATGTAGTTTTGTGATACAAGGAAACACTAAATCTGTAGTTTTGTGAAACAAGCTCTTAAACATGTAGTTTTTTTTGATAAATTGTGTAAAATACATGTAGTTTTGTGAAATTTACTCTTTATAAGTCATGTGCGACAAGAAGGTGGAACTAGCTAGGCCTTAGGCCACCTGGGCCATGGCCCAAAGCCTGACTCAAAGAAATTTAATTGGAGTTTATTTCACTGTCCTATTTAAAATCTGACCAAGTTTGTAGTGAGCCGTCCTCAAGCTTAGCCCAAACCTACGTCCACCCTTGTGAGCCTCGCATATATATATGTTTCCGCCATTAAAGACTTGTTCTTTTAAATGCAATGGTCTATGATATCTAAACGTCTTTCTTGATTCCTTATCATTGATTTCATTTGGATCTTGGAGTTCCACCTCCAAAGGCTTGTCTCATGGACATAGGTTAAGCGTAGAATTTTTTTAGCAGAGAATTTCGGTGAAACATGATATACAAACTAAAAACAGAGTAGATCTAAAACAAGGGATGAAATATATGTGAAAAATAAAAACCGGGAGGAAAAAGATGTTCACCCAGACGTACTTTACTTTATTAAATTATATGGTGAAAACATAATATGAGGAACAGGATGTCCACTCAAACTTCGCTTTGTTTTTATTCAGGTATCCTCTCCAGTCATTTTTTACCACAAAGTATAGCTACTCTAGTTGGAGAAGGGCAAACATGTAAAAGCCCCCCGACCTATAAATTCTACTCCCTCCGTTTCACAAAATATATCTATCTATATTCATTAATATTAATATGATAGATTCATTAGCATTAATATGAATGTAGAAAATGCTAGAATAACTTACATTGTGAAACGGAGGAAGTACTTCTCTTCCGATTGTCCTGCAGCTGAACTTATTAACTAAAAACCTAATTTGTTAGCAGAGAATTTTAGTGAGACATGATGTCACATTCAGTTAGAACAAATTGTACATGCTTGCATACGGCCAGCTCCAACAGCCAGAGATTGTTGAACTAATCCGTTTGCATAGGTCGAGGAATGGCTCTGAGTGGTCTAGTGGTCCCAGACTTCCAAACCTAACATGTGGGACAGTATGCATACATACAAAAAAGCAGTTTTCCTAAAAATATATCCCACAGCTTTTACTTGATTTCAGTCACTTTTTCTAAGTTTCTTTCGGATTTCTATATTTCCTACTCTTCCAAGTAGATAATATATTATTTTTAATCCTAAATTACAATGAAAGAATTGGAACTTATAATATAATTATAGAACGTGACTACACAGCTAGTGGTAGCTGGTTTGTCTAAACTAGGTACCACTCCATATATGATAGGCACTATCCACCTATACTTCAAATACAATGTTATCTAAAACTGCTCATCCGATCTACGATCCGATTACACTGTTGTGTTTGTAACAATTAAATCTTTATAATAAGATCTCACATGATTATATTTTGATGAAAAAATATAAATTACTTTTATAATATATCTAAATTACTTTTAGATTTCACTAAGTTACTTCTTAGACATATATAAAAGTAATTCAATAAAGCCTAAAAGTAATTTACATATACTATAGAAGTAACTTATAACAAAAACAAAAGGAAAGTAACTTTTATAATATATGTTAATTACTTTAAAATTTTATTGAATTTACTTTTATATGTTTAAGAAGTAACTTAGTGAAATCTAAAAGTAATTTAGATATATTATAAAAGTAATTTGTGATTTTTTATCAAAATATAATCATGTGAAATCTTGTTGTAAAGATTTAATTGTTATGAACACAACGGTGTAATCGGATCGTAGATCGGATGAGTAGTTTAAGAGAAAATTATATTTAAAGCATAGATGGTAGGAATATTTTTTCTGCTTGCTTGATCAATTAGTACTATAGTAAAAGAAGATTCTTCAAGACACATATCTGGACAATGGCTAGCGTCGCTCATTATGACTAAATCGAGAGCGCTCTCGATTTAGATTTTGCGATAATTATAGTGTAATTTTTAAAATTTACATTGTATAATTATACTGTAAGTATAGGTTATTTGCAGTATAAAAACAATTTAACTGGATTTTTTAAATGCAGCGCCACAAATATAGCTACTAGTTATGACTTTTTTGAATAAAATTGATCATGTATAGATTATAGTGTCATATCTTATGGAACAAAAGTTCAAAATAAATTCTAGCTAGAAGTGCTGAAAAGGAAAACAAAAACAAAAGCAAAAGCACAGACGCATTATCACGAAGATTTGGTACGTTTTCACTTTTCATGTATCCATATATCGAATTTATACTTTTATGTTTCACATGTCATAGTAACTTACGCTGTTTATTTTCAGCGTTTGTCTGACTATATATATATATATATAAAACGAGTCAGTCGCACCCAAACTCTTAAAATCAACGTCCACAAATCACATGCGCACGGCAACTTGGCCAAGTCCACAGCTGGAGTCCCATCATATATATCTATTCTTGGTTTCAAATTACTCCTACAACAAACTCATATTAAAGCAGGAGCAGTTGCACCGTAATTCCCCGGGTCAAATTGATAAACGAATGACGAACCATGATGAATTGGAAGAGACAATAAGCAGCGATAAATACCAACATCTAGCTAGCTGTCCCGTACCGTGATAGCAAATTCGTTTTGAAATTTCAGAAACCCCCCCCCCCCCCTCCCTAAAAAATGGGACAAGTCACCGCTCTCAACCAAAATTTTCGGATTTTCTCAAATTGTTTTGTTGAATTTGGTCAAAATTTTCAAAAAAAATCATTCCAAAAAGTGCCTAAATCACGAAATTCGTAAATCTCGGAGGTACTAAAATTACCGAAATTTTCACCACAATCGAAAATGCAAACCCTGGTCCCATGGAGAGGTGGTTATCTTGCCGATGCAGTCGAGCATTTGTTGGTTGTTGTGAAGTCGGAGCTGCTTGATCGGGCCAGTGTGGTAAGCTCGATAACGATAACCCTCAACTGCTTTCGTTTTGGCGATATGGTAAGGGGTTGGAGGTGCAGCAATCATGTTTGCTTTCTGTGGTGCTGTAGTGTTAAAGTTGTGACGGAATCGGAGCTACTGCACTAAAGTGGTGAGCTGGACAACGATAACACATGACTCCTTTGCTCTGGCATCATTGGAGGGTAATCTAGCTTTTGAGAGTCTTGGGCGAAAGCTCAGCTTGGTCTTTGAGCAAGGTCGACGATATCGATGCCTGCGGGTATCGTTTCCTACTTGAAGGTGTCATCACGGTGACTCTCTCTTCCTTCAGGTAAAAATTTAGTGTGGTTCCTGGACGGACGTTGGTAGCGGCTTTGTCGTTGTTTTCCTCCTTGAGGGCTTCGCTTAGAAGGTCCTGCTCCACAGTCAAACATTTAGGTGGTTTTGAGACTCTCGCTATGAGATGTTGGAGCTGCTTATTCATAGTGGTAACTTGGCAATGATAATTAGTGTTGGGTCGTAACAATTGTGGCACCGCAAGTTATTTTGTTTTTCCCTTTCTACATAGGTTTTTACCCCTTTTTTTTAATTAGCCGTGCAATAGTATTATTTTCGGCCTGATTTTTTAAGTAAACAAGACAGCTCCTTTTTCCTGTTAATATAAAACAGGAACTACTCTCGAGGTTCACCTCGAAAAGAAAAAAAAGGTAGTAGCTACTGGCCAAGAAATGCAACGGCGAAGACGACGAGACCTGTAGCGATCTGATGGCGATCGGTAGTGGTCGGCTGGTCAGCGTGCCGGTCCATGGGGTTAATTAGATCGAGAAAAGTACGCAGTACCACACGCTACCCTGCAAATATATCTCTGCAACTATCACAACAGCATCACGAGAGCCAACGACGACGACGTGGAGGAGGAAGACGAAGACCTGTTAGCTTGGTCGACTACTTCTCCACCAATCCAACGTACCATTCTCTTCCAGTAGCTGTCGCCTGTCATGGTTTAGGTGATCACAGGCTGGACGATGATGCATGGCTTTGGACTTTGGTTAGGCTTCGAAATGGAAGAGGATTAATTTCGCCGTCGTCGAGTAATTAATTATTAAGCAAATTTCGCAAATCGATATGTATTTTGATCATATTATCGTAAAACTATATATTTATATATTTAGATGTTATATCGTAAAACTAAAAATTTAACACAAGACTTATACAAAACTACAGATTTAATGTCAAAAATCACAAAACTATAGATTTAATACTAGAGTTATCACAAAACTATAGATGTCACTATAGATGTCTGTAGTTTAAATCCTTATCACTAATGTTATGTTAATGTTATGTTAGAGTGAGAAATGTTGTTGTTTTGCACTTAACATGGTATAAGACATATAGTTTTCTCATAATTTTAAAACTAAATATCTAGTTTAATGATTGTCCATCCTAAAATTTGTATTTCTTCGATAAAATTGATTCTAAATCTTTAGCTTTGTGATAACTTTATCAAAAATTATGTAGTTTTGTGAAATTTACTCTTAATTATTTTTGGTCGACGGTGTGAGAATGGGCTGAATGGTGGTCCAGCGATGTCGTATTAGAGCAAGTTTAATAGTATAGCCAACTACTAATTAACTTCAAGTCATCTATAGTCAATTTAAGTGAAGGTACAATAGCAGACTATAAGCCAGCTATAAACATATTGTAATTACGGAGATAAATGAGGAGAGAGAAGAACAGCGGGCTACAGATTTGTAGCCAGCTGTATTACGGACTCCAAGACGCAGTGTGTGTATGACAGGTGGGACCAGTTATTGACAGTGTAGTATGTAACTATTGTACGAATGAGCTATTAGATTGGCTATAGATGAATTAGAGCTAGTAGTTGGCTATACTATTAAACTTGCTCTAATAGCTAATTCATACAATAGGTACCTATAAACATATGCTACATTATTAATTATTTGGTCCCACCTGTCATACACATATTGTATCTTGTAGTCCGTGCTGCAGCTGGCTATAAATTTGTAGCCCACTGCTTTTCTCTTACATTTTTATCTTCTCGATATGTGATTATAGTTGGCTTAGAGCAGGTACAATAGCATACTATTAGCCAGCTATAAGCATATTTTAATGAGATAAAAGATGAGAGAGAAGAGCAGCGGGCTACAGATCTGTAGCCAGCTGCAGCACGGACTACAAGACGCAGTGTGTGCATAATATGTGGGACCATATATTAATAGTATAGTAAGCAACTATTGTATGAATTGGCTATTAGATTGACTGTAGATGAATTGGAACTAGTAGTGAGCTATACTATTAAACTTGCTATTATAGTCTGCTACTCCCTCGGTTTCGGTTATAAGACGTTTTGACTTTGGTCTGTTTTAAGTTTGACTAAGTTTACAGAGAAATATAGTAATATTTATAATACTAAATTAGTTTCATCAAATCAATAATGAAATATATTTTCATAATAAGTTTGTCTTGGTTAAAAATATTACTACTTTTTTCTACAAACTTAATCAAATTTAAAGCAGTTTGACTTTGACTAAAATCAAAACGTTTTATAACCTGAAACATAGGGAGTATTATACCTGCTCTTAGGCCCTGTTTAGATTCACCTCAAAATTTTTCACCCTGTCACATCGAACATTTGAACACCTGCATGAAGTATTAAATATAGGCTAAAAAATAAATAATTGCACAGATTGCAACTAATTTGCGAGACGAATATTTTAAGCCTAATTGCTCCATGATTTGACAATGTGATTCTACTGTAAATATTTGCTAATGACGTATTAATTAGGCTTAATAAATTCGTCTGGCAGTTTACTGACGGATTCTGTAATTAGCTTTTTTATTAGTACCCGAATACTCCATGCGACACCCTATATAATACCTGATGTGACATGCCAAAACTTTACACCCCTGGATCTATACACTTCCTTAGTGCCGTCTATGCGCACCGTACTCGTGTTCATCTGGTCATGTAAAAAAAACACAAATATTAGGGAAGAAACTAATATCAAATAATTAAAATGGGTGAAACTTTAAACCTAGATCATCTAGTCTACCACCTTAGAAGCTAGCCGGAAGACCCTCTCTCGTGAGGTCATGTACAAATCAGCAACCTCTTCTCCTTCCTTTGGTCAGAATGTACTAGCGATAGTGCCGTGGAATGCCGCGAAAAGCTATGGCTTTACAGCACGAAAGGTGAGCTGAGGCATGAGGCGATGAGTTTAATTTCCTGTTTGACTTGTGAAACGTGTGCAAAAGCCCACGGAATCGCAGCACATGGATAGCGTTTAGGCCGGGTTTAGTTACAGAATTTTTCATCGAACTTTTAACTTTTTCATCACATCAAAATTTTCATACACATATAAACTTTCAACATTTTCATCACATCGTTCAATTTCAACCAAACTTTCTATTTTAGCGTGAACTAAACACACCCTGAATTTGCTCCAGTGGATTCGGTCAGACTCGATGAGTTCCTGTGTTCGTTTATGTGACTCAAAACGAAGACGTCTTGATCAAATTGTTCTTGTTTTGCTATCGACATTCATGAATTAATGTAATTTCGCAAATCTCACGGCCGAATTTAAAACTCTCAAGGACAGATACAGACTTTGCGTCTAGCTCTTCAGTTCACTTGTTTAATTAATTACCTTTTGGATTTCGTGCCATCTTGCCTAGCGCTCACATATCCTTCAAAACACAGGAACTCGATCGGACCTGCTACCAAAATCAAATTCACATTCATATACTCAAAATCATGAAATAAGCACCAAGATGTCGCAAGAATTAATAAGAAAAAAAAATCTTTGTTTCTCCTGTGTGTTGTTGATTTCTGTGTGTATAAGAATGTTCAATTACAGTGTCAAAAAAAATTCCCTGTGTCCTAAAACTACCATGCCTGTATGTTTTATCCACACATCTAACTCTCAAAAAGAAAAATCTACAAAAATCAACTTTGATCAGAAATTCAGAATGGCCTCTTGAGACCCTTGAAATCCACTGTCTCGATGCATTCGACGCTGCCTCGCGACCCGTTGAGCATCTTGAGCAGCTCGCTGGCGCGCTCCTTGGTGACGCCGGCGCAGCCCACCTGGAGCAGCAGCAGCAGCTTCTGGAACGCGCCGACGCGGAGCGCCTCGGCGCGGCACGGCGCGGCGCTGGCGCCGGCGCGGCAGAGGCGCCAGAGCGCGGACACGGCGAAGTCCGTCGCCATGTCGGACACCCGGAACATCTTCTTGACGAGAACCGGGACGGTCAGCGCGTGCGCGCGCGCGGACTCGACGCCGGCGTCGGCGCACAGGGCGGCGTCGAGCACGGCCAGGGCCTTCTCGCTCGTCCCCTTGTCGGCGTCCACGAGGAGCTCCACGGCGGCGGGGACCACGCCGAGCTCCGCGAAGCGCGCGGCGGCGCGGTCGCCGGAGGAGACGAGGTAGTAGGCCGTGACGAGGGCGGCCTTGGTGGCCTGCGAGGAGACGGGGCTCGTGACGAGGCCGACGAGCGCGTCGCACATGCCGTGGGCCCTCGCGATGGCCTCCAGGGCGTGGCGGTCGCCGGAGGAGGCGAGCTCGCGGAGCACGACGGCGGCGCTGACCCGCGCGGCGAGCTCGCCGCCGTGGGAGAGCAGCGAGGCGAGCGACTTGAGCGACGGCGGCGAGGCAATGCAGCTGCGGCACTCCTCGTCGAGCGGGAAGAACACCGTGAGCGCGGCGAGGATCTCCCCGAGCGCGCCGGCGACGGCGCCCTCGACGATGGGCGCCTCCCCGGCGAGCAGCCCGAACGCGGACGACAGCGCGTGCGCCGCGCCCGCGCCGGCGAGGCACCGCCGGTTCCGCTCGCTCTCCCTCCCGAGCGCCCTGGCCGTTGCGGCCGCGGCGCCGCACGCCGCCACGTCGCCCCGCCTCGCCGCGGCGGACACCCCGGCTACCACCTCCTCGGCGTCGTCCTCGCCGACGGGCACCCTGGGCGTGGGCACCCGCTCCACCCCGCGCGCCCGGTTCGCCACGCACCAGTCCTGGATCATCCGCCGCGTCGCGTGGTTGGGCACCAGGTCGGCGAGCCTCACCGGCCGGCCGGTCACCGGACACGTGTCGTGCCCCCTCGCCAGCCACCCTTCCACGCTCTCCCGATCGTACGTGATCCCCGTCGGCGCCGTCACCGGGTCCCTCATCATCTCAAGCGAGATCGGGCACACGAAGTTCGCCGGCACCGACACCTCCACCTCCGCATCGTCGCCGCCTCTCGCCGCCGACTTCCTCCCCCGTCTCAGCAACGATATCTCTGGCATCAGCCTCCCGGCCACCCTCGTCGCGCGAGACATCGGCAAAACCATACCTATTTGCCAAATTAACGAAAAACGAATCCGTGCGACGTGAGGCTGTAGAGTTTGAAGAAGTTCGTAGTAGTTTTTTTGTGTGTGTGAGGTTGTGGAAGGAAGTGAGGGGGGAAGAAAGGATATATAGGTTGGGGGGAAGAGTGCACGTTAATTTGTTGTTACGTACGCGGGGTTTGAAAGGGTGGATTGACCCTTGTTTATTTTGGTTGGGGTTGGGTTTGGGTCAGTGTGTTTGAATGTTGACCGTTGAATGGCTTGGGTCTGAACGGGAGAAGCGAGCCGAGCCGACGACTCGGCTCGGCCGAGCAGAGCAGCAGCGTGACGGCCGCGTCGGGATCGGAGGTAGACCGGTATATCGAGGGGAATCCGGTCTGCGGCTGGATTTCGCTGTCAAGCCCGCTAGTGCCACACGAAAATTGTTTTCCACCTGTTAATTGTGTTCATTTTTTTTCATTTTTTTGAAAAAATATAGGTCCTCTGTATTGTTTTTTTTTTCTGAAAATGAGTCTTAAACATAAAGATAGTACTTTTTTGAAAGACAAATAAGTTCTTAGATTTTGAATTAATATAAAACTATTATTTTCTAATAAACATATTTTTTGTGATTAGATAGAAGACGCACATACACACCACACTTACAAACCCATAGGTACATCTCCTATCACTCATAGAGATGGAGACCAACAATACATAACTAGTATTTCACAATATTAGTCATTCTAGTATTTCTCACATTTATATTGATGTTAATGAATCTAGACATACTTCCTCTGGTTTTATTTTAATTGATACTTTAGACAATGACACGCTCTACAACATACACCTTTGACCTTATTTTTCTATTATAATATATACAATAAATAAATGCATGTTTACTTTTATTATAGTGTTTTGAAAGACAAATCTATATATGTTTTTCTAGTTTCTTTAAACTAAATATTTTTAAAGTTATTGTTGGTCAAAGTTATGAACGTTTAACCTTAATCTTGTCTAAAACGTCAATTAATATATATATATCTATTTAGACTCATTAATATCAATATGAATGTAGGAAATACTGTGAAACGAAGGAAGTATGATATAAATCCTGATGGGTGAAGTATTACCGTCATACATCCATTAACACACCACAAAATGGTTACAGTAAAGAACAAAATCTGATTAATTACTTTGTCTAAAAGTTATCTTAAAATGTACTCTTCTGAAGAAAAAACTCGATTCCAACAGTATTATTTCGATGTCGGAGAGGCCAACATTTTTTTTTTGCTAAAAAAAAGCGGCGGAGCTGTCGGTGCGACCACATTGGCTCGACCCGGCTGGTCGGTCACATCCCCGCCACAATTAATCCCAAAAAATCGCAGCTTCATTAAAGTAAGTAAACAGCAAGCTGGCCGAAAGAATATTCCTTAACCAAGAAGGTTAGTAGCGCTGATCTAGAGCCTAACCACGAACAGCTTTTGTCCATCGTGGACGAATGCGTTGTTCATCATCGACCAACTCCATATATTAAGTTGTCCAAAAAAAAAAAAAGCTCCATATATTAAGAAAGTTCTTTTTTTATTGTGTCACTCCATAAAAAAAATTATATTAACATTATAGCAAGTACAATAGCAGGCTACAAATCAACTATAAACAAATATGGAAGAGATAGAGAGAGAAAAAGAAAAAAAAATTGAGATACAGATTTGTAGCCAACTGTAATATGGACTACAAAACATACATATAAGTGAGACCATATATTAATGTTGTAATAGACGTTTACAAGTAATTATTGTATGAATGAGTTGTTCGATTGACTTAAAAGGTAATTTGGAGCTAGTAGTTGGCTACGGTATTAAACTTGCTCTTATGGACTTCGTCACCGTGTTTGTTCGTATTCCCACACGTCATGTTCTGGTTGGCTAGAGTGTGGAAAGTGGAAACACACGTTACACGTACGTGATAAACTAGGACGATGTGCTAATTGGCGATTAATTAAGTTAGACGATTCCAGCGTCATGATTCACGAGTCGTTGATTTGTTTTTAAAAAAAGAAGACAAACGATGGAATTTGAGAGCTTCTTGCTTTTCAGTACGTTTTAGGACAGGCAATCCTTCATGAGTAGAAATTATTTTTTTGGGTAGGCTCTCGCTTATGGTCAAGAAAAGACCTTAAACACTATAGCATTTACTATGAATAAATAAACATACTCTTTCCGTCCTATTTTAAGCACATCGTTCGTTTTATTTAAAAACTTTTTAAAAATAATTAAAAAAATATAGGTCATGCATAAGATACTATTCATATTTTATCATGTAATAACAATTAAAAAGTTGGACACGAAAACTCATAATTGTGCTTAAAATGGGACGGACGGAGTATACGATTGTGTCATCTTATAGTCGTCATGTGCCACTACATTGAGAACATCCTGACTTGTTTATACATGGCATATTTTGACCATTAAAACATTTTCTACAACAGCTGGCTTTTATCTTTTGGATGAAAATGAAATAGTTTTCTCACCTTGAAAAAATAATATGCTATAATTTGGATGACTAATCTTCTATTAGTCCAGACACAAATACTAATATGCATAATTTTTTCTTGAAAATTAATAAGAGCATGTGTCATGGTTTCTAATATATACTAAATTATAAGGTCTATATTTTTTACACGGTCTTTAATAATATACTTTGATCATCAATTTATTTCATGTTATGTTCTCAACAAATATGAAATTAGCATCACATGAAAGTACTTTAAAATAAATATGAATCTAGTGATATAACATATATAATACTTAGTACTCCCTCCGTCTCATAATTTAGGATATTTTGGATGGATTTGACACATCCTAGTGCAACGGTCTATTCAAATTCATTACACTAGGATTTGTCATATCCATCTAAAATCCCTTATATTATGGGACGAAGGGAGTATATATATAGTTAGTATAATTATTGGTCAAAAGTTACCGAGATTGAATGACGCCATATAATTTAGAACGGATTGAGTAATACAGATGACCAGAAATTGTTGCTCACTTAAGCTGCGTTCGTTTGTGTGAGATAGGGTGAGAAAACACCTCGTTTTCTGCACGCACGCTTCCCAAACTACTAAACGGTGTGTTTTTTTTGCAAAAAATTTCTATAGAAAAGTTGCTTAAAAAATCATATTAATCCATTTTTAAAATTTAAAATAGTTAATACTCAATTAATCATGCGCTAATAGCTCACCTCATTTTGCGTATCTTCTCAATCTTCTCGATCTCCTTATCCTCAAACTCACCCTTATTCCTTCTCAACTGGAGACCTCGGTTGAGCTCTCTAACCAATTGTTTCAGTTCTTTGGTGGTAATTTGGCTCACAAATACTTGTCCATGCCATTAATATTATATTTGAACTTGTGAGTAGAAATGTATTTTCGCTTGCTCTACCATATGTGTTTGAGTTTATTGAACATCATTTGGTCAATAATCATAATACCTGGTGGTATTTTCCTCTGCGTTTGGATAGTTTGGAAGCAGTTTCTAAGAAATATATATTTGTTTTCATATTCACGCCCGATCATATATGATCTTATTTGTACTCGAAATATAATCCGTATTTATTTTCGTATCCAAGTTATTCTTATTCGTTTCTTATCCAGCTAGAAATATGATAATGGAATATGGTACGAGAGCATTATTAAACCGTATCCGCTCCATTTTCTCTGGTGTCCTATCATATATGTATTGACAAAAAGGCCGCGGAGCATCCGAGCTGCACCGCTACTGGACGAGCAGCCAAAAACGGACAGATTAACGCACAACTGCGGACGATCCAAGGATCAAAAGACTGGACTAAATCAACGTCCACTAGCAATTATACTCCAGTGGACGGATCCATCAATCAACATACGCACCGTTCGTCGTCCACCCAAAACCGCCACCACCTAGCACCAGCATACTAGCATATTCCAAAATCGAATTAATGCCTTGATAGTTCGATATATGCCAATAATGTTTGACCTTTTGTCTACAAATATATGCCAATAATAATGCAGTACAGGTTAGATTTCATCGTAGATAGCGCATACTGTATGCTACAAGTGGCCCTTGTGGCGGCAGCGCAAGAGCGCGACAGGAAAACGTTCAATAAGAATTCGGTTTTTGTTAATGTTTTCGTCAGTATTATGGACATGTTTGGAAAGCGTTCTTTTTCCCGTGGCTAATAAATCGTTTGAGATACAACTGATAATTTGTGAAAAAAATAATGGAGCAGCCAACAATGATTTACAGACAACTTTTTTATATATGCAATGTTATCTGACCGATTAAGACAATTAATCATCGATCAGTCTCGATTAATCGACCTGATCGGTACTATGTATACCGGAACATATATTCTATATAGCACATAGTATAAAGCAATCATAGTGTAAAGCAACCAGCAGTAGTAGCACATATTCACATGTGCTAAACCTTAAGACTTGTTCTAAAAGTGATCGATAGGTGCTTTGATCGGACGATTAATCGCGTTTGATCGACGATTAATCGGACGATCAAATTTCTGATCGAGTTGATCAAATGAATGTCCTTGATCAGAGTCAGGGGACCGATCAAGACGATTAATCACAATTAATCGAAAGATCAGATACCACTAATATGTGGTATTTGCTGTTTAAAAGCATAGGCTGGAAAATATACTACAACGTAAAAACTCTAAAATTTAGTTCTAAAATTGGATAAAAATCCTAAATTTTTCAAATTTAATATTTAGCTGTAGCTTATAAGACAAAGGAACCAAATAGACCCTACTACGTTCCGCAAAAATTCAGTTCCTGTCCTTTTTTTTTTCTAGAGTCCAATTTGTCCCCCTGCGTCTTATCCTACATGTGAGCTGAACAACCGCACCAAAGATGTATTTCCCAATCCCCGGAATCATACTTGACTAATTTACGTACTCCTACTTGCAATGGATATTTTACTTAGGCTGAGGCCTCCAATGAATGGACAGCCACATTTGGAGGACTGTGATTAATGTTGTGCCGTCAAGACTTGGGATCCTTTTCAGAGAGGCCCCCAAGTTGGAACTCAGAATTGTCTAGCTGCAGTAACACACAAGTAGAAAACAAACCTGTCAACGCCTTTCTGGTCCCTGCACTTGTGGGCATCGAATCGAACCGGATTCTCCCCGTCCGGCCCAGATTAATCTTCTTGCTCAATGACTCTTTGCAGCAAAAAAGCAGTCACAGAAGCCGGCGGCAGCCAAAAAAGGTTGTACCTGGAAAGGCCAAAAGTAGCTGAACATGACGACAAATTCAGGGCAACAGAAGTAAAGTTTCTAAGTTGTGATTTCAGTGTTTCCACTTTCCAGTTCATTCTCAACTAGATAAGCACAATGACAACATGCTAGATACAGCCTTGTTAACCTGACAAACTGAAGCTTGGGCTTGGGCTCTGAACATTCAGCAACTTTCAAGTTTATGTACTACTATGAAATATGCCAGTCAATGTATATACACATGTGAAAAAGCATGACCAACTGTACAAAATGTACAATCTCTGTTGAGTAACCAGCCAAGTTAGTATAGAAGCAACACTGCAACAGTACTTAACCACTGCAGAATAACCATCGAAGTTAACAAGGTGAAATTTGCGCTGCCAAAGGGAGGAAAAGATGGATTCCTCCACTTATTTACAGTGGAGCGACAAACACCTGGCAGGAAACCACAGCAATTGATCAGGTGCATCCACACAAGAACATATAATAGGACCATGTACATAATGTGGGATTCAGGAAGGACTATATACCTGAGTAACAAATGAACCATAACTCTTCTACGGTTCTACCAGCCTTTCTCACCGTGGGCTGATAACGCCACGAGTGTATCTGCTGCTTGGGTGATGATGCTACTAGCATCAACACCTTGATTGGGGCGTTGTACTTGTACCTCTCTTCTCAACGCCCCATTTACTGCACAAAACCATTGGAATAGCTTTATTAGGTGGACAAGATATGTGAACCTGCAATACTGCAGGAGAAGATAAGTTTCAAGCAACATACTTAGTGACGGAGCATTACGCTCTGTATCTGCCAACTTTGCAGGGTGATCAGGACCATGGAGAACTACATTTGGTGTTGTACACATCATACTTGATGTATGAACACCATGCCCTTTTTGGGTAATGCCAAACAATGGAGGTTTACAGATGACAGGAACCATAGTTGCTGCACTGGAATAGTGAGCTTCAGGCATGTTAGTTAAATGAACCTTAGAAATCTTTCTCAGTACACGGAGGTGGGGCGCCATACTTCTTGGTAAACAGAGGTGAGGTGCCACACTCGTTCGTGGACAATCTTGAGGGGGAATACTTGGTGCATGGACTTGAGGGGCTATGCTTGAAATCACAGCATCACTGCCTTCAGCATTCAGAGATGATGAGTTCTCATATGCTCTACTTGGTGCAACAAACACCTGGGCTTCAGTTGTCATACATGGTGCACTAGAATGTAGTCTTGCTGCAGAGTTTCCAAACATTGATACTACATGAGAAGCATGCCCTTCAGAGTCAAAATTCTGCGAAAGGAGAGAATGGCAATGCGATTCAACAGTTGGTCCAACAGAATCACAGCCATTAACACTATCACTGATTAATGCCCTCCTCACAAGGGTGTCATCGGGTCTCATCCTCACAACAGAATCCTGACTTTTTGTGCAATGGGATGAAAAGCTTTCAGAACACATACTTGGGATGGAGAATTGTTCTCTTTTGAGGGCCATGCTTACTACTGTAGAATCCACAGGTCCACATTTCTGAGGTTGTACACTTGGTGCTTGAGAATCGTTGCTAGCTCTTCCAGATGCAGAGTTTATGTTAATTCTACTGTTGGAGATAGGATCCAGTTTTATACTTAAAGGATGACAGTTAACTTCTGAACAAGACTTGTACCATTCTGACGGCTGCAATAGAAAGAAAGGAAGTTTAGAACATGATATGGGAACAAGAGAAAAGGCTCACATATATGTACTGATTGGTTATTTGATTAATAAAAGATCCTTAACAGGTTCCAAGCATGTCCAAGAATACAATAGTACTCAATTTATCCGTATGCTATTTCTTCTTTCTTACTAGATGTCCAAGAGGAAAAGGTTCCACAGTTTGAAATTTAGCCTTATAAAAAATGTGCCACTCTTATAAAAAGGTCCCAACAAGACTGAATGGTAAATCATGTATTTACAGCACATAACAATGTGGTGTCCTTTCAATAGGATGGTAGTATGTGCCATTTTTTTTTCCAAAGCAATCAGCATTACCATCCATTATGTGTGTAACTGATAGACTATCGTTAATTAACGTGCCAAATCTGCCAACAATATGCTGTAAACAAGCCAACTAATAAGAAAAACAATAATCAATAAGAAATCGTTGGGGTCATTAAAACACTCAAGACTCAAGAGCACGCGTTCCATTATGACTAAGGATCACTATTCATTGTTGGTTCTCAGGCAATCCAATTCTGCGTGACCCTCCTCACAACACATACAAGAGAAACAGGTAAGCAATTTAATTAATCAAATTCTGTTTCATTGTTCATGTTAAAAAATAAAAAAGGCAGACACTTTCATATGCATATGAGCTTTTCGGTGTGACGGAAGATTTTCCATGAAAGCTTTGTGCAATAATAATTTCCAAAAAATTACCTTCTGCTCCCTAGAACTAAAATATAAGGCCTAAAATTTACAATCTTGCCTTCCTACTTGGACTTTACAGAGTTTTTCTTCTTCAGTTCTATAACACTGTATTTCTTATTATTATTTACAAATGTTTTCAGTAGGGCTCTCCCCTACTGTTTCCACTAGTAACGTGCACAAGCAGGACTTACATTGTAGTTAAGTTTCGTCAAGGAATCCAAAAGCAATTGCTCTCCAACTATTATGATAATTTTCTTGACCATTTCCTCACGAGTAATCTTGTTTTCCTAACAAATAGAAAAAAGTGTGGTTTTAAAACATTGAAACACAGAAGAGAACTGACAGCAAAATTCAATGACACCTGACAACAGAACATTATAAATTGTCAAGACAGTAACACCTTCAGCTCTTGATAATGATGAAAGAGCAGTTCCCTTGCTAGTGATGATATACTGTCTTGTATTGTTCCAAAGAGAACTCTGAATGGGATCCATGGAGAAGTTGGTCCATTATCAGATTCGCACACTACCTACATTTATGTCATAGGTCTCAGGTCAATGAGACAATTGCTAGTTTTTTGTGATAATTTTGACCTATTTTATTCAACACAAAAGGCGTGAATAGTAGTAAATGTGAACCTGGACAGGAATTCTCTATAAGATGCATCCAAGTTTTTTTTTCAAAAAAAAAAAAAACAAAAAGGATTGCAACTCCTTGTTTCCTAATGGAATGTACCACAAGATGACTCTTAAAGCAACTCACAGGTTGAAGAGTAGAAAGATCCACTTCCACTTCTTTTGGTGGTGGGCACAACCATAAACCCTTCAAGTGAAGCAAGTAGTCTGAAAATAAGTACAGTTAAGATTAAAGAATGAATCACCCATTCTGTCTCAGTGTGAGTATACATTGTCAGAATCTTAACTCTTAACACCCCTAGCTAAATTTACCTTGAATTTCTGGTGTGAGCCTAAAACTAATGAGATATTCCAGAGAAATATGAGTGCCTAGCTTTGATGGCCAAATCACATAATAGCTTGGATTGGAGCAATTGTCAACACCAGAATCATATATGCTTAGAAACTCATCCTGTGATCCTGGTTTTATAGTTCCCATGTTGCCCAATATTGCTCGGCACAGCAACATGTACTGAACTCCTTTTTCATCAACATCACAGAGACCAACACTATAAAATGATAAAAAGATTTAAAATTATGAGTTGACTAGTATATTATCCACTAGCATAGAATTTAAACAGGCCACTAATGAAAGTTAAGTAAAACAACAACCTGGTAAATGCACGGTTTTCAGGCGAGAGATACACACCAGTACGCATATCAGAACTGTGACTTGTTTGTCCAGTGCTAATAAAACCATTAATCAAAACTCCAACTATGTCTTGCTTCCTAGATCCAAGCCATCCATATCTCACATCAGCATAACCAATTTTCTTTCTCGTCAACCTCATCTGTCTTGCAAAAGACTCAAGTCTACATTGTGCTGTGACATCCTCTGCAGAGTACCGATGAATATGAAGTAAGTTTTTAGGTGATGCAAATGAACCCATGCCAGAGAGGAAAAGGTTCTGAACAAACTGAAAGCTCTCACTGCCTCTTTCAACAGGCACAATCTTCTTGCGTAATATGTCAGGAATACAAGAATTCTGTAAAACTGGAGAGCTAGTTTCAACGACAGCTTGCTTCACCAGTTCATTTGGAGCCTTTGGAACCATCCCCTCAGTTAGACCTTGTCCGCTGCCTTCAGAACCCATGTTTAATTTTCTGGATTCATCAACGCCCTCGTCAAAGAATGCAGAAGGAAAAAACCACTTGCCAGTGCCATCTAGCCATGAAACAGATCTCTGCTTTCTTGTTTTTAGGTTCACCATGGTCATCGACAAGAAATCAACAAGCAGAGGCTGATCATCCATCACAACTACAGCACTAGATTTATCAGCTTTGAATCCCTCAACAAGGGACTCCATTATTTTCTGAGGGAAATCACACCATGCACCTTGTTTGTAAAATGCAATGCGACTTGGCAACCCGCTTTTCAGGTAATTAACACAATCTTTAGCCAGATTAGGTTGAATGCAGCAACTCTGAGAAGCTGAACCGGGTAAGGGCCTGCTCTCCACATTGGAAGATACATTATCCTCTTCGACGCGGCGATACTTGAAGTCTTTCGACAGGCAATCATCAACAAGCTTGCGCTTCAGGCACAAATCGTGGGACTTCTGAAGCGAATCCATGGGATACTGTAGTTCCTAACAGAATATCAAGGAAAATGTTATCCTAATATGATACAACAATTTTTCATTTCTCCCTTCACCATGATCTCATAAACAACACTAGTACTTCGTAACAGAGACCGGATCTCGTATCATCAAATAAGGAATACAGAAACATATCAGAAAATTTTAATCAGCACTAATTAGTAAAATAGAAATAAACTCCGCGATATGGAATACAGTTGAAACAACTTGATACTAAAACTGACATACTTGCAAATACTAACAAGTTGCTTCAAAAATTCTTCTGAAAGGTTCGTTACTTCAAAAACTGCAGTGCCAGTAAAGCGAAGGGAAATTTAGTTGAAAATTTGCAGATACCCATTCCACGCATCACCAGAGTCACAAATCAATCGAAGTTCATAACGAATTTCCTTTTTCCCATCAGACGCCAAACGAAACCATATCCAGAATTAACTGAGAAAACCTAGCAAAGAGAGAGCGAAATCGAAGCGAATCGAGGGGAAAGCGCAAAACGAGATGTCGCGGAGACGCCCTAATCAACACCCCCCCCCCCCCCCCATCGTCGGAGGCGGCGCATGCGGTAGAATCAGGAGAGACAGAGAGAGGGAGAGAGTCACCTGTCACCGGAGACCGCGGGCACGGCGCACCCTCACCCTCCCTCGCGCCGTCACGCCTCCGCCTCCGCCTCCGCTCCCTCGACGGCCGGCGACCCGGGGCGGGGGCGCGTCCCTTTCTCGGCGGGGCCGGAGGTGGAGGGGAGGGGGGCGGACGACGAGGAGGACGATGGAGTTGGGTCGTTGGCTGCACGCGCGCGACGCGCCGAGGCGAGCCCACCTCGTGTTAGGAAAAAATAAGTCTATTTTGCCTCCTCCAACCTCTTACTACTGATTAAATCAACTCCGTCAACCACTTCACCTCTATTTTATTTTATTTTTTAAAAGAAAAGAACAAGGTTACAAATTGTATCATTCACTGCCTCCTCTCCTCTGTTTCATATTATAATTCGCTTTGAATTTTTTCAGTGAATTATTTTAAGAGTTTGATCAGATTTATAAAAAATATAGCAACATTTATAGTAATAAATTAATTTTATTAAATCTAACATTAAATATGTTAGTGTTATAGATAAAGCATACCCAATAGTTTTTGTTGGGCTCAACAAGACCACCTTATACCGAATCATGCCTCATATATGGAAATTGTTTCCAATAAGAAAAGAGAAGCAGACTTCTACTCGGGCACTACAAGTACTACTCGGATTACTTGTCTTTTTAATTTTGCTTGGAAAAGGGACATCTGAGAGTATTTTTTTTTTCCACGAACATGGTCAGAGCTCAAGAAGATTGATTAAGAAAAAAAAGTCAAAACGACTTATAATATGAAATAAAGATAGTAGATTGCGTGTTAGTGAAACATGCAATTCTCTTTTCCCCAATTTTCTATTTCTCATGTTCAACCAGTCGTTTCGCGCGGCTGCTATGATTATTGTTGCGATTCCGAGAGGCCCATATTTAGGGGTTTTGGGCAGTTGGGCTGTCTACGCCTAGGGATGGTAATGGGCCCAACATTTTGGCCTACAAAATATGAGGGTTAGGTAAAAAAAGGTTGGGTTAAAATTTAGGGGAGTACTTATACATATTTCGAAAGATTTTTATGATCGTATCACACAGATTTTTAATCTTTGGATTAAAATCCGATAGATATAATAAAAAGCAAAAAGCAATTAAGAAACACCATAATGGACACTAAATTACCATATCCTCAAGAAAAAGACCAACTCCAATACAAAATTTAAAATTTACATGCGAAGATTCAAAAATTACAGTGTAATTTACAAGAAAATGCACTGTAAATTTGAGTGAGAAAATCAAGTGAGAGATAAGAAAAAAATCTTTCGAGTGAGATATAGCAAAATCGAAAATTTAGTAGTGTTTTGTGCTAAAAATATTTAAAGGTTGAGATGGATATGTGAAAAGGCCCATGGGCCTTCGTCTGAAATTCACTGCAATGACAAAGTGGCTGAAAAGAGTTAGAACTGAAAAATGTGGACTCGAGAAAGTTCCAGGCTCAAATATTCCACTGACATCTGGGCCCCACACCCAACCAACCAGTATAAAGTTCAAGTATCAGCCTCGGCCTCGCCATCTTCGTCCCCATCGCGCGATCGCCTCCACCCCAACGGCCAAAAACCCAAACACGACGCCGCGTCGCCGCCGAGCCGAGCAAGAGCACCATGAATCCGCCGCTGCAGAAGCCGGAGCGCGCGGCAACTCGCTGACGGATCTGAACGACGACGTCCTCTCCGAAATCTTCTTCCGCATCCCGCCGGGCGACCCCGGGGTCCTCGTCCGCCTCTCCGTCGTCTGCAAGTCGTGGCGCCGCCTCCTCACCGACCGCGACTTCCTCCGCGGCTACCGCGCCTTCCACCGAGCGCCTCCGATCCTGGGCTTCTTCTGCGCAGAGTTTGGGCGCACCACATTCGTCCCCACCACCGCCTTCCGCCCGATCATTCCCAGCGCCGACTGGCTACTCTGCGACTCCCGCCATGGCCGCGCTCTCTTCGGCGCCTACGGGTTACCCGTGCGGCTCCTCGTGTCGGACCCCATGACCGGCGCGGAGCGGCTGCTGGACGCGCCGGAGCGCTGGAGGAACATCCACTGGAGCGCGCCGGAGTGGATGTACACGCAGTGGAGCGCGGCGGTGCTCTGCGCCGCGGACGTCTGCGACCATCTCGACTGCCACGGCGGCGACGCCTTCCGCGTGGCGCTGGTGGGCACCGACGTCGCGGGAACCACGCACGCTGCCCTCTACTCGTCGGCGACCGACGCGTGGAGCGGCCCGGCCTCCATTGATCACCACCCCGACGCCTTCGTCCAGGCGAGAAGGCCAAGCGTCCTCGTGGGGAACGCGCTCTACTTCCTCTGTGACAACAACACCAGCATCGTCGAGTTCGACATGGCCACGATGACGCTGTCGGTGATCCCCTCGCCGCCGCTACCGGAGGATGTGCACGGCGCTCTCCTCATGACGGCGGAGGGTGGCGGGTCGGGTTCGCCGCCGTGCTGGAGCGGTCCAACCTCCACCTGTGGTCGAAGTCGATGGATCAATGGGAGCACCTCGAAGATGTCAGGGACCTCAAGACGCTGCTCCCCCGGGGTTCAATCTCCATGATGAACAATGTGTTGATCGGCTTCGCCGACGGCGGCGTTCGTGTGGTTGTCGTCAGGTTGTACCATGGCCCCTTCATCGTTGAGCTGGGATCAACTGGACCAGCGAGGGTGGCCTTGAGGAGAAGTGGAATCTACGCTGTATTTCCCTACACGAGCTTCTGCACTCCAGGTACGAGCTCTGCGTTCTTCTTTTTTTTCAGAGATTGTTCTGTGCATTTGTTGGTTCTGAACTGATTAGTTTGCGATTTCTTGAGCCTGAACAGCTTGTGTGCTTGCTTGATTAGTTGCGGTTTGCTGATAATTAGTCAAATCCAAATCGTTTACTGACATTTGTAACTAGGAGATTGTTGATCCGGCCAATTACTCCTTTTACCACTTTTCTGGCTGATCTGATGCATAAGCCCCACATCAAATTGGTGTTCATCCTGGGGACGTATAGCATGTTTGCAGTTTTCATTCTGTATCGTTCCAGATCATTCTTCAGAGAATGTATAGCATGTTTACAGGTTTCATTCTGTATCGTTCCACATCATTCTTAGATGCAGATTAACGCCTCGTGTTCATATCTGCTCTTTTGATTTTCAGGGAATGTTCTATTGTTCTATGCATTTGTTGGTTCTGACCTGATTGGCAAATTAATACTGCTTAAACCTCATGCATATTAAGACCTGAACAACAGCTTCTGTGCTTGCTTGTTGGTTCCTGTTTGCTGTTAAGTAGTCATATCCAAATGTGCATTGAGTTAGCAGTAACTAATTTCTGCTTGTTGCATCTTACCATCGCAGCCGCCGCCACGACGACAGAATGATCCATCCGCTTACATGAAACTGCTGATGCTGGCTTCCTGCAGAGCTGATGCTTGAAGTGCTTTCTTCAGATAGGCAATTTTAGCAAGAAAAGAGTTCACTAGTGGTGATCGATTTAGTCAGTTTTGTCTGCCATTTTGTGGTCTGATTGAGAAAAGAGTTTTGTCAATTTTAGCAAGCAAAAGTGTTCAGAAATGGTAATCTTGGTCATGTTAGTAAGTTTTGTTTCCTGGTGAAAACTTTTAAGAAAAGAGTGAGACTTCTCATCAGTTAACTAGCATGTCTCTTCTGGTTCTGGATGATAGTGATCGAAGTTTCAGCAACTTCTCCATGGATGGCAGTTCAGTACTTCAGTCAAGTTTTATTTGGCTGAGTTACTGAGCACACGCAAATAGTAACAGAATTTGAACTGTGGTAACTACAGATACAAAAGAATTGTCACTCACTGACTCACAACAGAAAAGGAAATTCACATTATTCCTGATATGGATCGTGTTTTGAGAACCGATTGGTCTTTGCGAAAGGTGTTTGCTAAGAATAAATAACTAACGGAGTTGCTAGAAATATGGCGCCATATGCTACAGTCGATTTTTTTCAACCACTTACACTACACAGTAGTTACACCTCATTTACACCCCATTTACATATGTAATTAGTATGTAATTTTCGAATTTACATATGTAATTTTAGTACTTACATATGTAATTTTGAGACTTACATTATAAATACACTAAAATTACATATGTAATTTAGGGACTTACAATATAAATATATGCTGACTATGATGAAAAATATGGCGCCATAAATATAGCTACACCCATAACTAAATAGGTCATTGATTCAAGAATGTTCATCTATTCAAATTTCCCAATAGGTGATACAAGTAGCTACTGAGTTACTGAGTTACAAATTCAGATGTTTACAATTGATGACGACTAGTACTATAACACATTGAACAGCGAGAATAGATCAGAAGCAGGGGACGATGCGTGAAGAAGCCTTGACGACGCCATCAACCCCGACCACCTTGCTCTGCTTCGCGTGCTCTTCATCGCTCGCGCGCTTCAGCTTCTTCCTGGCCACCTCCTCCTCGTCGGCGGCGAACATCTCCAGCAGCCGCTGCGCCTGCTCCATGGCGGTGCCCAGCCCGGGAATCTTCAGCTGCTCGGTGGCCTCCAGCGCGGCCACCATCTCCCGCACCTCCTGCCTCGACCGCGCCGCCAGGTACCTCGTCACGGACGCGAGTGGCCGCCCCGACACCACGAGCGACGCGGCGTGGACGGCGTCCTCCATGCCGACGGGCTCGCGCTCGCCGCCGCCGCCGCCACCGCGGCGCCTGATGCTTGGGCGGGCGGCGAGGCCGACGCGGAGCTCGCGGCCGCGGAGGAGGTGGCCGTGGAGGTTGCGGAGGGCGCTGCGGGCCGTCTCGTCGTCGGCGTACTCGACGAAGGCGTAGCCCTTGCGCTTGTTGGTGGCCGGGTCGAGGGCGGCGAGGCGGAGGGAGCGGACGGGGCCGATGAGCTCGCAGGCGTCGCGGAGCTCGGCCTCGGTGGCGTGGAAGGCGATGTTGCCGACGTAGACGATGCGGCTGCAGCGGCAGTTCACATCGGCCATGGCGGCAGCGGGCTCGGGCAGTGGCACAGCCATGCTAGGTCTCAGAGCGGCGCGAGACGGGGAGAGAAGTCTAGAAGAGATGGCGGAGATTCGCAACGCGCGCGCGGAGCGGGAGATGGATGGCTCGCGGGCATCGGGCCCGGCCCATTTATCGAGGCGATCCTCCTTTCCGCACTCGGAGTCGGGCTCCGATTCGGAGTCCAATTGCGGTGGCGGTGGCGTGAGCAGGGCGCGGACTCCGACTCCGAGACGGCTGCGTATTGGGCCGTTTCTATCTAGAAATTTTGGGCCCGTTAGTCCGTCAGGTAAAGTGGGCTGGATGAATCCACAAGAATTGGATTGCTACCATCGATTGAAACACAATATGGAAGTTGGCCCACGAGAATTCGAGGAAATCAGAGCCTGCACAAAATGGAACGCCAGGTTTTTTTTTTAAGAAAAATAGATTTTGGAATTCATTCTAGCATTTTTTTTCAAAGAAGATATATTCAATTATTAAAGACTGCTGGTCGAACGAATCAAACATTTTAATAGCTTAATTGAAACAAGAAGATTACTTAGAATATCAGCTAAGTCATATTACAGCTACTATCTGATTTAATTTGATTATACGCTTCTTCCTCGCACAGCTTATAATTATGGAGATCGTATATATTCAGTTTGAAATTTGAACCTGGGGCAAGACAATGAATAACATACTTTTTTTAACCGGAGAAGGTTTCTAGCTTATGCTAACTTACAGGTCAACCACGCTAACGCTTAAATGTCTTTTTCTTTAATCTGTGAATTTAATTGGTGATTAAAAATCAGCAGGTAAATCTTATTTTATTTGCGATATATTCCTTTTTGAAACGTTCGTATAAGCGCACGCACTAACGCGTGCGATCACTTTAGTCGTCATATCAATTTGATATGGAGATATCACATCAATTCAATGAATGAATCCACCATGATCGATCAGGTTAAAAGCCAAGACACACCACTTGCTTTGATTTCTTGTTGACACGAGGTCACCATCTTAACCACCAAACCCTTCCTATGATCACCAACTTTTTCGCTAATCGAGCCATGGTTAACTTTTAACCAACCTTTTCTCTCCCCCTTTCTAAATTAACCCCTGCATTATTGGTACATGTAGGGGAGTATCTAGTTACTACTTAGGATCGTAGTAGTAATTGTCGTCGAAATTGACCTGGTCGATTGATCGATTTCAAACGTTCTTTTCAGCCAACTGCCCCGGATGTTGAGAGATTACGACTCCAAATGCCATGCAAAAGTGAGGGAGTAAAAAAATATATATACAAATTCAGAGTGACAAAAGCAAAAGTTGCAGATGGCTCGTGGATGTCGTGTGCATGGAAGTGGCCATGCCAACCTCTGCAAGAACCAAGGCTGAAACCTGCTGCTTGATTCATTTTTTTAGGAGAGAAGGCAATTATCTAACCTGCTTGATTCATGATTATTTTGATTTGAGCTTTTCTTATGTGCTCACCATGAATTCATGAAAAGATTTTAGTGAGCAAATTACATTGCGAAAGAATTTGTCAAGATATATAACTTGTGCTACTCTTAGGGTTTACGTTTCCGATTGACCGCCGGATCCCGAGTCCTGGAGGTACCATGGTTTTTGACAAATTTCGACCACATTTTGATCAGATTTACTACTGTTTTGAACTTGAATTTAACAAATACCATTCGAAATCCCTCCCGGAAAATTGATTTCTAATCACGCCGAAACGTCCAAAAATCTCGGTCAATTAAACCTGTACTGAAGTTAACTGAAACAGTGCTTGCTGAAGTTTCAAGGACACAAATAGTAGTAGTAGTGTGAATACAGTATAGGTGTTGGGTTTGCATATAAAGGCTAGAGTTCTCAAATTATTGTCAAGTCTTCATCACAAGCACAAGAACAAACTGCCCCTGGCATTTCGTTGTACTTGTCGTACGTTGTTAAATTAACCTAACCACAACCCATTAGGTTCAGAAATATCTCTGTGGGACATCAGGCCTATTCTCTCCCTGAAAGCTCTTGTCCAGCTTCAGAAATTCCAAACTTTGATGTATTTATTTCCAGCTCAAAGAAATATGTTTCCTGAAATGTACTAAACCCAAGTCAATAAGCAACAGTGTAGTGCATATTTGGATTTATGTTTGATTCTGTATGCATTTCTCCTAAATTCTCTCTGGTGAAAGAAAGCAGGAACCACAATCCTCCATCTCTCTGTGACATCATTTAACAAACTAATTACGCGCTAACCTCACTAGTGCCATCATTTAGTTAACCATCAGTCGATTAACAGTTCTGAACTTCTGATTAGGTCCAAATTCAGGGAGCTCGAGATTCCCATAATCTGAACTGTTTCGAAAAACTAAGGACTCTGAAAGAATCTGTATCTCTGTCAGAAGCTCCCCAAACATAGCATTACGACAGAAACATGAAACATGCACAGAGGCACTAAGAACATACAGTCATCAGCAAAGCTTTTGATTAGTTGAAAGAAAACCAGGAGCTAATTATACAAAGCACCAGGTTATTAGCTTCTAATAATCTAATCAAGTGAGAGTACACCACTGGTGAGTTGTGACACGCACCTTGATCGAAACCCTCCTCCACTACACTCGCCGGATGGTTGGTGCAGACAGCAGCAACCCAACCGCTCGTCTGATCTGCCTTCTGCTTACCTTCCTTCCCTCTCACGCGACAGAGAGCAATCTACCATGTTTGCTACTGCAAATTTCAGAGAAGACGACACTGACCAGATGCTAAGAGCTACTAACTCTTTTGTTAGTGTGCCAACCTCTGTAATGTGGTCATCAATCAAAGCATGTATATGTGTGTACCATCTTTGCAAAAAGGATTCCAAAATCAAAATGCCTAAGCATGTAGGTCCAACGACTATGTGCGGTTTTGATGTTTTGGGTTAGTGCTGGTGTTCTTGGATTTGGACTGTTGATGGTTCTTTAATTTTGACAGTTCAGGAGAGGACACTGAAGAACATCCAGTTGGATGTTGGCAAGCTAATTAATCAGAAGGTTCTTGTAATTGTTCCTCCACCAAATTGTCTGGTTTGTGGTTATATGCTTTGCACATTGAATTAGAGCTTTTTTTTTTGTAATGGTGATTGTATTCCATTTTAGAGTTTTACACATGGATATTCACTAATTATTCTGCCCAAATGTTTCAGTGTGGTTACAACTTACAACTTAATTTGGTCATTGACTTATATTGGAGATTGGAGTTAATCAATATACATGACTCTACCCGTCAGGATAAAATATTACCGTCAATATTAATTTACGTACATATTTTTGAAAGACTTTTAATTGTCGCACTAATAAATTTATGTCTCAAGTCTGTTTGAGAGTGTGGTAATGAAAAAAAAAAGAAAAGAAAAAGAGTCAGCTAGCTATGTGTACATGACTCTCAATATTATAATCTCTTCTCCGTTAGCTTAATGAACAAGATTTAGCCAGTGATGCTCATGTCCTTCAGACACATCTAATCATGTCGTTATGACGTCACACGCTCGCTTTAAAAAGCAGGCATGCTGTTCCGTTAGATGACACATATCTTTCCTTGCTTTTATATTTTTCCTCTTCTTATTTTCCCCCTCATTCCTGATGATAGTCACTCTCCAAAATGGTTTGCGAGCCACTTTTCATGGGACGTCATCTCCACAAAGCTACGCAAATTTAGTACAGAAGTATACTGTTTTCTCACCTTACGATTAATCACCTAATTCAGAAAAAGATTTTCTCAACCCCTATAGATTTTTGTTTAAGATAGTAGATAATCCGACCTTACTTCAAAAGAAGCTATATCCACTTATTGCAAAATTGTTGAATAAACCAAAAGCGATCTTTTGTATGAAGTAATTATGTACTTGCTTAATTTTGCCACATATATATATAGGTCTATATATAAAGTTTGACAATGTCTAGCTAGCTAATTGGTTTGAAATATACTCTGTTAGAAAAAAAAACACTGTGTAGACATGGAAAATTCAAAATATGACTGTCACATTGCTCAAAGTATTAGATCAATTCCTACTGCCCTAACAACCTAACAAGTGGAACAATTACCCCTAACCATGTAGGATTAGTGGACCAAATCAATCAATAGAGAATATTTATCAAATCAGCTTATTGGCAACAAGATATGGTCCACAATGCATCAAAGGACCAGCATTTTCTCCTTGTCCAGATGGAGGAACCCTACATTTGCAACTAAACAAGCTGCAGGAGGGAATAATTCCCCCAAAAAGATGATCCCTAGCTAGTTGAAGCCAGTGCAATGAAAAAGACACCCTTTTCTTTGGCATTTTTTTCTCAAGCCATGGTAAAGCTAGCTAGATACCTCATTGTCAAAAGGGAATCAAGAAAGAAAGTTTGGTAATTATTTGGTATATATCGTTATATATATATATATATATATATATATATATATATATATATATATATATATATATATATAACTCACTTTAAAGATATATCTTTGTCCTCTTTATATGGTGGGAAATGAAGAGGAAAAAAGCCTTGTTCATACTGGTATTTCAAAATCAAACTACAAGACTAGTTCTCACTGGAAAACTAGTTTGTGGCCATATGGCTAGGCACAAAATTGTGCATATGGTCTACCCGGTTCAAGTCGTATACTAGACATTGTTGTACATATCAACCAATTTTAGAAGAACATATACGTATGCACATTTAATGCGAGTGCGTATGCTGTATGCATACCCACAATGAGAGAGTGTAATTATGTTGTACTTCCCAACTGTACTTTCTAAAAAAATACCGGTTCACATTGATTTAGGGCACAAATTCAAGAGAATTCAATGGTGTATTAGCACAATTGAAAAGATCCATACCTGAAAACAAAAATGGTTAAACTGCAGTGGAATTTATTAAATTTCCCAAATAAACTAGTGTGCGGTTTTCCTTTTACTCATTTACTTATGAAACAAAATTTACAGCTATTTCTAGAACAACTGTCAGATGCCATCCCTGAATGTTCAGAGCTATCTTGATCACTCGAGAGAATCAGGCGGCTAACATTGACAAACAACCTAATTATATATATTTGATTTGCCAACACCAGAACCTATAAAACTATTTGAGTCAAATCTTCATGTACCCAAGATATATATAAAACCAAAGAAGGATTATCTTCAGAAGTATATCATATCATCCACAAAACTATTGGAGCAGGCATACATTTTATTTTCTTTTGCAGACTTTTACATGATCTGTGACATTTACACTAAGGCCGAGTTTAGTTCCAAACTTTTTCTTCAAACTTCTAACTTTTACATCACATCAAAATTTTCCTACACACAAACTTCCAACTTTTCCGTCACATTGTTGCAATTTCAACCAAACTTTAAATTTTAAATTTTAGCGTGAACTAAACCCACCCTAACGTTGGTTACTTGGGCGTGCATGCGTGGACGGCATTTAGCCTAGGCCCTTTTTAAAGGGAGTCAAAAGGGAGGTGCAACAGAGGCGTTGCACCGACTGTTCTGAATTCAATGTAACCCGAAATGGGCAGCCTAACGGCCAAACAAATTAAGAATTTTTGTTCATTTCGCCCTTTAGGATAGTACTGTACAACAGTAACAATGGCCTCCGATCCTTCCGTTCTGGAGTTCCCTTTCCTATGTTGAGCGCGCTATTCCAGCGAAATCTACTATAAGAACTAATTAAAGCCACGTTCTAAAATGTGGTTTAAAACAAATGATTAGTCGCACGTAAAATGTGAAAAGCGATAAGTATAGGATTGATTGAGTATTACTTATTGAAAACTATATAAATGGATTTGTTTTATTTTCAATGCAACTTCATTTTTACATAAAACACAGCGTTTATTAGTTTAAAAAGTATGCTAACGAAAATTAAGGAAAAAGCCAAGTTAAAACTGAGTTTAGAAGGCTCATGATCGAAACCAATGAGTTCTAATGTGCAAATATAGTTTTGGCATATATTTTTCTCACGGTCGAGCTCTATCATGCATTTTAGAAAATTTTATGATGGTAGTATAGAATGATGGTGACTTTTATGATATTGGAGTAGTACAGAACTATGCTATGAAAATATTTGTGGCAGTTTTAATAGAATTTAAGTGAGATTAGAAATTTATTGTCGACGTTGTCACTTTGACCATGTGTTAAGATGGACATTCACGAGTGTTTGCGTCTACGTCTTCTGTATAATTCATTTCCAACAAAATGGCAGAAAGTTGGTCCTGATCAAATCACTATTTTTTGTTGGCACTATGCAAAAGTATCCCTTTCATAAGCCGACCAGCAAGCTTGTACTCAAAATAAATATTGACCTGTAAATCTAATTGCTTTTCCATCATTAAGCCATATAGTATTAATCTGTCCGTTTTAGAATGGAATAAAACTTTTAAGTCCTTATCACATCGAATGTTTGGGCACTAATTATAAATATTAAACGTAAACTATTAATAAAACCCATCCATAATCTTTTACTAATTCGCGAGATGAATCTATTGAGCCTAATTAATCCACGATTAGTCTATGTGGTTTCTCAAAAAAAAAAGTCTATGTGATGCTACAGTAAACATTCTCTAATTATGGATTAATTAGGCATAAAAAATTTGTCTCGCAAATTAGCTTTCATTTATGTAATTAGTTTTGTACGTAGTCTATATTTAATACTCTAAATTAGTGTCTAAATATAGAGACTAAAGTTAAGTCCCTGGATCTAAACACCACCTTAACTACACCTAGGAGTGCTTGTAGTTGTAGTTATAGTTGTAGTCATCTACTCGCTCCATTATAAAATATAACAATCTAACATACCAAAATTAGACACAATTTAGGTTGTGTTCGATACATAGGGTTTGGAACACATCTCCTTCGCACGGTAAACGGAACGGTTTATTAGCGCGTGATTAATTAAGTATTAGCTACTTTTTATAAATGGATTAATTTGAATTTTTAAGCAACTTTCACATAGAAATTTTTTTTGCAAAAAAGTACCGTTTAGCAGTTTGAAAAGCGTGCGCGCGGAAAACGAGAGATAGGGATTGAGAACACCCTGAAACGAACACAGCCTTAGTACTATAAATATAAACAAAAATCTATCTATATTGGAGTATATTATGTTGCTATAATCTGACACGGGAAGTAGTATTTGTAGCGTACTGTACTCGATCCCGTACATTCTCCCACTTCAACTCGTACGTGTATTCTTTTTCTAAAAGAAAATGTATGGTATGGATAACCTCCTCTCTAGTCTCTACCGCTCAACTGAATGTACGTTAGACGGTCCCCGTTCCAGATTGGCTAGCGCATAGTACTGATCTACTCCTAGTACTACTGATGAGTGTCAAACTGGGGTGGGGCCCACTGCCACCGCTGGCGTCATGCTGACGCCAGCACATCAAGCTCCCCGCGAACCCGATCGAAACGCGCTCGTACGTGTAAACAGTTTGACGATCGATCGATAAAAAAAAAAAAAAAAAACCCCATGCATCGATCTCGTGGCCGCCGACCACCGTGGCCGTGGGGACGCAGCGAACAACGTACCGTGTCTCACCGGCGCTGCCTCCGCCTTTTTTTTTTTCTTTTCTTGGTCACGCACAGGACAAAGCTCACTAGTCACTACCAGGGTTTACGAATGCATGTTTTGTTTTGCGTGCTGCAGAGGAGAGGTCCCTAACCCAGCCTCCTCTCCAACACAACCTAAGATGCAGACTCTACGCTGATTTTCATTAGCTCATTTTTCAAACTGTTAAACGGTACTTCCTTCGTTTCATAATGTGAGACTTTCTAGCATTACTTATATTATATTTCTAGATTCATTAACATCTATATAAATATAGACAATGCTAGAAAGTCTTACATTATGAAACGGATGAAGTACGTTTTATATGAGAACTTTCGATATAAAAGTTGTTTTGCGTTCATTTGGAGAACAGAGAGAGTTTGTTTGTTTTGTTTTCCGCGCACACGCTTTCCAAACTATTAAACGGTGTGTGTTTTTGCAAAAAAATTTATATATGAAATTTGCTTTAAAAAAATATATTAATCCATTTTTAAAGTTTAAAATAGATAATACTCAATTAATCATACACTAATGGCTCACCTTGTTTTGTTTATCTTCTCAATCCCCTCTCCCTCAAACACAGATAAATTATTTTCTTAAATCTAAAATAACTAAAACTTAATTAATCATATGCTAATAGTTTTCTCGTGTCTATCCATATTTAATATTTATCTTAAGTGAATTCAACCGTGTCAGTTTAATGTGGTCCGCGGAATGTGGCTGCCTCGGGAGTCATGACACGGCAACTCGGCGAACAAGTGATGTGATTCGGTTATGCATGGTTTGTTGGGGCGAGATGGTGACCGTAGTGTGTCTTCTAGTATAGTACAGCTACTGTGTACTTGTATAGCATACTACTCGTCCATCCATGAACTGAATGGAAGACTGATGTGGATTGTAGTAGCACATTTATTTGCTTCGATCGCGCTGGTTGTTCTTGTGATAATACGTTAACTTGGATGCATGTTTTGTATGCGAGATTTCTCGATACAAGAGAAAGGCTGTGTTTAGATTTATGGGCGAAAATTTCTGCCGTGTCACATCGGATACATGGACACACGTTTGAAGTATTAAACGTAGTCTAATAATAAAATAAATTACAGAATCCGCCTGTAAACTGTGAGATGAATTTATTAAGCCTAATTAATCCATCATTAGCAAATATTTACTGTAGCACCATATTGTTAAATTATGGAGCAATTAGGCTTAAAATATTCGTCTCAACAATTAGTCGCAATTTGTGCAATTAGTTATAATTTTATCCTATATTTAATACTTCATGCAGGTATTCAAGCGTTAGATGTGACATGGTGAAAAATTTTAGGGTGGGATATAAACAGGACCAAAGAGTAGTTCCGATGAAGGAAAAAAAAGTCAAAGATAGATGGTTCTCCAAATGTTTTGTGGTCTGTTCCTATCATAAATTGTTTCAAATGAACCTTTGCCAGGCCCAAGGAAACATAGTTGGTTGGCATGAAATAGATCAAATTTAAAGGCATATGGTATGTTAAGCCACCTAGCAGATTCGATACAATGAAGGAATATCGATAGGATATACCATGATTTCATAGATGACACGAGAAACACGAGGCTTTGTTTGTGTACAGATGACATGCATGAATCATATTAGAGATATGAGCAACAATCATAGCATCCGGCCAATTCTTATCGCAAACTATAACCTAACACCATTTTTCAAATTGTATTTGGATTAATAGGTTGTGATGGCTCTCTTTTAAAAGATGCATGGGCGTGGTTTGATAAATTCTTGATGCTTGCAAAAACTGATGTTCCATTGGATATGAGAATTGATGGAAATATGTGAGGCATACTACTATGAGACTTGCAAATAATTGATAATTAGGATTCATGTGATTGTGAAATGTATGTGAATGGATGTATGTATATATAAGTATGAGGATTCAGGGAATATATCTATGTTTCTGTCGATTTACAGCGAGCATGGCTAGCTATTTCCTATGGCTAACCAATAAAACAAATTTGTTATTTTTGTTAAAATCTTACTGATGGCGGGGTTACAACATATCACCGTCACGACGAGTCATCCGTAACGGGCTTTACTCTACTCACTCTTTGAACCATATTGGTGGCGGGTTGTTGTTATAACCCGTTTAAGATGTCTTACATCGGTGATAGCAGTTCGTTCGACACAGATAAGTTTTGCATATCACTGATTCATGACTAGAATATCAGCAAACAAAGATAAGGGTAACAGTACTTGGGTACACAAATGCAATACTTTCTGAAACTTGGAGAAAATTTTACCCGGAATAAATCCTCCGTCCACAACCGTGGCAGTCTGGCTCGATTACTTGATCTCTACCTCTCCTTTTCCTCGTGACACGCATATAGCGCGAGGAAGCCATGCTGGCTACCGGGTTAGGCCCTGTTTAGTTTCTAATACAAAAATTTTCACACTTACATCGAATGTTTAGATACATACACAGAGTATTAAATGAAGATAAAAAACCAATTACACAGATTGCATGTAAATTGCGATACGGATCTTTTAAGCCTAATTGTGCCATGATTTGATAATGTGGTGCTACAGTAAACATTTGCTAATGACGGATTAATTAGGCTTAATAAATTCGTCTCGCGGTTTCCTGGCGGAATCTGTAATTTATTTTGTTATTAGACTACGTTTAATATTTTAAATGTGTGTTCGTATATTCGATGTGATAGCCAAACCCAAAAATTTTCCCCAGCTAAACTAGCCACATAGTCGCGCTTTGCGCGACTTTTGATCCCGTTTAAGAACTTTTCTATATGGTCTTAGTTTAGGTAAGTTTTTAAGAAGGTTTTGATATAATAAGTTAATTTTTTTTATACAGAATTGATTTCCCTAGCTAACTGTATATTTAACTAAGTTGTACTATATGCTGGTTATAAGAGAAATCACTAGAAGGCTCATGTTTCTTCTCTCTTTATCCCCTCTCTTTTTTATCGAATAAAATTTAAATATATACTTTAATTTTTAACGTTTTGCGTTTATATACATGCATGGAGAAGAATTGCGAAAATATACCTCTACGACAGAATGGAGATGCGGGACGGAGGTAGCGCCACTAGCTCCTGCGCAGCGTCCGCGCGGCACCGTCGCTCCCGCGGAACGTCCGCGCGGAACCGCACGGAATGCCTCGCTCCCGTGCGCCACATACGCGCGACCAGCGCGGCAAAGCAAGCAGCACTTGCAGCGCATGCATTCCTTCGCTCGATCGGTCCCGCACTGCTCTTCTGCACGACAGCCGGTTCCGCGGAATGGTGGTGCGGGACCGAGATGGTTTCACGTACCCCCTATGCAATAGAGGTATATTTGTTCAAAATTTCATCGCATTGGTATATAAACGCAAAACGCTAAAAATTAAAGTATACTTTTAATTTTTTTTTTCTTTTTTATTATGTGTCAGGAGGAGGTACTGGAAACCTCTGGAAATTTCCATATGTTTAGCCGATTTATGGTTTTTTAATACATGTACCCTTTTGATCCAATGGCCATTGTTTATCCTAACGCTTTATCTGACGGCTAATATATTTGTGATGATGTGGCGCATTCTCGTGTAACAAAGCTTGTTGCTTTCACTATATAAGATAAGGCCTTAATTATACACGACTACTACTAGCACGTACTTCATCTGTCCCATAAAATACTAAACTGAATCAGATATAACACATCATATTACTATGAATCTAGACATATCTGTGTTTATATTTAGATTCGTTAGGGTAGACTATATCATATCATTAATTTTTTTAGACGAATGGATGTGTTGGTGCAGTTGAGGACTTGGGGGTCGTAGGCTGCAGGTGTGAATTGACCGTGTAAATTTGGAGACTTGTAACTCCCAATCTTCTTCTCGATTGTCAACCTTTCATGCTTGTCCTGGTCATATGGTACTACTCCTGTCCTGTACTTGTGCCTAACTCCAAGATAATTAAGCAGTACCAAGTCTCATCCTCTGCGCTGCTCGCCCTTTTGACTCTCCACATGCCAACACACGAGTGAGGACAATTATTCCACATGCACCACACCACTGTAGTAGCTAGTAGAACCAAAAGATACTATCAAGAATGCAAAGGATGTGTTTAGATTTTGGTTAAAATTGAAGATGATGTGACTGAAAAGTTGTGTGTGTATGACAGGTTGATGTGATGGAAAATAACTGAAGTTTGGATCCAAACTTTAGATCTAAACACAGTAAAATTAAACTGAAGGAACTAAAATATCATGGACATTGTAAAATAGGCAGACCAAAAACCATACTCACGGTTGCCCTTATTTACGGCTATTTATTTTTCTAGTAGGAGACGATATACCCATTGACAACAAGGTGTTTAGCATAATTTTATTAATCTTAAGATATTTCAACCCAGTCTTAAGGTGTTTATAGTGCTAGGTGTTTATGTGTGTTTCCATAGAGGTGAATACGCAAGTGTATATATACGATATATAAAAAAATGTATATACAAAACATACATAACGATTGTCTCACTAACATGTGGGACCCTGTACCGCTTCTCAACAGCTAGCCACCACTCGATCTACATTATTGTGCCATGCTAATTTAAAGGTGATATATACTCAAATAGGATGGGTTATATAAAGTATTTTGGCTACATATAACTTTGCTCCTTTTTTAAGGAGCTAAAGAACAAGGTCAAGTATGCAAAACCACTCTTTTAGCAGCTTCTGCTTTTTCTCTCTGGAGTCTGGACGCGCTTTGGTGATGATCCAAAGCATCTCGTTTCACATTTTGCCTCGGCCAACGAAGCTCTTAGTTGGCAATCACTTGAGACTTATATAAATATATATTTATAAACCCTAATATATACAAGAGAGAATGTGCAATGGCTTTTAAAACACCATCCTCTCTTGTCCTCATCGATGTGTGCCCTAGCATCCATTCTATCTCCTCACTGCATGCAAACAAATTTATGCTCTGAAATTATTGAGCCACCATCCGTAGTGAGCAAAAGTTAAATATGACAAAAGTCAGCTGATCGATGGAGCAAAAGCGTGTGATCAAATTGACGGTTATAACTATAGGGTTCAATGCACCAACCAGTTTACTTGAAAGCTTATGTTGATGGAAAAATAATAACAACATATCTACTTGAATACTCCATATTGTTCCTAGCTAGTTATTATCAGGGTTACATTAAGCTGTAGGCTTAAAACAAACCACTAGTTATTTGTTAATACTCCCTCCATTTCATATTATAAGTCGTTTGACATTTTTTCTAGTCAAACACTTTTAAGTTTGACCAAGTTTGTAGAAAAATATTTAATGTTAAATTTAATGAAACTAATTTAGTGTTATAGATTTTACTAATTTTTTCTATAAACTTGATCAAATCTAAAAAAATTTGGCTATAAAAAAATTCAAATGACTTATAATATGAAATGGAGGGTGTAATTTTTTTTATTAATATTGTGTAAATAATAGAATTTTAAGATCAATAGAACTAATTTACAGAAAAGCTTATAGTGATGAGGAGATATGCAATATGTTTCACCAAAATAACCGAAATATTAGGCGTTCCCTAATTAATATATGTCATTCGATGGAACATAATTTTTCGCTATCACAAAATAGTGTAATTCCAAAATATCGACAAGCTTGGTTTTCACTTTCATTTCACCGACTGTCGTCGATCATTTGCTGACTCACGAATCGCTAACTAATTTGAAAGCGAAGCTAGGCTAATTACAAGAACGATAACATCCCAGCATACCTGGGGTGGCCCATGGTCGCACACATGGAGTCCCAGATTCCAACTTTCGTGTTGTAACCGCTACAATTAATCGGAGAAAAAGAAAAAAAAAACTGTGATTCGAAAAGCATCGTGCATGGGAGAAAGGAGGCCAGAGAGAATTTCGTTATCACCACGCACTCAACAGCGATGGGTGGTTACCATGGATCAATCAGCCCTCCGACAGCCTCCTACTGTGGATAGACAAGAACAGAGGCCAGAGAGAGCCAAATCAGTGAAAGATTTTTGTGAATTTCTAAAAGCAAAAAATAAAGTGCCCATTGGTGAATACAAACACACGGCTTACTCACAATATATATGACCTAATTTGTAGATCACTCAAGTTGTTGTTTGGTAGGTCGTTTGTTCCTTCACGATGGTCATTGTCATTTCCATTCATTGACCTTTTTTTCCCTGAATCTGGCCACGCACACAAAAATATACATACAGGCACATGTATCTCATTATTATTTTTCAAATCAAATGAAAGATGCACTACCACAGAAAACAGAAACACATCTTTGCCGACTCGTCACTACCCGCAGCGTGTGAAACGGCGGTGATAAGAGTATTATCAATATTAAAATTTTTAGACTGAGCAAACTTTAATATAATTAGTAGTATTTACTATAAAAATATCATTAGTTTACTTATCAATATTAAAATTTAATGTATTTTTCACCGGGCAGTGGCGGAGCCACTGTGTATACATAACGAGTGCAACCTTTTTTTTAACACACGATCTATACTAAATCCCTTAATCTCATCACTATATATATTCGTGATTTAGTATTTGTGTCATACTGCCATGGTGGGTAAAATCAGACACTCACAACTTCATGATTTTTTTTTCACTTATTTTAGTCACATCCCAATGTAAAATATACTAGATTGCAAAAAAGTTTTAAACTGTTAGCATGTACTCCAACCAATAATTTCTTGGTTTTCTTAGCACATGTAGTGCTCCTGTATTTATTCGGAAGACGGTCAGGCCGGCTTGCTATACGTAGGTCAATTAGTATAGACGCCAGAGAGAGCACGTACGTATGATGGGCCGTATTAACTAACAAACAAATATACATGAACAATTTTTTTTTGAAGGATAAATAGCAAGAACAAATTGCCCAACTGCCAAAAAGAAAAATGCACAACTAGTAATTGAACAACATGCTTAAGTTTCTTCTCATGTGCTATCACTGTACTTTGACTAGACCCATCCGTCTTAAACAATTAACCAATTAACACGGGGGAGGAGAAGAACACAACTAATTAATTAACACAGTTCGCCCGGGACACTTGGCAAAACACAACAAAAAAAAAATAAAAGATGGAAATTAAATTATTCGGAATGGAGAGAGAGAGAATTGAATCATGGCGTCCAATTAAAATGATGCATCAGATCCGAAATGGATTTGTGTTGATTGGGTCCCTGTCGCGCCGTCCGGTTGCTGGAAACGTGTTTGTGTTGGTTCGTTCGGCCGATCGATCGAGCTCGATCAGAGAAAAAATGTGCTTGATTTCTTAATTTTGCCGAATCAACACGTACCAAAGTCTAATTTAGTGTCTAATTAGCTTAGCTATATATTAGTCGTAGAGCATGTCGAGTTAATTAATAAGTAATTAATCGATCGAGCAGCGGTTGAGCAGGGGCCAAGAAGCTTCAGAAAACGGTCGATCAATCGATCGACTGATCGGCCACATTACCAACCGATCGAGCGCCACCACCAAACGCCAACGCGTCAGTCACCACCGGCGAAACGAGATCGAGAAGTTTGAATTCAAACTTGAAATTTTTGTCAGTTCAAAAGAGAGAGAGCGCGCTTAGGATTTTCTAGCTGAAATACAGTCTGGGTGAAGCGAAGAAAAATAACGAAAAATCAGAGGCAAGGTGGTGTTTTCCGATTATCGACAATTAAAAGATTCCACCGATAGGACACACTGTTGCAACTCTGACAGGCACATGCCCAAACCTTCAATCATCCTAGTGATGCTGTAGCCACTCCAATAAACAGGGAAGTTCAAGCTAAATTCGAAACCTTTGAACTTAAACTATAGACTTTAATTCAACTCAATATAGAAAAAATACAACCTATAAAACCGCTTCAATCCAAAGTACCATAGTGCGTCGAG
This sequence comes from Oryza glaberrima, assembly GCF_000147395.1. NCBI lineage: Eukaryota > Viridiplantae > Streptophyta > Magnoliopsida > Poales > Poaceae > Oryza > Oryza glaberrima. The sequence continues at coordinate 7,730,471 of NC_068331.1, read as the reverse complement.
CTTTAAAAAAACAATTTTCCCAAAAATATGGCGCTATATTTTTTTCTCTTAATTCCAGTCACTTTCTTTCACCATGATTGTTGCCAAAGTATAATTTTTTATGTCCTTTCTTCAATGGTTCAAGTTGATAATCAACCGTGTTATTTTCCTCGTTCTAGTACACGGTGAGTACTAGAAAGCAATGTTTGAAATTTCTTTTTTAAAAGATACACCATAATATATGGACTTACAGGACAATGCATGGAATTTCGTGTGAATACCGGTTTCAAAATATTTATAGTGTAGGTACATACGTAGAAAATTGTCTATTTTTGATGAAAAATGTGACGCTAGAAATACAGTCTCAAGAACAATTGGAAGTGTAAGTGATTTTTTTAACACAATACAAACGCAGACACTCACAACGTATGCACGCTCACCCATATAAACACACACGCACACTCTACCTATCCTTACGAGCATCTTCGAAAAACTGGGTTGATCTATCTTAAGATTTAGGAAGTTACCATGGACATTTCATTGTCGATGGATACGTCGTCTACCACTAAAAAAATAATTAAAATATGAGCACTTTTGTCAAATGTTGAACTTAATGAATCCGGATTGGCTTATTTCATCACGAGCCTAACCAAGTGAAAGTGAAATTAACTCTGACCTCCAAACAATTGCAACGTCCAAACATCCTAGGATCGATATGTGCTCCCAGCACACACACACACACGGTCGCCACATAGCAATCTGCCACTCTGTTCTCTCCAACTTTGCATATGGGGGCTATGGTCCACCTTAGCTGATGCTCCCTCATACACTCCCCCACAACCCAATAATCAAAGCCAACCCCCACATAGACACACTATCACACTGCCGTTTGACGATCGTTTTCGCCGCAAATAACAACCCCTTTTTCCTTCATTCAGTCAATGCAATCACCCCCTGCCCTCCCTCCCTTCCTCCTCCCTTCCCTCTTCTCCTCCCAATTTCACCCCGAAAAAATAAAATAATAATCACCAAATCGATCATGACCAGCAGTCTATGACCCTGTTTAGATGGGACTAAAACTTTTAAGTCTCTATCACATCGGATGTTTGGACACTAATTATAAATATTAAACATAGACTATTAATAAAACCCATACATAATCTTGGACTAATTCGCGAGACGAATCTATTGAGCCTAATTAATTCATGATTAGCATATGTGATGCTACAATAAACATTCTCTAATTATAGATTAATTAGGCTTAAAAAATTTGTCTCGCGAATTAGCTTTCATTTATATAATTAGTTTTGTAAGTAGTCTATATTTAATACTCTAAATTAGTGTCTAAATATAGGGACTAAAGTTAAGTCTCTGGATCCAAACACCACCTATATCTAGTTCCTCTCTTTTTTTCCTCTACTCAGTCTGCCATGCCGACTCAGATATCCTTTTGAGAGAGCTTCTGAACAGCTGCAGCTTCTCCAAAATTAGAAACTTTCTCAAATATTTCAGTTTTTCGTTCAAATTCACATAAGCTATAGTTGTAGAATGCAGAAAATAAACTCAAATTTATAAGCTGAAAACCTCAACTTTGTCAGATTCTCAAAAGCTAAGCTATTAACTACATAGTAGTTTCTTAGAATCTTGAGGTCACGTAAACAGGTCCAAAGTGCGGGTCCCACCCTGCCAGCCACCGGGGCGGTCGATCACCTAACACCCCCCTTCCCTGTCAACACGGTTCTCAGCTCGCCCGCGGCCGCGGCCTCGTCGGACACTCTCGCGCTCGCACATATAATAGCCCGCGTCCCCGTGGAGTGGACACCCAGACAGACAGACAGACAGCCCACCACACCACACCACTTCTCCCACCATCGATCCAACACCCCAACTGCTGCTACCACCTCCCCCATCTCCGGCGGCCTCGCTCGCTCGCGCCGTCGAGCGCCAGCTACCTCACCGCCGGCGGCAGCGGCTGTATAACTAGCTGCGGTGTGGTGCGCGCGGCGAGGTAGTGGTTGGTAGGTGGGTGGGCATATATATATACTTGCGAAGTGTACAATGAGGTGGCGGCGGGTCGGCGATGTCGTGGCCGTGGCGTTGTTGTTGGGCGCGGTGGCGGCGGCGGCGGCGGCGGCGGCGGCGAGGCATGACTACGAGGAGGCGCTGCGGAAGAGCCTGCTCTACTTCGAGGCGCAGCGGTCGGGGCGCCTCCCGCACGGCCAGCGCGTGGCTTGGCGCGACCACTCCGGCCTCACCGACGGCCTCGAGCAAGGAGTACGTTTACATCTTCTCTCTCTCTCTGTCTTGGCCGCCGGCGGCGGCGGCGGCGAGCGGCGGCGCGGGTGATCGATCAGTGAACTGACTGGATCGGTTGGTGGGAATTTTTGGATGGGCGCAGGTGGACCTGGTGGGCGGCTACTACGACGCCGGCGACCACGTCAAGTTCGGCCTCCCCATGGCCTTCACCGTCACCATGCTCTCCTGGAGCCTCCTCGAGTACGGCGCGGACGTCGCCGCCGCCGGCGAGCTCGCCCACGCCCTCGACGCCATCAAGTGGGGCACCGACTACTTCATCAAAGCCCATACCAAGCCCCACGAGCTCTGGGCCGAGGTAACTAAATCACTCTCATTTTCACTCTCATTACCCAGTTAATAACGTACTTACGTAGCTACTACTAATCAACCAAACCTGAGAGAAAATTAGAATTATTCAAACCATGCGACCAACATGCACGCATCGATTGGCTAGCTAGCTAGCTGCAGTTGGCAAAAAGAAAGAAGATTTTTTTTTGTTTTCTTTTTTAAAAAAGAAAGAACATTTGTTAGGTGGAGCAACAGGACAAAGTTAAGCTATAGCTGGGAGTGGTTAATTCAGTGTCTGATCGAGACGCGCAAATCTCACACCACACCACCCCCCCATGATTGTCTCCTCCTCCTGCTCGCATCACATGGAATCGATTAGAAATTAACAAATCATTCTTTTCTTTTTGTAGCTAATTCTCTTTCATGGCTTTGACAATGTGAGCTCCAATAATGATTATTAACCAACCATGGTGATCGATCATGGCGTGTGTGTGCAGGTGGGAGACGGCGACACCGACCACTACTGCTGGCAGCGGCCGGAGGACATGACGACGTCGAGGCAGGCGTACAAGGTGGACCGCCGCCGCCCGGGATCCGACGTCGCCGGCGAGACCGCCGCCGCCATGGCCGCCGCCTCCATCGTCTTCCGCCAATCCAACCCGCACTACTCCCACCTCCTCCTCCACCACGCTCAGCAGGTATACTAATTACCACTAACTAATCACCCCCACTAATTAACCCCGATTAGCCCACTAATCACCGTCTTAACAACCACGGTCAAAACGGTAGATCTTTTTTTTTCAACGGGTTCACATCGAATCGAAGACGTGTTCCTCTCCTCGTTCCCCGTGCCGCACGTGCCAGCTTTGTCTTGGCCAGCCGGATGACGTCAGCGACACCGTGTGAAGCTTCTGTCGGTCGTGTGACGCCGACATGTGGGGCCCCCCATCCCCGGTGGGGTAGTAGATTCTCCGTGGAAGGACAAAGACATCCCGCTGCTGCTAAGCACGTTGACGTTTGCGTCGAATTAGGTTACTAATTAGGTTTTAGTCGTCGCCTGCAGCGGCGTTGGGTTGGCTAATTACTTACTTATTAGCTTCAGCTCGTAGCACGAGAACCGATGCGTGTACTTAGCTTAACCACCACATTTCCGTCACGTTGTTGCCTGCGAAACCGTGTGATTACAACGATGCAAAACATGATGATTATTAAAGCGAAACGAATATTAGTTGGATTCTTAGTTAAATTATTGCTAGTGATTATGCTGACATGATTTTTTTTCTTTCTTAAAAAAAAAATTGTGCAGTTGTTCGAGTTCGCGGACACGTACAGGGGGAAGTATGACAGCAGCATAGCGGAGGTGAAGAGCTACTACGCGTCGGTGAGCGGGTACCACGACGAGCTCCTGTGGGCGGCGCTGTGGCTGCACCGCGCCACCGGCCGCGCCGCCTACCTCGACTACGCCGTCGACAACGCCGACGAGTTCGGCGGCACCGGCTGGGCCATCACCGAGTTCAGCTGGGACGTCAAGTACGCCGGCGTCCAGATCCTCGCCGCCAGAGTACGTCGTGACAACAACAAACACCTTTGCATTAACTATTTGCTGTTCTTAAGATGTGATAATAACAGATTTGTCACTCGCTGTCTATGACACGTGAGCCTAGTAACAAATCTGTTACCATCACTGATAAGAGTGGTAAATGGTTAATTATTCGTGGCATGCCATAATGTCAGAAACAGTAAGCTGAGTAGCTGATGTGTGTGAATTAACGTGTTTTTGTGTGTGTGCAGCTGCTGATGAGAGGGGAGCACGAGGAGAGGCACAGGGGGACGCTGGAGAGGTACAGGGAGAAGGCGGAGCACTACGTGTGCGCGTGCATGGGGCGGAACGCGGCCGGCGGCGCGGACGCCAACGTGGAGCGGAGCCCCGGCGGGATGCTGTACGTGCGGCAGTGGAACAACATGCAGTACGTCACCAACGCCGCGTTCCTCCTCTCCGCCTACTCGGACTACCTCGCCGGCGCCGGAGACGGAGACGGGGACGGCGGCGGCGGCGTCGCGACGTGCGCGGGCGGCGGGGGCGCGGGCGCCGGGGAGGTGTTCGCGGCGGCGAGGGAGCAGGTGGACTACGTGCTGGGGAGCAATCCGCGCGGGATGAGCTACCTCGTCGGCTACGGCGAGAGGTTCCCGGCGAGGGTGCACCACCGGGCGGCGTCGATCGTGCCGTACAAGGACAGCAAGGAGTTCATCGGGTGCGCGCAGGGGTTCGACGACTGGTTCGGCCGCCGGGGCGCCAACCCCAACGTCGTCGTCGGCGCCATCGTCGGCGGCCCGGACCGCCGCGACAGGTTCCGCGACGACCGCGAGAACTACATGCAGACGGAGGCGTGCACGTACAACACGGCGCCCATGGTCGGCATGTTCGCCATGCTCAACCGGCTGTCCCGGCAAGAGTCGCCGTCGACGACAACGACGACGACGGCGACGACGAGTAGCCCGGAAATGGGCCTAAGTGTAAATAGATAGTCACACGAGGGGGTCTGTACAATTTTGCCCCTATTCTTTTGTTCATTCTTTGTAGATGCGAGGGGCTCTCTCCCCTTCGCAGGGAAAAAAAATATTATTTGTATACGAGGGAAAAAAAATTGGGAGGTGGCATTTGGCAAGCAAATGCAAATCCCCTCCCGGTAAATATCAGAGAAATCAATAATTAATTAATTATATAAGTCAAGTAGTTTGACTATCACAATCTCGGTTAGTGATGTGTTTGCCTTAATTTCTTAATCATGCATGCACTTGGAGCTTTTGCAATGATTACAGCATCTGGTAAATATCAGAGAAATCAGTAATCATACAAGTCAGTTAGCTTTTGCAATGATTATAGCATATGGTAAAGTGTACTTTAAATAATCTTAAGACGACAAAGCATCACCGCAGAAATACGTCCCTGAGAGTATTATCATGTGATTGAAAAGTTGCTAAAGTAGGTCCAAAAAGAGGGTAAAGCCTGTCAAGCTTTTTACTGAAGACGCGGCGGCAAGTATTAGGCTAATCAGCTGAGAAGTTTGTCAAGGCAAAGTTCACAGGTTAAAAAGGGGAAATATCTTATCAGAAACGCTAACATTTTGTGTCACGGCATCATTTGGAGCGTCCTTAATACACCAGTACTAATAAGTAATTAGTGGGAAAATGCTTCTCATCAAACGCCCGAACCAACGAGAAAAATCAGACGGGGAGCCTCTGACACACATGCACCTATCCAACCTGTATCTCTATCTCCAAACATGCACCTTTAACGATATTCAAAACGAATTTTCTCTGAAATTACTTATCCAATCTACAATCCGATCACACCGTTGTATTCGTTATAATTAAATCTTTACAACAAGATATCGTATGATTATATTCTGATAAAAAATAATCATTTGTTTCAATCCATTAACATTTTTTTGTTTCATATGTGATAGGGATATGTTTCAATATGTGTCTTTAGCGTGTTTTACATAATTCATAATACTAACTATTACTACTCTCTCTCCACCTCATGCATGCATGCATTTTAGCTAGTTTCAAAACATTTTTTCTCTCAAACTAATTATCCAATCTACGATCTGATCATACCATTGTATTCTTTGTAATTAAATCTTTACAATAAGATATCGCATGATTATGTTTTGATGAAAGAAAAACATATGTTTCAATCCATTAACACTGGTTGTTTCATATGTGATAGTGATATGTTTCAACGTGTATTTTCATCATGTTTCATGAACTTTTTAAATGTTTCAGTTGCTGATTTTTTTGTTTCACCCTATATAATTTAATGTTTCACTCATTAGTCAACTGGAACGTTCGACGGAACAATTTTTTTTGTCATGCTACATACGCAGGTAGTGTGATTGATGTGCAAACATCAGGCGTCCGATATTCGATGGAATAAGGTGGTGTGATTGATGTGCAAACATCAGGCGTCATTCGATGGAATATCGGACGTCGTCTCCTAATTAGTGCGCCTGACTGTCAGTCGCGAAAGGTAAAACAAATGGGCATCACCGTTTCAAAGTGTACGCGTACAATGATATATAAGTATACAGTATGATATAGTACAAAGCTAGACTGATCGTCCCACAAAATCCTATAAGCAGGGGGATTAATCAGACATGAATGAGTCAAAAAAAGATGACGAAACAATAGAGATAATGGATGGATTACCTATTTATATTTCTATAAACAACTCAGGGTACCCTGCTTAAAAACTGTTCATGCAATCTCTCCACTAACAAGACGCTTCTCTCTCTATAGTCCAAATCCCCCAAATCCGCTCACCCCAGCCACCAATATCAATCAGAAACAGGGCGTGGTGCCTAGCAAGAATACATCACGGCGCTCGTTTATGGATAGATACTAATCAGCGTGATTAGTATTTAGGAGGTGCTGGAGGTAACCGGTTTGGAGTGCGTCGGCTGCCGGAGTTGGCACCGGAGGTCACGTCGCCGTTTTCATAGCGCCCTCTGCGTCCATCAGCGCTTCTTGACCTTGATTCGCTGCCTGAGCTGGGTCCGTTGGATGCGGAATCGAAGGCAGACCTCCAATCCTCACCTGGGCGGTTGGGTGTCCGGGGACTCTCTGCAAATGATTCCGTTTAAGAAATTTGTGACAAATTAACAGAAGAAAAGTAACATGCAATCTACATTAGTCACCCTATGATTCAACATGTAGAAATATGAGTTATAAAAGGGGTGAATGGTCAGCTGGGTAACTATATCAATGACAGGTAATGAACAACATTAACAACTAGTTACAAAGGAGATGTAAAATACCATACAATTGTATTTGCTATTACTTCTCAGGCATTGAAAGTATAGTAAGCTTACCAGCTTCAGAGATATCATTGGCATAAGAAGCAGCCCTGTTGTCATGGATACTAAGTTGACGGGTAAGCTTTGACAAGAGAGATGATTGTTTTTGGTATTTTTCCCTTCTACGTTTAGCATTATGGTCCTCTTGCAGAAGCTCTTCAATTTTTGCATTGCTTTGCCCACTGGTAATGACAAAAAAAAGCAAAGGAATTAAGATTAGATAATAATGGCATTAAAAACAGCATATAGTATAAATAGCTTAGGTGTACCATTTAAGCAAGTCTATAATATAAGCTAAGAATAAACAAACTGCAAATAGCATCAATAAACAACGAAGTGCTGGAATAACATGTGGATCCCAACACCTGTCCCACGAAACTGTATTTTTGACAATCAGTTAGAACTAAAAAACTAAAATCCCTCCCAAAGAATACAACAAAGTGGTATGACAACATTCTTCAGGTGCCAATATTTCTTTTTCATGTAACCAGAAAAAAGATAATATGCCAGAATGATTGAGGTTTATACACACTATAGGGATTACTAAATAGCAAGATCAAAATCATATGCATAGAAAATAGATCTACAGGATTCCCATGGCACCCTTTTGATCCAGATGGCTCGTGATGACACTATTGCAGCACAAAGAATCTGAAACTGTCAGGTGGGGAAAAAATGCAAAAAGCTAGAAACAGTATTATAGCCTCCAGAAGATAAGAGAAGTATTCATCAACCTTATTGAACTATATAGCTGGTTTAGCATATCTTCCTTTGCCTTCTCCACTTGGCACAACACAATAGCCTGATAAGAGAAGGGGAAAAAACAATAAGAACATTGCCACAATGACAGGGTCCAATGAAATGAGCAATGCTAGCTTTTTTTTAATGTAAACCTTTGGGACATTTGCTGCCAGACTATTCAAAACAGCCTCAACATAACCACGAACTTCATGGGACATCCATCTAAGTTCTTCTTCAGGATCAGCAGGTCTCCGTGCCATAGTATCCTTTGAAAAGTGCAGGGATCAGATGTCAATTGAAAGGTCAAATGGAAGTAAGTAACTCGTGCCAACAACAACAATACAACATGTTTATCTTAAGGAACATGAAATAAAGTTTTACAGTCTTAACATCAAAATAAGAAAGAGTTTGACAAGGAGAAAATTAGAGCCAGAGGGCTAAAAGCGTAGGAATGGATATAGCTAGAAACTACCAGAGCACCATCGGAATTGCTTTGTCTCATGGAACCACCATCAGTATTTGGACCCTTGAATGATCCCCCTTTGCTTTGAATTACAGCCCGTATCTTATTTACCCACTCAACTTTGTCGGCCGTGCTCTCAGCTTTCAATACAACAGCACTATGAGCTGTAAAAGGAAATACACCATTTAGACAACAAGGGTCTTATAAAGAAAAAAATCAAGCTGAGGTATTCAGGGATCTTAACCTTTTAGAACTGTTTTGTAGGCAACCCTGTTAGTTATCTTAAAGACGAGACTTGGGCCTTTCTCTGGCCCATTTGCCTTTTTTGAATCCTTCAAACTTTTAGGAGGTTCTTCCTCCTCTACTTCTTCAAGGTTACACTCCTGCACAATGATGTCAAATTCAAGTTACCAACTAAGTTCATTTTACAGCATTTGTTGATGTATATGTGATGTTTCTTCCAATATCAGATAGCTCTTTCCAAGGGATAAGGCGAAAAAACAAACCCAATAATGGTAGAATAAATTACATGCAAATTTAAGGACAAGGTTTGTGCACACACCTCAAGAGTGATGACACCACGAAAATGTCTCTCCTCTTGTTTCTTCGTGTAGCCAAGCTGATAAAAATAGAAGGTTAACCAACCACCCATGCATAGAAGTCCATCGGAAAATACATAAATAAATTATCCTGATATTCCTCCTGCTAGTGCAAAAAGACAAACAAAACTAAAAGATGATCATTGAACTCTGATTAACCTTTCCGCTTTTCTCATTGAGGACAAACCACCTCCTACTCCATCCATTTGTTTTTGCACTTTTCTTCAAAAGGTAACCTGAAGAAAAATGTACAAAACTAACGAATATTTATATTTGCATGTATTTTTTTACAATGAGACAAAACAAATGTTTCATTTCACCAAATGGTTCAAAGGGCCTGTTTACCAGAGCTCCAACTCCTGGATTCTTACAGAATGAGTTTTTAGGCTAGAATAGAAGTGCTTTAAGCCTGTCTTGAGCCTAAATTCAATAAAAAATTTGTGGTTTTCCATAATGGCTAGCTTGAGCACAGCATGATTTGACACATTCTTACCTGCAGTAATTTCACCAGAAGAACCAGCAACCTGCACAGAGGACCCCTCTTTTGCGTCTTTGTCTTGCTGGCCTGATTTGTCTTTGTCTTTGTCTTTCGCTGATTTGTCTTTTGTGTCTTTCTCAGATCCTGTCTGGGGACTGGAGGCCTAGAACCAAAGCATAGTTATTTCAGCCTTGTAATGGTGAAAAGAAGAAATACCATGTCTAATAATCTAAATAAGTGTATTCCTAATAAAACAAGTCAATGTGAATCAAAATCCATTTAGGCTGCCTTACCCTTTTTCCCATGGGTTGGTCAGCATCCTGTGGTTTCTTGGAGGATCGATTTTTTAATTCATCCTCACGGCGTTGCCTTTCCATTCTGCCAGTATTGTTAAAAAAAATTGACAAGGCTCAACATTCCATAGTGTAACTGTGTAGCCATAAAATTATCTTATCTTTACAAAATATAAATAACGGAAAGATTGATTATCAAGCAAAGGGCAACTTGCTGAATTTCAACAAAGAGATTGTATATCCCTGGTAATCATATGTTCGACTGATTCAAGATAAGGGGGTGTTTGGATGCTGGGGATTGCTTTGACAATTGTTGGTATAGCTCAATTTGAGCAATATCCTAAAGATCTAACTCTAAAAAGAGGATAAGAATTTGGAGATAAATCATCCCTACCAAAGCAGGCCCTAGAAAAGAATAGCTGAAGTTAACCTGAAGTTGCATGTGTCCTTCAGTGTTCATGGATCACTTAAAGATACTTCTTTGAAGGCGTACGTAGGAAACATACTAAGATTTCCATGCTAAATTCATAACATCAAAATATTACAGGAAATGAATTTATAAATCGAATGAACACAAATATTTTATCAAAAAGTAAGTATAGAAATTGAACAGGGAGAAATGTTAACTAACTATTGGAGACAAATGATAACTAAAATTGAAGGGGGAAAACTAGCCAAAAATCAACCTTCTTTGCACTAGACGGATGAAATGCTGAGGAGGAACAAAGGCGCGCTCCATATCAACAAGTGCAACAACCATCTTTTTTGCATCATTTTTGAAGCTGTCTAGTGCATTTGATGCTATTGCAATGACCTTGCGAAAGGAAACATAGATTTTTTACTCACATCAGTCAACAATAAACTCTACCAACGTGAAACTCGAAAGGAAAGAAACTCTAAAATAGCTAGGTGATACCTCGCGCTTGAATGGAGGATATCTTCCAAGTCCTGGTGTGGCATTTGCTGAAGCATTGACAATGTCTAACAATACACGATGTACCTAGTGCATTAAGAAAGATAACTATTACTTTTCCTAGGCAATAAACTAAGAAGTTCACAATTTTCAATACAAAGATAACAATATACACCAGTACATAACATAGAAATACCACACAACAATTGATAACACCAAATAAACAAAAATCTGACCATATGGAAGTATGGAACTCAAGCAGATAGGTAGTCCCATGCATCCGTATCTTATTTGTTGAAACAATGGAACCCTAATTTTACCTCTTATCTAAAAAACTCAATCCATAGAACAAATTGCTACCTCAATCAAATGCACCCAACCCAGCCTCCAAAAGTCAAATTTAGGATAACGCTTTTCTGGTAGAGAATAAAAAGCATCATTTTCTTATTGCAGTAACTTACAAACACAAACACATTATTTCTACAACGTTCTTAGCCTTGAGAGGAAAAAAAGGAACAGATCTAAACATGTTATATTTTTATTGGTAACAAGACTTTATTTGAATAAAGTAGAACATACCTCTTCAACACAGAGCCGTGATGGCTCCTTTGCCATATCCAATACTATCTTTATCAAGGACCTCAACCCTTTCTCTGGAGATATCAGGTACGGTTGATAACCATCGGCTTCCAAGACAATCTAGAATGTCAGAGAATACTGTTCAGTGTTCATAAAAGATGGGAAAATGCCTGCTAGTAGCACTAATCCTGAAACTGGATCCAATCTTACCCTTTTAACATTGCTGAGGTCAAAGTGCCTGTCCAGTGGCAGCTGTTTAATTCTCTCTGGGAATTTCCCTTCAAAACTTGCAACAACTTTCCAACCAGACCCCTATTTATACAAGACAGTATATTGTTATTGTAATTGCTTGTGCAGTTTAGGAAGGTATGATTAAAATCTAAGTAGGTTTGAAGCTCTTTACTAACCTCGCCAGATGTAATATGAGCAAGAAACTTATCCTCGAATTCCCGGCAGAGTTCCAAAGCAACAGCCCGAGTCCCTTCAGCACTTTGTACCATAGATTCTCCCAGCCGTGCCAGTTCATCTTGAACCATCTGGGACTTACCCTGAAGACTGAAGTAGCAGCATATGAAGCAATTGTATGTAAGTTTAGCACTAGACCACACATAGTAGTGAATTATTCCCTCCATTAACAGAAGGCATGTTAGATTTTGCACAAGGATTAAAAAGGTGATGAAATTAAGAAAGATGTAAGAGCAAATGAATTGTACACTTTCATGATTGTTCTGTGTGTGAGAATACTTTGTGTCGGTGGAAAAGTGGTAGAAACTAAATGCGTACGAGAGAGGTAGAGGGAGGGCGGGAAATGGTCGGCAAACACTCACTAAATGACATGCAGTATGTACGAGGGAACCAATTCGAATTATATGCTATATTATATCAACGAAATGAGTAACAGCACTGTAGCAAGAACATGAATTCATCTAACACCATGCAGCATCGATAAATAATTAAGAGATGCTAGGTACAATATACAACAGTAATTGAAGCATAAAGCACAATTCTTACCCACTCAATAGGTTAGGAAGTCGCACTTTCATCCGTTTACGTATCTGCTTAGCAATGGTGTCAACCAGAGCTATTCTACCTAGTTTACTTTTTGGAGCTCCAGTTAAGATGGATCTGAGGGTTTCAGCTTCAGCATTCCATGCTGTTTCTAGTGAGTTTTCAGAACCTGCTGCTTGAGCTGACGCAATTGCAACTGATTGTCCTATCAGAGCAACCCACTCGATATCTGGAAGGTTTTTTGGGCCCTTATTCGACAGAAGGGCCTGAACACAAGCTATAGTTTTTGCATCTCCTTCTGCTTGATCAACTTTACTTATCACACCTACAGTTCTGGTGCCTGCAACAAATGGGTAAATATCACTTGCGATGAAATGAATGAATGGTACTATAGAAGATATTTACTCCTGAAAGACAGACCATCTGCATCAATATCCTTGGCCAGCCTAAGAGCTCGAGATGACGCAACATCAGCTGCTTGCATTGCAGGTATCACAACTAGCAGTATTGCATCATTGTGCCCAGCATATTCATTAATCTGAATTCAGAAAACAGTCAGAATTCTGCAGCATAAAATTGGAAAGCATGAAAACATCAAAGAAGAATGCATGTGGTGTTCTCTCTATAGTAGATGAGTATGAACGCTTCAAGGCAAAATTCAATCTATGAAGTAACTGCACATTGTGAAGTTTCCTAGATGCTACCATTTTTCAGATATATGAATGTCACGGATCATACAAGATATTCATGTTACCTCCCCGTAAAAAAAGTTATTCCTTCTACCGTTATACTCACATAGCATGTAAACTGACAGTAATAGTGAGTGGTTAAATTATTTCTTTGATCACCTACCGTACAAGAAGTACTAATGGGCAAGTAATGAGGAAAACCAACACAATTTAATAACCTACCATTGAATCGTCAACAGCTCGCTGGTCTATCCCAGGTAAATCAACCAGCTTTAGTGGGGGAGCTGAAAATAAAAAAGAAGGGCCAGGTACTGTGAGACATTTATAGAGGGAAGCACAACAGAAAGACATGAAATAAGAACATATTTGTACAGAAAAATAAGCATAAACTCATCAACAGTTAGCATTGAAATATTAGGTTGTAAACAAAGTTGGATCACTTCTACTTTGCAATTACACATCACAAGATTCTCTGTAACTTTCTTTTTAACATGAAGATTCTTTATAACTTTCTTCAGCACAAAACACAAACAGCATATAAAATGCAATGAACTTCAATATAACAACCCAAATTTTATCTCTTTGATCTGTGCGCCATGACTACAAGGAATATCTCACCAAGTCCTAACATGGCAGTATATCATACATATCATTCTACACTATATTATCTACATTTCTAATGGAACAAGAGGCAGGAACGGGTTAGCCAGAATCGCCAAGTTACTCGCGGACGAACCTGTACTCGTCCGCAGCTTGAGATTGATCCCCTCTACACGGCCCCTACTGGATCCGCTGGACGCCCCCTTGCTGAGCCTGTCCTGCAGCGAATGCCGCAGCGAACCTGAGAACAGCAGACATCACAAATTCAGCGCCATATCCATCTCGAAAACCCACGGGCGCAAGTACATCCACAGAATCGAGCAACGCAAAGTTTGCGAGATCCCACTGACTTGCGGACACCTGCTGCGACTTGCTGTCGATCTGCAGCACGATGGACTTGCTGCTGAGGCCCGGGTCCCTCTGCAGGTCCACCACAATCGGCGCCCTCGTCGCCCCGTTCTCCCCCGTCGGCTGCACCCCAAGCACCACCACCACCCCCAAATCTAAGAATCAAAAAATGGAAATAGGCGAAGAGCTAGTTGTCGGGTAGTAGTAGTAGTAGCACGAGCTCACCAGCACGGGGTGGCCGATGAGGCTGTTCAGCACGGCCGACTTGCCCGCCCCCTGCACGAAGCAGATCAGAACTGGATCAGATCGGGGGAGCGCGCGAGCGAGCGAGCGAGCGGGCGGGCGGATCGCGGCGGCTCCAACGGCGGCGGCGGCCTATTATACTTACGACGTTGCCGAGCGCGACGGCGTTGAGGAAGGTGGAGGGGCGGCGTGGGGCGGAGTCGTCGGAGGGGTCGTCATCGGCCAGCAGCGACGCCGCCTGGCGCATCGCCTCCGACAGCTGCGCGAGCTCCTCGACGGCCTCCATCGTCTCCCGCGTCCCCGCCCTTCCTCTCCCTCTCCCTCTCCCCGCGCCGGATCTCGACGGATCGGGGGCTCCCGCTGCTGCTGCTGCTGCGACGGCGGCGGCGGCGGCGGCGACCAGGGCCGAGGCGACGCGGGTTTGAAATCTGCGTGGGGATGGGATGGGGGAGGAGGCACGAGAGACGTGGGGGCGGTGGATTTGGGCGAGACGAGAACGAGAGAAGAGAGAGAGAGATGGGGGCAGTAGAGACTAGAGAGAGAGAGAGAGAGAGTCGTTTGCTTTGCTTGCTTGGCTGCGAAGGTGCAGAGCGACGCGGTGGGGGCATCGGCTATGGATACTGGTTGGGCCGGGCCTGTCGGGATTTCGGATGGTCCCCCCCCGTTCGGCTTGGGTGGAATTCGAAAAATTTTGCGGGATTGGGCTGGGGGAGACCGGGCAAGGCCTGGAGGCCTTCTTGGGTGTGTTTGTTCGGTTGGGATGGGATGGGCCGAGTTGGTGGGTTGAGATTCGGACTCTCATTCTTTCCGTGAGAATTCTTTTGGGGGCATTCTGCTCATGGTCCTCCTCATCTTCTTCTACCTCTGGCGGTTCTTCTCCGGGAAGCGGGTCACTGTCATTGTCAACGGGCGTGTCATTAGAGGACACATCACCGCTCACCGATGACCTTATCGAGGCGTTCCTAAACCCTAAACACAAAACCCAAAACCGCCAGCTGCGGGAAGAGGACATTGCGCCGTCTCTGTCGTGTTTGTGTACTCCGATGACAACACTAGCGGCAGCCAGGGCGGAAAGGCGGCGGCAGGATGCCAGATATACATTGTGGAGTTTCACGACGGCGACGGAGCGTGGCTCCTCCAGCTGTGAGGCCACCAATTCGACACCAACTACATCGGCACGTGGCTAGAACTCCACTCCACCTACCTGCTCTGTCGCGTCATCGTGTTGCTCCTCCTCGCCTCCTTCCCTGAGCATGCCAAGAATGAGCCCAAGATGTCGATCGATGTCGAATGGATGGCCATGCTCTTGCAGTTGATGGGCTAGACAAGAACAACTAGCTGGATGGGTGGGGCGCCGGATGAGCTGGCCGCAGAGGATGAAGGCGCCGCGTGCGAGCAGGATCCTGAGGACGACGAGGCACTTGAGTGCCACAGCGGCATTCCTGGCCCGCTGCATGACGCTGGCGTGTGGGGCCTATGTGGGTCTCGCTCGCCGCGTAAGCCAAAACTGACCACTATACTGTCAAGGGATCAAAGTTGACACGGTATTTTGAGTTGGGGGATAGGCTATACCGGATATTTTGGTTTAGGGAAGAATTTTAAACTTGGTGATTGAGATCTGAAGTGAACTTCACTACTACAAAAGCGATTTTTCTATACAAAGATCTCTTTAGATTGCAGATGGACCGTAATTAGTCGCGTCGGCAAAAATCGTCCTCCCATTTTCGTGTGAGGCCCCTTAAGAATCCGCCTAAAGTCTAAGTCCCCTCCTCTTTTCCCTTCTCAACACTTTAAAATTTTTCATCCTTATCCTCTCTCTCTCCTTGTTATTTCAACCTTATCCACTCCTCTTCTCTCTCTCATTCGCTCATGCACAACGCCCGATGGTGGCTCGGTGCACAATGGTGGTGGCGCACGGCGGCGGCGGGCTCGGTGGGTGCCACCTCAGGTGCAGGGCGGCGCGAGCAGCTCGGCGGATGGGAGCAGGCGCAGCACGCGGCGGCGGCGACGGGCAACGCCAGCACGGCGGCCGGGAGCGATAGCAAGCGGCAGCGCGGTGGCCGGGAGCGGTGGCGGGCGGCGGCAGCGCGGCCACACGCTCCCCTAGCAGCGGTGCCCCTTCCCCGTCCGGATCCGGCGGTGGAGGGGCAGTGGAGACCACGGAGAGAGGCAACGACGACGACGAGTTGTGGCGGCGGCGATGGCAACGATGATGAGCGGGGATGCAGCTAGGTTTTCGCCTTTTTATTTTTTGCGATTATTTTTGAAATTTTTGTTTTCGCATGTGGTCAATATAAGCACTCGCACGTAGCGTCACCCGCAATAAAAAATTGGATTTTCTCGAATCTTTCCAGGCAAACGGGGCAAAGGTCCACACGTGAAAACCACTTTTGGCCTTTTGGAAAAAAAATGTTTTTTTGATAGTGCTTATTCCTTCTTCCTATGAGAGTTGAGAGTTAGAAAAGGACACCCAGAAGTCATTTTGAGTTTGATTTCCTTTCTTTAGCCTATAAAATACAATAGGGATATGCTAGAAGACGGTCCCGTCCTCATCATGGCCCGGGTTTCCCAAACCGCGCGGTTACCATGGTTACCATGCACGGTAACATTTTTAATTTTTGAAACCACGATATGTCTCACAGTTACCACGCGGTTACCGCAGGGTTATGGTAACCGCGCAAAAAACGGTAAGGGGAACCCTGATCATGGCACGGTATTCTCTTCGATTCTGCCGCTGCATAATGTTGGAGAGGCGCACATCTCGTTGCCGTTTGTTTTGATCCTCATGTTCCTCCTACTCCTTGAGAATTGAGACCTCGCCGTCCCCCCGTCTCCTTCCTGATCAACCCAGCCACCTCCCCACGTCCATACTCCATCGCCGTTGCTGCATACTGCTGCCCACACGGCGAGGAATGGCCTCGTCGTGTTTGTGCGCCGTAATCCACCACACTATACTCCACCACCATGACAAGACTGACATCGATCACTAGCACGAGCTCGAGGACAATACATCATGATGAGAACAAGTTTAATAGTAGAGCTAACTATTGGCTATCAGTTTATTTTAGATTTAACATGTACTTCAAGATTGGCTCTATATTTTCTCTCCTCTCTCTTTCTCCCATCTTAAAGTACGTGTATTATAGACAACACTTCTTATTTTTCTTTGTCTCTATTTTCCATATAATGTTATAGTTAACTTATAACCCACTGTTATCTTTGCTCTGAGATGGTATCCAATGGTATAGCAACTCTTTCCTTTAATTATTATCGTTATTTCCTCATATTTACGGGGTGCTATTTTCCTCAGACAAGAAAGAAATTAAGTGAATAGGTTCCTCATTATGTGTTTTTTTACGATAATTTGGTTCTTTTTTTCTAATTAAGGGTACCTATTTGGTTTGATATGAAAAACACATGAAGCATATATCTGTGTTTTTTTAGTTTAATAGTGTAGACAAATTTGGTTTTTTTTAATACCTACATATAGAAAACAAATTTATGTAACAAACTTAGGAGGACAAAGTAAATAAATAATGTATGCAATAACCCCTTAGAAATCAAGTGTTATATTCCAATTAATTATGTACCTATTGTCACGTCCGAAAATTCACTAGTAATTTCCGAACTAATTTGTGCATAAAATCCTCGTCCAGAAATCAGCCGAGGTACACAAACTGACAATTTAATATACAAATCCATCATAATAATAACGTTACATACTTACAAAAGAAAAGAAAAACAACAGCAGCGGAATAACGGTCTAGCGATGGCTTCAGCTCCACTCCCACAGGCAACTCAACTGGGGTATAAGCCAAACGTCTTCTCCTTCTGGATCCTTTTTCTTCAACTGAGGTTGATTGATTATTGCAAGAATGAGCATATGACATACTCAACAAGCCACACAGCAAATATGCAAGTGCACAAGGATACCAAAGGATGGCATAATACAGGCTCATTTGCAAAAGCAGCATTTAGCAAACATTTAAGAGTAATAAAACAGTAGAGTACTTTAATCATTAATTTTAATCAACACTGAACAACACGCCCATGCTGCTCAGGCCCAACCATTCTGAACAACCATACCCGGCTGTACAGATCTAACTCCAAACCAGGAGCTAAGCAAATTATTACCAGTTATAACATCAATAATTATTGTGAGAGGTGTGAGACTAATCACGAAAAACATTGCTCAACTCGCCCATAACCGCGGGCACGGCTATTCGAATAGTTTTACTCTGGCCAGAGGTATACCACTGTACCCACAAGACACAGCCTCAACATCATGTCTACCATGCGTCGCGATACTGGAAAGTACCTGAATAGAGGCTGTGACAATACCCTCTGCACAACATAACTCACCACAGTGCACCATTCCTGGATCATAATCACCCCCTTATAAAACAAGGCATGGACTCCCCAGCGACCCCCACGGACTTCTCGCCGCTTCACAGTCTGGTGCCCCGCAATGAACCATACTATACAAAAGGTAAAGCCGTTGCCCACGCTGGCTTGTGGTTGGCACGGTTAATGTCTCACAACAGTAGCTCGTGAACCGGTCCTTAATTGCCATGAGCACGACCTTCAAAACCATGTGCTCACAACCCACCATTAATCATATTTTAATTACCAATTAATTATCATAACACGATTAACCATCGTGAGCTACCATTAAATATAACCATAAATAATAATGTAGTATATATGATTCATCCCATTAGTGAGCTAATGTTTCTAAGCATGACTAAGCAATTATATATATAACATTTAGCTGAACCAAACCAATACATAAGGTTCAAGCTAATCAATTTATTACCCAAGGTATCAAGGAATAGGGCATTCAATGCAGATTGGCCATAACAAAGGAATAGGTTCACACCACCCAGTGACATTCGAAAATAAATGCACACTTGAAATAAATAGAGAATTTAAATATAGGATCAACATGCTCAAAGGATTGTGTTTAGGATCTGTGTGACTTGCCTTGCAATAATCGGTCTTCAATTAATCTTCTGAACACTCCCGACGCACTCACGAACCTTCGCAACGACGGAAACGACAAGCTAACACGCAAAACGAAGAAAAAGACTAATAAAAACCAAATAAACAGTAAAAAACAAGCATAAACAGTACATATAAAGTAAACAAACATGTAGATCATGATTTTAGATGAATTTAGCAACTTGAACCACTCAAAACCGAGTTACGATGATTTAGTTATGAATTTCTGAAGATTTAATCTATTAGAAAAACAGGAAAAAGAAAAACGATGATGACGTCATGATGACCTCATCAATGGCCGGACCAAGATGGCGACCTCGCCGGAGATTGGATGGTCGGCTGCGACTTTGGAGGACACCTACGCGTAGAGGACAACATTGCGAACTCAATGGTGCTCACCGATACGACAAACGACGACGGACGACGGCCGGCGGCGAGGTGGACGATGGCCGGCGGCGAGGTGGACGGCGGCGGTGGCGCCGGAGCTGCGGTGGTCGGCGGCTTCGGGGGTCAGGCGGCCGGGCTTCTCCACCCTCCCGCGCACTTAACGGTGGTGACGGCGACCGGCGGCGACGACGGAGGCGGCGGCGTGACGCGGATGGAGCTCGGCCGGCGACGATGGCAGGGTGGAGCACGTGGCGGCGGCGCTACGAGGCACGGGAGATCACGAGAGAGGGGGCAAACGAAAGAGGAGGACTAGGGGGTCCTATTTATAGCCTTGGATCGAAGAGATCGGACTCCTCCCGCAAGAAATCGGCTCGGGAAATCAAAAACTCGATTTTGGAGATAAACTCGAAAACGAGTTCGATTCGGATAAGATACTCAACGATTAGCTCCGATTTTTGGGGGTAAGGATAGAGGAAGATGAGAGGATAAAAACCCCTCGAAAAAACGGAAGAAAAGGGGAGAGATTGTGGCGGATTCGGCGCGGCAAGGCGGCTCGGCATGGCAGCCGACTCGGCTCGGCTGGCGGCTGGAGCTTCAAGACGCACTGTAGCGATAGGGAGGTAAAGTAGACTTCTTTCCGGGCTTTTCTTTTCCTAGCCTGATTAGAAGAGGGAGCAAAAGCGGACTTTGGCTGAGAGAAGAAGAGAGGATGCAGGCTCGGGTTGGGCCGGCGGAAGAGAGAGGAAGGAAAGGAAGGAATGGGCCAAAAATGGCCCAAGCTGAGGAGGAGGATTTTTATTACTTTTCCAATTAAAATAATCACTTAAATGATCTTTGAATTGTTAAAAATACTTCCAATGCTCAAATAATTTCAAGAAAAATCCTGAAAATACTTGGACACTCAAAGTACTTAAAAAATTATAATTAGACCATTTAATGATTAATTTAATATGTGGGTAATTACTGAAATGTTCTTTGTATGATTAAAATTAAGAATTGAGCTCCGAAAAATCCGAGAAAATTTCAGAAAGTATAATTAACCATGGATAATTTAATAAAAATTAAATCCATCCATGTTTTATATTTAGGAAATTTTATTTCCCACATTTAACTTCACTTGTAAATTAATGAACATTTTATATAAATTCTAATAATAATTTATTAAATACTTTATAAATCCTGAAACGAAATTCAGGATGTGACACCTATTAAGGGTCTGTTTAGCACAACTCTAACTTTAACTTCCACCTCTCGTGGAGCTGGAGCTCAACCAAACAATTTCAGCTTCACCGAAAATGGGAGCGGAACTAAGTGGAGCTCTCTCACAAAAAAATGAACTAGAGATGTGGAGGTGGGTTTAGGAAGCTCCACAACTCCACTCCAGACCCAACTCTTGAAGCTAAACTTAGGTGTTGGAGCTCTACCAAACAAGCTCTAACTGTGCACTACGTTCCTGATTCCTCCTTATTTTCTAATGAAACCTACAAGACTGGGGTTGCAAAATAAACTCTACTCCCATGTGTCAAATGCTCACAAAGTTTCAGGTTACTTGTCCATTTGAGCTCCTTTGGAACGCTAAAATCTAAGGCTGATTTCGTTCACAGAAGATACAGAAGATAGGGGAGATTGTAACTCATTTTCCACGCGCACACTTTTCAAACTACTGAACGGTGCGTTTTTTAAAAAAATTTCTATAGAAAAGTTACTTTAAAAAATCATATTAATCCATTTTTGAAGATTAAAATAGTTAATATACTCAAATAATCATGCGCTAATGGCTCACCTCGTTTTGCGTATCTTCCCAATCTTCTCAATCCCCTCTCCCTCAAACACAGCCTAAGAATACGAGAATATGAAAAACACAGAATTGAAAATGTTGTGTTGAATCCTACTGGTAACAAAAGCATATGAATTACTCAAAACACAAGTTTGGATTGATACGCGGGAAAAAATATAGGAATTTTGAGATTATATGTTTACTTAAACTGAGCGAGAGTGGAAAGGGAAAGAGAGATTGCGTTGGAATTCTCAAAGTAAACAACAAAAACATGAGGTTTGGACCTCATGTTCAGGTCTAGGAGTGTGTTCCAAAGGAATTTTGTAACTCCAAATCCTAAAAACGAAACAACCTCAAACGGAAAAGATCCTAAGGATTTGAATTCTCTATTTTTCCTTTGGAAATCCTCCAATCCAAAGAAGATCCTGACATTGCTTTTGGCCTACTTTGTGTGATGGTGACAGTTTGGATGTCGCTTTAAAAACTACTCTAGCTTAATTAATCATCATTAACGACCGTGTCTGGCTGCATGGTACAGTCGCTACAACTCAGCGCGGATGCGAAATACTTTGATTGTGCGGAGTATTGTGCTGCAGTCGTATGATTGTTTCCAAAATAAAAATACTCCCGGCACCATAAAAACAATATAGTAAAAAATAAAGGAAAAAGTACGAATTACTCCCAAACTATCGCGCTTGTCCGAATTACCCCCGAACCACAAAACGGACATTTTTCACCCCCAACTATGAATACCGGACGAATTACGCCCTCGATCCAATCCACGGTGGTTTTGGTCTACGTGGCGTACACGTGGCAGTCCAGTCAGCATTCTCTTTATAAAAAAATTATGGGACCTACCTGTCATACACTACTCTCTCTTCTCTCTCACTCTCTCTCTCTCTTCTCTCTCTCACTCACGAGGCACGGCTTCCCCTCCTCCTGTCACCCACGAGGCGCGGCTTCCCCCCTCCCTCGGCAGCAGCGGGGGATGAGGAGCTCGCCGCCACTCGCTCCTGCCTCTGCGCCGCCCTGCCCCGCCTCCTCCACCACCGGGAGAAGAGAGTGTGTGTGTGAGAGAGAGATGATGACCGCGTGATGATGACCCAGCCGCCGACCAGCCGCCGGAGATGGAGGCCGACGCTGACGCCGACGAGCGGCGCCTCCGCCGGAAGATCTTCAACCGAGAGTCCGCGCGCCGGTCCCACACGCGCAAGCAGCGGCACCTCGACGAGCTCCGCGCGCGCGCCGGGCGGGGGCGGGGGCGGGGGCGGAGGCGGATGGGGGCGGCAGGCGCCGAGGCCGTGGCTGGCGGGCATGGAGGAGAGGCCGGAGGCGGGTGCCGAGGCCTCGGATGGCGGGCGCGGAGGCGAGGCTAGTTGCAGGCCACCCAGTCCGGCTCCTCCGCCACTAGTCGCCCCGGTGGCGCGGGCAAGCTCCGCATCCACAGTTGGGTGCTCGGGTGAGCTCCACCTCTGCCGCCGGCTGTCGAGCGCATGTGCCTCCTCCTCGGCAGTCGACCGTCCGAGCGCGTGAGCATGAGAGAGAGAGAGAGAGAGAGAGAGAGCGCCCATTGCCGCCGCCGCTCCTACCGCCATCGCCAACTGCCACCGCTGTCGCCAACTCGGTTCGATGAGAGAGAGAGAGCTCAACACCTTCCCCACCTCAACACCTCTTGGATCTTGGTGGTGGAGGGATCGATGAGCGCGCTGCGGGCGGCTCAACCTCTGCGAGCTCAGGGACGGGCGGTGGCTCGTTGTCGTCACCCTCATCCCCCGCCGCAGCCTACCGCCATGCGCGTAAGAGAGACTGAGAGAGTGAGGATGAGTGAGAGAGAGAGAGTGAGAGAGAGAGAGGGGAATAGTGGAATAGGAGTACGACATGTGGGTCCCATAATTTTTTATAAAGAAAATGTTGACTGAACTGTCACGTGTATGCCACGTATACCAAAACCACCGCGGATTGAGTCAAGGGGGGTAATTCGTCCGGTATTCATAGTTGGGGGTGAAGAATATCCGGTTTTGTGGTTCGGGGGGTAATTCGGACAACCGTGATAGTTCGGGGGGTAATTCGTACTTTTTCCAAAAATAAATAAAAGGGTCAAACTTAGACCTGTTGGCTGTTGCCATGGCAGATCAGCTAGAGTTTGTTTCAATAAATTCAAGCATGGATATATTGGCTAACTAACTGTGTTTTCAGTTCAGCGTTTGGATGCTATGGATTTTCAATGGCATGTAAAATGAGAAAAGTCATTAGCCTTAGCTATAACAACTAATCAAGTATTAATTATTATAGATTTAAAAATAAGTTTATTTTTTAAAATTTTTTTGGCACAAAACGCATCATTTAACCGTTTAGAAAACGGGCTAATGAAAAATGAGAAAGTTATATTTTAGTTGCTACAAGAACTCATCCTAAGTATTCACTCGCAGGTACTTCTAGCCAGCAAAGACCATCATAGCTGATGGGGCTCAACACGAGGAGCGAGAAAAAAAAATCATCGAAAAGAAACAAATTATCAACTCCACTTTGAGATAAATAAATGAACGGTCGGAGCAAACGGACAACTCTTAAGCTATCAAACGTCATCGAAGCTGCCCAAAAATAATCCCCTGTCAAACGCGGGTGATAGCTACTGTACGTTGCTCTATCATATGCTCGCACTAGGGCGGGGTTAACATCAGCCGCGAGCTACCACCACGGCACGCAGGAAAATGGCAGATGCAGAAACCACCAGCGGAGGAACGGCTGCGACGCCCGGTCCGGAATACCGCGGCCAGCCGAGGTTGCAAGAGACCAGGGCACACAAAACAAAACACCGTATGGAGTTCGGAGTATTATGCATGTACATCCATGACAGATTACATATTTGCGTAACGGATCTTTTGTGTTCTGGGACAACTAGTGTCATGTATATCATTGTTTGGTCCCTACTGTTGCTAGTTGCACTTCTCGCGATCACTTGAAAAATAGATTTGACCTTGGTATCTTTGTGATAGCAATAAACCTCATATCAGCGATAGATATACACGGTATTTTAAACTAAACATGGAAATGAGACCTTTTTATGAATGCAAAAGTTTTATAGGATTCTTACCGACAATAGCTTAATTCCTAAGGTTTTTTTACGCTCTTCTCTTGTGGCTACTTTGTCAATCTTACAATATATTGACCTAATCGTTCAGAGGGGCTCAGGAGATAAAGGAGATGTGTGTTTGTAGAGATGAGTGCGTGCACGTTGTGAGCGTCTACACTTATACCATGTTTGTCAAGATCTCACTTCATGTTGTGAGTGACTGATTCGGCTAGGTTTGTCGGTTTGGACTTTGAATTGTTTTCTTTTGGGCCTTATCCAGATACCTGTAGATTGGGCGGTGCGCCTGTTCTACTGGTCTACTTATCGTTGTGCTATGTCCTTAGCTCGAGTTGGCGCGTTAAACCACAGCTCGGCTTGTTAAGAAAATACTACGAGTCGACGTAGTCGAGCCAAGCGAGCCAACGAGCGACGAACTTTTCGTTCCGCACACAACCCTAGTCCAAATGCGCTATTTCTCGAATTCCCAGGGTCCCAGTCGCAAAACCACCCCCAAGTCCTCCTCCAGTTTCCACGTCCCCGCCGCCGCAGACCAGACTGGGAAATTCGCCACAAATCCCAGGGGCTTCGCCGCAAAACCAGCAACCCAACCCCCACCCCCCCCCCCCCCCCCCCCCCCCCCCCGCGCGATCCCACCGATCCAATCCAATCGCCGCTCATCATAAAACCCAACGGCGTCGCACCCACCCACCCCGACTGAGCTCTCTCGGCATATTCTCTTCCACCCCCGAAACCACTCCAAAACCAAACCAAATCTCGCGGCGCATGGCGGCGGCGGCGGTGGCGGCGAACGGCGGCGGCGACGGCGCGCAGGCGTCCAACGCGCCCGCCCCCACCAGGCTCGCGTCGGTCTACAGCGAGGTGCAGACCAGCCGCCTCAAGCACGCGCTCCCCCTCCCCTCCGTCCTCCGCTCCCCCTTCGCCCTCGCCGACGGCCCCGCCAGCTCCGCCGCCGGCAACCCCGGTCAGTCCCCTGCCCGACTCTTCTGTGGATCTCGCCCTCCTGCTTGGTTGGTGTTCGTTACTAGTGTGAGCTTTAGATTTGATCTGGTTGTGGTGGTGGTGGTGGTGTGCAGGTGAGATCGCGAAGCTGTTCCCCAACCTGTTCGGCCAGCCGTCCGTGTCGCTGGTGCCGTCGCCGGAGCCGGCGTCCACCAGGCCGCTCAAGGTCGGCGTCGTGCTCTCCGGCGGTCAGGCGCCCGGCGGCCACAATGTCATCTGCGGCATCTTCGGTGAGTGCGCTAGTGTTCTCGAGCTGTTTGTTAACCCTGTTTACCCAAGGCTATGGAGGATCAGTTCTCTGTACAAGCGAATTTGAAGCTCGTGGTTTCGAGATGGGGGTGTTCGCGATCTGGATAGGATCGTGGTTTTAGCTAGTTAGAGTTGGTGTTCTCCAAACAAGCTTTGGCATCGAACGCGCACAGTTCTTAGATCTTGATCGATTTTGGTTGTTTAGCGAGGGCCAGAATTAAGAGATCTGCTTATTTTTTGATTGTGAGTTGTGGCCCGGTTGCATTGAAAAATCGAATAGGCACTAATGATATATTGTGGTTCCAAATATATTTCTTGATGAATTTGCTTGCCTTGTATCGGACCAGATTACCTGCAGGAATATGCAAAAGGATCCGTCATGTATGGATTCAAGGGAGGTCCAGCTGGAGTCATGAAGTGCAAGTACGTTGAGCTCACTGCGGATTATGTGTACCCCTACAGAAACCAGGTATAGCAACTTAGATTCACTAAGCATGCTATTGGGTCGAAAATTCGACAGGTGCCTATTCTCTGATTTTCTGTAAATCATGTTAGTTTAGTAGGTGGTGTTAGGTAAGGTTCTGGTGTAGAAAATATGGTAAGACCCTTTTTTTGGTGCAAATAATTACATTCTCATTTTCTTTTTTGGAGTATGATCATGCTAGGTGTCAAGTACTGCTGATGGTTAGGTCGCTGCATGAAATATACACACTTTTCCTTTTTAAGGGGCTCTCTTATTTCGGGTACGATTTTAATTTTGTTTCTCTTTTTGATAGGGTGGATTTGATATGATCTGCAGTGGTAGGGACAAGATTGAAACACCAGAGCAGGTATATCTTTGCGCTTTTATGTGCAAATGCTTATTTAATCCCTTTATCTGCCTTTCAGGGTATTTGGCTATTTTGTTGCCTAGTTTCACTAGCATTTTCTTATTTTAAATTCTGTCATGTATTTGAGCAGTTCAAGCAAGCTGAAGACACTGTAAACAAACTTGATTTGGATGGGCTTGTTGTCATTGGTGGTGACGATTCAAACACAAACGCATGCCTTCTTGCTGAGTACTTCAGGTTGGCCCCTAATATGTGTAACCCTGTTCTTTTGCTTCTTAGGCAATTTTCTTTAGTTGCTGTTGACAAAGACCTTTGTGTACTGTTGATGCTCTGTCAACTGTAAACAGGTCAATTCCGAAAGGAAATACAGAAAAAAGTTTTCCAAACAGTAACAAAAAGCTCTTATTTTTGTTGTATGTTGCTGAAGCATATTTTCTGCATGATGTTTTCTGTTAAACAAGCATTAAGTCTGCAATAGCATTGAGCCATTAACTGAATTCTGCAACATAGAGAATCTAGATATTATTCTCGATAGTTTTATTGGCAATATTAACTATATGCTTGTTGACAAGTGAGTGATTGTTTAACTTTGTAGGGGGAAGAACATGAAAACTCGTGTCATTGGTTGCCCAAAGACTATTGATGGAGATCTGAAATGCAAGGAGGTTCCAACAAGCTTTGGGTTTGACACTGCTTGCAAGGTATCAGGTTCTTGATCCTTGTGCATCAGTTTTCAAAATTTCAGCAAATTCTACTGTAGATTGTGAAGTTTTCACCCTTATGACCTTGATGCACTTGCTCAACTGCACATGGTGAAATTAGGACATTTTGCACATAATATGAAAATCATCACGGCAATAATAACAAGTTGATGATTTTTCCTCAAAAAAGTTAACGATTGATCCATCTTCTTTTTCAGATATACTCTGAAATGATTGGTAATGTTATGACTGATGCACGCTCAACCGGGAAGTACTACCACTGTAAGTTTCTGTTTTGGTTGTCAGACATATGCCAAACTATGATTTTTGTTTTCCTAAACATGGAAAGAGAGTTGATAGGAGCAAACTATGTTTAGTTTGAAGAGATCATGGATAATAATTGCCAACAGTAGCTGTACATGGCTATTAAAGTATACTGTCATTTAGTTTATCCATAACTAAATTGAAGAAGGTCATTACATGCTCAGCAACCTAGTAGTAGTATTTATTTTTTCGTACATTATACAACAAGGCCTCAAACATCCTCATAATGCTGTTACAACATGCTGCTAACATATAAAATCCTTGAGTGTCAACTTCTGCAGATGGTTAATTTAACATTATTTTGTCTATTTCTGACACAATACTAATAAGTATTTGTTATGTTCATGTAGTTGTGAGGCTTATGGGACGTGCTGCTTCTCACATTACATTGGAGTGTGCTCTGCAAACACATCCTAATGTTGCACTCATTGGAGAAGAGGTTTGTAATTCTTATATATGATCTTCTACATTGACCTGACACTCCAACCTTTTCCTAGCTTGAATACTGTTCCATAATGGTGGAATCATCTATTCATTTCGATTCATGTTTATTTCATGCTGATTTCATTTACACTTTTTCCTACCAAATGTGATGGGCATGATTGGGGCTAGTCCACTAGGCCTTATTGAGGTTCGTTGTCCCTGGACCCAGTTGGTGTTGCATTTCCATGGAAGTCAGCATCACAATCACAAGGGCAAGCGGTAGATAGACAATGGACACTTGTTTTTCTGTCAATGCTAACAACTACAATAGGTCTCCTTTAAAGCGGATTATTGTAACAATTGTATATACGTTAATACTACTGCAGTATGTTGCTGTACAGTAACATTGCAGGTCCCAATTCGGTGTTGGCACATAGCACAAACCTCGTACTTTATATCACAGTTTGGTACTAGAAATTGACTCGAGTAAAATGTTGCTGAGATGATCTGCAGTTTTTCTAAAGTGCACATGGCATATTGTTTGCTTATTATCATTACCATTTCAGAACACTTCTTTTTTGTACTGTAGGTTGCTGCAAAGAAGGAAACTCTTAAAAGTGTCACCGACTACATTACCGACATTGTCTGCAAGCGTGCAGAACTTGGTTACAACTATGGTGTGATCCTTATCCCAGAGGGTCTGATTGATTTCATCCCAGAGGTTTGACAATCTTCATTCACCTGTGATTTGTGTTGTCACGATTTGCATTACTGATTTTATTCTGTTTCTTTCCTAGGTTCAAAAACTCATTGCAGAATTGAATGAAATTTTGGCGCATGATGTTGTTGATGAGGCAGGGGCTTGGAAAAGCAAGCTTCAACCAGAATCCAGGCAACTGTTTGACTTCCTGCCCAAAACCATCCAGGAGCAACTTTTGCTTGAAAGAGATCCTCATGGAAATGTTCAGGTAAACAGTTATAGTCCTCCCTTCGCTGACATGACTTTTTGCTGAAGAGTTGGTCATACTAAGTCCCTAACTGGTGTTGGAAATTTTTGTTTTTAGGTTGCAAAAATTGAAACAGAGAAAATGCTTATTGCCATGGTTGAGACTGAATTGGAGAAGAGAAAAGCTGAGGGGAAGTACCCCGCACATTTCAGAGGCCAATCTCACTTCTTTGGGTATGTATGAATTGTTGCATTTTCCAAAAAAATAATTCCATCTCTAATGCTGTTGCTGTGTAATTTTGCAGATATGAAGGAAGATGTGGCCTTCCTACTATTTTTGATTCTAACTATTGCTATGCGTTAGGCTACGGTTCTGGGGCACTTCTCCAATGTGGGAAGACAGGACTGATTACGTCGGTATGCGCACTATAGTTCCCTGTCACTTGTTGGATACCCAGATTGGAACCTAAGAACGGGCTTTCTGGAAGTGATGTTTGCAGCATGTTTGTTTACGAACCAGCGCAGGCAGATGAACTTCTAATGATTTGATCATGATCTTATGTTTGTATTTTTACTCAGGTTGGCAACCTCGCTGCTCCTGTGGAAGAATGGACCGTTGGTGGAACTGCATTGACATCGTTGATGGATGTTGAGAGGAGGCACGGTAGGTTTCTACAGTTCCGTTGTTTGCACTTGGAGATTAGCTAGCTATGTTTCATTAAATTTCTTTTGACCGTTTATTCAAATACCTACTATGTGATTAAATCTTCAAGTTACTTTTGGAACTAATTTGGGTCAGATTTTCATATAATATGCATTGCATTACCTGTCATTTCCTTGTTTAAATCGTAAAACTAATGTTTTTTTTTTGTTTTCTGCAATCAGGAAAGTACAAGCCAGTGATCAAGAAGGCTATGGTGGAACTTGACGGTTCGAAGCACTTCTATTATCAACGCTAACAGTGATGTGATTTATGGACCTTTACCCAAAATCTCATTTCATCTATCATCCATTTTCAGGGGCACCGTTTAAGAAGTTTGCTTCATTGCGAGATGAGTGGTCCCTCAAGAACCATTACATCAGCCCTGGTACGTGGACATGCAATAGCTAGCAAGTAGTGCAAAATGACTATAACAGCAACATAGAGAACAATGACATGTTTAATTTCTTGCGAAACAGGTCCCATCCAGTTCAGTGGCCCTGGAAGCAACGATGCGAACCACACCTTGATGTTGGAACTCGGCGCCGAGGCATAGAGAGACACGACGATACCGACGTGTACCTTTTAAATTTTTTGTTCTTACAGTTTTGAAAAGTTGAGATGGAACCTCGCAGAGTGACCTGCAGGCTCCATATTTGTGGAGTGCTCAATAAGAGGTTCCATTGGGAGTTTCTGTGGAGTAGAGATATGTGTACCAATAATAACTGATGTTAGCTTTGCATGATCCATTGCTCCATTTTTACACAGAAGTTAACTTGGTTTTATTGTAGCTCTGGGTTTTGTTCAACTGGATGCGACGCTATAATTATGAGCATAAATAATCCAGGTTGAGGGACGGTTTTGGTTTTCTTTACTTGTTATTATCTCATCTATGTTCATACATACTCGTTGACGATCGACCGTCGGCATCAGTTTGCGTTAAGCTTAAAGCTAACCATAGCAATATTCTCGCCCTTTCTCCAATTCCAATGGTCATTTTTGCATGCACATTGTGGACGCCCTTACAATCTCATTGCTTTGGCTGTTAATGCTCGGCCCAATCTTTCTCATTTGTGGGCCTTGGCAAGTTAGCGAGTATCCGTTCGAGAGAAATGTCTCAACTTTTCTTTCGAGTATATATATGGTCGTAATGCTATACGAACACCTATTCAATTAACTTTTGTTTGCAAGACAATTCAGACATGAATGCAGATGCAGCTCATGGTTCGGTTTGTTCGATGCTAGGGATTTTCACGCTTTGTGTTTCAATGTACTTACCACTCCGTACTACAAGATGTTTTGACTTCAAGGTTTTAACTATAGGATATTGCATGATGTTACTTTTAGAAGAAAACACTTTTAAATGTGAAAATTTGCTGCTGGACACCGCATTAATTATAATATTCATTTCCTATTTAATAGGAAAGAAACCGCGTGAAAGTTTTGAAATACCCATACGGCTTGTTTGGCAACTTGAGGGAAGGGGATTGGGAGTTTACACGAGGAAATTGATGGTGAGATTAAGATGGGAATTTGATTTTTCATCCCAGTCTCTTGTTTGGTAGAGGTGGTGGAAATTGATAGGGAGTTTAGGTGGTCATTAATGAAAACGGATGGCTGAGATTTGTTTAGGCAAAGTAAAGGAGAAATTTTCTCCCAATTACCACCCCCTACCCAGGTATTGAAAAGGAAGGAGTTCATTCCTCAATTCCCCATCCCCATCCCACCAAAATTTCCATGTCTCCCAACCAAACAAAAAGTTAATAGTCTCATCCATCTAAACTCCCAATCCCTCCTAAAAACTCCCTCCAACCAAACGGGCCGATGGACTCACATGTCATGTTTCCATCTCCTTTGTTTCTCTTAGCTCTCTCTCGTTCTCGGCCGGCGAGCATGCAATACAGATGAAGTTAGCTTTGCCAGCAAGCATTGAGGCAGCGCAAATCCATGACGCTAGGAGCGAGACTGGGTCCTAGTGTTGCCGGCAAGCACCGGGTCCTCTTGCGGCAATTAAGGATTTAAATCTCCGGCTATAGCTGCCGCTAAGATATGCCACTTTTACTGCTAAATAATCTATGAAGCTAATAGCTGGGTTTAGCGAGAGATAGCCGCTAAATTGGCCTTGAGTTAGCGGCATGCGACAGCTAAACTTTGGTTGTGGGTTGAAATTGGCTACGGGCCTAAGGCCCATCTACCTCTCCTATAACCCTAACCTCACTCTCTCTCCTCTCCTCGATAGATGGCGACAGCAGCTGCGCCCGGAGCCCTAAAGGCAGCGGCTATGGCTTCGCCCTAAGGCGGCGGAGTTGGCGGCTTCTACTGCGCGTGGCGGCAGTTTCATGCGGAGGCTGCAACGGTGGCGGTTACGCTCGTAGACGGCGGAGTTGGCGGCTGCGGCTTCGCCCGTAGGCGACGCCTACATGCGGCGGCTGCGATGGCGGTGGCGGCGGCCACCGCGCGCCTGGAGGCTGTGACAATGGCCCACTCCTCCCCCAAGCTGGTAAGTGATCCTGATCTTGAATATGCAACTACTAGCTAGTAATTGATTCTGATCTTGACCTTTCTGTGATGAACTGATGATTGATGAACTATTTATGTCAAGAACTCATGTGTCAATTTATCATGTACTCATGTTCATGTATGAACTATGAAAAAATTATCATGTCCATGTGATGAAATGTGTTGTACTATTTATTTTGTTCATGTGATGACCTATTTATTCTGTGACTCCTTTATAGTTTTTGCAAAACAGCTAAATAGCTTAGCTGCAACTATAGCCCGCTATAGCTGATCATAGCTGTTGAAAGCCCAAACAGCTAAAGGCCTTAGCCGAAGATTTAAATCCTTGGCGGCAATTGTTCTAGAGAGGCGAACACGTCAAGGACGATGACGCTAGATAGGACGGTATTGTTAGTGGCAGGTGCCCCAGATGGATCAGGTTGTCGCAATGGCACGAGCTAGTGCCAACCTAGGCGGCAAGCTTCGTAGCAGGCGGCCGCGGATCCAGTTGGAGAGTTTGCATGGTGTGAGCGTGGATCTAGGTGGGGAGCTCCAGGTCTGGCGTAGGCCACCTCTGCGGCCACCGCCTCTCTTCTCTCCTCCATTCCTCAGTGGCTGTCTTGAGCCTTCTTCTCTAGCTCACAGAAGGAGATGTAGACTTGATATGTGGGTCTAGGGGTCTTTCAGAACTTTCATCTGGTTTCTCTCCTATTGAATCGGAAATAAATATTCTATTGGGTATGCTATGTAGCAGTAATTTTTTCACATTTCGGGAGTGTCTTCTCCATGCCTTACAACTAAAACCGCAAATATGTTTTTTCAGCAAAATTTGCCTATCTTAATATACTCCATATGTCCAAAAGTATTAAACATATTTTATTTTCTGATTTTTCTCAAATAATATAGTCATATTTGTAGTCTCTGTACATTTAAGACTTAAATACAAAGATAGATTAAATGAACCCAAGTAGCCATCTTAGGTCTTGTTTGATGGAGTTTAAGATCCTGAGGAGCGGCTAGTTGGCTTTTAACTCATTTTGTGGATTTTGTAACTACACATTTTTATAATATAGATGAAAATTTGGATTGTTTGAAGGAGTTTTTGATTCTGAAAGAAATTGTAGCTATCAAAAACTTTCTTAAATATACCCTTAATATTTATTGGTTTCATACATTTATACACTCTTTGATCTTAGGATGAGAGTTGGTTTCTCCTTAGTTTCGATGATAAAAGAAATAAATCTAAGACTTTAATATGGAAGTCGTAATAATTGGTCGAAAGTATGCTGCATAAAGACAAGTGAAACTTTTTTTTTTAGCCTAGCCTCGTAGGCTAACTATTTTTTTTAAACTAGGCTAACCATTAATAGAAGTCAAAATTGAAACAAAAATTGTCCATATCGACAAACATTTGGAAAGGGAGCCGAGTTCATCCATATGCCAAAGGGGTTCCCAAATGCTGTGCTAAGGATGACGACAGAAATGCAGGATAAAAGGCTGACACGTTCGTGTGCTTGCCGCTTTGGAGTCTGCTTTTTCTTGGATCTCGGTCTCTCTCTAGATTCCATACACATGCAGCAACATTACAACAATCTTTTCTGCCCCCTCTTTATTCCCCAACTTCAGTGGCCGTGAGTTCACTTCTTATTCAACCAATCCTTTGCTGCATTGTACAGTATAATCGTATTGTTCAGTACTGTAAATATCTCCGAATGAATAAATATACATGAATTTCACAAGGTATGTAGTTAAAAGAAAAGAAAATTATTCGTGGTAAAGCCATTATCCAGATTTCTCGGAAGTCTATTTGGGAGGGTAGTGCTTACTCCCTCTGTATTCGTAAAGTAAGTCGTTTAGGATAATGTTTAAGTCAAACCTTGGGAATATAAATCATGAATAACTCTCGAGTTGTTAAGTTTGAAAATGTAAAAATTATATGAATAAATATGTCTTGAAAAATACTTTCATAAAAGTATACATATATCACTTTTCAATAAATATTTTTATAGAAACAAGAAGTCAAAGTTGTGTTTTGGAGACCGTGTCGCTGTCCAAAACGACTTCCTTTATGAGTACGAAGGGAGTATTTCCCAGTCTTCCTCTCTCTTATGTTTCAGGAGTTGGACGTTTAACAAAATGGACCTAGCTTTTTTTAGGTTTCCTTTTCTGTTTGTTCCCCGGTTGAGATGGTCGGTCCGATCTTCGTGTTGTGTAACAAACTTTCAAAACTTCTTCTAATATATTAACATGCATGTAAGGTTTTTGCGCGTTCGCGAAAAAAGACATTATTTAGGCTTTTTGAACTACTCTCGATTATTTGATATTGCTAGTAGTTAAATTGGGAGCACTAATAATAGGATACAAATCTGAGCCTCTACCTAACGCACACAGCCCGTTCTCAAGGACGTTCGAGAACAATCTTTGGCTCTAGAACCGAACCATTTTTTGGTATTGTACACAAGCAAATTAAAGCATTAAGTTCTAGCTGGTGATGGATCGATGAGCCATGCGATGTTGACACTGGTAGAGAAACCCTTTTTACTCCCGATTAGGAACCCCCTTTAGTCCCGGGTTTTCAACCGGGAGTAGCAATCTGGGACTAAAGATGCCCAAGATGGGCATCTTTAGTCCCGGTTGGTAAACTAAAGATAGGGTATCTTTAGTCCCGGTTGTTGTTACCAACCGGGACTAAAGAGGATAACCAGGTTCTTTTTTCCTTTTTTATTTTCTCCCGAATCTGGGTGGTATGCATATCCTTTATTTATTTTCTCCCCAATATAGGTGGTATGCATATCCCAAATCGAAGTAAGATACCAAGTCCACATTACAAATTTTAAAGTTCTAAAAAATTACATCACAAATCCTAAAAAAAATTACACACAAATCAAATTACATCACAAGTTTCTACAAAATTCATCACAAATACATCACAAGTTCACATCACACACAAATCAAATTCATCACATGATGCTGC
The DNA here is from genome assembly GCF_000147395.1 of Oryza glaberrima. Taxonomy (NCBI): domain Eukaryota; kingdom Viridiplantae; phylum Streptophyta; class Magnoliopsida; order Poales; family Poaceae; genus Oryza; species Oryza glaberrima. The sequence goes on along the minus strand of NC_068331.1, from coordinate 7,695,192 downwards.
AATAAATCACAAATTCTTAAAAAAAAAAAGAACAACAGAGGAGCCAGCCGGCCGCTGCCGCCTAGCCTCCACGCCGGCCGGCCGGCCACTGCCACGCCGCCCGCCCGCCGCCTCGCCGCCTCCCCTCCGCGCCGGCTGGCCCTTGTGGCGCTGCCCGACGCCACGCCGCCGTTGGCTGCCGCGCCGCCGCCGCGGCCCTCCGCGCTGCTGCCAGCCTCCGCGCCGCCTCCCCTCAGCGCCGGCCGGCCCCCATGCCGCCGCCGCGGCCCTCCGCGCTGCTGCGCGCCGGCTTCCCCTCCGCGTCGGCCGGCCACCGCCGCCTGTCCCTCCGCGCCGCCGCGCCGGTCGCCGCGCCGCCGCGCCGGCTGCCGCCCTGCCTGCTCTCGCTCCAAGCGGCTGGCCTCTCTCGCTCCGATCCAAGCGGGCTAAGGAAGAAGAAGAACTAAGGAAGAAGGAAGAAGAAAGGATAAGGATAGGGAGTTAGAGAGGAAAAAAGAGATAGAGAAAGAGTTCGTTGTGTGGACGGGAAAAGAGGATAAGTAATAGGGATTATATAGTACATATTGATTTTTGTTCCCGGTTAGTAACTCCAACCGGGAATAAAGTTAGATCTTTAGTCTCGGTTGGGGTTACCAACATCTTTAGTCCAAAAGGTTGGTAACCTCAACCGGGAATAAATATCATCTAGTCCTGTTACGCTTATAAACCGGGACTAAAAATCGTTTTTAGTCCCGGTTTTTAAAGGAACCGGCACTATTGTGGATTTGTTTCTTCACCAGTGTGACGAGCTGTTCAATTAGATGTCGTTCTTTCCTTTCTGAGCAATGGTGCTGTTCTTTCCTTACATTCTGTTGTTTATAAGTGCAGAATTAACTGCTGATGAAATACGAATCGACTAATTTTATTAAGATTGCATGATAAAACGGATAATTTGAGACTCATATAGTATTTGAAGCAATCGAATAATTCAGACGTCAATGCCAATCAAATGGATAATTTGGATAAAAACTTTCACCCCTAAATCCCGCATTGTGCTTCACCCCTACTTGGTGCATTTGGAGCTTAGGTGGCTGCAGCTGGCCAAAATATTCAACCAATTTGGAGCTTGGAGCTTTGGGAGAAGTGGTTCTTCTGTTCTTTTTTTGTTTAAATATGTAACTTTTATTCAACCGATATGCTCTTGAAATTTGGCCACGCCCACATCCAATGCCTAGGAGGAAAAGCAAATACAATGTATTTAGGCATAAATCATTGACTCGAGAAAGGCATCTCTAATGATCCAACTTAGCATGGGCACAATTTTCTTTAAAACCTCATCAGGATGTACTTGTATTAAAAAGGAGGGAACACTGTACAATAGCCTTATGGACTAGGAGTTACATGTAAGGAAAAAAGAAAAGAAGAAAAAGGGGATTGGAACGACTATGGGATGTCCAACATGTCCGAGTTTACACTTGCTTTGTTAAGATTATATGTAGTGCCACCTTGTTCGTTTGGCATCAGGGACTTGATGCCTTTTGCTCCACCCGCATGCCAGAATAAAATCTCGTCGGTCACCCTATTTATGATCCGTTGCAGCGGTAGCTTTTCATTCCTGAATTCTCGGTTATTCCTCTTCCTCCATATTTCCTAGGATACTAGGATGAGAATTGACTTGACGCCGCTCTTCTTTTTCCTTTGTTGTCGCTTTGACGTTTTGGCTCCACCATTCCTCAAGGGATGGTGTGTCAAACCAAATTCTACGGTTTTTGTTGGAGGAGGTGGGTCCGTGTTGCCATTGCGTCCTAGACTTTCATGGTTGTTGGACACTCATTGAAGAGGTGATGTGCCGTTTCGAGGTTCCTCCAGAAGAACTGACATAAGTAGTTGTAGGGCCATTCTTTTTGTAGATCGTCGAAATCATGTTTTGTAGTAGTAGCCATGCAAAGAACTTGAATTTCGACGGCGCCCAACACTTTCACACCATACTTGCTATGGCCAAGGGGGCCCCGCCAAGGGATTGCATCTGGTACGCCGATTTGACAGTGTATTATCTATTTCTCTTGACTGTCCATTTCCAGTGGATGCTATCTGCAGTCCCTTGCGTTAGCGTGATGTTTGCGGTCCATATGCATTCAAACACTTGGAAGAATTCAGCGACGAGTGTTATGAACTGGTCGTGTCTAATGTCATCAATCTATTCATCACCTTTTAGGGCCTCTGGGACTGCCTATTTCTTCCTTCTTGAGTGTTTGTATAGGTTTGGGGCGATTGTTCTGAGAGGGATACTAGAGGCTCAGGTTGTTTTCCAAGAGAGTGCCTTTCTACCGTCTCCCAAAAAACCTTTGTAGAGGCTACAAATAGATCCATGTCTTGTTCGTCCCCTGGTGTGGGCATGCCTATCCATGGTTTGTTCGAGCTAATCCACTCATACCATAGCTAGCGTAGCTGGAGCGCTCGTCCTTTTTTATTTTTTAACGTTAGAGACTCTGGATCCACCATACTTGATCAGCATGCAGACCCTCTTCCAATACACTTTGCACTGCCTCCATGGATCTCATTGCCTCCATCCCATCCCATTGGAATTTTCTCCTGGCTTTGTCAATTTCCTAGATGAGTTGCTTGGGATCTTGAACGTTGTCATTGATACAGACCGGCATTGAGCTTAGGACTACTAGGACCAGTTCTCTCTTTCCTAACAGGTGCTCAATTGAGTTAATTAATACATGAATTTGTAGAACAAACATACTCAAAAGCCACCTAGTACAAATTAAAGTTGACTGATACTATCGTACTGTCAACAGTGACGTTGACCGTGAATCATCTCTTGCAACGACAGATGACTCCAATGTCACTGTCCAAAAATACTCCTGCCGAACCGCTGTAAACACACAGTGGCGATCTACCCCTCCATCTCCATGGCCGTTTCTGAATAAATCTCCAGACCTAACACCACCATGTTCCATTGAATGAGAAAACGGCAGTAAGTTTCTGCAGGAGAGACCAAGCATTGCAGGCCTAATTCTAGCCTCCGGCCACTACGACATCGCAGCCGAGGTGTTTAGATCCAGCGGTATAAAGTTTTGGCGTATTATATAGGGTGTCGCATGAGGTGTTTAGTCACTAATAAAAAATATTTACTGTAGCACCACATAATCACAAAATTCATCAGTAAACCACGAGACGAATTTATTAAGCCTAATTAATCCGTCATTAGAAAATGTTTGCTGTAACACCACATTATTAAATCATAGAGTAATTAGGCTCAAAAGATTCGTCTCGCAAATTAGTCGCAATATGTCTAGGAATTTGCAGTTACTGAATTCAAAAAATAAACTAGAAGCTGAGAAATCAGCTTATTTAGATTCTTAGAAACTGGCCACTAATAAACTAATTCTCAGAATCTTAAGTTCACTTGAAAAAGACCTGGTGCGGTAGTGCCCATTCACAGGGGGAGAACGAATAGTATATCGAGTGGTGCAATATCTGGTTGTGCAAAAGAGGAAAAGAGAATGGTGCTACAGTGTGTCAAGTCAGTGGCGGATCCAGAAAAGTTTCACAGTCTGGACAAATCTTATGACATTAAGGGTGTGTTTAGTTATTTGGGTGTAAAGTTTTTGACGTATACGAACACATATTTAAAATATTAAACATAGACTAATAAGGACATGTACAAAGGTAGAGCTCTACGCTATCTAGAGACTAACATCCTACAACGGTTGGGGACAATATGGTCTCTACCATTAATGTATCAAAATATTTTTATCAAACTCTTCTTTCCTTTTTTTCACCTCCATGCAACAAAATTTACTCTAATAAATACTAAGAGTCGACTCTGAACCGTTGTCATGCATAACAACCATATTTCTCTTTCCTCCTTTCTCTTTCTTCCATGTCATCAAATTTACTTGCATGGTAACAAAAAAAAAAGACCATTGTACATGCCCTAACAAAACAAATTACAGATTCTACCTGTAAATTACGAGACATATTTATTAAGCCTAATTAATTCGTCATTAGCAAATATTTACTGTAGCATCACATTATCAAATCATGACGTAATTAGGCTCAAAAGATTCATCTCGCAATTTCTATGTAAACTGTACAATTGATTTTTTTTCATCCGCATTTAATGCTCTATGCATGTGTCCAAACATTTGATGTGACGTTTTTTGCTAAAATTTTTTGGAATCTAAAACAAGGCCTAAGTGTTTGTTACAAAAATTTTGTTTCCGTTTATAGGAAAACATTCAAATTCTATTGCGCGATCCGCCCTGGTCGAGTGTGGCTGGCAAAGTATCGAATGTTGGGGAGAGCATTTTGCTTCAGATTGTATGTCTGTGTAGGGAAATTATTTGTGGCAGTCATCTATCAAATTGGTTCTCGCTTATAAGTCGTCGGGAAAAAAAAATTCGCGCCAAACACCCATTCATAAATAGGCCAATTTTCCTAAGTAGATTAAAAGTTTTTTGAATTGGTTGGTGCGTGCACCTTATTTAAAAATCATTGTGCGGCTCAATTATCCCCACGATCTTAGGGCAACAAATGGCATCGTTGCATAAAATTGTAAGGGCAAGGATATTATTCCACTCCTTTTTACCAGAAAAGATATTACCCATTTAAAACATCCTCAATATCTAGGTTCATCCCTTCCAAGCACAATAAAACATCTCTAATACTAAGGGTGTGCTCTTTTCAGCTTATAGAATTAGATTCTACTATTTTCCGTTAGCACGCTTTTCAAACTGCTAAACGGTAATTTCGTGCGAAAACTTTCTATAAAAAAGTTGTTAAAAAAATCCAACAAATTTATTCATAAAAAATATATATTAAAACTTAATTAATCATATGCTAATCGTATTTCTCATTTTACGTGCGGCTAAACTGTCCACCGCCACTGCTAAAACGATCGCACCCTAAGACTCTGGTCCTATGTAAATGTAAGGTTGGTTCCTATTTATAATTTGGCACATTTTTTAAATAAAAAATTGGGTGTTAATTGTGTCCATTTACAAATTACAACATGGGAGTATTTTGTGTCGGTGTAGGCAGGCAGGTGCATGATGCCTGGATGATCATAAAACAACATTGGATTCTCTGGCTAACAACATCACCTAATTAGTAGTACTAGTATTTGCGATGACGAAAACAAGCACTACCTGAAAATGACTTATCTCTACAATATGCACCATCAATCCATCCATCATCACCACCAATTTACCAATATCAATGGCTGGCTTTTTCATTTTTCTTTTCCATCATGCTGATGTTTTCCATGTGACATTTGTGTAAGAGAGGATATATTAATTAGGGGTAGTAGATGCTCATCAGTGGACAGATGGAGGAGTTCATCACACTTCATGGGGTGGTAAAAAAAGAAAAGAAAAGCAAAGTGAAGGTGAAGCAAGGGACAAAAGAAAACAGACAATGATTAGTTGCACTGCAGTGGTAGTGCACTTGGCTTGCAGTTTCAATTCTCTAGCTGTTCATTAGTTGGTTGCCTCCAGCCTGGACCTGACTTGTGATCCTCTCTTTGTATAAAGTGGATCAACTTTGGCATATAACTGGTCATATACTACTTTACACTAAACTAGGCTTCTCATTTTTGTTGCTTCAAGCCTTCTACTATAGTATGAGCTAGCATCATCTATTCAGCTCTTCATCAGTAGAGCTGATTGTGTAGTGGCCTAGTAAGTAGTAGGTAAGTTATTATAGGCACATCCTGTTTAGATTGCAAGGAAGCTAACTACCAACCCAACAAAATGATTTTGACTTAATCAACACTTAAAAGGAAAACAAGTTCAGAATTAGAACTGACCTCAAATTCTGAATGTACCTTTTGTTTCAAATGATTTGGAAGCAGGCGGGAAACCAATGGGCAGATGTTGTAGGAGAACTTTGAAGCCTCCTGTCACAAGTCTCTTGTGTGGAGCATTGATTTCTGACCAAAAAACTTGATACAAGTGAAATGAATTCAGAGAGTATGACATGGATTGTTCTCAATCAGGGGCCGGGAGAAGAATTCAGTGCATGAGGACAATGTTGAATTGATGATGGAGAAGGCATCCAAAGATAGGAATTGTAGCCTCACAGTTTCAGCACCATCAATCACCAGTTTCATCACATTTCAATTTGGTGTTTGCCCCCAGTTTTGAATTCGACAGAAATGCCAGCCAGCTGCATTCAGTTTGTGCTCTTCAGTCTTCACATGATCGGCATGTTTGGTTTGAACTTTGGGCATTTCAAGAAAAGGAGATCCAATGTAGAACTTCATATCTGATAGAACAAAATGGTTCTGCTCCAGGTTCAATCCAATTCAGACTCAGATCATATACTAATTTGAGATCATGAACACATCACATAGGAATGAAAGAATAATCAATAATTGAACAAAAATTCCAGGTCTTTCCTACCAAAGAATTGTACACCGCCAATCGAGCGAATTGGGAACCCCAAGAATCACCACCCAAAAGAATCAAAATCCCCCCAAATAACCAATCTGAATTCCGCCCAAAAGAACAAGATCATCTTTTCTCTCTATCCATTCTCCCCCCATCCTCACGCGGCAATCGCCGCGGCCTCCCTTCACCGCCCTGTACAGCCAATGGCGAGCTGCGGCTTAGCTCACGGCGGCAACAGCAGCAGCAATGCAATGCAATCCATGGAGGATCACCATTGCAATTGCCATGAACCCGCGCAACCAACAGAAGAATTATTGTGTCCCAGTATGGCACTACAGCTAGAGATCCTCAATTTCTACCAAGAGAACACCAATGCGGGCCACGTCGTCGACGTCGACGACAACGCCGGCCCGGACGCCGGCGAGGAGGCGGCGGCGCCGTCGTCCCCGGCGACGTAGAGGTCGTAGGACTTCCAGGTGTGGTCGAGCGGGCACGGGTTGCCGGCGTCGAGGCGGTCCCATGGCTTCCCCTTGCCTGACCAGTGCATGAGGCTGACCGGCCCGTCGTGGAGCGGGCGGCAGCTGCCGCGCACGTTGTCGCCGCCGAGGCCGTGCTGGTTCCAGCGGTGGTCGACGGCCTCGACCTCGCCGGCGAAGACGAGGAGGAAGGGCGGCAGCGAGCCCAGCTCGTAGATGCGCTTCTCCTTCTGGATCTCCATCCACCGCTCGATGCGGTGGCGGTAGTTGCCGGCGCGCCAGCGGCGGAGGTCGATGACCATGACGCCGGTGTTGAAGTAGCAGGGCGGGCGGCGGCGGCCGGCGAAGACGCGGCGGCCGAGGCCTGGGTCGGACCAGAACGCCGGGGTGAAGTAGCGGGAGAAGTTGGCGTGGCAGTACTCGGGCGCCGCGACGACGGCGGCGGCGGGGAGGCGCGTCTCCCAGAGGCGCCGCACGTCGTCGACGGCGAGCACGTCGGAGTCGAGGTAGATCGCGCGGGGCACGCAGCGCGGGAGCAGGTCGGCGAGGTGGTTCCGCGCGTAGTTGAGCGGCGACTCCAGCGCGGCGCGCACGGACGCCGAGATGAGCCCCGCCACGGCCTCCGCCCTGAACGCGTAGATCTCGAACCGCAGCGACGGGAACGACGCCGCCACGGCGCGCCGCAGGTCACCACCACCCCCAACCTCCTCCTCCGCCAAGAAGTGGAAGAAGAGCGACTCCGGGCAGGAGGCGTGCTTGAGCAGCGAGTACACCGCCGCCATGGACCCGCGCAGGTAGTGCGCGTCCAGCGTCATCGAGATGTGCACCAGCCCAGCGTCACACACCCCCGCCGCCGCCGTCGCCGCCGCGGGACACCCTTCCCCGTTCCTGTACTCCGGCGCCTCAGCGAACCTCGGCAGCGCCGCCGCCTGAGCGCAGACGGCCAGCAGCAGCGCCACCGCAGCCGCAGCCGCCGCGGCCCGCGCCGGCATCGCGGTTTCTTGGATTCTTGCAGCCTCCTCCTCCTCCTCCTCCTCGTCCCGTGGTGGTGGTGGTGGTGGTGGTGGTGGGAGCAGCAGCAGCAGCAGTAATGGTGGGCAGCGAGTGGTCGGTGAGGCGTCGTATGTATTTCTCTTTGTGTCTGCGCGTCGCGTGGATGGATGGATGGATGACAGCTGAGCTCGGTGCGCGTTTCTCCGAGGGGGAGACGAACGGTGTGGTGTTAGCAATTCGGACGAGGGGTTTTAATCCCTTGCGTGATTGGGATACGCGTTAATTAGCCGCTCTGTCCCTCTATCTCATCTCATTTTAAGGGTAGCGGTAGATTTATATGTCTAATGTTTAATCGTTTGCCTTATTTAAATTTTTATGATTAATATTTTTATTACTACTCCCTCCGTTTTTATGATATAAGAGATTTTAGGTGAATATGACACATACAAATATAGAGTATATCTAGGTTCGTAGTATTATAATGTATCACATCCATCTAAAATCCCTTATATTATGGAATAAAGCGAGTAGATAATAAAAAATATAAATAATACTTTATGCATCACTTATTTTATATATATATATATATATATATATATATATATATATATATATATATATATATATATATATTCCAAATATAAGACAGATGATCAAATGTTGGATACGAAAATCTATAATTATACTTAAAATAAGACGGAGGGAGTAGGTTTTAATCCCAAATGGCTAGCCAAAACCCAAAGCTTTTGCTTGGGCTATTAACGTGCTGGTTCAGCCATGTGTTGTGCTCCAGTTGTGTGTATCTTTCTTCTTTCTTTTTTTGGGATTTCCTAGGCTTGATTATCTTGATAGCTGTTGCGCATTTGCATGTTCTAAAGAATATTTGTGCCGTTGTAATTTGGGTTGTATTTATTCTAGCCGCCACATGTAGATGGTGGGTGAATTTCTAGAGCGGACCATGGGTGACTCGAGTATCATAATATTATATATCTGAGCTGTGGTTTGATTCGTATTATACATTGAAAATATTCGTCTGACTATCATATGTATGCTTATGTCATTTTTACTATTTTGATTCACATCTCTTGGCTATGGTGACATCTTTCAAGACTATCTTAGTTTGTCTTTTCGTAGCAACTTTTTTTTTGTCGTAACGTAGGGTTAACAACGAATATATCTGGTCAAGACTTTTGGTTGACCGCTAAAGATATTTCGGCGAGTCTTACGAATATAATCTAGTCGCTTAGACTTAGGGGGTGTTTGGTAATTAGGGACTAAATTTAGTCACTCTCACAAAAATATAAGTTTCTATAGTAAGGACTTATATTTTTGTAAGAAGGACTAAATGTTATCTTGCACGATGGAAAATTCTAGCGGCTTTTCTATGGTGGCTATGCCTAGATATACTTGGTAGGTATAGCATTTTACCTTTAGTCCCTTACCTTTTCTATGAGTACTTTTTTCGTCCTAAAATATAAGCATTTTTAGCATAGTGACAAATCAAACATTTTTAACTTTGACTATTAATAGCAAAAAAAAATCACTCATGTAAAATTAATGTTACTAGATTTATCATTAAACAAACTATCATAATATATAATTCTCTTTATTTAAAACATCTTGTTTTTATTTCATAGATATTGTTGGTCAAAATAGTATATCAGAGACCGTGTTAGATTTCAAAAGTACTTATATTTTGAGACGGATGGATTAGGAGTACTACGGTATCAAGCTGAATGCATGAATCACTTCAATAATAATAATAAAAAACGCTGCAATAAAACAATGTTTTGTCATTGGCCAGAGAGCTTGGGCTGCAGTTGGCCTCTACTCTACCTTGGGGATCTTTTACTAAGAACACTTGTCCTCCACGGTCATTAGCAAAACATCAACTGTTTCTAAACAAAGTTAACATATCATTCAGCAATACAAGTATCTAGTGTATGTATCTATGTACCTCTACTACATTAGAATGGTCCTAATCTAGCGACTTCAACGCCCGTGTGATTTGGCGCAGAGTGGCAACCGACCACCCAATTACCCCTAAGGCACGTACTAATCATGCTGAACAGTTGAATGGTTAGTATAAATCCATTAGGACGAAGAAAGGACTTTCATGTGTATTAAACTAATTATAACATTCAAGAAAGTGATTCACTGGGGTTGATCGGCTTCCATTTACAACGTTGTTTCGCAGCTTCGAGCCAGTTTGATTAGTTTGATAGATGCAAGAGGTAGTATATATGTAGTAGCTGGCTGTGTGGTTGGGCTGTAAACTGCAGTTAGACAAACCAATTGTCTTCAAAATATAAGGAGAAAAGCCCACGCACCCCGCAAAATTCTACATATATATAAAAGAGAGATCTAGAGTCATGAACTCTAAAATTTACCATCTGATCTGATCTCTTGAATTTATAAAAGTACCGTTGTATAACCCTTTATTTCGTCTAATTTATATGTATAAGTACGAAATTAAATGTGTAGTTTAAAATTTCAGGATATTGTGAGATAGGCTTTCAAGTACTTCCTCTATTTTTACATAGGAGTATATCTGTAGGTACACCCATTTGTTTTTTAAGGCCCTATTTAGTTCAGACGTAAAAACTTTTCACACTGTCACATCGAATGTTTAGATACATACATGAAGTATTAAATATAGACAAAAAATAATTATACAGATTGCGTGTAAATTGCGAGACGATTCTTTTAAGCCTAATTGCTCAATGATTTGACAATGTGGTGCTACAATAAACATTTGCTAATGACGAATAAATTCGTCTCGCGGTTTATAGACATAATTTATAATTTATTTTGTTATTAATCTGCGTTTAATACTTTAAATATATGTCCGTATATCCAATATGATACGTAAGATTTTTCACGCCTGGATCTAAACCCAGACTAAACTCCCCGCACGAAAAAAGATATGGGAAGTTGGGAACTAAACTCCCCGTATGGAAAACAGAGTGGTACATTAGCGCGTGATTAATTAAGTATTTGCTAATTTTTTTTAAAAAATAGATCAATATGATTTTTTTAAGCAACTTTCATATAGAAACTTTTTTTTAAAAAACGTACTTTAGTAGTTTGAAAAGCGTGCGCGCGGAAAACGGGGAGGGTTGGGAACATAAGATTGCAAAGCACAGCCTAAGTACAGGCGTGTGAACGCCAGCCAATCACAAGACAGGGAGCCGGTAGGTGTAACTTTTTCAGGAGTCACAGCGACGACAGCGAGAGCAAGTCTGAAAATGACAGTGGTTGTCACTCGTCAGCCGGAAAATTACTGCGGATCCGGGGATCTAAACCCACGGCTCGCCGGAATCCGATGGTGTTGGTATAGTCCCACTCCCTCCCTACAACTGGTCCACGTGGGCCACCGGCAGCTCACGCTGCTCGGGGCCCACCTATCAGCGGCTGATCTTCGGCTGCCGAGCCGTGGACCACGACTAGCCAGAGGGGCTTGGTCCTTGGGATGCTAGGCGTGCGTGAGAGCTGTAACCATATATCGAGAAGAAAAGAGAAGAGAGAGAAGAAAGCGGGCTACAGATTTGTAGCCTGCTGCAATACGAACTTTGTTATGTGTGTATGAGAGGTAGGACCGGATATTAATAGTGTAGTATATTTTTATAGTTAACTATTGTATGAATGGGTTATTAGATTGGCTATAAATGTTTTAGAGCTAGTAGTTGGCTATACTATTGACCTTGCTCTGATGGAACTGACCGTGCGCACGTGTACGGCGTAGTATGGGATTAGAGGATTAATTATGAAGTAGTCGATTTGATTAAGCGGGATGATTTGTCTCGGATTCGCGACAAGAGCGCTTAGAAGGGAGCGAAACGCTTTGTGCGCTTGCGCAAAATGTGCAGTGTTTTTCTCGATCCGGAGTAGACGTATTAAGGGAAGTGATATGATAGATGTGCCTACTATCTTTAAATTTATCTATTTTATTCACTTATGAATCAAGAGGCAACCTATACAATGTATCACCTCTATTTCACAAATACCAAAATATCTAATATTCTCACATCTTTCTTGATAGTTGTGTGGAGATTGTATCTTGATTTAGGAGTGGCTCATCATCTCTCTCTTCACTTCTCTTCTCTACCTCATCACTTAATCCAATGTGACACTTTTAGAAGCAACATATAAAGCATTATAGTACTTGCCCTTATAATCCTACGAAACAGTTTTTATCCAAATGCATAGTAAAGGATATGTTTCTTCTGATTATATATTGCTATATTATGGGATGATGGAGTAGCAGACTATAAGCTAGCTATAAAACGTTTTATATAAAAGAGAGAAAAAATGAGAGAAAAATATTAGTTACAAATTTGTAACTAGCATGAACTTTAAAACGATATATGTGTACGAGAGGTAAGACCAGTATTGAGAGGTGATGCTCTGAATTTCTAGCGGGCATGCACGAAGAATGGGTTACGACATACCCCCTATGTGAAAAAAGGAATAAACTTTTACCATACATAAAAGATAAAAGTTGCCTTTTTTTTAAGAGTAGTACATGCCCTGAGATCTACAAGATTAGCGCATATTTTCGAAGTTTTAAACCAATAAGTTAAAATTTTAGTCTAAGTTAAGATTATAGTATTTATATGGTAAAACAAGTCAAAAAATATAACATTTATATATACTTTTTGTAAATAAGATGAAGAGTATATTTCACTTTGTTTCACTTTTTATTACTGATGTTTTATTTTTTTGAACCAAACTTTAAATAGACCGGGTAATTTTACTTTCGTGATACTTTACTATTTTAGACTACTCTCGATTTTTTTATCCATTTGAATTCAATTTACCATATGTTAAAGAAACAGTCTATGTAAAACTGCGGAAGTTTATTGACAAATAGAAGCTGGCGTACCCAAAATCGTTCATATGCTTAAGAAAAGAGTTTGGGTGATTCAAAATGAAACAAAGATAAAATTATTGAGTCTAAACTGAAAACATTGGTAAAATGGTGGTTTAAATTAAAACACGGCAATAAAAAATTATCCAAAATTAAATTTATCCTAAGACGAATGATCAAACGTCATGCCAAACTTTTTTTAGGGCATTGTGTACTAAAACAGGAAGTACCAAGACAACTACTGTGTTCAGTTCACACCGAAATTAAAAGTTTGGTTGAAATTGAAATGATGTAACGGAAAAGTTGGAAGTTTGTGTGTGTAGAAAAGTTTTGATGTGATGGAAAAGTTGGAAGTTTGAAGAAAAACTTTGGAACTAAGGGCCCCTTTGAATCGCAGGATAGAAAAAAACGGAGGAATAGGAAAAACACAGGATTCTAACATGAATTGAAGTGTAAAACAGAGGAAAAACATATGAATGGTCGTTTGATTGGAGCGCAGGAAAAACGCAGGAATCGGATGAGAGAGATAGACTCAAAGGAAATTTTCCAAGAGGTTGGAGTTCTTGCTAAATTTCCTTCAAAATCCACATGCAATGTGCTATTCATAGGAATTTCATAGGATTTGGAAAGCTTCAATTCTTTGAATCAAAGGGCCAAATAGGAAAATTTCCTATTAGGATTTAAATCCTATGAAATTCCTATATAAATCCTTTGATTCAAAGGGACACTAAACACGGTGATAGTTCCACTGATAATACTAGCACCGGGTTGGCGGGTTACCAAAAGAGCTGACGGATATGGCTTTGGTGTAGGCGTAGCAGAGAACAGCGTGACGCGATGGTGACAGCCCCGCCGGGGCAGACGTGGAGAACAGGTGGCGCGAGACAGCGAAACAAACGTACTCCCCTCCCCCTCACCAACCGAGTTCATTTCTATTTTAAATAAGTTTATTTTTAAAATAATTATTATAAAATGAAAATAATATCTACTGTAAATAGATAAAGTGATAAATAGTTATATTGTGATTTGATAAAGTAAAGTTATTTAGGTTTTTCTGTAGTTTTGTATTAATATGTGTGAGAAATAAATTTATTTAGCAGCAGAGGTGGTACTCCTACTACTGCTAGAAATTTGGCTATGTTTAGTTCATACTAAATTTGGAAGTTTGGTTAAAACTGTAACAATGTGATGAAAAAGTTAGAAGTTTGTGTGTATAGAAATATGATGAAAAAGTTAAAAGTTTAAAGAAAAAACTTGAAACTAAACGTGGCGAAAAGGAGAAAGGAAAACAAAAACTGGGGCCTCCTTTGCGTTGCGCTCAGCTGGAGTCCAGCTGCTCTGCCCGCTGGCCGCCACACGACGCCTCGCTTTTGCGCTCGGCAGCAGAAGGCAGAGAGAGCTTGCATTGCTGACCTCGCATTCGCAACCGGACATCAACCACTTGCCACCCGGACCAGGAGGGGACACCTGCGAGCGTGCTCTGTGTGTGTGCGTGTGTGTGTGGGGTGGGGGGGGGGGGGGGGGGGGGGGGGGGGTTTAATAGTATAAGCTCAAATTCATCTATAGCCAATCTAATAACTCATTCATATAATTGTTACATGCTACACTATTAATACCTGGTCTCACCTACCATATACACATTGCGTCTTGGAGTCCGTGCTATAGCTGGCTACAAATCTGTAGCCCGCTGATCTTCTCTCTCCTCATTTATCTTCTTAAAATATATTTACAACTGGCTTATAGCCTGCTATTATACCTGCTCTAATGCGCGACTAGTCGCACGGCCCCCAGGCACTAGTAGCGTACTACTAGTACTACTAAAGTACTACTACTACACTATTATTTATTACTAGTACTACTACTTCTAGTATTACTACTATAAAAAATATATATATTTTATGTATAAAAAAAATACACACATGCAAACTTTGTATACGATGTGTACAAATTTTATATACAACGTGTATAATCTTTGTATATGATGTATACAGACTTTATATACAACGTGTACAAACTTTGTATACGTACATATTAAAAATAAAAAAAACTAAAAAAAAATCACGTATATCCGTATACACGTATATGGTGTACGAAGTTTATATACAAAGTTTGTATAGACCTATACAATGTTTATGTACGATGTATACAAACTTTATATACAAGTATACAAACTTTTTATACATATACGTGTATGCTAAAAAACCGAAAAGAAAAAACCGGAAAGAAAAAACCGGAAAAAAACCCAATGGAAAACCGCAAAAAACAAAAAAAAGAGGAAAAAATCGGCGGGCCCCACCCCTACGCACGCGGTTGCCGCGCCGGGGGGGGGGGGGGCGACTGATCGCGTTTTAGCTTTTTTGTGCTGTGTGTGCCCATGTCTCGTACGGCGCGAGCCCTGCTGTGTGCTGCTTGCTCATCTACTCTATTTCGGTCTCAGAATACAAGGAATTTTGGTGGAGGGACGTAACACTTTCTAAAATTATGAATCTTTCAACACATCGGTACTTTCGATTAGAGGAATGTGACCTTTTCATAGCCATATAAAGTTTTCTTTTTTTTTTTTTTACCTTTGTTCGATCTTCTATCAGTATATAGGAGACACGATTTTTTTTATCTTTTTTTATTAAAAATGAAAAGGACCGTCCAGGACCGGGTTGCTAGCTACTTTCTGCGTGATATTTTTTAGACTACGAATCTAAACGTGCTCTGTTACGCTTGCATAGAAACTCTCAAGAGATGAGGATCACCAAATGTTTTAGCATCTTCACCGGGGTTATTTGGTGTACGCAAAAGGCGGTACCACCATTCCTCTACCGCTGAAGGTCCCAACTTTGCAAGTCCATTTGGAGGCCAATCCACCGCTGAACTTTGGCCCAGACTCGTCAAAAGAATATGCAATGTGCGAGGAGATGTATTATCGTTTCATGAATGGTGTAGCAAAGTGGTCATATCTGTTGGTTCACCTACCTTGGCCTATTTCGTAGAATTAGGTCTGGTTTAGTTTCTAACTTTTTCTTCAAACATTCAACTTTTTTATCACATCAAATTTTTTCTACATACACAAACTTCTAACTTTTTCATCACATCGTTTCAATTTTAATCAAACTTTCAATTTTGGTGTAAACTAAACACACCCTTAGCCATTGTAAAGAAATTACACCCGTCCGGTCTTTTCACCTTTCATGAAAAAAAATATGATGATAATAGGAGTGTTAGTTCATATAAAGCTACATCTTCTCAGCCAACTTTTGCAGATTGGTAACTGAGATAAACTGTTTGTATTTCGATATAGTATTTATTTAAATAAAACAAAGGCAAAAGGTTGCAATATATATTGATTGAGCAGGGCAACACAGTACGCTGGGGCTAATTTACTGGTGTGCTTGAGAGAAGTATAATGATAAGATTGGAAAGATACAGAAAATGAAGTGAGGTATTAGTACGCAATTAATTAAGTATTAATTATTTTAAAAATAAAATGAATTACCATTATATTTAAAGCAACTTTTCTAACTTTTTAAGAAAATATTTTTAATAAATTTGGGAAGCGTGCGTGTAGAAAATGAGAGAATTTTCTTTCAGATGTGCTTGTCTCAAACGCAGTGTATAAGGAAGATTATGTTTTGCGTTGTTCTGTACTGATGGTAGTACAATACTAGATAAATGCATTCCTCTCAACATCTATTGAAGATAATAGTTTTTGTAACTTAGAGGGTGTTTAGATTGAGAGATGTAAAATTTTGTCGTGTCACATCGGGTATTATATAGGGTGTCGCAGGGGTGTTCGGGTACTGATAAAAAAACTAAATACATAATCCGTCAGTAAACCGTGATAGCAAGCCTAATTAATCTATCATTAGCAAATGTTTACTGTTACACCACATTATCAAATCATGGAGTAATTAGGCTTAAAAAATTCGTCTCGTAAATTAGTCGCAATCTGTGTAATTAGTTAATTTTTAGCCTATATTTAATATTTCATGCAATGTTCAAACGTTCGACGTCATAGGGTGTAAAATTTTTGGGTGTGATCTAAACACCCCCTTAGACCATTCCCAACCCAAAACACTAGATATAGTTTCCATAAACTCCACAGCATCAAGAAACTAGTACTAGGCACTACTCTTTCAATGCAAACACCACTAGTCCATACTTAAATTTAATGTTGCTTATCTCACATGATGTCTTAGATGTTGTGTAGAAACTATGTCTCATGCAAGACATGGTTTTCTTCTCTTTGCTCATTTATTCACTTGCCACATTATTTTTTAGGCAAAATTTGCCACAAGACATGCAAAAAACGTGTAATTGGCTAAGAGACACCGCGAAAACATGACACGGCTAATGGACACTAAAAAAACATGTAATTGGCTACAGGACACCGGTCACATTTTTTTATTATTTCCAGATCAAAAGAGGTGAGATATTTTTCTACATGCCTGACTTGCCCCTTCTCTTTCCTTCTTTAAACACCGGTGGGTCCCATGTGTCATGGACAGTGTATGTTTAATCTAATTTTTAATAGGTTTTTAACCACCAGGCCCCACGCGTCATGGACTAATTTGTTCCTAATTAGTAGGGTGATTACTATTTACTAACCATTAGTGGGGCCCATATCTCTCTCCTATCCTCCTTCTTCCTCACGCACGCGGCGGAGCAGAGGAACAGCGCGCGGCCGGCCGACGGCCTGAGCTGGGACGGCTCGGCACGCGGCGAAAAAAGCGGCGGCGCTCCGCTGGGGTATCACTGCCGGCGACAGCGAGGACCAACGCCGGGATCTCCTCATTCAGCGAGGACCAACGCCATGGTGACGAGCAGCGTCGGGATCTCCTCGTTCAGTGAGGACCAACAGCGACGGCGACGACCAACGGCCAGCCTCACCTCCATCCTCACGGTGCAGCAGCTGTCCATGGACATCCAGGGTCTGGACGACCTCATTGCCAGCTCCGACTCCATCGGCTTCCAGGTCGGCTCCTTCGCCAAGAGCTACCTCATGCAGGAGCTGGGCGTGCCCGAATCCCGCCTCTGGGAGCTCGCCATCACCGACTACTCCTCCAGCCTGCAGAGCGGCGTCGTGGCGGCCATCGTCGACGAGCTGCCATACGTGGAGCTCTTCCTCTCCATCAACTGCCAGTTCAGGACAGTGGGGCAGGAGTTCACAAAGAGCGGATGGGGATTCGTGAGTTCTTTTCCTTGTTGGCTTCTTTTCTTCTTCTTTTTATTCTACACTACAACCAAGTACTACATATGCAGGCTTTCCATCGTGACTCCCCTCTGGCCGTGGACCTTTCGACGGCTGCCGAGGAGGAGGAGGGCGACGTGGCCGCCGAGGAGGAGGAGGACGGAGAGCGAGGTAGGTGCGGAGGCAATCCGATCTGATGAATTGGCGGAGGCGGTGCTCCATGGCAGGGGCAATCTCGCCATTTGAAAAATATTATCGCCTCTTTTGATCTAGAAAATATAAAATATTGTCTCCGGTGTCCTATAGCCAATTACACAATTTTTAGAGTGTCAATTAGCCGTGTCACGTTTTTACGGTGTCTCTTAGCCAATTACACGTTTTTTGCATGTCCTGTAGCAAATTTTGCCTATTTTTTATCATAGGTGGCAGCTTATTTAATGCCATAGACATCATCTTAGTCAGAAATGGCCATATATATATATATATATATATATATATATATATATATATATATATGAGCTTACTATTGTCTCTTGTCCAAATGGACAAGCCAAGCCACATGAAACTCAACAATAAAGCGGCGGCGTATATCGGTATATGCGATCACTAGAGAATAAAATCATCAAGTCCCTTTCGTGCTAGCCAGGTCACCATGTTTCTCTTTATTTTCTCCTTGGACTGTGCGTTACTTGGGAAAATATGTTGTGCAAACCACATATATAGTGGAAACTTGGAAACTACCGTTGGATCGAGAAATGAACGTCCGAGATTCGTCCACGTCACCATGAGTTAAAATTTAACTTCCAGTAAAATTTTAACTCATGAGTGAATCTGGGAGTTAAATTTTAACTCATGGTGACGTGGACGAATCTCGGACGTCCATTTCTCGATCCAACGGTAGTTTCCAAATTTCCACTACATATGTAATTTGCACTACATATTTTTCCGCGTTACTTGCATGGAAAGGGGACCTCAAATTACAACTGCCAGCAAAAAAGAAAGATGAAACATGGGAAAGGCGAGCATCGTTTCGCTAGGATTGAAGCGAAAAGTAATAATGATGTTTTATCATCTCATAATAATAAAAATACTAATTATAAAAAAAATTTAAATAACATAGACGATCGAAATTGGATACGGAAAAATATCGCTGCACTTAAATGAGACGAAGGGAGTTATAATCTAAAAACATAACTCACGTATAAAGTATTATTCATGTTTTATCATCTTATAACAATAAAAATACTAATTATAAAAAAAAAATTCAAATAATACGGAAGATCGAAATTGAGCACGGAAAAACATAGATATACTTAAAATGAGACGGAGGGAGTATTTAAAATGAGACGGAGGGAGTATTTGTTAGCAGCATAATAACCTTTTTGTTGGCGATCATCCGGAATCAAAAGGCCAATGACAAGTTTATTAGGACGTGGATGCATGGCAGGAGTCGTAGTAGATGCGTGCCAGAGCATTGCGTGCGTCGCGGAACAAAAGCTAGATACAACGAATAAACGCGCTGCTGGTCCCTCTTGGACCTTCTCTCACCATCCATCTATCTCGCCGTAGAATTTGAAACCCCTCAGACAACCACTAGGGAACGATGCAACTTCGCTATATACTAAGCTCTAGAAATTTCCCAATCTCCATTGGCGAGAATCACCCGGCGATGCCTTGTCGCTGGTCGCCTGGTCCAAGTATATGTTCGCTTACTTTAATGCTTATCCATTAAAATTTAAATTTTTAACGATAAATTTAAAGTTGATTTTAGAATATTTTTATTAAAGTTTATTTTTCGGTCTTTGGTTTTAGATTGCTAAGAACACATATATAAAATTTTTATTCATAAATTATTTTTTATTTGTAAATATGCCGTTTCGCTTATTGCCCGAATAAGCAAAACGATGGGGCATAAGTATATGGGTCGTTCACTTTGTCACCATTTACATTTTTAAAATTTTGATAGTATTGGATGTACTTAGTTCGATTTTGTTTTTTCCAAAAATTTACGTCTCTATAAGAACAAAGTTTTAAAATTCCCAAACTTTAGTAAAGACGTGAGATAATGTTTAGTTTATTATCCTACTAGCTAGGCTGTGTAAATCTAATCAATTTATACTTCTAACTTATATTTTTTAAAAATATATAAGTTGGATCACATATAAAAGTTATAAAATATTTCATTTTTATGAAATACTCCCTCGGTAAAAAAGCCTAATTCTGAATTTAAATATGGACATAATGTATGTTTGATTGCAATCCAAAAGTAGGTTTTTTTTTTGGACGGGAGGGAATACGGTAGGGACTAAAAAGGATGATAAAGTGAATGCACCGTCTCTTCTCGTGGGCACCCGATGGAACGATCATCCCCGCCGGCGGACGGACCTGAGCACCGTTGAGACGAGGAGGATGGGAGGAAGGACGGACCGGGCACGTAACGCGTTTGGGCCACGACATCCCATTGAATTCCTCGCCCAACCTCTCGATCTCTCTCGCCGTACGACGCCTTCTTCTTCTTCTTCGGTTAGGAGTAGTACTGTACTGATTTGAACGGCGGAATGGCAGACGACGGTGGCTGGCTAGCTAGGGCTATTAGCTGTCGCTCACCAACGGCTACTACATCGCTGATCCTGCCGCCCGTTAGCTAAGCTCCTCGTTCGTCGTCTTGCGATTTGCGATGCGATTCCACGACGTTTGTCGTGTCGCTGCACCAAGCACAAGAAGGCCGTTGCCGCTGCAGCGCGAGATTGATGGGCTGCGCACGACGTGGGCCGTGAATTCTCGGCCTGCTATTTAGCTCATATGGTTGGGAGGCCCATTCCCAACGCTGCAATGCTAGATGAGGAAAGAGTTTACTTTAGATCCCTTAGTCCACGTATAGCTCATCCCCCCAACTCACCAAAATCCCTCGTATTATGGGAGGGAGGGAGTATACAGTACCAGGGAAACGCATCCTAGCTTGAGAACTTCATGGAGATGCATCAAAACAGCGGGTCAACATATAAGCACAAGTGCACAACGCCAACATTCACCTGAGCATTGACAATTTTCATGACCCCCCCAAGGGAATATTACGTCTGCATATTGCCGAAGGTCGCACTCGCAGTTGTGAATCACACAAGACGATGAAATGACAGGATTAATTCCGGCAGTTGATTCACCTATACATAATTTATTTAGTGACAGAAAAAGGAAGATTAACACTAAGGATGCCTTGACCTGTATTATTAATTATTTCTCCTCTTGTATATGTAACTACAGCACAAGGCAGCCAAGATTCTGGTGGCCGTCGGCTACCCTAGGGAAGTACAGTTCTCACCACCTTCCTGTCCACACCAAATGACTGCATCATGGAATGCAAGATTAGTTAGGATTGCTGATATATTCTGGGATATACTCCCTCCGTTTTTTAATAGATGACGTCGTTGACTTTTTCTCACATGTTTGACCATTCGTCTTATTCAAAAATTTTGTGTAAATGTATAAGATATAAATCACACTTAAAGTACTATGAGTGATAAAACAACTCATAACAAAATAAATTATAATTACGTAAATTTTTTGAATAAGACGAATGGTCAAACATGTGAGAAAAAGTCAACGGCGTCATCTATTAAAAAACGGAGGTAGTATATTTAAATCAAATGAGATATTTAAACTTTAGGAAAACAGTTCCATAACATTTGCATGCACGAGAAATTACTAAGATATATGGAATTCTGAATGAATTGCTCTTGGCATCTGCTTACCTCCAAACCGCAGTCATTAACATATACATTTGTAAAGAGCTCAGATGGATCGGGCATTGGACTTTCCTGCAGTATTGAACGTGCCATGATTCATAAGCACAAGTAGTTCGAATGAACGAAACATTTTTGAGGACATATATAACTGCAATTCAGACCTTTGCTTTCGCGATGGCAGTGTCGACTTGCTTCCTTATTTCTTTCTCCATGTCCTAAGAAGAAACATCATAGTAGATTTGACTTAGGATTTCTGTGTTTATGTTTTCCGCCAAAGCTAATCTCATGCAAGGATACACTATTTTTGTGTCGGTTTGTGCTTCTCTTTTGTATCTCATAATGAACTAAAATATACAGCTGATTTCTCTGCCTTGAATCAAAGAAAAACAGCATGCTACGTCTTGCATTATTGCTTTGTGATACTATATATGTACCACAATAGTATACCTTGAGTTCTTGTGTGGTTGCAAAGTCATGGGCCAGTAGTAGCTTCCTAACCCTTTCAATTGGATCGCGCTCCTGTTGGTAACATAACACAAACAACTTACTCAGAATGAATGTCTTCGGTGTAAATTAAGTTTTGAGTCGAGACTCGAGAGCTCATGGCCGGCCATCCTGATTCCTGACCTGTCTTATGCCTGCAATTTCATCTCTGGTGCGGTAAGTGCTCCCTGGATCTGACATAGAGTGTCCGTGGTATCTGTAGGTGTCCATCTCAAGAATCTACAACACCGAGAGGATATAGAAAAGTTACATGCATCTCCAAGAGCAGGATTGTGTTTTCTACTGATTAGCGGCACTGAATCTATCGAACAATATGAGCTAAACCACACTACCAGCAGTGTATTTCAGCACAGCCCAACCCCTGAGAGATCCAGAAATGTCCATAATGTGCACAGTCGAAATGGCAATCAGGAAATTCACTTACAATCGGTCCATTTTCAAGAGCATGTTGCTTGGCAAATTTACAAGCTTGTTTGACTGCAAGAACATCCATACCATCGACCTGCACCAAACACAAGGTACCATAACCATCATCACAACGATACAAACAAGAGCACCAACACGGCCACCTCCATGCCTGCATATCCCCATAACTTCTTGCATGCAAGCTAATCGCAGTAAAAATAACTGCAACCCAACTTGCCGTAGGTGTGGCAAGCCACACAAAGTAATCGTTGGCGGTTGGCCACAAGTGTGGTAAGATGTGACTTAAAAATGAGCCTACGACATGTGAGCCAGCGAGTTAATGAAGTGTGGCAAATCATAGTTATAGCAAACCAAACACCAACCTAAGAAAGTTTGGCACATCTAGTACTCGAATATGTGGCATGACGATCTGTGGCAGTGAACCAAACAACCCCGGAACCCACAACTAGATCACAGAGTATGGTGATCAGAGTCCAGAAGGATGTTGCACTCAAATTTACTGGTCAATTATGTTCAGCTCAGTTCTCATTGTCACATCAACAGATCAACTCTCCATCAGCTAGAAAGAGTTCAAACAACTACTGCTCATAAAAAAAATTTCAAATAAAACAGACGTTAAATATTGGGTACGAAAATTCACAACTGCGCTTAAATGAGACGGAGAAGTATTTAGTTACCTTCAATCCTGGCACATAGTCGCCGCGTTTGTAGTATGCGGGGCTTTTCGATGCCCTCCATTCCGCCGTCCCCATCCCATCTGGGCAAACAAATTAAAATCAAACAGACCAAATCAAACCATCCGCAATTCATCCAGCGATCAACGAACAATGGAAGCAAAATCAATCCCAAAGATTGAACCGAATTCCAACTCACAGTGGTTGTTCTCGCAGACGAGCACGACGGGCAGCTTCCAGAGCGCCGCCATGTTGAGCGCCTCGAACAGCTGCCCCTGGTTGGCGGCGCCGTCGCCGTAGAGGTCGAACGTGACGGCGGCCTCCTTCCTGTACCTCTGCGCGAACGCGAGGCCGCATCCGAGCGGCACCTGCGCGCCCACGATGCCATGGCCGCCATAGAAGTTGGCGTCCTTCTTGTACAGGTGCATCGACCCGCCTTTCCCCCTGGAGCACCCGCCGCGGCGGCCCATGAGCTCGGCGAAGAGGGCGGCGAGGTCGCCGCCGCGGGCGAGGTAGGCGCAGTGGTCGCGGTAGGCCGTGATGATGGCGTCGGCGCGGGTGGTGGCCGCCTCCATGCCCACCGCGACGGCCTCCTGGCCGTCGTAGAGGTGGCAGAAGCCGCGGATCAGCTTCGCCTTGTACAGCGAGTCCGCCGCGATCTCCGCGCGGCGCATGGCGGACATGTCGCGGAAGAAGGTGGCGAGCTCGCGCGCCGTGGTGGCCACCTCGCGCGGGGGCGGGTCCACGATGTGGGACTTGTAGGGGACCGAGGTCTCGATGGTGAGCGGCTCCGTCGAATCGGAGACACCCCGGACGCTCGTGGTCAGGGGCAGCGCCGCCGCCGCGCGCCGGGGCGCCGCCGTGACGCCGCGCAGGCGGCGGAGGAGGACGACGGCCGCGGCCATGGCGCCGATCGATTGGGCACGCGCAGGTTTGGTTTGGGAGCTTGGACTTTGGACGCAGCAGCAGCAGCGCGCGGTGCTCGCCGCGGTGGAGCGGATGATGGGGTGGTGGCGTCGCGGTGTCGCGCGGCGGAGCGGGCCGCGTGGCGCAGTGTGGGGCTCGGCTTCGCGTTCGCCTCCGTGACTAGGCTCGCTCTGCCATTAAAGAAAGCGAGCATGGCGCACAGGTGGCTCCTTGTGGGGGTGGGGGGGGGGGGGGGGGGAGGGCGGGGAAAGCTAGCGGGAGGTGGGAGCTCACGGCCCGGGGGGCACATGGCGGCGTCCCGTTCGCCGGCAGCGAGCCGTCGCTCTCAGAGTCTCGGTCTCCGGGCGCGAATTTGATCGAACACCTGTCGAGCTGTCGGCAGCAACCCGCTCCGCCGCGTGCCGGAGAGAACAGTTCGGGGAATTAAGTGGGCCGAATACAACTATGGGCCGAAATTGGTTATCGAAATAAGGTGGCCCAGATTTATGTGTGGGCGGAATTCATCGAGGAGAATTAAGTAGGCCGAATTCATTTATGGGTTGAATTCTCTGATCAGCGGCGGTCAAATGTATTCACTCGTGGGCCACTTTTTGTTGACGAGAATGAAGTGGGCCAAATTCACTTGTGGGCCTAATTTGTTTATGAGAAGGAATAAGATCACCGAAGGTCCCTCAACTTAACGAGATTTTTTGAGGTCTTTTAACCACAAAACCAAAAATCTCCGCCCCTAAATTATACAAAACCTAAAAAAAAAAAAGGTCCTTAGACAGTATTGATCTATTTTTTTTTCCCGGTTTAGCTGACATGGCATATGGTGGGATTCACATGTCAGTGTCCTCTCTTCTCCTCTTTTCTTTTTTTTTTCTTCTTCTCTTTTATTTGTTCTCTCTTCTCTTCTCTTCTTCCCCCCGAACCTGAGAGGACGGCGGGTGGAGCAGGCCACAGGCGGGCGGTGACGGGCGAGCACGGAGGGAGACAAGGTAGCTGCTGCCGCTAGGAGGGAGGCGAGGTGGTGGTAGTAGTTGGCTAGTTGCTGCAGTAACCGCCGTTGGAGTACACGATCACCGGCACGTCGTGCCAGTCGTCGCACGGCGGCGCCTCGTCAACGGTCACCAGTCGCAACGTCACCTCCGTGATGGAAGGCATCACGCGGGACTCGCCCTTGTGGGTGTACGGCTGGATCTTCCACCTCGTCGCGTTCGCGTCCAAGCCCGTCGTGTTCACGCCGCTGCGGCCGGAGATTGAGGCGAGGCGAGGCGCCACCAGGAATACCTCCAACTCGCGGCTGAGGATGCGGATGGCGCCCTCCATCTCGTACACGTCGGATTTATTGTCACTGAAGTCACATCGCAGGTGAGGCTCCGGGATGAACTCATCTGCATTAATAATCTCATCGAACAAAAACAAAATCAGAATCTTTTCTCCAAAAAAGACTCAGAATCAACAACCTGTGGTTAGCATCACCATGTACTGATCAAGGGTTGGTGAGTAAATCATCAAGAACTGGATTGCCACGATGAGCAGGAGCAGAGAAGGGTGGCAGAAGGCGCAGAAAGTGCCCTTGCTTTTCTTGTTCCCCACAGCTGCCTTCATGTCTGAAACAGCAACTACTCACACACCAGGGACAAGAACAGAACTGCCGCATCCCGACCTTCCTCTACGCCATGCCATTCTCCCCCCCAAGGGCCGCCGCAGTGTCACACCGCTCCTTCGCCGCCCTCCCCCTCGCTGGCGGCGGCGCCATCGGTGGCTGCCCGCTCCTCTCCGACTTCGGGCAGCGGGCAAAGACCGACAGCGACAGCAAGCTCCGCCTCTGCTCCCACGTGTGGTGCGGCCTGGGTGAGACCCGTCGGCACGAGTTCCGGCACGGCGGCACGCCGCAGCGCTCGCTTGCCGCTCGCGCTCGCCGCCGCGCTGCTGCTCCGCCTGCCGCCGCCCGCTTTCCTCCCTCCCAGGCTCACCGGCCGCCTCACCCCCCTCCAGCCGCCCACTGCCGCGCTCGCCAGCGGCCGCTCCGCCCACCGCCCCCTCTCTCTCAGGCTCCCTCGGCCGCCGGCGGCCTTCGGAGAGGAGTAGAAAAGAGGAAAAAGTTGGAGAAAAGAAAAGGAAAAGGTAGTGTGGTTTCACTTTTTTTTTTTTCTAACTTATATGTGGGTCTCATAATTTTTTTATTTATTTGAGATCCATACTGCCAAATCCATACGAAGTGAGCCAAATTCATTGGTGGGCTGAATCCATTGATGGGAATTTGGTGGGCCAAATTAATTCGTGTCATTTGGTGGGCTAAATTTAGTGATGAATCAGACGTCGGCTTAATTCATTTGTGGACTGATTTGAATTAAGAGGTCTGAATTTGTTCTTAGCTTTTGGTGGTTCGAATTCGTCAATTGAGAATCGGTAGGCCGATTGAATTCGTGGGTGTAATTAATTTACGGAAAATTGGGCCGTATTCGTTGTGGACATTCGTGGGTCAAATTCGTGGTCGTTTGATTTGACAAAGAGGCTACCAACAGTCCAACATTTTTTTTGTTTATTTAGAAACAAGTTACAAACGCACACTTATCCCTACGAACACACATTTTATTTTTACGAGCACCTCTAAAAAATTGGATAGGTGTATCTTAAAATTCACAAAGTCATCATAAACATCTTGATGTCGACAGAAACATCACATAAATTTTAGTTGTAAATGCAAACACTCATACAAATTTTAGAACTTGAATCCAGGTAAATCGGATCCACCATAAGAAATCTAACTATATGCGCTCACTTTGCCAGTACAACACTGCTTTTTGTTCAGATTAAACAACTGAATTAATGAGCCATTAACAGTTTCTACTCCGTCTGATCTGCCTGATTTTTTTTTGTTAAGATTGAACAACCGAATTAACAAGCCAAACTAGCCTTTCACGAGTCTCATCAAATGAACGAATACGTCATTTTACGGTGCCGTTCTTCAGCAGCAGTTGGAGAGTCACAATTTCTTTTCGATAAAAAGTTGAGAATACATATACCTTCTTGGACATGCACACTGAGACATCTATCATACGTAAGAAAAAAAAATATATTATTACTATAAAACTGCTTTGGCCGGATGCAGAGGCCATAGAGCCGGAACGAGGCGAGCAAGTTGACCTTAGAGATAACGCTGACGCAGACCTAAACAAAAATAAATCACTTTTTCCCAAACAAATCCGGACGATTTTTAGTTGAAAAAAAAAAAGAAATTCCCGGTAGCGTCTCACTGCACTCATCGTGAAATAATTTTGTCGCCGGCTCGCCGCCCACAACAAATGGCAGCCAACTTGTTACGAGCATTTTGTTGCATTGTTGGCTCCGTGCATTGGAATATGCTTTTCGGCACGGATGACGGGCGTGGAACAAAGGTCACGGGATGAATGTGCGTGAATGACTGAAGTGCCCCTACTGCCCCCACCTTCAAAAATCAAAAGTTCAAAACCACCTGTCATGGTCATGGACGTGTAGATTTAATAGTACCACGTTAAATATAAATATACAATCGAAATTATGTTACATGGTTAAGGATTTTGATTTTAGATTGATAAAGCTTAGCACGAGCTATTAGGTAAAGGTTTGTGAGTAGTAATGTGAAAATGAGCGATATCAGTTGGAGGAGATGGTATGTAATGCTAAGCCGCGTGATAATTTATAGGTGGTTTGTTTTAATGTTGATTGCTTTTAATTAGGGATTTAACAACATAGTAATAGTAACAGTATGTATTGAACACATATTATTGAGTAGTTATCGTGATAATTTTAGTAGCTGTATTAAGGCTCCTATCTTTTATCATCATGCGTAAAGTTGTCGAGCATATGTTTTAATTAATGTAGCTATACCAACGACGTCACAGGCTATGAGAAAATTTCACGAAAATTACTGTTCTTTTAATTTTACAAAACTATCAACATTTGCTTAGTGTTGCATTAAATTAACATTTTTTGGGGAGCATTATAAGCCATCAGTTATAAACATGGTTCATTAGTTCATATCTCAATGTCAGATGCAAGGTGAGTTGGAGGGTAGAAATCGTAGAAGATGACCCACATCATCATCTCGTAAAGAAAATATATTGTTCAGAGCACTATATTGGACTACAACTCGTACCGTACCGTATAGAAATGGTTGTTTGGCTATAAGGTGTGCAACCACCGAGTCCCACTCCGGTGCTTTCTACTCGGAGTAGAAAGTAATCTGGGCCATTGATCATATTTAATTGAAGGGTTAAGATCTAGTTCTACTCCCACCAGAATTAGTGGGAGTAGAAATGTGAAGGGGTGTTTTTGTCCAAAAAAAAATAATTCGCGTAGGGGTATTATCGTATATTATCAGTCTCTTACTCACCCTATCCCTATCCTATGGATTTGTATCGCATCGTCGCCATTTCACTTCATCCCGACGCCATTCCCCTCCTTCCCCGCCTCCGTCGCCGCCCATCTCCCTCGCCGCCTCTATCGCCCGTCCTGGCGTCTCCTCCCCCTCCAGCGCCGTTGCCTTCTCCGCTCCCTCCGTCGAAGCCCGTCTCCCCGCCATCGCCGCCTTCTCTCCCGCACGCGTCTCCACGCCGCTTTGTGAGCCCCCTCGATTGCCGTCCTCCTCCCCCGCCCCCTTCTCCAGCGAGTTGCCTCACGTCGCCGCGCCTCCACCCATCACTGCCGCCACGTTCTCCTCGCCACCAGCCCTCTCCGCCACGTCACCTCCACCCGCCACCGCCGCCACGTCCTCCTCCCCATCAACCGCCGCCCCCTTCTCCACTCCTCTCGGCGATCCCGCATCTCCGTCTGGGATCTCCAGAGCTCCGCCCTATCCCGCCGCTACCCGCGTCGGCACACCTTCTGGCGAGTTCCACCTCAGACCCCAGCACCGCGCCACTCGCCGCCGCCGAGCCTTCCTCCTCCTCGCTATCCCCTTACTCGCCGTCGGCCTCCTCCCCCACGCTCGGCTCCAGCCCCGTCCATCTTCGCCCGCCATCGCACCTGCAGCCGCGTGGGAGAGCCCCCAATCCATTGCCTACAAGCGGAGGACGCAGCCTCTGGATCCAATGGCAACGCACGCCTGGTTCCCCTTCATCCCCATGCCGCCTCAAGCACCTCCTTCGGAGCAGGAGGAAGACTCGCCATTGGAGAATAGCGGAAGGTAATGCCCGGAAATTTGCAGTAAGATGCGCTCCCCTAATGCCGCCCCTCAACTTTCAATCTCAAGTTGTTTGTTTTTCTTAAATTTTGATTTGATTTCCAAGGCTACCTGTTTCCTGTTAATCTGTAGCATGAAGGGTGAGATGATCCATCTATATCTGAACAACTCCACCATGGCGTTGGCGATCCCGAGAGAGGCATGCTTACTGGGTGCTCCGAGGTGCCATGGCATTGGGATGCTAGTGGGAGCATTCGGTATTTGCAAGGAGCAAGAGCAAGTGCGCGAAGCCATCTTGGAAGGTACGTGTGGCTGCTTCGCCGTACCAATTGGATTTGGCGCGCAATGTTGTGCTATTGAATTATGATGTCTAAAGTTGTCATCTTTCTGAATGAAACTAATGTTCACCTGTTGTGGGGGCTTTGTAATGGGTGGCTGTTACTAGTGGCTATATTTGCATTGGCATTGTTATGCCACCATCAATTAATGATGAGTAGA
This sequence comes from Oryza glaberrima, assembly GCF_000147395.1. Classification (NCBI taxonomy): domain Eukaryota; kingdom Viridiplantae; phylum Streptophyta; class Magnoliopsida; order Poales; family Poaceae; genus Oryza; species Oryza glaberrima. The sequence continues at coordinate 7,665,367 of NC_068331.1, read as the reverse complement.
TGATGTGTGGTGTCTCTTTCCTTTGAACTTTGGTTGCCTTTTCACCAATTATATTGCTCGTTTTGAACTTTGGTTGCCTTTTCACCAATTATATTGCTCGTTTTGGTTCAGTAAATACATTGTTTATTTCAGAACAGAACGGTTAATGTTAACAGCATTTTTACTTACTTACTCTGAACCACATGCCGGCAAAGGGGTTCTCGGTGTTCAGATGCGACATTGAAGCAGATGCACGTCGGTGATGTCGACTGCTTACTGCCCTGAGTCACCCCAAAGCGTAAAGTTTCATATACCGCTCCTTCTCAAATGGATACAAATATGAACTATGAGTACGCGGACTGGATGGTAGGCCCATCATAGCAAACAAAAAGTTTGATTATGACAGAAGGACATTTGTAGAAAATAAGAAAGATAACATATAGTTGTGATCTATGCAGGAAGACATCGATGAATACAGAAGAAAGCTAGCAGCGATTCTTTACAACTCTCCATCCAACAAATTTCGGAATCATGCCAAGATAATCTCTGAAGAAATCTAAGATGTTCAGCTTTGTATTGGGAGGATATTCTTTCATTAAATTCTGAGATGTTCATTTATCATTGAGATGTTTTATTTTGGAGATTCTTAGTTTGTCTTGTCGGATGTTTATTTCGAATAAGCTAGGTGTTAAATTTTTTAATATTAAACTCTATCTATTATTTATTAAATGATACTCAATCTGGTTATTCAACGATGTCAGATGCGGGGATTTCTTCTTTCTTTTGTAAAAAAAATAATGTTCTGCTATAATATATGCGCGCGGTCGATTGAAAAACCATGATTTTTTATGATAAGTACTTTCTGCGAGTTTAAAGAAACATCTCGTACCACGACGAAGCACCTTTGTGCTTCTTCACTGCAAAATCTTACGTAAAGAAGCTGCTCAATGCAACATCTTACATCCTGTCAAACTGTCAAATGTGTAAGCTAATGTTGTATCAAAATCGGATGCTACGGAGAACAAAATGATGTGTCAGTATCATTCTTTCTTGGGGACGACATGTTCCCCCTGGAACTGTTCCAATGGTTTGCTTCGCTCTTGAATCAGAATCTTCTGGAGACCTGATGGCTGAGGATGCCAAATCTCCCACCACCAATCCTTTTTGGTGGCTTCGAGACTCCGAATAGAGCTGTCGCAATTCGAAGTTGGAACTAGAAAAATATGGACAGAATGAGTCCTCCAGCAGGATGTGCATTCTCATTGATCTGGTAGGCTCTGCATGAAAAAACAACCAGTTTCAGCAGCAGCAGCAGCAGCATTACAGTTTCAGCAGCACCAGCAGTTCAGTTTCATTCCAACAACACCAGTTCAGTTTCATTCCAGCAACAACAGTGCAGTTCTGGCAGCAGCACAATTTCCAATAGTAGCAGTATCATTCCAGCATCAACAATAGCATCATTCCAGCAAACAGCACCATTAAAGCATCACACAAGCATCACAAAATGAAGTCACCATTCCAGTTGCAGATCATTTAATCCTAATATTTAAAAAGGCAACTAAATTTATTTGTTCATTACACTCCTTTAAAAATAAATAAGCAGCAATGAACTGCAGCCTTGCAACGCAAACAACAGAACTGTGCTTGCGCTGGAATCATCTCAGGGCAACCAGGTGCGCCGCAGTTATGCTGCCCAGGGACGTCGCCCCAACGCTGAACTGCAGGAGGAGCTACTGACCTCCTGACAGGGTAAACCACAGCTCCATGATCATCATCTAGGACCTATTTTCAGAAACCAAGCAGCAACAAGTCAAGTTAGGACACAGGAGGCAGCTCAATTCTATAATTTTCTGAAAATGGATTAAATCAAGCTCAATTCCGTATTTATGTAATGTTTCTGACAAAGAATTCTTTTATAGTTCTAAAGCACTTCAGCTTATTTGCCTCTGTACACATCTAAAATAAATTAAGTGTCTCAGTTTCAGAGTGTAATATAGATGCAGAGATGGCCAAATTATGCCTTGAATCCTTCAGTCTTTCAGTTTCAGGGTGTAATGCAGATGCAGAGATGGCCAAATTCAGGAAGACAGGTTTGATCTGCTATAAAAGAGTATCCATCTCACAAATCGATCAACTGCATAAATTCATTGCCACTCTAAACTATTGAACAATTACTACAGTTCCCCCACAATGGCTGCAAATTTTGTATGTATGATAAAAGAACTAAGGCATGCACTAATAAATTAATTCAATGTACTACTAGTACTACTGATGAACTAGCAGGAAATGCTGGATGCTTTAACCAGTTGACAAGGCAATCATTTGGTAGAAAAGATCAAAGATCAATTGCACAAGATATGATTTAACTTGCCACCTTTGCTGAGGTTTAATGCTGGACTTATATTAGTAACACATCAATTTCAGCAAACTGTTTTGAGTGGAATTTCAAGTGACAGGTGTATTTCATTTGCAACTTAAGACCAAAATTATTATTCAGTTTTATCGTTCATGCTTACAACTCAACATACAAAATCGATTTAATAAATCTCCTATTCAATTTAACATCCGCAAATGTAGATTCTCTAGTATAGTTACAAGCTAGTATACACAGCCATTTACAAGCAAGTATATGCATTTGTAGAGGAAAAATTCAGACAAGTTCAACACTGAGGAGAGGAAGGGGAACAGAAAGTTAGGTGGTGGGGGAGGGGGGAAGGAGTGGACACCTGAGGATTTCACCGCACCGTCGCTTGCCGGTGCTTGCGTCGGACAGATGCGACGCGCCGCGCCACCAGCCGCAACGCCGCCTGCCGGTGCCTGCCTCCGACCTGATGCCACACGCGGTAGGAAGACGACGGAGGAGGCAAGGGCGCTGAAGGGGGAGGAGACGCCAACGGTGCCGGAGGTGGAGATGGCGGGGCCGACGGACGGCGATAGAGAGGGCAGGGGAAACGTATGAGGACGGAGGGAGCGGAGAAGGCGGCGAGGGCGGGGGAGGCAGATGGCGACTGAGGAGGCGGACAAGGCGGCGACTGAGGGGGTGGACAAGGCGGCGACGCCGGGGGGAGGAATAGCGACGAGACTGCGTGCAAGGGAGTCGGACCTGATGCAATGCGATGCGGAGTCTGACCTGATGCGATCGAATAGAAGAAAATAATCCATGCCAAAATTACCCCTAAACGATATTAGGAGATTACTTACCTGCCCTTTAAAATAAACGGTCGAAATCAATTCTACTTGGAGTAGAATACTGCAAGTAGATTGCACCGGAACATTCCTCTGCAACCACCTGCATATTCCACTATACCAAGGTATTTTACACATCTATTATGATAGCTGGATTCAATTACATGCGGTAGATCCATAATGATAAGGTGAGTTGAATTGAAATTTAAAGCAAGAAGATACAATAGATATTAAGTTGATCGTAGGTTTGGTTTGATTATATTGCACGCCGACGGTGGTACACCGGGCTCACAGCTTCATGGAAAACAGTGGGCAGCACCGCAGCAGCGAAGGAAGAAAGCCCCCAAACGAAACGGGTGAGGGGCATTTTCGTCATTCCATACAGGTCACCTCCAAACTCGCCAAGCGAACCACACTGCGTCACTGTGATAAAAGCCGCTCTGCACCCACTCCGTCCACTCCCTCTCTCTCCTACCGTCGCCTTCCACTTTCCCCTCTCTCTCTCTCTCCGCCGCCGCCGACGCCGACGATGGCCTCCAGCCGCTGGGTCCGACCGGAGGTGAGCCAAGCTCCCACACGCGTCTACTCCTCTCTTCTTGCTCTTTGCGCTTAGCTGCTCGCTCGCTCACCCGGAGGCGCGCGTGTCGCAGGTGTACCCGCTGTTCGCGGCGATGGGCGTGGCCGTCGGCATCTGCGGCTTCCAGCTCTTCCGCAACATCACCGGCAACCCCGAAGTCAGGTCCGGATCCCCGCCACTGCGTGTTCCTGCCCTCTTTGCTTGCTTGATTTTTTATTTTTTATTTATTTTTATTTTTTGCTTTGCTCGTTGGAGGAGAGATCTACTGTGCTTGATAAGCCTGTTCTAGTGGTGGACTTACTGTAGCTTACCGTCATCGATTTCTTTACGATTTGAGCCTATTACCTGGCGCTGAGCGTTGACTTACCTTGCTTGATTGATTGACATGCTAGTATTTCTCAGGTGAAATTTTGTGATGGTGAATTTTAGTATTTTACGTGGCAAGGAGCCAAGGAGTGGATATATCATGTGTGATGTGTCCTTTTTTTTTGTTTAATTAGGGTTTGTTATTAGACAATTTAAGAAACCTGTACCTGAGCTGGTAGAGAAACATAAGGATGAGCTTGCCATGTGTCAATTTGCTTGGGAAAATGTACTCTTTACTTTTTTTTTTCTTGTTTGTTTTATAGAGATGGAGTAGTTGGTACGGTGTCATGACGTTAAGAATGTCTTTTACAGAAAGCGTGGTGATTATGATGATAAGTATATTGTAAATTTCTATGCGTCTTGGGCATGATAGCATAGACCAAAGAGTTGCTAACATGGCTAGACACAATGTATTTCGTGTCGGCGTGTGTGTGGAATCTGTCTTCACTATGAGCTTATGTGTTATTAGTATGTTCAACTCATGACATGTTGGCGTTAATCTTTCGCTGCTCCAAACCGGCTCCAAGCATAATTCAATTCCAGTTTAAACCAAGCAGGATTTATTAGTGCTTAAATCTTATTGTGTCGTAGACAGGAAGTCGTAGTGTATTAACCATTGTCTTATATAGTGAATTTTGATGGATAATTAAACCCTTGGGTTTCAAGGGTAACATTGATTATGGTGATAATTCGAACCCTCGGCGGCTGATGCTTATTTTGTCAACAATGAAGTGTAAGCCTGAAATAATAAAATGCTTTTATTCAGGGTTAACAAGGTAGGGAGGGCAGCTGGAGTGCTTGAGAACCATGAGGAGGGAAGGCGCTACGCAGAGCATGGGCTAAGAAACTATGTGCGCGACAAGACCCCTGAGATCATGCCAGCTATCAACAAGTTCTTCACTGAGCCAACAAAATGATGAAGGAATTTAGTTGGTTGTTGATTGCTCTGCTATTAGTTACTATTGCGGATTGATTTAATGGATTTTACCCATTTCAAGCATTACATATGTTGTCTCATCCATAAATCGGAGGACATCAAATGCCTCTTGTTGGAAGTTACCATATGTGTTTGTGGTCAATGACTTGTCAAATGTTCTAATACTATTTGTCTGATGATTGATGAGTGTTACATTACCCTGCTTGATTCTCTATACTCATTGTCTATATCATGTGAAATTACTGTACCTACATGATGGTATAGTCAGGAACAAGGGGAATGAACTGCCTTTGCACTGCTGATGCCGATTGGTTGCACCGAATTTTGCTACATGGAAAGAAATATACATTGTATATATTATCGACATGGAAAACAATTTCAGCAGAAAACACAAATGCAATTATGTAACCTCTTTATTTATGGTCCTGTCACATTGACCGCATTCCAGCTGACTCTTGCTGGGAAGCTTAGTACGTGTTGTCAACTTCTACTCCCCTTTTCTTCATGGGCACAATTTTTAAACGGTGTGTTTTTTTTAAAAAAAATACTTTTTTCTTTAAAATTGTATTGATTTATTTTGAAGTTTTTAAAATAATAATTAATTAGTTATGTGCTACTACCTACATCGCAAAATGTAACTATTTGGCGGTCGACAAATAAAGTTGCTCATAGGCTAGCTAAAGAAGGTGCTTTACGACTTTGGTTTAGGTTCCTCCGAAACTTTTTTTTTTTCTGTTTGACGGATGACTAAGCTGGATATCCTAGTTGAATAAATTTTGCTAATAGTTTCCACTAAAAAAAGTAACTCTTTGTAGCACACTAATCTGTTCTAAAATAAAGCTATTTCTCCACATATCATTTCTTCTAAACAAATCACAATTATTCTCTTCACTTACTTTTTCTTCTCCAATCTCCAATCGCAATCATTCTCTAATTATCTCTATCTACCTTTCTTTTAATACCCATGCCTATATAAAAAATACTTACATTCTCATCCAAGGAAGTAATAAAGTGGTGTTTGGAAAGGAGAGACTAAACTCACAAAAATTTTAGTCTCTATGAAAGGGACTTATGCTTTCGTGTCTTCCCAAATACCACCTAAGTCATCTCGTTTACATGCATAAAAGAAGTTTCTAACCTTAGTCTGATTCTCTTTTCTGTTAACGAATTAATAGTCTATTAATTGGAGCGCCCAGTCCTGACACCTGATCACAAAGGGAACGACGAAAAGAAAAGAGGGAACAAATTCAAAGAATGCGTTGCCAGCAGCAGGTGACTCGTTAAACAAATCGACAATCAGGTATCCTAGTATTATTGACGAAACGACTTTCCAATTTCTTGCACTGAGTAAATACAATCAATCAAAGGCCAGCACTAGCCTTTGTTTTTGTGACATCTTGTATAACTCAAAAATCCCTAACCATGCATCAACAAATGAGTTTATCTGCCTACAAGAATTTTGTTTACAACGGACCGGCCTGAATCTGGTTTTATGATGCTCTGTCTCGCCTGAGATCCGAGTACCATGACCTCCATGCTTCCATGTAGTGGCCAAAAAGATCGTTCAGTCCTGCATTAGAAAATGGAAGAAATTATGTTAAGTTTGTTACAACAGAACCTTCTCTTTAACGGTACATTTAATAGAACTAGGAAGATAGCCCGCGCGAATGCGCAGGCATGCAAAGTAGGATACGTTTGACTAACTTGTAAGATGGATATCGACCATAAGACACATTTCGTACTTGAAAAAGTACAATTTCTTTATAAATTTTCTTCATCTGCATTGCTCATATAATTTTTTTACATGATATTTGTAAGGTTTGAACTATATAATATTTAATTTATTACTATAAGCAATTATCACTCATTCTTCATTTTCTAGAAAAAAAAACCATGTCAATAAGTATGTAGGAGATATACATATTGTACAGCTCGCTTCCCTATTACTATATGTGATCTACAGTGTTTTTTCTAAAAAAATACCTAGTCAACATGAGTCCTAAATTTAAAGTTAATAGTAGCATATATAAGTTTTTATCCAACTATGTGTTTTATATATGTAATAATATATTGAGAAACTCGTAATGCCATGATATAGCATGGATGGAAGGTCATTAACATCTAAGCACTTAAACATGGGCCATGCGTTGCCACCGACCGACCGCGCACCACGCGCCGCCGTGTGTACCGAGAGAGATGGAGAGAGGGGGGACGAGGGGAAAGAGGAGGTGAGAAAGTATATATGACTGGTGGGCCCACCATTAAAAAAAGAAAATATTGACTGGATTGTCATGCATACGCCATGTAGGACAAAATTGCTCTGGATTGGGTCGAGGGGGTAATTCATAAAGTATTGAAAGGTCACGGTGAGTGATGTTTGGTTTTTGGGTTTAGAGGTTTAATTTGGTCGATTGCGATAGTTCGGTGGTGTAATTCATACTTTTTCCTTTTTAAAATAATTGAAGTGAAACCGATGATCCATTTTTTTCTCATAATTTCTAATATCCGACTAACACATGGAGGGATAGGATTGTTCTAAAAGTATATTAATTGTTTTAAAATAATGGATCCACCTATTTAAGTGAAAACTGATGGTTTAATGTTTTTTTCCTATAATTTCTAGTTTTTATTTTTATTTAAGATGTAACACATGACATCTTAAGTGCATTGCAGAGGATATACAATGATTTAAGGTTATATAATACTTATTATTATATTTTATAATGTTCTGATATTTTTTCTATTTAGGTACTTGTAAAGGATAGGGGTATATGTTAAAATGACAAACTTTTATTTTAATAGCATAAAATATGGGTAATACAGATATTGAATTATATATTTAATTATAAAAAAACAAATTCAAGTAAACTAAAAGTGGGTCGGATATAACTTAAAAAATTTAATTATTTAGTTTTCTAATTATTAATCATTTTGATTAATCAGTTAAAATTTAGAAGACCAAATAATTGAATGGGAGAGAGGAAGAGATAGTCGAAGGGGAGAGAGTATGTATGCATATAATTATAATAATTATTATTAGTTATAGTGTTTTAGCTGCTATTACTTTATTAACTAAAAATAAAACAAAAGCTTTAATGATTGATTAAAATCAATCTTTTTTACTCGTCTGTACCTACAATATATTCATAGTTGATATTAAAATATGAACACTACAAATAATTTTTTTATAAGGAGCGCACTACAAATCTAATAATCTAACTGTTATTTTGACTTTTTGTTGTGTTAGAATGGGGGTCTAATTCTTTTTAATATTACCCAAAGTTATGTTCATTTTACTTATATTATATCTATTATTTTTTATGAAGTTTTGTACGATGATAAAATATATATCATTATTTTTTATAATTGTATAATTTCTTAAGTGGCATGCAAAAGTTAGAAGATGTACCCCTAATTAATGTTACATATTTCTTCTCAAAATTGAATTAAAGTGGATATGAGTTTTTAAATGTAAAATAATCAAAAGACATAAGCAGATCAAATATTAGTTTTATGATTTAGATGTTACATTTGCTTAATTGTTTAACATAGAATTTTTGCTTTTCTAAAAGCGTGAAAGTAGGAAAAGAAATAGGTAAAAAAGAGGGGGAGGAGTAGACGTACGAAACATACGTATGTAGGTACTATGTAGGTAGGTACGTACATGCCAACAGGCCCAGGTGGGCCCAGATATTAGGAGATTTTTTTTTATAGATAAATCTAAAGGTTACAAATAATGGGTCCACCAAATTTAATGAAAATTAACGGTTAGATGTTTTGCTTTTTTAAAAAAAAATCTTTAACTATTAGAGTGCCACGTGGCGACTTAGGAGCGTTTATAGGATGCCACATGTCGGTTTAGTAGCATTTGTAGGAAGGCTACTTATGTTTTTTCTTTTATCTTTTTCTAGCCAATAGTTATATAATTCTCCCATACACAGAGTAATAAAGTATTAGTTTAATAAAATACATCTAATCTAACGGTCTAAACTATTGGGTTCACTAATTTAAGTGAAAATTAACTATAATATTTGCTTAAATTTATAGAGTGATATATTTTATCTTTAAATAATAGAAAATTATATTTTAAAGGTCATCGATTTTTTTTTTCAATGGTATTACGTACGTATATTTTTTTTGGCTTTGTTGTTTTTATATTTTTTCAATGGTACTATGTACTTATGTTGCTTTTGGCTTTTTTTTTTAAGTAAGTCTGTGCGTAGGTCTTTTTTTTCTTCGATGAACATTATGTAAGCTTGATTGTTTTTGTAGTCATACGTATTTAAGGAGTAATTATGATTTTGTTTTTTTTCCGGCCAACAGTATGGTATTCATTTCCTTTTATTAAATAAAATACATCTAGTCTAATCTAATGGTCTAAATTATCAGGTCCACCGATTTAAGTGAAAATCGACGGTGCGATTAGACATTGCCACGTGGCGGTTTAGGAGCGTTTGTAGGAACGCCACGTGGCGGCTTGAGAGCGTTTGTAGGAAGTTTAATGGACTTTTAGTATATAATAGATCACTGGCAGAAGGTGAACTACTTGAGAAGACCGAACGATACTAAACTTATCAACATGCCATATACAAAATGTTCAGAACTACTATTAAACGTCGGTACATGGTCTTCTATCCACCAGTCTTTGATGTTTTGATTTGATTTCAAGGAATTCAAATACAGAATGTATGCTGGCAAACAAGTGAACTAGAGGAAACGATGTGTTGAGTAAAGCAGATGCGCAAGGCACAGGTAAAGGAGCTCTACCCTACAAGTGTATATCAACTAAGGGTTGAAGGGGTTAAACTTGTAACTGATGACAAATGTATGAACCTAAGAAGCCCTTCAATTGTTCACAACAATCCACGAGCACTCAATAATTTCCAGGTTTCATTTGCTTCTTGACGTTTGTGTAGCACTGACATATCACATGGTATGTAGAGAGCAACCAAAAATGCTAGCTAGACAGATGGACTAATAGCTAATGCAAAATGGGTTCTTGAAACAGCATTCGTTTGGCGATATAGATATAGAGAGAGAGTTGGAGCTCACCTGGATTTTGATATTGCGGACGGAAAGAAGAAGCAAGGTTCTCCCAGTCTTGAATGCTCTTCCTCTCCTTCTCTTGTACTGTGCGATTACCATGTTCTTGTTTCCTTGCACCAGCAGGGTGGAAGGGGCCATAAACAAAATCGCTCCTGTTCTCTTGCCCTAATTGCCTCTGCAAATTATTGAATAGGTTGCCACCATCCTGCGTGGGCTTGCCTCTGTTCTCCATTGTGGAGTCCAACTTACCCCTCTTATTGTCAATGTTAGTCAGATCAGTACCAAATGCTCTCTTGTTAGGCAACGTCTTGGTTGGGGGTAAAGCAACCGTGACGCCTTCATTCCGTTTTGCCTGGCCCAGCCACCGGAATGCAGGTTTTCTTGAGTCCGCCTGTTGTGTCTGAAAGAAGCAGCAGAAGATACCAAGTTAAGAAAAAATCACTTAGGTTCAACTGAAATCGAATGCGGTTTGAGGGTATACCTTCTCAATAAGATTCAAAGAAGACAGCACATTGGCAATATCGTACAATCGCCGAACTTTGGCTGTATCAAGAACATCAGAATCATTGTGAGTTCCAGTTGGATAGTAAAAACTACTGTCAGTTTGGAATTATAAATAGGAAATGTGAACAATTACTTCTCATATTGTTCGCCGCATGTCCCTCTCCAAGGAGCCGCTTTGCGGCTTCATCAAGTGAGATCGTCTCAATCTGAATCAAATACAAATTCCGCTAAAATTAACCACAAAGGACATCCAACTTAATCAAACAGTTGAGGAACAAATCCAGTGCTGCTTACCTCCATGGTGAGGAAGAGCTTGACAAAATTCTGAGTGAGCAGCCCAAGGGACTTCTCCTTCCTATGCTCTGCTAATACAACAACCAGTCAGTACAAACCATGTGTTCCAACAGGCACGGTGAGATAGCAAGAAAAGCGATTAACCAACTATACCGGATCGAAGCTTGCAAGGGGGTGCATCAGGCTTATCAGAAGGATTGTCAATGGACTGGCTGAGGCTGAGCTTCTCGCTCTCCGCATCGCCCTCAGCATCATCTAACTTGTCATCATCCTCATCATCCGAGACCTTTTATAATCATAATTCACAAAACCCAAAATGTGCCACTTTTGTCAGTACAAGTGCTAATCATTTCGTCGATTTGTAACAATACCAAGAGCTAGCAAAGAGAGAATAAATCTAACATTAGCAGCAGATGTTTCATCCAGCGACGGTGACGCCACGCTTGACACCGCCCTCAGTGACATCTCCTGACCAAACCGAAACAACAGAAAATTCAATAAATACATCCAAATTCCGATCTGATTACGCCTCACAAAGCATACAATGACACGATGGTAAGAACAGAATATGCGGATCCTCCTAACCTTGAGTTCCGCGAGCGCCGCAGGGACTCCACCGAAGCCGATCCACGTATACCGATTCTTGGCCCTCCTCACGAGCATCTGCGCACGACCGGCCAAGAAATGTTTAGCGAACGCAGAACAAGATCGCTCCTCAAATCCAAGAAAGGGAGACGAGGCGAGGAGATGAAAAAATTTTCCTGACCCCGATGCTCTCGAGCACGTTGACGATGTCGTAGATCCGGCGCCTCTCGACGCCCAGCCGCCTCGCCGCGTCGTCCAGCCCCACCGACTCCACGTCCTCCCGGTCGTACAGCGCCACGAAGCTAGCAAACCAAACACACCAGGGAGGGCCAGCCAAATCAACCTCGAGAAAGCTATAGCGGTTGCGCGAAGCTGCGTGGAGGGGAGGGGGAGGGTTGTTGGCTGTTTACTTGGTGCAGAGGAGGCCGAGCGACTTCTGCTTGCGGCTGTACGCGTGGTGCCTGCACGGCTTCCCGCCGCCGCCGCCGCCACCTCCCGCTCCGTCGGCCACCGCCAGCCGCGGCGGCTGATATGGCGCCGGCGCGGGGGCGGGCGCGGGCGCGGGCGGGGCGACCTCCGGAGGAGGCGGGGGAGCATCGGCGGCGGCGGCCATGGCGCGGCGACGGCGAGGGTTTCGGCGAGCGGGAGGAGAGATTTGGTTGTGGAGGGGGGGAAATGATTTATGCGCAATTTTTTTTTCCTTTTTTTGGTGGCGGCGCGCGGGCGGCGGCGATGTTTTTCAAAACGCTTCCGTCCGTCCCCCGCGCGCGGGTGCGGCTCGGGTCGGTGTCGGTTGGTGACGGATGGGGCCCGCGTGTCGGTGTGATAGGTGTGGTGCGGGTCGTTGGGTAGTACGCGCCACCGGTTCGGGATTTTTGGAGCGCGGGCGCAACGGAGCCGAGCGCGAAATGGGGGGGAATTTGGGAGTACCGCTAGCTGGTGAAAATTGCAAGGAATGGTAACTAGTAATTGACCGTAAATCGTAGCCAAATTTCGTGTTGGTTTATTGTTATATTTTTTTCTTTAAACTCCTTTTTTAAGACCTATTTAGAACGCGGGAAAATTTATCGGTTCGGAACAGTAGTTTTACGTAACTTTTGTATTGTAAATCTCTAAATTAGTTTTATATAGTGCGATTTGAATGGTATTATGGATAAGATATTTTTCTTAGAATCTGATTATTTATTAGTACACTAGCCATCGAAACGTGAAACAATATCGATAGCTACATATAATATCAATATCAATTAACGCCCAAATCAACAATCAATGTGATCAAATCTTTAGGCAATGGAATCCACATAGGGAGGTGGCATTGTGGCAGAGGAAGCAATGGAAAGCACTTGGAGGCATTTTGATGACCAACTGACCATGTTGCAACGAACTTCGAGAAGTGGATCAACGAGAACTCAACTAGGATCTAGACTCTAGAGGAGCAATGGAGGAGTTTGAGCTAGAGATGTGGCTACTCAAGGCATGGATAATGATTAGGATTTGGAATTGGGGGTAGCGCTTATAAGCTCAAGGTGGAGGTAGCTACAACAGAGGTTGAGGCCGTGACAATATTGATACCTAGAGGTGGTGTTGTCAAGAAGCTAAAGATAGGAACAATGATAGTGACCAAAGCTTAGGTGGATGCTATGGTGCCATCAACGAGCTTAAGGTGGCAATGTTGATTGTGGCTATAGCTCAATGTAGAGACACGATGACTAGGAGCTCATAAGCAGGCCAAGGGAGTGGAACGAGATAAATAAATAGCAGTTGTACATGCTTATTAGGCTTGTTTAGAACATGGGAAATTTTTCTCCATTCTTGCGGGAAATTGATAGTTTTGTTTTCTTATGAAATTATTATAGTCTAAATTAGTCCTACATTGTCCTATCATGTTTACCTAGATTCCAAAAGAAGCTACTATTTATATTATCTGGTTTGTTTAACAGTCTAGTTATTGAAGTAGTTATTGAAGTGTAAAACCATATCAACAACTACATATAGCATCCTTTATCTTTTCCATTTGCTTAGGAATCAATGTGCAAATCCACAATCAATGGTGTGAATAGAAACCGTAGAAGGAGGTGGTGATGTGGTGTTGGAGTAGAATTAGCAACGGCTAGCTCTTGGAGGGAAATAGATCCTCTGATGTTGTGCAGTTTGCATATGAGTCACTAATATGTGGGCCCACATATCAGTAGCACAACTGTAAACCGTACAACGTCAGGGGAGCCTCATCCCTCTTGGAGATAGTCCAACAAAACATGGTGGCAACAAGCTCCTAGAGGTGGCTCGATGAAAATAGCAACTAGGATATATAGTTGGTAAAAGGGAGGAGCTTGATGCAGTAATGGCAACCACAATGATGAGCTCGAGGCGGCGATAATGACTACAACTTCAACATGGCACTACTCATGAGCTCAAGGCAACAACGATAGCCATAGTTCAAAGTAGAGATAGTAGCGACCAAGACCTCAAGGTGAAGGCGGCCACAACATGAATACCAATATCATGATTGGGATCTAGAGGTATGCCATGGAGGAGCTTAAGATGACAGTGGTGACAACGATAGTAGAGCTCAAGCAGGGCGAGGAAGCGGAATAAGGTTGATTAAGAAGTAGCAACTTTTTTTATAAAAAAATATTGTCGGGAAAGAAATAATAAAAAATAGAGAGAGATAAATACTTATTTTGTCTCACACATGCTGAAAAAAAGGTGAGACTTAAGTCCTTGTGAATGAGTTCACAACCATATGTGCTCACTACTATATCTAACAAGAGTTTAATGAAAACATCATAATCTTCACAAATGACCTTTTTTTTAGAAGCCTATTGGAGAAACCAGCCCTTCAAGAAATTTGCCTTCGAGGCTTCCCTAAGTATTTCAGCTTGCTTGGTTCTTGCATGTCTTTGGAGATTGGCCAAGGCCAAGGCCCAAGGGACTTTCACTGATTACTGATCCCGGCTAAGGCTTAGCCTAAGTTCTCAACTCACTTCTCTTGTTTTTCGCGTGTTCATTTTTCAAACTGTTAAACAGTGTGTTTTTTTTAAAAAAAGTTTATATAGGAAAGTTGCTTTAAAAAAACATAGTAATCCATTTTCAATATTTTATAGCTAATACTTACTTAATTATGCGTTAATCCATCGCTCCGTTTACGTGCGAAGGGAGGGTTCCCAACAAAAAAAGCACAACCTAAGTGAGAGTTACTCCCTCCGTTTCAAAAAAAAAAAATGAATCTAGGACTGAATGTGACATATTATAGTACAATGAATCTGGACAGAGATGTGTCCAGATTTGTATTACTAGAATGTGTCACATCCAGTACTAGGGCCCTGTTTAGATTCCAACTTTTTCCTTCAAACTTCTAACTTTTCCGTCACATCGAACTTTCCTACACACACAAACTTTCAACTTTTCCGTCACATCATTCCAATTTCTTCAAACTTTCAATTTTGACGTGGAACTAACAGTCTAGGTTAGTTTTTTATGGGACGGAGGGAGTAGAACATTACAAGGGTCTTCTTGGGATGCTTTGTTCATTGTCTTTTGTTTGTTTTTTGTGTGTTTGATTTTTGACCTTTGTTTTCTCTGTTATTTGTAATTGCGTCTTGAACACCCCTCCTCAACCGCTCCCATGCATATTTGAGAAAAAAAAGAGAGATTTGCATTCTTTCTCTTTCTTCTTCCAAAAGCTAGCCAAAAGCTGCGCTGATAAGGGCCATAGTTACATTAATTTGTCACTACTCCCTCCGTCCAAAAAAAAACTCAAACCTATAAGAGCAGGTGCAATAACGGGCTATAAGCCAGCTATAAACATATTTTATAGAGATAAAAGAAGAGAGAGAAGAGCAGCGGGCTACAAATCTGTAGCCAGCTGTAGCACGAACTCCAAGACGTAATATGTATATGATAGATAGGACCATGTATTAATAATATAGTAAGCAACTATAGTATGAATTGACTATTACATTGTATATAGAAGATTTGGAGCTTGTAGTGGGCTATATTATTAAACTTGCTCTGTTGAGTTTTTTTTGGACGGGGTAGTTACAAATGGTACAAGCTGGTTTTCTGCAAAGTACGTACGCAACCGGGCAGAAAAAAAAATCCCAAAACAACAATTTCCTATTTTTGGTTGACGAAAAATGTTACTGCCACTGTGAACCATATAGCCGTAAGTCTGTTCTATTCCCTATGTACATGGTTCAGTACAAAAATCAGCTCGACTTCGACGATATAGCAGCAACAATTTCATCCCGTGCCTTCTCGAGCGCACCCGGCAAGTTCTCCGGCTTCCGTCCACCGGCTTGGGCAAAATTGGCCTTGCCGCCGCCGCCTCCGCCGCAGAGTTTGGCTATGCCGCCGACGAACTTCCCTGCCTGGATACCCATCTTGACGACGCCGGGGCTGAAGGCCGCAACCAAGCTGACCTTGCCATCGCCCGGGCTTGAGCCTAAGATCACCGCGGCAGGGTCTTCAAGGGTGTCCACGAGATACTCCGCGGCGCTCTTCAGACCATCGGCGTCCACATCACCCATGTTCTCAACCACGACCCTGCAGAGCACAGATTTTTGGGATGGATTTGTTGCTTATGTCAAATTGTCAACTGCCAAATGTTATTGGTTTTCTAGTAGCAACTAGCAAGTGATGATCATGAAGACTGGATGTGAAAATGGCAAAAGCGGAGGCGTCATACCTCGTGTTATCGATAGTTGTAGCTTTATTTGCGAGGGATGCTGCTTTGAGCACCGCGATTTTGCTGCGTAGAGATGATACTTCGTTTCTGGTTGTTCTTAGCTCTTCAAGAATTGTTTCTACTCTGCCATTCACATCTTCAGCCTTGACCTGCAAAGTTATTTTGAGTAGATGGACATCAATTGAAAAACACAAATGGAGACATAATCAGCATAGTTTGTTCTTGCAAGAATTGATCATCCTAGGCATGGATGACAGGATGAGCATGCTGTTGGCATTTTGCTTGTGATTAACATGATGTCTATAATCAAGTTACAGAGTAAAATTTGTTGCCAACATGCTGTATCTGAACACATGTGCCTATGATTAGCAGCAGTTAGAAGCATGCATGTTTGTCTATTTGAACATGGGGCAAAGAAGTAAACGATCATAGATTCACAAAGTATAGCAACCAAACTTACAAACAAACACAAGACAAATCAGAAGGGCAACAGCATGAGCACCATCATACCTTAAGGGATGAGCACAAGCGCCGCATATAGTTGTCACGGGCACAAACATACTCAACAAATGCATCACCTGCAACAGCCTCAATCCTTCTGACTCCAGAAGCTATTCCCTGCTCTGAGATAATCTTGAAACCACGGATCTCAGCGGTGTTACTCACATGAGTTCCACCACAGAGTTCCATAGACACCCCAGGGACCTCTACAACTCTGACCTATCAGAACAAAAAAAAAAAAGTCTTATTGAGGTTAAACTATTGGCTATGCTACTATGGTATAACATGCATTTTCATTGTTCTATGCTCCTTCAAGTTCGGAATTTCATCTGCACAAACTTTCATGACTTGGCACTTCCCTACTCAGGCATGTCACTGCAACATACTAATTTCCAGAGGCCAGGGCACTAACTATTTTTTGAAGAAAAAAACATCTATATATACAGACTAACCTGCTCGCCATATTTCTCTCCAAACATTGCAATTGCACCAGCATTTTTTGCATCTTGCAGATCCATCACTTTTGTCTCAAGATGTGTAGCACTGCTAACCCATTGGTTTACAAGTGATTCAATTTTCATCAATTCCTCTTCAGAAAGGGGGCGGTGGAAATTGAAGTCAAATCGGAGACGGTCAAATGCCACAAGGGATCCTGCCTGTGATGTTTCTGAACCAATGACACTTTTAAGAGCAGATTGTAGGAGATGTGTTGCAGTATGATGGGCCTAGTACAAAACAAAGATAGCATATGAAAGTAAGAACCAAGATAATGGAAGCAATAAAGCCTATGAACCTATATTCTAACCACATTTGCATGTTTCAAATGCCAACAATCTAAGCTGTAATTAGTCATGGAACACAAGAAATTAGCTATTGCAAATGTTCCTATTTTGCTCTTTAAAGTAGTCTGATCAGATAGATTTTTCAGAATCTCGAGAAACCTCGTCAGGTAAATAAATACATAAGCTAAGTTAATGTGAATCCAAATAAAACAAATTATCATTGAATCTTGAAAACAAAAAAAAAATGTCAACCAGAAAAAACAATCCGATGCCTCCACAATTTCATACCTTAGCCCCCTGCCTCAATTTTGCATCAACAGCAGCATCGATTTCCTTCCCAACTTCTACTGACCCCTGTTTAATTGTGCCTTTGTGAACAAAGATATTCCCCAGGGATTTTTGGACGTCATTGATTTCTATGACTGCCTTCTGTTTTGCATCTTCTTCTCCATAGACATACAAGAAACCATTATCTCCCACTTGACCACCTGATTCAGCATAAAATGGTGTCCGATCTAAAAATATTTCTACATCAGAACCTTCTGAAACTACATTCACTGAGTTTCCATTAACTAAAAGACCTTTAACAACAGCAGTGGCAGAAAGAGAGTCGTACCCCAGAAATTCAGTATCGGGGATACTCTTGACAATCTCAGTCTCATTTCCTACAGAAAGTTTAACTACATTATGAGCAGCCTGAGATTGTTTCCTTTGGTTTTCCATTTCCATATCAAATCCCTTCATGTCAACAATTACACCTCGTTCACCTGCTATTTCAGCTGTAATCTCTACTGGAAAACCATATGTATCATACAAAAGGAAAACATCTTTTCCAGATAGACAAGGTTTACCACCATTATTACCAGCACTTGATAATGCCTCATCCAGAAGTTCGTCCAATAATTTTTCACCTCTTTCCAAAGTCTGCACAAATCGCAGTTCTTCCCTTTGAAGTTCTCCAAGAATTGATTTCCTTCTAGATTCAACATCCGGATCTATCTCAGTGCTAAGACTGATTGCTACCTCAGCTAGTGAAGGTAAAAAGGCACCTTCTGAATTTCCATGCCCATCACCTCTTATACCTATCAGTCTACCAATTCGAACTACTCTTCTTATAAGCCTTCGGACAACATATCCTCTCCCAATATTTGAGGGAATGACTCCATCTGATATGAGATAAACAACTGCTCTCATGTGATCCCCAATTATCTGGAATAACAGAAAAAGAAAGAGCAAAGGTTATGGGTAACCTCCTTATTTATGATGAAACTAGTAAAAGGTCCTGAATAGCATACTTTAAGATTTGTCTTCATAGCATCATCAGCTGTGGTGTACGACACTAATGCCATGCTTGCTGCCTTTTCAATAATTGGGAAAATCAAGTCTGTCTCATAGTTGTTTGGAACCTATGATAGACAATTGAGTAAGAGAGTAGCTTAAACCTAGTAAGGATGACATTCATTTGTTTTAAGAAATAGATGGTAGGCAATACCTTTTGAAGAATACGTGCCATACGCTCAAGGCCCATCCCTGTATCAATGTTCTTTTGTTTCAATGGTTCAAGAGATCCGTCATCCTTTTTGTTGTATTGCATGAAGACAAGATTGTAGAATTCGATGAATCGACTATCATCACCCAAATCCTGCATACAACTATATGTATATCACTAGTTTCAGTTAATGGTGAATATCTTGCATACACAATGGAAAAGGCGCTTTGAATTTCTTAACTAGTAATACCACAGAGTCTTTACATACCGCATCTGAGGATCCTCTCTCAGGATAGAAATCATAATAAATTTCAGAACATGGGCCACAGGGTCCAGTTGCACCACTAGTCCAAAAGTTATCATCCTCGCCCAATCTCTTTATTCGCTCCTTTGGTACTCCAACCTTGATAAAATAAATAGATATAAAATCACTCACCCATACTACAAGCTTATGAAGTACTTAGTCAGGCACAGAACATTATTTTAAGACAATGTGTTTATGTGTCAGTCAATATATTTCCATATACAATCCCATCACCTCTTGAACAGAATAAGCATATTTTGACACTGTAAATAACTGATGTACAATAACATCAGATCTATATACTTTTACTATTAATAAGTTATTAAAGAAATAAGTTTTTCTTGACCATAATTATTTTGCTAGTAAGTAAGCATATTGTATGGTCTAGCTAACCATGAAGAGTAACTTTGAGATGCAGCTAAAATGTAATAAATGTTCCGTTGTTGTGTAAACCAAAAATAAACAAAGCTCTTCAAGATTGCAGAAACATGCAGGTTTTTGATAACTGACCTCATTGTGCCAAATGGAAAATGCTTCATCATCATCTTGAAATACACTAATCCATAGTCTTTCTGGAGGTAACCCAAACCTAAATAAATAACAAAAAATGAAAGCTGCAGAATTAAAGCAACAAAAGCATGCAAGAATATCAAGCCTAGTAAAGTAGTATACACTAAAACAGCATGCTGATGGTTGGAAAGGTAAAGTCAATATGCAAGTCATTAGCATTGACAAAGAAATCAAAGACAATTGCAGGAATACTGATAATCCTCAAATAATCTAAATTTTTAATAGCATTAATGGGTACAAACAAAGTATAAAATTTCAGATGAAAGAAGAGCTGTTCAATACTCTGGGGATCGACATAAGCATTTGAACAACCCTAAATGTCCGGAAGTTTTTCCCCCTTTTTTTTCTTGAGAGTGGACTTAGAGGCATGTGTGCATGAATGTAATATTCATGGTGACATGGCAAACTTTTCAGATGAACAGCTTAAGATTTACCAATACAGAGATCATGCTCCATAGGGAGTAAGGAAATTGTTCATACTCCTTGGTTGTTAGCTCCCATGCCCATGTGATTGCTTCCTTCTTGAAGTAATCACCAAAGCTGAAGTTCCCAAGCATCTCAAAGAAGGTTTGATGCCGGCTCGTACGCCCCACATTTTCAATGTCATTTGTCCGTATGCATTTCTGGGAGGTAGTAGCACACGGTACACGCCTAGGTTCCTAGGAATAGCAATATAAGGACTTCAGAACGAAGTTACAAGAAACAGATGCATGTTGCAACATAGTTTGCTGTGACATGATCTATAAAGAACAAAGCAATACTCATTGTGTTACTATTTACTACCATTATCGAGCCAACGATTATATTCGATAACGGATTCTTCCACATAAGCATCAAGATTACCAATGAACATTGGACAACTAAAGAACTTCACTTATTAACTGAAATATTAAAGTTAGTATTCACATTAGTACATATAGACACCCATGTTAATTCACTTGCTACGTACTATTAGCCCCTCTTACTGTTGTCATTTCGCAAATTTGTTTCTGATTCTGAGATCGTGCAAAGATCATGCCACAAGACTTGTCACTTGCGTAGCTTTTGCTTCCCGCAAGTGGAAAACTCATGTGCACTTCAACATCTTGTAAATGCTAGCTCAATGTGTGCAATGATCCCCTTTTTTCCCCAATGTTCTTATTAAAAACGCTTAGTGATGACCTTACGGGTCACTTTTCAAAAATGTGCAGTTTGCACTACTGAATGCAATATGTATCTTATGAGAATCACCTTGCCAAGGAATATAGGCTTGAACTGAAGCATCCCGGCGATAGTGAGGAACACGGTGGGGTCATCTGGCACAAGCGACGAGCTAGGAAGGATCTTGTGGCCACGGGCAGCATAGAAATCAAGGAAACGTCGGCGTATGGCGTCCCCGCTCCACTCCCCCGAACTCGCTGCGCCCACCTCCTGGGTTGCCGATTCGACTGAGGCTGTGGATTACATTCAATTTCACCACAATTACAAACCGAACCATACATACCAAGCAGAAACTTACTACTCCATCCATCCGTTTCATATTAAAAGTCGTTTGACTTTTTTACTATTAAGTACTAATTTTATAGAAAAAACTAGCAACATTTAAAATATCAAATTAGTTTCATTAAATCTCACATTGCATATATTTTGATAATACGTTTCTTGTGTTGAAAATAGTAATATATTTTTCTATAAATCCGGTCAAATTTGAAGAAATTTGACTAGGAAAAAAGTCAAACGACTTATAATATAAAATACGGAAGAAGTACTAATCATCAATCAGACTAAAGGGATTATAAATTATTAAACCTGATGAGCTGCTGGTCTTCACGAGCACCCCGCGCTCACGAGACGAACCCATACTCCTCACGACGCAATCTCCCGCACAGCCCAACGACCCTGCAGCGCAGCATCACGCATCAAATTCTGCACCGCCTCAGAAGCCCGCGGTCCGCGGATTCGAACAGCAGTGAGGAGTGAGTTACCGCGGGGTCGAGGAGAGGAGCGGAGGCACAGGCGGCGGCGGCGGCCGGAGAGAGGCAGGAGAACGTGGAGGCGGTGGGCGGCGGGCGCGGTGGAGAGGAGGGGGAGAGGGGAGCGAGAGGTGGCGGTGGGGGATAGGAGTGCGGCCGCCTCCATGGCTGAGAGCTCCGCGGCCTCCGCGTCCGCGCGCGTATGGTGTTTGTGGTTTTGGCTTGCTGGGCGTCGCGGGGGTTATCGCGATTGAAGTGTGGGGTGGAGACGATGGGTTGAGCATCCGCCGTCCAATTATCCTCTCACACAAGTATAATAAGGCTGTGTGTGTGTGGAGTGGATTTAAGAAGAACATTTCCGGTGAAAACGAATTAACTGTTGAAACTCGTGAACATCATACAAATTTTATAAATTTATGAGCAAATTACTATAAAGATATGTGTTAGATATGAAATGCATTCTCACCAAACCAAATAGAAACTCAATTTTATTTGCGAGTAAAAAAAAAGACAATTTTTGGGTGATGACACTGTTACCATGAAATTTGCCATTTATTTCTTACAAATTAATTTGAGTTTTGACTTAAGATTTGGTAAGAATGTATTTCATATATCTACACTAGTTCTAGCCCGTTTTTATAGGATATTTTATTTTAAGAAGAATGAGAGTATATGTAAAATAAAGATAAACTATTAGCATATAATAATTAAGTATTAATTATTTTAAACTTAAAATCATAGACTAATTTTTCTATATATTTTTTTTAAAAAAACCACCCTATTTAACAATTCGAGAAGCGTATACTAAATAGGATAAAATTTCTCATCCGTCTTGCTTAATCAAACGTTATCTTAAACAACTCATGCTTCGGCTCTTTCTCGTGAAGTCACTGATGGAAAAATGATACACTAAACTTTTTCTTACGAAATGTTTTCTTTTTCACGTGTAAATGTTTTATGATGTATAAGACTCTGTATGCTTTTAGGCTTTCTTAAAGTAAAACATATTTCTTGCAATTTGATATGTCTCTAGAAAAAAATGTTTTTATGCTTATGTGACAACTAATTTACTAAATTCAGTGGCGGCTATAGCAATTTTTCGTTAGATGGTCCTACTCCATGCTCTAAACTTCTATAACATCATAAATTCAATACACATAAGCCAAATTTGCTCAAAGTATCTTATGGTATTACAAATCCCTAAAACTCACATTTGAGTGCAAATATTAAAAAATACAGTGTAAAAAATTCAATAGACCATGCCTATAGAGTGACTTTGACATGGATTTAGGGGAGGGGATCCTTCTAGGCCAAAATTGAGTTTGGTCTAGGGACCACTGGACCACAAGAGCCACCACGATCTAAATTAAGCGGTTTTGATATCTTTATTTGCAAATTAAAGTTTTGTTATGATTATTTGAATACGTATAGCACTGCTAATTTTTTATTAAAAAAATGTTAGTGATTCCATTAACCTAGACCATGGCGAGATCGCCAGCCACCAATGAGGTAACACAAATTGGAACCAAGTCCAGTCACAGCATCACACTAGCCGGATCAAGGTTCACACCAAAGTGAGCAAGTTCACGAGCTACTTAGGCCCTGTTTGATTCAGCTTAGGATTATTATAATATAGATTATTAGAAGTAAGCTGAAACAAACAAGTAGATTATTATGCTAGATTATTATAATCTATAAGCCAGATTACTATAATCTAATAATCTCCTCTAGAGGAGCTTTTTCCAGATTATTGAGTGGCTAAAGACCCACTACCCTTAGATGCCTCTAATAATCCAGAGAAACAAACAACTCGTAGCTTATTTTATGTCAGCTTATTATAATCTAGTTTAGAGTAATCTGATTTAATAATCTAGATTACAATAATCTTAAGCTGAAACAAACAAGGCCTAAGTTACACCCATAAGAACAGTTAGTTACAGCAAACTCGATAAAGTTACAGCAAAGAAGGAATTTGGCCTCCCTAACAAAGGTGCCAATAGGAAACATATCAAAAGTTATTTATTTTAGAGTCTAGTTCTCGGTGAGGGTTGTCTAATAGCAACAAGCTTATCTACATACGTAGGCTCAAGCACGATATAGATTATAGATTTGAATTGAGCTGAGTCGAGCTTGAGTTGATCTTTGAGGTCAGACAGGCTCGAGCTTGGTTTAATCAAAGACCGAGCATATTCAACTTTTATAAAAACCAACTTATACAAGCATCAAACATGTTACAATATTTTCATACTAAAACTCATGATATTGCTTAAAAATGTTACAAAACTCGCAAACAAAAGAAAATCTAAGAGCCACTTTAGATCTTTATACTATAGTTCTCTAGTAGGAAAAAACCTTTGTATTATGAGAGAAGGGGCCTGTTGATAGAGCTGGATGAAGAGGCGACATTGAGGTAGGAGGTAGATTAAGAGTTAGGACTAAATTCTAAGCTAGCCTTTTTAACAATGCCATTTCTTATTAATAAATATTTGTTATGCGTAATATTACTTGCAACTTACCGCTATGAATCGTAGATGTCATATTTCTTTTCATAGAAACAAATAAATAAATATCACCCACTTCCTATATTCCGGTCTGAACCTTTGGGTGGGCTCTGTAGGATCAATTATATTTGCACGGAGTATGGTAGAATTCCTTGGTACAGTCATTCAAGAAGTCCCAAGCTAAATTTTGATATTGTAGAATTGTATTGATCATGTTTGGTTTGTTGCTGATATAAAGCTATTTTTTTATTACATGGAAGACACACGTGTACAAACATCACTACATACATACCACACTTATACACTAAACCACCCTCAAACACACTCAGACACGAAGACCCATGACAAGGTAGAGTATACTCTATACCATTTCCATGAAATACATTTGTGGCAAATGAGGTAGGGGCTATTTCATTAATTCCATGACCATGTATTCACTCACTATAGCCTTCTTATGATCCGCTCCTCCTTATACATAACTTAGGGTTCCCAGTTTTTTAAGAGAATGACTAAAGAACGGTGTACCACTTACCTAACAGAATTCTTTATGTGCTAACGTCAGCACGCACTTACGGGTATTAGATTATGGTACCTAGGTATCATGCTAATGTCTTATATTATAAAGTGTCCAATCATGTATTAGGTAGCAACATTTTAAGATGGAGAAGCATTAAAAGCAACCACGATGTGAGAAAAAAACATGTAAAAAGCAATTAATGTTAGCTTCTTACATGGTAGTAAGATACTTTTGTGGTAGGTGGTATTAGTTATAACCGGTAGTATGCTTACTACTAGCAATAAACCATTAAAATATATGAGTAGTATTTGCTTGGGTATGCATGAATGACAATCTCCGCATTCAATGTGGATCCCATCTTACTTACCATTTCAGGTATTACACATTATGAAACCTGCTAGTAACAATTATTGCATGATACTGAAACCCATCTTACTACCAAGTTGATAAATAAACATCGTGGTTATCCTAACTACTAAGTACTAGATACTCTCTCCGTATCAAAATAAGAAATCTGAGGCTGGATGTGACACATTATGTATAACGAATCTGAACAAAATTATGTCCAAATTTATAATATTAGGATGTGTTACATCCAGTACTGGGTTGGTCTTTTACGGGATGGAGGAAGTATGATGCAAGACATTCCAGACCTAGAATCTAGGTACCATGTTGTAAATATTGCAACACTAAAAATATAGCATTTTATAATATTTCAGATTTATTTTAAATAATCAGGTATTTATTATTACTAATCAGTATATATGCATATGAGAATTTCTAGAAGTTTACTTTATTGCCAGATAATACCAAATTCTTTAAAATGTCCAACTGACTCTTCTTTTTTGACAGGTACGCCAAAGTACCCAACTAATCCAAACATCACAGTACAGCGCGTTGCCACGTCCCGCTTACTGTCCTGGCCCACCTAAATGTGGGACCCATATGTCAGTGATGGTACAGTTCCTCCTCCTCCTGTCTGTCCCTTAGGCCATTCACAATGCATTTACATGGCATTTGGCCTCAACTGTCCAGCTAAGCAGATTATATACGTGGAGAAGAAAAGAAGGTGGGGCCCATATATTCACCAGCTCCGTGCGTCCTTATTTGGCTCCGAGAGCCTCGTCAGAAAAACAGCTTTTTTAATCGCATTTGCACATGAGAAAGCAGGACACAGAGAGAAGAGAGAAGGGGGAGAAGCTGACAAAAAAGTAAATTTTTGTGGTGGGGCCCGCATGAGAAACAGTTAAATTTTTGTGGTGGGGCCCGCATGAGAAACAGTTTGGTGGGGTCCACCTAAAGACACGCGCCCACGCCGCATTGCGGAGAGAGGAGCTTCACGCTGTTTCTTCGTACGTGGCTGTTTAGGCTCCTCAAAAAACACGACGCAGTGCTAATTCCCTTAGCGTGCCATTTCGCCGAAAAATATCACCGGAGAAACCCGCGACGCGACATCGTCGTCACTCCCCCCCCCCCCCCCCCCCCCCCAACCCAACTTCCCACTTCCTCCCACCCGCCTCGCCTCGCCGGCGGCGGCGATGCCGTTCTTCTCCGGCGGCGGAGGCGGCCGCTCGGGCGCGCTCCTCCCGACGACCTCCAAGCCCAAGGGCCACCACCACCTCCGCTCCAAGGGCCTCTCCTCCCCGGCCGCCTCCCGCCGCCGCGGGGCCCACTCCGCCTCCTCGTCGGCCTCCTCCTCCTCCCGCCGCCGCGTCCTCTACGTCGCGGCCGCCGCCTTCGCCGCCCTGTTCCTCCTCGCCTTCTTCCGCCTCGGCCTCCCCTCCTCCCGCCCCGCCGCGACCTCCCTGGCCCGCCTGCGCCCGCGCCTCACCCGCAGGCCGGCCTTCCGCCGCGACTCGGCTGCGGCGGAGGCGGCCGCCGCCGCCGTGGCCGCGCGGATCGGCCGCGAGGCGCACGTGGACATCACCACCAAGGACCTGTACGACCGGATCCAGTTCCTGGACGTGGATGGCGGCGCGTGGAAGCAAGGGTGGGAGGTCTCCTACAAGGGCGACGAGTGGGACGGCGAGAAGCTCAAGGTGTTTGTCGCGCCCCACTCCCACAACGACCCCGGATGGCGCCTCACCGTCGAGGAGTACTACGAGAAGCAGTCGCGCCACATCCTCGACACCATCATCGAGTCGCTCTCCAAGGTCGCTGCGATCTAAACCCAGATTCGGTGTTAGGGTTTTAGTGCGGTTTTTGATGCCTAACTTTAACCTTTTTGTTGTCATGTAGGATTCGCGTAGGAAATTTTTATGGGAGGAGATGTCATACCTGGAGAGGTGGTGGCGCGACGCCCCTCGGAAGAAGCAGGAGGCGTTCACCAAGCTTGTGCGTGATGGACAGCTGGAGATTGTCAGTGGAGGGTGGGTCATGAATGACGAGGTGAGACGGAAGGAAACATTTGTGGTTTATACATGATCTTAGGAGTAGATGGCAGTTTTTGCTTGTCTAATTGGGTTGCCTTTTGTGTATTTGTTGGCATTCGAGGCATGGTATGCTTGTCATTTGTTGCTTGGTTATGAATGGAGTGAAATTTCATTGCATGCTTTACCTGATTGGGCCGTAGTTTCAATGCTCAGGAATAAGTTTTATTCGCATTTTATGTTGTGTACACATTGCTGTTTTGAATTATGCAAATGCGCTTTTGACGGGTGATGCTTCTGAAGTTCCAATTTGTTAGTAAACATGTTGGAGATTCAGCACTAGATAAAGGATCAGCAACAACTCTGATGTGTCTAATATGTTTTCCTTCAATATTTTACCTCTTGCCATGAGATACTTGGTATCCATTGTTTAAATAATAAAATAGAACTCATGATTTGAATATTTGACTGCTGCATAATTTCCGTGTTATTTTTCCTTGAGAACAGCATGTTTCAGAGTTACAGAAATGGAGTATTAAGATCAATTGTCATTTTGATGAATGATCTGTCCGGTATTGCGGTTTTCTGGATGATGTAGAAGTCCTTGGAGAGATGCTATTTTAGTTCAATTGTTTACTGTGTTATGGATTTCTGATCAGAAGTATTTCACACTTCTTTCTTTTTTTTTTCCTTTTGAAGAAGAAGCTAAATGTAACCATCTTTCTTTCTTTGTGCAGGCAAACTCCCACTATTTTGCTATCATAGAGCAGGCAAGTACACTCTTGACTCTTTGTGCATCACATCTTCTTTTATCTCCTCTGTGCTAATTGCTAAATGCGCCAGGTTCTTAGCTTCATTTGTACCTGATGCATAAAGAAATCACATTATTTATTCCTTTTCCTATTGTGTATATCACTGACCTGAAATACCCATAAAAGTAAATTGTACATATCGAAAAAACACTTCAGTACGTGCTGCAAACATATGTTTAATGCTACGTGCTATCATGCTGCTTTAGCTATTTGAACTCACCTGACTGTTCATTATTAGCACTGACACTTTGCATCGATAGTACAATTTAACAAGCATACAATAGTATGGAGTGGACAAATGCACCTTATTCTGTTCTCCAATTGAATGAAGTTAATACAGTTTTAGTTTACACCATCTTGGTGACTTGGTCTGTGTTTAGATGGTGCTCTTGAAGAAAAATACAGGGACAGTATCGTAGACAGAATGTTGCAATGTGCTTGTATTGCATGATTTCACTATTCAGTTTCATGTTTAATAATTTGTGGAGCAATCCACACCTCTTCTGATTATCAAATGCATGAACTCAGAATTGTCTTTTTTTACAAGAAACCCTTGACAACTAGATTCATCAATTTCATGGTGCGCACTTAGTCCTTAGACTTTACCCTTTTTAAGATATCCTGGTTGTATTCACATATGGACCATATAATTTTTTTAACGTTTTGGTTCTGTATTGTTGAAGTTACATTAATACTTTTTAAAAATCACTCCAAAAGGTACACAATTCCCTCCAACAAATCCCTCTTTTAATCGATCAAGCTGTATCATAGCTTAATGTCGATTTTCTTTGTGTTGCTAATGCTATCTATGTTGGCCTGAACATTGGAGTCAGGGCAGAAGAGTAATCTAACAAATGAAGCAAATATGCTTTATATCTTGTTCAAATCCAGCTACATCTTTTGTTTTAATGGAAACCTGATGCTTCAATTTTCATAGTGCCTGATTTTTTTACGGAGACAAAGTTTGCGTACTTCTATTTTTTACTCCAAAGTTGTGTTACTCTGACCAACCTGCAATATATAATGAACAAATCTCTAATTGTCAGTTATGTGACTATAGTATATGGGCTGGAACAATTATTTAATTATGCCAATCTTTCTATTCTTCGTCCTCAGATGATGGAGGGAAACATGTGGCTCAATGATACCATTGGAGTTGTTCCTAAAAATTCTTGGTCAATTGATCCATTTGGTTATTCAGCTACCATGGCTTATCTGCTGAGGAGAATGGGTTTCCACAACATGTTAATCCAGCGAACGCATTATGAATTGAAAAAGGAGCTTGCGATGAATAAGAACCTTGAATATTTATGGAGGCAGAACTGGGATATAGATGAAACAACTGATATATTTGTTCATATGATGCCCTTCTATTCTTATGACATTCCACACACCTGTGGACCAGAACCAGCTATCTGCTGCCAGTTTGACTTTGCTCGAATGCGTAGCTTCAGCTATGAATCTTGCCCGTGGAGATTTGATCCAGTTGAAACAAATGCTAACAATGTGCAAGAGAGGGCAATGAAACTTCTAGATCAATACAGGAAAAAGTCTACGCTGTACAGAACAAATACACTTCTCATTCCATTGGGGGATGATTTCCGGTATGTTAGTACAGAGGAAGCAGAAGCACAGTTCCGCAATTATGAAAAGCTTTTTGATTACATAAACTCTAATCCCCATCTTAAGGCTGAAGTAAAATTTGGTACCCTGGAGGATTACTTCTCCACGCTGAGAGATGAAGCTGAAAGGATAAACTATACACGCCCTGGTGAACTGGTTTCTTCTGAGCTGCCAGGTTTTCCAACACTTTCAGGTGATTTCTTTACATATGCTGATAGAAATCAGGATTACTGGAGTGGTTACTATGTATCAAGGCCGTACTTCAAAGCAGTTGACCGAGTACTAGAACAGACACTACGTGCCTCAGAGATTCTGAGTTCTTTTGTTCTAGGATACTGTCAGAAGCTTCAATGTGTAAAACTCCCCATCAGCTTTTCTCACAAGCTAACAGCAGCTAGGAGGAACCTGGCACTCTTCCAGCATCATGATGGTGTAACTGGCACAGCTAAGGATCATGTTGTAGTGGACTATGGGACTCGAATGCACACTTCTTTGCAAGACTTGCAGCTCTTTATGTCCAGGGCGGTTGAAGTGCTTTTAGGTGATATCCATGACAGATCTGATCCTACCTTACTATCGCATTTTGAGCCAGTGCAGGAACGGTCAAAATATGATGTTCAACCTGTATACAAGGTTCTCAACCCTCATGGAGGGAAGGCACATTCTGTTGTCCTTTTTAACCCATTAGAGCAAACAAGGGATGAGATTGTTATGGTTGTTGTAAGTAATCCTGATGTATCTGTTCTCAATTCAAATGGTTCCTGTTTGAGAAGTCAAATTTCCCCTGAGTGGCAGTATGTTAGTGGCGAAAAGGTTTCTACTGGCCAGCACCGTCTTTATTGGAGAGCTTCTGTTCCTGCTCTTGGTTTGGAGACCTACTATGTTGCTACTGGGTACGACGATTGTGCAAAGGCGACTCCAGCTGTGGTGAAGGCATTCACAACTGCTGGGCAATTTCCTTGCCCTGAACCATATGTTTGTTCAAAACTGGAAGGAAAAACAGTGGAGATGAAGAACTCTTACCACTCTCTCTCTTTTGATGTAAGGCATGGCCTCCTCCAGACAGTAACTCGCAACAAGGATGGGGAACACACCGATGTTGGTGAAGAAATTGGCATGTACCGCAGCCACGGTAGTGGGGCATACTTGTTCAAACCAATAGGGGAAGCACAATCCATTGTTGAGGAAGGGGGATATTTCATCCTTAGTGAAGGGCCATTGGTTCAAGAGGCTCATTCCCTTCCAAAGACACAGTGGCATAAGTCACCCATCTCACATAGCACACGGATTTATAGCTGTGGAGACTCTATACAGGATATGCTGATTGAGAAGGAATACCATGTTGAACTTGTTGGCCATGTATTTAATGACAAGGAGTTGATTGTCAAATTCAAGACAGATATTGACAACCAAGGAGTCTTCTATTCTGATCTAAATGGCTTTCAGATGAGTAGGAGGCAGACATATGATAAGATCCCTTTGCAGGGCAATTACTACCCAATGCCATCACTTGCATTTTTACAGGATTCGCTGGGCAATCGGTTTTCAGTACACTCCAAGCAGTCACTAGGGGCAGCAAGCTTAAAAAATGGATGGCTGGAGATTATGTTGGATCGTAGACTAACTCAGGACGATGGTCGTGGTCTGGGCCAGGGAGTGGTGGACAACCGGCCTATGAATGTAATCTTCCACCTCCTCAGGGAGTCAAATGTTTCTGCCTTGCCTAAAACTCACAGCTTGCTAACTCTACAACCATCTCTTCTCTCCCACCGTGTGGGTGCACACCTGAACTACCCAATGCATGCTTTTGTGAGCAAAAAAGCTCAAGAAAAATCGTTCAAGCTTGCTCAACAGACATTTGCTCCATTAACTTCTCCTTTGCCCTGTGATGTACATGTTGTGAACTTGAAGGCCCCTCAGCCTCTAAAATTTCACCATGCTGAAGCAGTCGAAGCAAGATTTGCCCTTCTGTTGCAGCGAAGAGGCTGGGATGCATCATTCTGCAGAAGGGGCGGATTAAACTGTACAACTATTGGAGAAGAGCCTGTGAATTTGTTCTACATGTTCAAAGATCTGGCCGTTCTGGATGTGAACGCAACTTCTCTGAATCTCTTACATGATGACCCTGAAATGCTAGGGTACCTTGAGCAAATTGGTGATGTAGCTCAGGAGGGAAACGTTCTTATCTCACCAATGGACATTCAGGCATACAAGCTGGACCTACAGCCACCATCATCACAGGAAGAGTAGTATGTCAGGACAGTATGCGGATTCCGATCTGTGCTACTAACAGGAGACGATGGCTTTATCCGTAATAAGTGATAGTTGCATCATGATTCTGCTGGAACATCTCTCCTACTCAAATCTCTGCTCGTTTTGTTGACGTACTTCGTATCAACATAAGGTGATCTTCAAAATGCTCTTTAGTCCTAAATATATAGAGGTGTTGGGTGACCTTTGAAGTCTGGATGTTACCCTCAGAATTCAGCCCGGCTGTTTCCTGGCAACCTTCTGATATACGCAGGTGCATATACTTCCTTTCTTCTCGGTGATTGTTTGACAAATTGGAAATTTGGGGCACATTCAAGCAAGCAAATTGTAGTAATTTCCATTTCTTTTTGCTCTAGTGCAGACTAGCTGTGCTATTACAGCTTCTGCATGCTTTGCTACTGTAGTCATACAGCGTGATATGCCGGCTAGTGCTATCATAATAGGAACCTGAACCTATATATGAGCAAATTTTTCGTGTATCTCCTTTTGGTATCTGACTTTTGTAGTGTGATCACAGAGCTTGCTGGCCAAGACCTGAAATAGTCTAGACAGTTGGTTCTTGCTTTGAGAGTTTTCACATGTACAAATTATGACTGTAAACATTTTCTGAAGATCTCTCGAAGGCAGGCCTTGGTTATTTCTGGGGCTTATGTATCCTCGTTGCTACAAACCTCATAAGTGTTTTGCAGGCACTGGAACACGGTGTTAAATATATTAAGGTTTGTTTGATTTCTCCCAAAAGTAAAAAGTGTTTAACTTCTTGTATATGTTGAAACACACTAGGGTCTAGGGGTCTATGGTTTGCTGTTTGGTTTGTTGCCACATTTAGCCAGACCTAAGAAGCGGCCTGAGGGCTAGTTGGCTATAATAAACAAGTGATCGGTTTCTAGTACTTAATTATGCCATCAGAGATGGCATGGGTAGGATTTGGTATATAACCCATCATCATTAAAGAACAGGATAGACAGTATTTAAGTCAATAAATGTTAGGGAACATTTTTTTTCCCTAACACTGTTAGGGAATCATACAAAGTAGAGTATATCCCTTATATTAGCTGATCCCCTGTATACCCTTGTTGAGTTTTGGTTGCTCCCTTGCATATCCTTGAATTTTGGTTTTCATTCCTTCTATACACCTTCCGTCAGTTTGATCGTTTAATTGCTATAGAAAGGTCAATTTTGCCCTTAGCCATTCCAGGTTCTATTACGGAGTACTACCACCGTCCCAAAAATAATAACTTTTGGCTATAAATCTGAACGCACAGTTGTCCAGATTCATAGCTAAAAATGCTTACATTTTGGGATGGATGGAGTATATTATTGCAAGTGTTATATGAGTCTATTATAATAAGTTTGTTGTATGGGTTATCATTCGTGACAATTTTATTTTTATAGAGTTAATTGCACTTTGGTCCACCTTTTGTTACCAAAGTTTTACTTTGGGCTATCCTCTAACTCATATTTTTACTTTGGACTAGGTAAGATTACCTTTGGTGCACTTTGAACCACCCCAAGTCATTTTATGTAGCTGAATCTACTCTATAATGTTGTAAAGAATTGCCCGTGTAAGTTGGAAAAGATTACCGGTTTACAGGTTGCTGATGTGTTTAAAGTTGGAAAAGTCATTTATGTATTCCTAAAAAGTTTATGAGGTGGTCCAAAGTAAAAGAAAGGTAAAGTAACCTAGCTTAAAGTGAAAAAATATGTTAAAGGGTGGTCTAAAGTGAAACTTTGGTAATAAAGGTGGCTCTAAACGCAATTTACTCATTTTTATATAATGACAATACATTGTTTATTAAAAGTACTCCCTCCGTACTCGTAAATGAAGTTGTTTAGGACAATGTTTAAGTCAAACCTTAGGAATATAAATCATGAATAATTCTCAAGTTGTTAAGTTTGAAAATGTAAAAATTATATGAATAGATTTGTCTTGAAAAATACTTTCATAAAAGTATACATATATATAGAAACAAGGAGTCAAAGAAGTTAAAGTTGTGTTTTAGAGACCGTGTCGCTGTTCAAAACGATTTCCTTTACGAGTACGGAGGGAGTATATATAGTAATATTATGCCACATACAACAAATTTGTTGCCATTTTATATATTATATAAAAGAAATGTTATATAAGGTTGACAATTATATTTATCATTTTTAAAAATTCTACACATACATTTTGGTAAACATATATTAAGGCCATCTTTGTTTAGACTTATAAGCCAACTTATAAGCTGAAATGTCTAAGCCTAAATAAACAAGCAATTTTTTCGTTTGGCTTTTTGAAGCCATAAGTCACTCTAACACTATTAAGCCAAAAGCCAGTTTGGAGAAGCTTTTTTTTGGCTTACGTTAGGTAAATGTATGACTCCACTAAACTTAAGACATTAAACCAACTGACTTATAAATTATATAAGCTAATAAGTTGACTTAAAAGTCTAAGGCTTAGTTCTTTTTTCTCAACTTCAAACTTCAACTTCCTCGTTTTCCGTTAGCACACTTTTTAAACCGTTAAATGGTGCATTTTTGAAAAAAAAAAGTTTCTATATAGAAGTTGTTCTAAAAAATCAAATAAATTTATTTTTTTTGATTTTATAATAGTTAGTACTTAATTAATCATGTGCTAATGAGTTTCCTTGTTTTGTGTACGCTGAAAATTCTCTCCAAACCATGGAATCGAATGGAGCCTAAGCCAATAAGCCAAAGTCTAAACAAAGAGGACCTAAAATTTCTACCCACAATACTTCATCGTTAAACAAAATTATACATATAACACAACAAATTTCTGAATATATTTCCCATTGAACATTCCAACAGTTTTTTACATCCATGCCCAAGGGTGAAAATGACTTTTTCACATATATTAAACGGTCAACTAACGTTCAATCGACGGAACATATAGAAGAGATAAAAATCAAAATTTGGAGGCATATAAAAAATTGAGAAAACTCAGGGACACAAAATACATTTACTAAAATGTTAAGGGCGTAGAAGAAATTTACGATCTGTATGACTATGACTTTTGATTACTTTGGTGTACTCATTTTACGGTGGATTCTATACGGTACTGTAGATACATCAATAGCAATCGACACAGGGTTCATCATGTCAGGCATTGCAATTGGCGTGGCGTGGCCGTCAGGATAAATCGGGATGATCCGCGGCTTCCTAGGCGGATGTAACACTAAACCTACTAGGGGATATAACATACTCCCTCTAAAAAAACTAAACCTAGAAGGGTTGTAACATTTTCTAGTACAATGAATATAAATAAGCTGTATAGATTTGTTGTAATAGAAAATATCACGTTATAATAACGTGCGGGTCCAGGTAGGGTAGGCCCCAGATTCAGAGAGAGCGTAGGGTCCACCAGTGGAGAGTAGTGGAAGGTACAGTGAGGCTGGTCGGTTTGGTGCCAATCTGGGCAAGGTGGACTCCATTTGTGTGAAGCTTTGCTTACCTAGCTGGTATAGATCCACTCAAATATTTTTTGCCTACCTATGGATGAGTGGATCATATCTAAATTTGAAATCTTGTGTTTTTTTTTAAAAAAACCTTTTGTCCTCAAGTTTACGAAAATATTAAATTATCTCCAAACCTTATTACGCTATACACCTCCAAATTCTTCAATTTAGGCCCAGTTTAGTTCACAAATTTTTTTTCCCAAAAACATCACATCGAATCTTTAGACATATGCATGGAGCATCAAATATAGATAAAAACAAAAACTAATTGTACAAATAGGGAGGAAATCGCGAGATGAATCTTTTGAGCCTAATTAGTCCATGAGTGCTACAGTAACCCACATGTACTAATGACGGATTAATTAGGCTCAAAAGATTTGTCTCGCGGTTTCCAGACGAGGTATGAAATTAGTTTTCTCATTCGTGCCCGAAAACCTCTTCCGACATCTGGTCAAACATTCGATGTGACACCCACAAATTTTCTTTTCCCTAACTAAACAGGCCCTTAGAAAAATATATCATGCGTCTAAGCGAGATGACTTTAACGCTGACGTGACTAGTCCTTCCTTCGTATGTTTACACACTCTCTAAGGCTGTGTTTGGTAGTCTGTTTTCCTAACTCTCCCCTCTCGTTTTCTATGTGCACGCTTTACAAACTATTAAACGGTGTGTTTTTTTACAAAAAAAAAAGTTTATATATGAAAGTTGCTTAAAAAAATCATATTGATCCATTTTTGAAAAGAAATAGCTAATACTTAACTAATCACGTACTAATGAACCGCTCCGTTTTTCGTGCATGGGAGATGGGTTCCTAAAACCCACCTCTGAACACAGCCTAAGTGATAAACGTTAACTCATATTCTCATCTATAGGCTTCTAACCTAACCACACAAATCAATTAGCAATCTTCACAATAGATTTGTCATACCATCTCCAAAATTTGGGAAATTTACAGCCCCTCTAGTGCATAATCATACGCGTATTCACTTTATAACAATTCACCAAATACCAATTCAATTACATGAGAAGAAAAACTCATCTGATATCTTATAAATGCACCACAAGCTCCTCCAACATTAGAATTACTCTAAGATATCCATCTTGTAGCATTTACTTTACACAAGAGCTACACAAAACAAAGTGTATGTTGCTCGTATTACACAAGGACACTCCCAATAAGACATTGGTGATGGAGTAAATACTCCCTCCGTTCTAAAATATAGCAACTTTTGGT
Organism: Oryza glaberrima; assembly: GCF_000147395.1. NCBI lineage: Eukaryota > Viridiplantae > Streptophyta > Magnoliopsida > Poales > Poaceae > Oryza > Oryza glaberrima. The sequence continues at coordinate 7,628,823 of NC_068331.1, read as the reverse complement.
TGGATGGAACATATCGTAGTACTACGAATCTGGACAAGCTACTTTATTTGTTGGCAAACAAGTTGCTACTACAAAGCCGCATGGTAACCATGAGTTATCAAAGCTTGCATTTTGACGCACACATCTAGAGCAAGCTAGGGATTTAGAGAACATAAGAAAGGGGAAGTGAGAGAGAGTACTGACCGAGGATGCTAATTACCTACATGTATCTATCTTGGAGACTAGTGGGCGGGAGAGGGGGACTTTGGCCTAAATTTAAAAGTTTGGGAGATATAAAACAATATATATAGGTAAATTTTAGATATTTGTTAAATATTAGTGACGTAAAATAAATTTCAAACGGTAATTGGCATTGTCGAAACTGTGAATAGTAACGGATCGACCTATGGGCAACAGATGACTCCATTTCATATTATAAATCTTTTTGATTTTTTTCTAGTCAAATATTTTTAAGTTTCATTAGGTTTCTAGAAAAATATAACAACATTTCTAATACAAAACAAACATATTATCAAAATCTATTCAATGCTATATTTAATAAATTAATTTGATGTTGTAGGTGTTGCTATTTTTTTAAACTTTATTAAATTTAAATAAGTTTGATTATATAAGAAAAATCAAAACGACCTGTAATATGAAACAGACGGAACTCAACCAAAGCCAGCGATCGGCTGCGTTCCGCAGTGGGACATTGTGAGATTGATTGTTTCGTTTTTCGTGTGCACGTTTCTTGAACTACTAAAAGGTTTGTTTTTTACAAAAGAAATTCTATGTGAAAGTTGCTTTAAAAAACATATTAATCCATTTTTGAACTTATACTTAATTAATCATCTCACTGTACAGGGATATTCTCAGATGAAGCGGTGAACCGATGTTTAAATAGTTTAAATAGTTTATACTTAATGGCTCACCTCGTTTTGCGTATCTTTTCAGTCTTCTTTTTTCCTCTCCTCTCTTAAATATTTGATTTGATACACTGTACAGGGATATTCTTAGGTGAAGCGGTGAACCGATGCTTTTGCTTCGCAATAGACCCAGTCGAGTGAGGCCCTGTTTAGTTCCCAAAACAAAAATTTTCACGATGTCACATTGAATGCTTGGACACATGCATGGAGTATTAAATGTAGGGAAAAAACCAATTACATAGATTGCGTGTAAATTGCGAGACGAATCTTTTAAACCTAATCGCGCCATGATTTGACAATGTGGTGCTACAGTAAACATTTGCTAATGACGGATTAATTAGGCTTAATAAATTCGTCTCGCAATTTTCTGGCAGAATCTGTAATTTGTTTTGTTATTAGACTATGTTTAATACTTTAAATGTGTGTCCGTATATTCGATGTAACAACCAAACCTAAAAATTTTCCCCAACTAAGGCCTTGTTTAGATCCCACCCTAAAATTTTTCACCCTGTCACATCGAAAGTTTGAACATCTGCATGAAGTATTAAATATAGGCTAAAAAATAACTAATTGCACAGATTGCGATTAATTTGTTTGACGAATCTTTTAAGCCTAATTGCTCAATGATTTGACAATGTGGTACTACATTAAACATTTACTAATGACAGATTAATTAGGCTTAATAAATTTGTCTCGCGGTTTACTGACGGATTATATAATTAGTTCTTTTATTAGTGCCCGAATACCCCATACGACACTCTATAATAATACCTGATATGACACGTCAAAACTTTACACCCATGGATCTAAACACCTGCTAAGGCCTTGTGCGGTTTAGAGCAGGTACAATAGCAGACTATTAGCCAGCTATGAACATATTTTAATGAGATAAAATATGAGAGAGAAGAACAACAGGCTACAGATCTGTAGCCAGCTGTAGCGTGGACTCCAAGACGCAATGTGTGTATGACAGGTGGGACCATATATTAATAGTATATTAAGAGCAAGTTTAATAGTATAGTCCACTACTAGCTCCAATTCATCTATAGCCAATCTATTAGCTAAGTCATACAATAATTGCTTACTATACTATTAATATATGGTCTTATATGTCATGCACACATTGCGTCTTGGAGTCCGTGCTGCAGCTGGGTTCGGAGGAGAAAACCATTTCAATTAATATATGCTGGCTACAGATTTATAACTCGCTGCTCTTCTCTCTCATCTTTTATCTTATTAAAATATGTTTATAGCTGGTTAATAGTCTGCTATTGTACCTTTTCTAAGCAACTATTATATGAATTGGCTATTATATTGGCTTTAGATGAATTGGAACTAGTAGTAGGCTATACTATTAAATTTATTCTTAGAGGGGATTGAAGATGATTGGAGGGTCCCTCATTGACAGGGATTAACCGAACAAAGACCTAAACAAGGCCTGAAGTCGATCGAGCCCGCGGCCGCGGGTTTCAAAAATTTCCCCAAAATCTCGTCCCCCCTTCGTCCCCGTCTCCTCCGCTCCCCCGCTCCACCCGCCGCCGCCGCGTCCGCTCTCGACGACGACCTCGAAGCGGCCGCCGGCCTCCATCCAGGGCCATACATCCATCCGCCATCTGCTTCGCTTCTCCGCACCGATGGAGCAGCTCAACGCCAAGCTCTACCACAGGTACACCGCCCTCAAGGTATATACATACTGCCACTGATCTACGACATGGACACGGATTTCCTCTTAATCGTTTCGTGCTCGTGTGCTGCCGCTTTTTCGATGCGCGCAGAAGCGGAAGCTGCTCGACGAGGGGCTGGACCAGAAGCGGGCTGCCGACATCAACGAGCTCCGCCAAGGTAAACCGACGGGAAGAGAAAGACTTATGGAATTGGGAGAAATTTCTGTTAGGTTCACAATTTGGCTCCGTTTTCGTTGTTTCTGATGATGCAGCCATGAAAGATTGGGTGGCCGAGCTCCAGAGCGAGAACGAGCGCCTCGTTGCCAAGCTGTAAGATTGCAAAATGCTGCTCCTGCGGCGATAGGGTTTCACGCGTTCGTGCTGTTTTGGGGGAAATGATGCCTGATCTGTTGCTTTCTCTTCTTTTGTTAATTTCTTGATGCCAGGACCCAAAAGGAGCAGCAGCTTGTGGAGGCACAGACGCTTTTACTTGATGAGACTCGGAAGAGTAAGAATTCTTTTTTTTTTTACTTAAACTATAATTTTAAGAAAAATGTTTAGTAGCATGCAAGTATAAACCATGCTTGTTTGGAGGTGGAACTGGTGTGCGTCTTTGGGAACAAAGGGAAATAATCTGTTGCTGATTGAAAGCACTATGTGGTTGGCACATACTGATACCTCTTAAATAAGTGCTTATCTTCAATTATGATCTGCATTGGAGGCAACTCACATATATCTAACTTATTCAACCCTTGCAAGTAAGCAGCTTCCCAGTTGTGACCTAACCATTTCTTTTCCAGTGGTGCAAGAAAAACTGATTTGCACGAATTCAAAAGAACTATTGCTTGATCTATGTGGGAGATTTTCTTTACATCTTACTTGGTTGGTCAGCATAGTTCTAGAAAATAGCCACCAGAAGTTTTGATCCCCTTTAAATGTGATGTTTACACTAAATAGATTAGCAAGAAGCAAACACATGATATGAAGTATTGGTTAATTAAGTTGCACAAAAACATTGACTGCTATCGGCAGACATCATTAGCAGAGTTGGAGGATGGAACCAGATTTTTGAAATCTGATCATGGGAGCTGTGGATTCGCTTGCTAGTGATGACATAAGTGGTGCTCCGCGTTGCCAAGATGCAGCTTGCTTTGCAGGGAGACCCGGGAAGGGATAGTAGTAATACACTTTTAGTTAGTAATATGCTTTTCAGCTAAACATGGTAATGCAAGTCGTGACTGAGTTTTGTGTTCCCTAACTGATTTTTTTTCTTATTATCATCTTGCACTCAGTAAATTCATCAGGTTCACCATAGTAAAGTATCACCCAAATATGAAGTGAACCAGGCCTTGTAAAATTAAATTTACTCTGTAGATGGTCTGAGTTCTGTCTTCCATATTAATTTGGTATTAATGAAGTTGACTTAAGTTAATTTTGTTTACAAAACATGCAGCAAAGGAGCTCAATAGTGAAATATTGAAACTTCAGTGTCTCCTGGCTGAGAAGAATGATGCAAACCATATAGCGACAGGGTCTCCTGACACAACCGCCGAAATGACTATAGAAAATCAAACTCCAATTTCACCTGCAAAGAAGACGCCAAAGTCAAACAGCAGGGAGAGAAATATTCGCTCCATTGAAAAAGCGATTGTTCCTCGTAATGGCTTTCAGGAGGAAGGAAGAGATGTAAGTTTTCCGTAACAGTTGAACTACCTATTAGCAATGTACAAGTATGCAAGAGAACGAGTGTGTTGAGCTCTTCTAATTTCTGTTTATGATTTGGATCGGTTTTGTAGCTTGATTCCTGTAGAAGACATATGAGCATCTCAGGTTAGTGGTAATATACACACAGTTACATGCAGTAGTGGATTGTTTTAACTTAAAAGTATGTTGTTTGCAGGGAGTGCGACAGAAGAAAGCTCCAGTACCTGTATGTTTCATCTGCTGGCTGAATCAATGGTTGGGATGAAATTTTCAGTGAAGAACGAAACAGAAGGATTTTCACTTTCAGTCTCCCATGAAGCTAGTGGTATTTGTAACATCAAATTTCATGCTATCGTTTTAGCCACAGCATAGTACTGGAATATCACATCATAGTTTTTATTCATCATGTTTAACTTGTGTTCATCTCTTTCACATTCATTTGATTTTGCATATAGCTCCCTCCATGTTTGCCAAGCAAGCTGAGTATTCAAGCAAACAGTTTTGGAAAGAACAATCTTTCAACCTGAAAAAAAAATCCTTTTAACCACCAGAAGAGTTGTGTGAATACATATTCTAATGCTTTAATATCTTTGTCAAGAATGACGCATATCTCTCTGTAGAGTGCGTGTCACATCTCTTTGGAGCTCAGCCGTTTGTAGCAGAACTCGTATTGTATACCAGCATACAGTGTACTTACATGTTACATGTTTGGGTGCATAACCTGAGGGTCATGTCACCAATGTTTTCAGTTCAGGATTTATAACTTCGATCCCTTTTACCATACTGTTAGAACATTTGATTTGTAAATATCATATCACGTGTAAGGAACCAATTACATTTTCTAACTGAATTGTTCAAATTGTAGGTTACAACTTCACTCTCACATGGGTAGACCAACCTGGTGGCAGTGAATGGTCATATCAGTACTCCTCGTTGGGCACCCTGGACAGGATAGCTATGGGCTGGATGAAGGAGGACATAAAATTCAGCTCGGCCATGTGTCCTGTATTCTTCAAGCAGATATCGCACATCCTCAGGCAATGCTAAGCTCAACTGGGAAGCTTTGTTTGGGTTTAGCTTAGTTTCTGTACTGGACTTCTGCTAGATAGTGGACTGAAACTGACTTGTTTTAGAGGTGACACGAGGCTTTATGTATCCTTTCGTTTGTCCTTCGTTGTTCCTGTTGTGAACATACTAGTAACAATTAGCAAGTTATTCTGGGTGTTGGTGTCCGTATGTCTTTATGTATAGCCCCTGATTTGAACTCTGATGGTTTTGAAAATAAGAGTTTTGACATGGCTGTCCGATATATCATACTCGGTGTGAACTTTGCATGGGTGCCTGTGGAAAATGATTTGGCAAGTTTATACGCATGACGATAACTGGATCAGCAACCTTGGTAAAATAACTCTCCAAGATTTTTGAAGTTAAGCCTGAACACCATTTTGCTGCTATTCTGCCAAACCTTATGCTTAATTATATTTACCTGTATGAATTGTTGTCAAATCTTACGCTGAGCAATTACAGAACCAAGTTGGACAATATCGGTGTCAAAACTGCAGGATCCTAAATGGATTTTCCCTTTTCACGTACTAGACTAATTTAAATTTTCTGAAGAATGAAATGGATATGTGTAGAAGAAAAAAAACATTCCTCTTGTTTTTTTTTTTGACTTGAATCCGTTTGAATTTGTTTCTTATATAAATTCCAGTACGACCACATCTTGTCGACGGCCAGCACTCTTACATCGAAACAAGCAAAAAAAAAAATAAAATCAAAGGCCGGAATGTTTTATTCTATTATTTAAAAAAAAGAAAAAATCAGACTCACCAAGTTCCCGAGTCGACTCGCACATGAATCGCCAATCCATCATCGATTTAAAGTGAGAAGGCCAGATCGCTCAAGTGAGGAGGCCTGTGGACCATCTTGGTGAAGTCGTCCTGGTTGGGCCAGAGTGCGGCCGCCTGGGTGTTGAGAGGGGACTCGTTGTTGGGCTCGCCGAGGAGGCTCTGGATGGAGAGGAGGATGGTGCGGACGTCGTAGGCGGTATACTTTTTTATTTAGAAATTTAAATATGTAGTATCTCATGGAAGTATACCTTTTTTATTTTTTGTTCCATCAACAATGTTTCAGCTAGTATACTCATGATGTTTCACTATGCATGAACGAAATATTATAGTGAATTCAAATATTCATTTGCAACAAATCACCCACATATTATGTAAACCCTCTATTAAGGGAATCTGTTTCATTTTTTATTCCACAAAAAAATTTTCGCCTAGCGTACTCGTAATGTTTCACTATATATAGATCAAATGTTGCGTGAATTGAAACATTCTTTCGCTATTTGCTAAAACATTGTTTTTATATATGGTGAAACAACGCCCGATTTTTTTGGAAACCGTTGTTTCATACGTTGTAGCAAAATGTTTCACGAGGTGATTTGGTTGTGTTTCAGTTTTTTAAAATATTGAAATATTTTCGATCTACTTAGTGAAACAATTCCGATCTACTTGGTGAAATAGCGCCCGATCTTTGAAAAAAGATCGGGCGCCCTATTTGTAGGGGATATGCGTTTGTATTGTGTTTGCTAAAATATTGAAAAGTAGAGGAAGATAGGTAAAGATAAATATTATTCTATAGTTATCCTGCTTCTATAGATTTCACACAACCAGTACAAAACGAGTTAACAATTCTATAACAAAACTTAGGGTTCATCTATTATGAATTGTGAATTTTCACTAATTTACCCGATCCTCTACTTCTAAACTGACAGAATTAATGAAACAACAACCGGGCTTAATTTATTTTCTTCTTTCTTTATCCTGCACGATCTTGTGTTGAACGATTTTATGGCTGAGTTTGAGTTTTGGTACGTCTTACAGGCTTTGCTTTACATAGTTCAGTTACTACTTGTATGCATGATGTATGTTAATGTGCGAATTAGCAATGAAACTCATGGTAAGAGTGTCCTATGCGTGAGATAGATATGGTATACCATGACTTTTGAAATAAAGATCGGTAGTTTGCTGATTTTTTTTTAGCTTAGTTCTAATATGTTTCGTCCTACTACGTATTTGTACCATATTGCCCGTGTATATATCTACCAACATTTACAAATTTTGAATGGACAGATGTGCAGGTGGGCCGATGTGCCATCCAAGCTTAGACTACAATTCTACAAAGAGATACATAGTGAAGGTTACACTAAGAGCCAGGTTACTCACGCTGCTTAGCGCGTTATGGAATCGTGGCAACCCGCCCGCGCTGGCCGCCTCGCATAGGAGAAGACGTGGGAGTCTGGGAGATGAGAGAGTCATCTACGAAAAGAATAAACACACTCTGCGAAACAGACTCTTACGTGTCGGAAAGTTCATGTGCGGATGGCAACGGAAGACGACGGACGAATTGGATCGGGAGCCACGCAATGACGGACAACGTACCAAAAAAAATTCCTGAAAGCCTTACATAATTTTTAATTATATATACTAGAAAAAATATCCGTGCATTGCAACGGGTAAAGCTAATAGAAAAAATATCTATTTTTTCTAGTGGCACACATATTCCACAGAAAGAAAAAGATGTTGTTGCTGGACTTTTCTTACTTTTTCTAACACTGTGCAATCTAGTATCTCGTATCACGTGAGACGGTGGGCTTGTAATTAGACGTGGTATCATATCTCTTGGACTGTGTTGTGGAGGTCCATTCATGGAGGGGGGCGCCTCTCAACACTGCAACACTAAGTGGACCTGGACCACAAGCAGATGTGGTTTGAGGAGACAATGCAGCTGCTGAGGGGATATATGTCACAATAGCACCATAGCTTAATGGCTAGAGCACGTACTCGAAGACAAGCGGTCCTACAATGTCACCAACCCTTAATCTAAAATTGACCTTCGATCCAGCTTCGCCTTCGCTAGCCTTGATCCAACTTGAGCGACCCTGATCAGCTGCCATCAACCTTAATGTGTTTCTGTCGCCCTTAATAGGCGCAATTGAAACTGATAATGCAACTAGATTTACTGTTGGAGTACAGTAATAGTAACCGCGCGATAACCATACAAATTCAAACAAAATTAATTTTTTGATAGATTTTATTTGGTTTTTTCACGGTTTACCATGGTAACCGCGTTTACCGCTGAGTACAGCAACTAGTCCTAGCAGTAAAGGCAAACAATAAGTTGTGTCTATACGTGTTAGAGAAAGGCTGTGTTTAGTTTACGTCAAAATTAAAATTAAAAGTTTGGTTGAAATTGGAACAATGTGACGGAAAAGCTGTAAGTTTATGTTTGTACGAAAATCTTGATGTGATGGGAAAGTTAGAAGTTTGAAGAAATATTTTGGAACTAAACACGCGAAAGTTGAAGAGAAGTTGGAATAGTTAAGCTTTTTATTTCAGCACCTTGGCCATAGAATTTTTATGTTCGACAAAGTTTTCCCTTTCTTAGAGCATCTCCAACAGCATCTTCAAATTAGACTCTCCAAATACCCATTTAGCCAACTCTCCAACTAATTTGGATAGTCAAACTAGGTGTGCACTCCAACAGTCTCTCTATTTACATCTCCAAAATCACAAAGGGGCCCACATGTCATCCTCCCATCTGTATTCCCTTCTTCTTCCTCTTTCTCTTTCTCTTCCCCTTCCTTTTCTCCCGCGTGGTCGCATCGATCCAGCGGCGGCGGCGACGGCTCCAGCGCGCGAGGCAGCGGCGGCGGCAGCGGCGCCCGTGAGGCGCGAGGCGGCGGCGGCGGCAGCTCCCCGCGCGCGCGAGGAGCGAGGCGGCGGCGGCGGCGGCGGCATCCCGCGCGAGGAGCGAGGCGGCGGTGAGCGGCGGCGGCAGTGGCGCTCGCGAGGCGCGAGGCGGCGGCGGCGGCACCCCGCGCGCGCGAGGAGCAAGGCGGCAGCTCCCCGCGCGCGCGCGAGGAGCGAGGCGGCGGCACCCCACGCGCGCGAGGCGCGAGGCGGCGGCGATGGCTCCAGCGGCGGTCGGCGGCGGCGGCGGTGGCTCCCCGCGCGCGCAGCGGCAATGGCGGCGACGGCTCGTGCGCGAGGCGCGAGGCGGCGGCGGCGATGGCTCTCCGCGCGCGCAGCGGCGATGGCGGCGACGGCTGGTGCGCGAGGCGGCGGCGGCTCCACGCGCGCGCGCAGAGGCGCGACGGCAGGGAGAGAGGATGGATGGGGATGGGAGTGGTAGTGGGACCCACCTTTGGCTAGTGGAAGAGGCTGGCTACATTTGGCCAGCCCCAGGAATAATTTGGCCATATCCGGATAGAGAGGCTGTCGGAGCTCGTTTTTTCTCTGTGCTAGCTAAATTTTAACTTGGAGAGCCAAATAGAGAGTCCGTGGCTGATCTCGTTTATTATCTTTTCTCCTGTGCACTATGGTTGGGCTTGGGCTTGATTTTAATTAGGATTTGTTTTGAGGTGCTACTGATCCAAGACCCAGCTTGCGTAATGCGGTAGCGCCGCTTGCGGCCCAGCCATGCTCAGGTGTACATGCAGTGGAGCTGCACGATGTGGTTTTTTTGGGCCTTCTGTGGAAGCGCGCGCCGACGTGTGTGGACTGTGGAGGAACGAAAAGAAGACCCGCACATATCACGAACAAAAAATATATGGAACCGATACGAACTCGTTTGTGCTGACAGAGGAAAAAAATTTAGGGAGTACATAATCATCTTCAATTTTTTAAATAGATAAAGATAAAGATAGTTTAGGTATGCATAAATATAATTTAAATATATGTATACTTTCGAATTTAAGTATATCTAAATTTTAAATATGCATAAATATAATTTAAAGGGTGAATAGCTAATATGGTCCCTAAAGTTTCGTTTCGGGCTCAATTTAGTCCTCGATGTTTTAAATTGTCCAAACAAGTCCTCCAAAATAATTATTTGAGTTAATATAGTCCTTGGACAAAAAAAACCACATGAGCATGTCAAGTCATCCTCGCATGCAGCGGTATGAATGAAATAACCATTCTACCCTTATATATCATAATGAAAAAAAATAAGAAGACACAAAACATAAAAAATAACAGGCTAGCCGGCCCAACATTGTTGCGGAGGGTGGCCGACAAAGGAATTTGTACAATCAATGGTTGGCTGCAGCAATTGTAAGTGATAATTCTAAAATGATCATACACGTGTAAAACATTTATCTTTTTTTTCTTTTCTATATGGTATATAAGGGCAGAATGGTTATTTCATTCATACCGTTGCATGTGAGAATGACTTGGCATACGCACGTGTCACTTTTTATGGGCCCAAGGACTATATTAAGCCAAATGATTAACTTGGAGGACTTGTTTGGACGATTTGAAACCTCAAGGACTAAATTGAGCCCGAAGCGAAACTTTAGGGACCATTTTTAAATATGTGTATGCCTACGAATTTAAATATGTGTACACCTTCGAATTTAAGTATGTATAAATTTTAAAGTTGTGTATACAATATATTTCTACATATTTTGGAATTAAAAACTCACCTGATCGTCCCCGACAGTGTTTTCTCACCATTTTTTTCCAAACATGTTTATGACAGTTAAAATCGTTTTTTATATAGTTAGCTAAAGGAAAAAGTACATCAGAGGTCCTTCAACTTGTCATCGAATTACAAAAACGTCCCTCAACCACAAAACCAGACATATCGCATCCCTCAACTATCAAAACCGGATTAATGTGGGTCCTATGGCAGTATTGAACCCTGGTTTTGCCGACGTGGCGCTTTGACCACAGTCATCGACGCTGACTCAGCACGGGCGGTAGTTAACGGTGTTTTGGTAGGATGGTTAGCACCTCAGCCGTCACTCTCCTCTCGTCTCCTCTCTCTCCGAAAACCCTAGATCGAGGCGGCGACGAGGGCGATTTGGGGCGGGGGGCGGCAGAGACCGCGGAGGGCACGGCTGGGTTGTTCTTGACCTGGTCGGCGGGGGTTGCGGCGGCCAGCAAGCTCGAGGGCGACTTGGAGGTGGGCGCGGTTGACGGTGGGGCCACCAACCTTGGGCATCGAGGGTGAAGGAGCTCGGCGCAGCTACCGGCGGGGGAAGCGGCTGCGCAAATCCCCCCGCAATCGAAGGACGAAGCTTTTGGGAGGTATTCCCTTCCATTCCCGAAGAAGAATGATTGAAAATGTTGTGAGATTGTCTTTTGTTTCTAGGATTCGGTGTGGGTTGGGAGTTTTTTAGTTAGGGATGTACTTCCTTAGGGGTTATTTTATTCTGCATTGTGGGCAAAAGTTAGGATTTGGGCTCGACATGCATGTGTAGGACCAATTTACTATCCCCTAAATATTTTTTTTGTTGTTCTGCATGAAGGGGTTCGGAGTCATGGACGTGTTGGACATGCTTGTGGTTAGGTTTCATCTGAAGGGGGTTTTTGTTTTGGATGGGAAGGAGAAGAAATATTGTGGTGGTTCAGAGGCACTGTCATATATAGATAGAGATAAGGTCTCTTTGCCTGAGTTGTTTGGACACCTGCGAGACCATTGCAATGTGCTGGCTGGAACCTTGTTGCATTGGCTGTTTCCTAGAAAAGATTTGCATATAGGTCTGAGAGCTCTATCTAATGACCAGGCTTGCAAAGTGATGTGTGATTGCATTGGTGAATTGGAGGTTGCAGAGGTGTATGTTGAGGAGCCAGAGATTGTAGATCTGTGTGATGGGTCTGATGATGATAGTGACTATGAGGCAGAGATGGAAATAGAGGTGGACAGTGAAGAAGAGGGTTGCAAGATGGATGTTGATGGATGTAAGGGAAAAGCAGTTGTTGAGGCAGTTGGTAGTGCAAATAAGGGTAAATCAGTAGCTAAGGCTGTTTGTACTGCATATGAGGGTAAAGAAGTGGCTGAGGCTGTTGGTGAGGATGGTGGTACTGAATCTAAGGGTAAACAAGTGGCTGAGGCTGTTGGTGAGGCTGGTGGTGGTGCATCTAAGGGTAATGCAGATAGGATGATAGTGCTATACCATTCTGACTCGGCTCCCATTGCTAGTGTCCCACCTTCTGACAGTGATTCTGATAGTGAATACACTCTAGGAGATGATGCTGCCTCAGATGATGATGAGGAGGTTGCTGAGATAGAGAAGCACTACAAGGAGGTTACGAAAAAGGTAAAGGCAGGGCAACTAGAGGATCTGGATGATTTCTTTTTGCAAGGCCATAGGGCAGAACCAAGAATGCAAGCTAGGGGTGAAGAAGATGGGAATGAGACCCCCTATGCAGACAGTGATGAAGAAGACTTAGTTGAGGAAGTTGGTAGTGATGGAAGTTCACAGTTAAAACCAACAAGTATCCAAGGTACAAGAAGAGCACAGGTGTCCCTAGATTTGAGTTAGGGATAAAGTTCAGCTGCAAAAAGCAATTCAAGAAGGCTATGACAGCTTATGCTCTTGGTGAGAGGAAAGTCATAAACTTTGTCAAGGATGATGCCAAGAGAGTTAGAGCAAGGTGTGACTGGGCTAGCTATCCCTGGGCCTGTCTTCTCTCAAAAAAACTCAAGATCAGACAGTTGGCAAGTAGCAACATATGAGAGTTTGCATGCTTGTCCACCTAGGAGGGACAACAAGATGGTTACTTCTGTTAGGATAGCTGAGAAGTATTCAAACTTCATATCTGCCAACCCTTCATGGCCACTGTCTCACATGAAAGCAACAGTGCAGAAGCATCTGTATCCAAGCTGAAGAGAGCAAAGTGGCTTGTGATGAAGAAAAAAAATGGATGCTGTAAAGGGACAATACCAGAAGCTATTCAACTACCAACTTGAGCTACTAAGGAGTAACCCTGGCAGCACTGTGGTTGTCAACAGAGAAATCGGTTTGGATCCACCAGTGTTCAAAAGAATCTATATTTGCTTAGATGCATGCAAGAAGGGATTCTCAGCTGGGTGCAAGAGAGTAATTGGGCTTGATGGATGTTTTTTCAAGGGGCAAACTAATGGAGAGCTTCTCTGTGCTATAGGGAGGGATGCTAACAATCAGATGTACCCTATTGCCTGGGCTGTGGTTGCTAAGGAGAACAATAAGGAGTGGGATTGGTTTATGCACTTGCTGTGCAGTGACCTTAAAGTTGGGACTGGGGCTGATTGGGTTTTTATTTCAGACCAACAAAAGGTAATATTCTCCCACTAAAGTCAATTATATTCCTTTGTTGCTTACATTTTGCTGATATATGTTCACACTTTGGGCTTGCAGGGGATACTTAATGCTGTTGAGAAGTGGGCACCTGAGGCTGAACACAGGAACTGTGCTAGGCACATTTATGCCAATTGGAAAAGGCATTTCCATGACAAGAAATTCCAGAAGAAGTTCTGGAAATGTGCAAAGGCTCCTTGCAGGATGTTGTTCAACCTTGCTAGGGCAAAGCTTGCACAGGTTACACAAGCTGGTGCTCAAGCAATCCTCAACACACATCCTGACCACTGGAGCAGGGCCTGGTTCAGGTTAGGATTTAACTGTGACTCAGTTGACAATAACTTGTGTGAGTCTTTCAATAAGTGGATACTAGAATCTAGGTTTTATCCAATAATCACAATGCTTGAGACAATTAGGAGGAAAGTCATGGTTAGGATAAGTGATCAAAAAACAAATGGAGCTAGATGGACAACTGCTATATGCCCAGGAATTCTAAAAAAACTCAATGTGTACATCAATGAATCAACTTTTTGCCATGCCATTTGCAATGGAGGTGACAGTTTTGAGGTTAAGCACCATGAACATAGGTTTACAGTACACCTAGACAAGAAAGAATGCTCATGTAGGTACTGGCAGCTGTCAGGATTGCCCTCCCCTCATGCAATATCCTGCATTTTCTATAGAACCAATAAGCTAGATGACTATATTACTGAATGTTACTCTGTGGAAGCATTTAGAAGTACCTATGACCACTACCTTCAGCCCTTAGAAGGTATGATTGCTTGGCCTCAGGATGATAGGGAGCCACTCAATGCTCCAGGGTACCTAAAGATGCCAGACTGGCCTAAGACTGCTAGGAGGAGAGAAATGCATGAACCACCTAAGCCAACAAAGATGTCCAGGTTTGGATCAGTGATGAGGTGCACAAGGTGCCATCAGGTTGGCCACAACAAGTCTAGCTGTGCAAAGAACAATGCTCCTGCTGCAGGCACTTCTTCAGCTCAACCAATGGAAACTCAAAGTCAGCAAATGGTGTTGTCAAACACTCCAGGGAGCTCTGCTCAAAGTAAGAAGAGAAAGGCAGCCACTGTTACTACAACAAGTACTACCATTCAGTCCAGATCAAAAAAATCGAAGAACAAGGTATGTGCAATACTTGTCCCTATACTTAATTCACTTGTGATTACTACAAACTGACTTCCAACATGTTGCTGCATACTTGACTGCAGGCACCCAATGAAACCCAGGAGCTGGTTAGGGTTAATGCTAGTGCTAAGGTATCTACAGAGCATGGTGGATCAGCTAGGGTTGATCTACATGCCATAGTTCCCCATTCCCAAGGATCTACAACTGCATCTGTCAAGGTCACTTCTGGAAGAGCATTTGTCTCGGTCTCAGCTCAGGAACCATCCAACAGCAAAGCAAAGAAGAAATCTGGTGGGGCACTACTTCTAATGCCCCCATGGCAAAGTGACAAGCTCTGAATGTTGCATGCCTATTTATGTTAGAGTAATGCTCTGGATGATGTAATGGTAGACATTTTAGCCACTTATCTCTGTTTTATTGCCAGACTTATGGCTATTATTGCAACCATCTGTGATGTAATGTCCAACAATGTGACTTGCTTTTGTAATTGACAGACTTCAGGGATTGTATTACTAATGCATCCCTACTGGCATATTTATGGAGAAACTACTTTAACTCCAGTATTCCCCTTATGTTGGTGCTTGTGTGCAAATTTTTGTGCTGCTCCTGCCATTCACTTGTGATGCTGTTTGTGTTCAAATTATTTTTGCTGATCCTGCCACTGAATATTTTGCTTGTGTTCTAAAGCACCCATCTATCAAATGTTGCTGCTAGTTTGCAAAATTATGCCAAGGTCATGCACAAATTTTTTATAACTGCCAAAGCCAATGTATGTACTGCAAATTATGCCAAGGTCATGCACAAATTTTTAACTGACAAAGATCCACAAATTTTTAACTGACAAAGATCATTCATTCCAAATGTCTTCAGCATATATAAAGGGTACTGGAACACATTCATAGTGCTTCCATTTACATAATACTAGCCACACATCAATTCTTCCCAAACAACAACACAAACAACACAAACATGCCTGACAACATAAATACTACAACCACATTCCTCTCCTTCTCTAACTTTTGGTTTCTAGTCTTCAAGATTCTAATCTCTTTTGTCTTCAAAGCATCCACTCTACTAGCATCCTGTATAGCTTTCCTCTGTTCTACCCTCTTCGCCCTATTCTCTTCAGCATCCCTCTGTAGATCTTTGTTCTCCCTCCTCAGATGTTCATTCTCCCTCCTCAGCCCTGTCACAGCATCTCGCAAATCATTCAACAACTCCTTGATGAAGCTCGTTGTCGGACCGTCGCATCAAACCCAGAAATCGCAACCCCCCTCCTGCAACACCAAACCCTAAATTCAACAAGACAAATTTCTAGCACAAATCAACAACAATCCATCACTTACCCGAGCATTTTGGCACTTATAATACCGTCGCCCTGGGTTATCAATGCTCCACGAAATCCACCACGTCGCCTTTGCAGGGCAACGACAACGGCACATCACCGCGGGTTGGTAACCGAGAGGACCAACCCGATACGACACGGGAGAAGCACTGCACCGGCGGGAAGAAGACGACGAGCCATCGCTCCTTGAGCTCGACATCGCTGCGCCGCTGTTTACCTCGTCGCCGCCCAGTACTCCCGGCCGCCGCCCTCACTCTGCACTCGCTAGGGTTTCGCGAAAATGGGGAACAGCACAACCGCGCCAAACAACCCTCACTTTAATATCCTAACTACCACCCGTGCTGAGTCAGCGTCGACTACCGTGGTGTCAAATCGCCACGTCGGCAAAACCAGGGTTCAATACTGCCATAGGACCCACATTAATCCGGTTTTGATAGTTGAGGGATGCGATATATCTGGTTTTGTGGTTGAGGGACGTTTTTGTAATTCAATGACAAGTTGAGGGACCTCTGATGTACTTTTTCCTTAGCTAAATTGTTGAGTACAAAGTTGTAAAATCCGTTTAGAAGTTTAATCTTCTGAATTGATAGAATATATCTTTTGAATGAAATGTGAAAATAATAGTAGAGAAATTGATGAAATGACACACTAAGTACTGTGGACAAACATATGGTGATCTGCACATATTATTCTGATAGGAGTATTACAGTAACATAAATGGAGTATATATATATATATATATATATATATATATATATATATATATATATATATATATATATATATATATATATATATATATATATATATATATATATATATATATATATATATATGCTAATTAAAATAAATATGATGATGTATAAATATAGATGTGACTAGTTGATTATTACAGTACGGATATGATACATAAATATAAAAAAACCAGACTGGCTGCTTATTTGTCCAATGGCTAGCAATACTGTCACACACTCCAAGAGGTGTTCTCAGGTTGTTACTTGCTTGTCTCCTCATGTTTATGCTTCAGACAGTTGGCGCGTCTAGGTTATCAGCATTTTGAGGACCTATTTTGACATCAACATGTCCTTCAAAATGATCACTAGGGTGAGAAATGAGCAACTTAGGAGGATTCACCTCCATCTTGACATCTTTGCAACTTAGGAGGATCCACCTCCATCTTGACATCTTTACAGATGTCTATATCCATCTCCTATGAACAATCAAGTGTAAATGTTGACAGCAAAAGTGAAAAAAAAAATCAGAACTGGTGCTGAACATGAAACATAGATAGATTAAAAATAAATTACTTGTGAATCCTTTGGCTCCGTTTCATCGTCTATTATTTTCTCCAAACCTTTTGGAGGTATGCATTCTCCTCTTGAAGACCATATTCATTGACGAGGGCCGTCCAAGCATCTTTAAAATCATTTGCTGTGCGTGCATGATGCAAGTTGTCTAGTCCAGTCCTTGTGCCAAATAATATATGCCAACTGTAGCGAGGGTGATCATACTTCTCCAGAGACTGATCTTTAGCGAGGGTGTTCATCTTGTCCATATCTATTGGCAATATGAATATAAATTTCAGACAGGGGCAGAGCTAGAGAAAAAATAAGGGGTTCCTAACTTTCTTTGCGTAATATCGACATGCATAGCTCTAGAACGATATTATACTAAATAGTTGCATACCCAATAGATATATGCATCATCTTCCTAATTAATGACAATATACGAGAAAGTGCATGAAAAATAAAATAAAAATATGTACCTTGTTGTCGAAACGACAACTGCATACGTTGAAAGACGTGGTTACTCAACAGTGGTTGGAAAAATGAAGTGTATTAAATTTTGAATTTTACTTGGGGATCCCCCTCATTACATGGCCCTAGGGGACTATTTATAGCCCCATTACATGTTCTTACTACCAGGGTTTAGGTTGTACAGGGGAATTTACATGATTACCCTTACAAAAGGGACATTTACAGGGGTACATAATGTTATAGGGGCTCATGGGCCCTTGATGGGCCGTCTGGCGATCGCCAGCCTGATGGGTCGGAAAGGCTTCCTCAGCCCTCACGGGGGCGAACTTGTCAAGACGAAGTCATCCTCCTTCGGCAGACAGTCTTCGCCTTGCACCCTTCGCCTGAGACGCCTCTGGCCTGGCGCTACTCTTCGCCTTGCGCCGTTCTTGCTCCATAGCCTTCGCCACGGGTTTCGGCAGGTTTGGTCGAAGGGCCTCATGCCATCCGCCAACAAGCCCCTCACGGGCAAGGGTGAGACTGGAGCTTCGGCCGAGACCGTGTAAACCATGTGGTATGGTATGTGGCGCCCCCTTTCGACCGATGCTCCTGCCGAAACCTACATTATTCCTGCAAATGAAGTTTGTTACTTGTGCGGCTGGTATTATTTTGCCGCGCTTCGCCTCGTGCGATTGATGGTTATATATATTCTTTTTTCCTGGGCCGAACGGAACAGTATTGGGCCTTCCTTTCTTGGGCTTTTTACTGTGCCGCTCGGTCGACGGGAATTTACCGTTTCGCCTACCCTTGCGACACGTGGTGCTTTATTACTGGTGGGTAGGCGAACGGTCTCTTGGGCGGGCTATATATTCCCGTTGCTCTTTCCTTTTCACCGCCACACTTGCCATTTTACTGTGCGCGCTCTCTTTCTCCGTCTCTTCCTTTCACAACATCTTTCGACCCCTCAGGCGTTTCGCCGAATCTCTTTTTTCGCCACCGCAAACGCACCGTTCGCCATGGCTCCACGTAAGCCAAACCCTACTTCGGCGAAAGGGTCAGATCCCGCCCAAGTCGATGACGACAACACCGCCTTTCTAGGGGTCTCTCTTGTGGACAACGTCGAGCTGGCGAAGCTGGTCAGCTCCGGAGCGTTGGTTGAGGGGCAGGCTTTCGCCCCAGGGAAAACCGTGGTGCCGAAACTTGTCGACAACTGGACGGTGGTGTTCGCCGTATTTTTTGAGGCAGGGCTACGGTTTCCCTGCAACGTGTTGTTGCCGGAGATCCTTCGCCTCTTTGAGGTGGAACTTCCGCAGCTGAGCCCGTCGGCGCTTGTTCGGATCGCTATCTTCGACTGGGCGTGCCGGACTTCCGGGTTTGAGCCCAACGCCGAGCTCTTTGGCGCCATATTTTTCGCCACCGTGAACTAGAAGACGGTGATCACCCCGGCTGGAACGAAAAAAACCGTGTTCGGGAGCGTGAACTTCAACGTTCGCCCCGAGTGGTCCGATCTCTGGCCGGTGAACGCTGCTATGTCGAAGTGGGACCGCCATTGGATGGCGAGGTGGTTCTACCACACCATCCCCTTCGAGACTGGTTCTGAATCAGCGAAAGCCCTCCGGTGCTGGCGTAGGGTGATTGCGCCGAACCGGAGACCCAAGATCGCTATGGACGGCGCCATGGAGGCGCGGTTCGTTCTACTGCGGAAGGTTTGCTCCCGCCTTAGCTGCCGTGACTTGGTGGAGGAATTTTGTATGCTTCGCATTTTTCCCCTCTCCCAGTCATGGCAAGTCGCGGTTGAACAAGGCGAAGAAGTCGACGGTTTGCCGAACCTGATACTCCCTGAGGGGGCGAACAGTAAGACTGTTCTTTTGCTATATACTGCTATGCTTTGTTATTTCGCCTTATTTGACTTTTGACGTAGCTTCACGCTCTACTTTTACAGTGTTGACCCTTGACCAGGCCAAAGCCGAAGCCCGCAGGATGATCGGCGATGTTTCGGTCGTCGAGTATAGTCAGCTGTTAACGCGTCAAGCGGCTGGGCGGGCGAACCGGGTTTACAATGGCGAACTGCCTCCCCGGGCGAATCCCCAAAAGGCCGACGACGTGGCAGGGCCTTCGCGAAAGCGGATGCGTGGACAAGTGAAGCTTGCCCCGCGGAAGCGAAGGGTTCCTGCTTCGTCTGACTCCGACGCCGACGACGAGGATGATGCCGAAGAACGTGACGGCGAGGAGGAAGGAGAGGAAGAGGAGGAGGTGGAGGCTGTGGCTGATAAGGCCGCGGGCGAGGCGGTCGAAGACCGCGCCGACACCCCTGGGTACACTCCTACCCCAAGTCCTGGTCACAACGAAACCGGGGTGGAGTCGAACAGCTCCCCCCTTCGTCGGAAGGATTTGGAAGGGGCGAAGGCCCTAGTTGCGTTCTCTTCGGGCGCGGCGGCGAAGGGAGGTCCTGTCAAAAAGGTGGCTAAAAAGAAAGGACTCGTCGATGTCGCTCGCGTTTTTAGCGACGACGAGTCCTCCGACGGAACTCCGACTTCGCCCGCTGGTCGCAGCCTGGATCTTTCGGCCGCCCCCATTCCTCCACTTGGCGACGTTAGAGTGGACGGTAGTACCACCGCTGGGGCTTCGGCTTCTTTGGAAAGGATTGTGATGGCCGCGGCGAAAGTATTCGGCAGTCCTCCACATCAGCCGGTTCCCTCGCCGCTGATGGAGGCGAAGGGAAAGAGAGCGGTCGCTGAGACGTCCGCTTCGGAATATTCGCTCTCGGTACCCCGCTTCGCCTCTGGCGACTTCGAGACGCGAGCGGACCTCCTTCCTTTTGTGGAGGGGGTAAGCACTCTTGTACTGCTCGCCAGCGCCCCGAGCTTGTTCACCGAACTGAATGAGTTTGACGAGGGGTGCTCTGCTATAAAAAGCCTGGCTGTTCGGGTACGTTTTTTCCCCCCCTTTTATCTTTTACTCTTCCTCTATCTTGTTTTTACAATTGACACTTGTTCTCTTCGCCGCTCGTATTCTGGCCCAGATCCTCGCGGCTCATTGCTCAACGGAGCGAACCGTGCGAGCTCGACTTGATGGGTTCAAAAGCCGTCTTCGGGCCAAGGATGACGAACTAGGCTGCAAAAATTTGGAGATGGAGGCCCTTGCCAACACCCTTAAGGAGGCGAAGGCCGAAAACAAGTGGCTCCAATCGGAGCTAGAGAAAGGGAAGGAAGCTAGGGCCGAAGTCGATCGCTTAAAGGCCGAACTGGAGAAAGAGAAGGCCCACACCGCCGTGCTCATAGATTATTATAACCTCACCGAGCCAAAGATGGAGGCTCTTCGGCAGGAGGTTCGCAAGGCCGAAGCAAGCGCTGCAAAGGAGTCGCGGCGGTTTTCGCGGGAGATGGTGAAAACCACCGAGTCGGCGCGGACAGCGTGCCAAACGCTTCGCCTTGCCCTTACTAATATGGGCGCGAAGGTGCGGGGTGTCCCCTCCGAAGACGCCTCAGCCTTCGACTTCTCCGAATGGACCCAACAGGCTGGTGGTTCGGTTTCGGACTGCGCCACCGCATACGGCGATTGCTGTGCACGCGTGTCAGCGGCCTTTACCATGGGCCTCCTGCAGTAGTTCGGCTGCGAGCACATCACCGAGTTCCCCAAGTACGCGAAGGGGGATTGGGAAATCAGTGCGCAAGACATTTCGCCTGCACTTCGTGCGTGGCGAAAACAATTTTGGCAGAAGGACGGCCGCTCCGCCGCTAAGGTGCGCCTTTTGGAGCAGCTGGCGAAAGCAGAGGCGGCGGACCTTTGTGAAGATGAAGGCGCGGCGGCCGGAGGGTGTGGAGGCGATGCCCGGGACCACCCAGAGGTGTGAGGCCCTCCGCCCTTCTCTTAGATTTTCATAGTTTTCTTTTGGTGTTCGCTAGATGTGGCGAACCATTGTATATTTGGCAAATTGCCGCTAAACCTTAAAAAAGGCTTTTTTGCATTCTTGGACTGTATGATAATTTTAACCACTTTTTAATTATCAAAGTCTTTGGCATATTATTATTTCGCTCATTTTGCATTATGCCATACCTTCCCCTTATTTCGCCTATTCTTACCATGCAAGATGTGTTTTGCCTTTTCTGCACTGTCTACCGGGTGTATGCCGAAAATCATGCATTCGGCCCCCTTCTGGGAGCTGGTGAAGTCAAAACGAGAAATTCGTGGCATTGAAGGGTTTGCCGAAGGTGCGATGTCCATTTCGGCCTGTTTATCGCGAAATGGAAATAAACGGTCGCAGCTATAAAGTTTTCAAGGTTGCTAACTGGCTACGGGCGCTCCCCGGGCGAACCTTAGAAGATTACGATCTTGTTCATTCAAGACGTTTGGAGGATATGGCTTGCTTTTGGCGAAACCATCAGAAGACTAAACGCCAGGAATCGATCTTTCAGCATCGTTACAGTTTAGTCTGTGTTTCGCCCCCTACTCCTCTTAAGGTTGTGTATGATATTAGTAGTGATGACGAACCTAGTTCGTCCGACCATTCCTTAGGGAGGGATAATGATTACTGGGGCGAAAATGTAATTTACTTGTAAAATGAATTGTATCGGGTTGTAAACCTTGTATTCTTCGATTATTTTTTCGAAGCTAATAAAGAACGTGCTTTATTTCCTTTTTGCTATTTTTCGCATCGTCACACTTTGTGCTTTTGTTAGGTCGGAACATGTCGGCCCCTTTGCATATAGTAGCGAAATAGGTGTACTGACTTTTCAGCTTTTCGTCGTTCGTTTTTGATCTGTAGCGTTCTGTGTCGAGAGAAACGCTTTTGCTTTTATGCTGATCGGTCGTAACGTCGTTCGGCTATTTTATTTTCCGAGACAAGCTGTTGCGGTTTTAACGTTTGGCGAACAATGCTTCGGCCGATTCGTTTCGCCCCCCTGGCCTTTTTCGCTGATCAGGCGTTTGCCTTGGGGTTTTTCCACAAATTATCAATCACACGAAAAGAAATAAAAAGAAGGCGAAGGACACAGAGATTTTATACTGGTTCGGGCCTCCATGGTGGATAATAGTCCTACATCCAGTTTTTTTTCCTTTTTCTCTCTTTCTTCTTTTTCTCCCTTTTTTTTCTCTTTTTTTTTTTTGCCGAAAGGCTTACATAGTGCCGAAAGGCTTACATGACAGTATGTACATTTTTACAAGTTGGCGATTTGGGTGCCACCCATTCTAGACATAGAAGCGCTTGAGGGAGGCGGCGTTTCAGGAATGGTCGAACTCCTCGCCTTCGAGTGTCGCTAGGCGAAAAGATCCCGTCCTGGACTTGTGTTTGATGATGTATGGTCCTTCCCACTTTGATTCAAGCTTGCCAACCGCTACTGGGTTCGCCTTTTTCCTTAGGACGAGATGACCAGGCATCAGCTCCGTGGGTCGGACTTTTTTGTTGTAAGTTGCCGAAGTGCTTGTGGCGTACTTGTGCATGTGCTCGAGCGCTTCGACCCTTACACCTTCCAAGAGTTCTAGCGATACCTCGCGCCCCTCTTCGCCCCCAGAGAACATAACCCTTGGTGAGTTAGCCCCTAGCTCCGTTGGGGTCATTGCCTCATCACCATAAAGAAGCATAAATGGGCTAAACTTGGTTGGTCTTGTGGGGGTCGTCCGAAGGGCCCAAAGAACCGATAACAATTCTTCTGGCCATTTGCCTTTCGCCGCCCCCTCAAGTCTATTCTTTAGTGCTTCTAGGATCTTGCCATTTGTACGTTCGGCCGCCCCATTTGACTGCGGGTGTGCGACCGACGCGAACTTGATTTCTAGGTTAAGCCCTTCGCACATTTCTCTGAATTTGTCAGAGTCAAACTGCTTGCCGTTGTCAGTAATGAACTCCTTTGGCACTCCGAAACGGCAAACAATGTTTTTCCATACAAATTTCTGTACTGCTGCTGAAGTGATTGCCCCAAGGGGTTCGGCTTCAATCCATTGAGAGAAATATTCCACAGCTACAATTGCGAATTTATACCCGTTTCGCGCCACTGGGAACGGCCCAATGATGTCCAGTCCCCATCTGGCGAAGGGCCATATTGGCGCAATGGGCTGCAGATCATACTGGGGCGCGGCTTGGCTTCGGCCATGACGCTGGCAACTTTCGCACTTTTTGATTTACTCAACACAGACTTTCAACACAGTGGGCCAATAGACTCCTTGTCTAAACACTTTGGAGGCCACTGTTCTTGCAGCCTGGTGCGCGCCGCATAGCCCCTGGTGTATCTCCTTTGCCATTTCTTCGCCTTCGGCAAATGAAATACAACGAAGTAAGGGTTGAAGTAATCTTGAGCGGTAAAGCTGACCTGAGACCATCTTATACTTCGTGGCTCTGAGTTGCAAACGCTTCGCTTCTGCTTCGTCTACCGGAAGCCAGCCAGTTTCAAGGTGTTTCACAAATGGGGTTCGCTAGTCATATGGGTCTTCGCCCAGTTTCTCTTGGTCGATTGCCATGACTACCGTGCTGTCCATGGGCACACTTGGAGCATGTAGGACTTCGAAAAAGATGCCAGGCGAATGCGGGCCACCGCAAGCAGCGGACTTCGCCAAGGCGTCTGCTTCCTCGTTCTGGTCTCTAGGCAAGTGTTCGACTGTTATGCCGGTGAAGCATTTTTCCATGGACCGAACGGCCTCCAGATACCTCTTCATTCCCTCTTCTTTTGCCTCGAAGGATTTGTCAACATGGCCTGCTACCAACTTGGAGTCAGTTCGAATTAGCAGGCGCCGGACTCCCAGTGCTTTCGCCTTTCTTAGGCCCAGGAGAACGGCTTCGTATTCTGTTGTATTGTTGGTTGTGTCGAACTGCAATCTCGCTGCGTACCGAATCGGCACACCATTCGGCGAAAAGAGGACTGCCGCAACGCCTGCCCCCTTGTGCGACCACGAACCGTCAGAGCACATCACCTAGAACTAGTCGTCGGGCTCGGGGTCGGGGGCAAGTACTGGTGTCCATTCGGCTACGAAGTCAGCTAGCACTTGAGACTTGATAGCAGAGCGTGCAACAAAATGCAAGTCGACCGGGGATAGCTCTGCCGCCCACTTGCTGAGCCGGCCAGTGACTTCCTTGCCTCGGAGTATTTCGCCCAAAGGGTACTGTGATGGGACTATGACTTTGTGAGCCTAGAAGTAGTGCTTAAGCTTGCACGAAGCCATTACTAGAGCGTAAGCAAGCTTTTCCATTTCAATGTACCTTGTCTTCGCTCCTTGCAGTGCTTCGGAGACGAAGTAGACCGGTTTCTGTCCGGACTCTGTTTCTTGGACGAGTGCAGCACTGACTGCCACCGGCGAAGCTGCCAAGTATAGTAGCAGTTCGCTTCCTGGGGGTGGGCTTATCAGAGCTGGCGGGCTTTGCAAGTATCGCTTTAGCTCGTCAAATGCTGCTTGGCACTCTAGTGTCCAATTAAACTTTCCCGCGCCCCGGAGGGTCTTGAAGAAGGGCAAACCTCTTTCGGCCGCCTTTGAGAGGAATCGACTGAGTGCCGCAATTCGGCCTGCAAGCTTTTGTACTTCATGTACGCTTGACAGAGGCTTCATTTGCTGGATGGCATCGATTTTCTCTGGATTCGCCTCTATGCCTCTTTCGGAAACAAGGAAACCCAACAACTTGCCTGCGCGGACACCGAAAACGCACTTCTCCGGATTCAGCTTTATGCCTGCCGCGCGCAAGTTGTCGAACGTCTCCTGCAGGTCGATCGCATGGTTGAAAGCCTTGCGGCTTTTTACGACGATGTCGTCGACGTAAGCTTCCACGTTTCGCCCCAACTGCTTGCCAAGGACCTTGTACACCAGCCTGGCGAACGTTGCTCCTGCGTTCCTTAAGCCGAAAGGCATCCTGAGGTGACAAAATGTGCCGAATGGAGTGATGAAGGATGTTTTGGGGATGTCGAGCGGGTTCATGTGGATCTGGTGGTAACCGGAATATGCATCCAGGAAACTCATGAGCTCGCATCCAGCCGTTGAATCCACAAGCTGGTCGATTCGCGGCAAGGGGAAATCGTCTTTCGGACATGCCTTGTTCAGGTCTGTGAAATCGACACACGTGCGCCATTTGCCATTTGACTTCCGCACCAGCACTGGATTCGCCAACCACTCCGGATGGTCAATCTCTTGAATAACCCCTGCCCGGAGTAATTTTTGTACTTCGGTCTTCGCCGCTTCTTGGCGATCGGCAGACATCTTGCGCAACTTTTGTTTTCTTGGCTTAATATTCGGCTTGACTGCTAAGTGATGCATGATGAGATCCGCCAGGACGCCCCCCACCTCGTCAGGGCTCCAGGCGAAGATATCAATGTTCTTTTTGAGCACCTCTAGTATGCTCTCAACTTCTTCTTCGCCCATGTCGCCCCCCAGTGATACGAGCTTTGTGGGGTCGGCATCATCAATCTGCACTTTTGTTACCTTGCCGTGAGGGGTGGGCTTCGGCGTGTGCTTCGGCCGCTCATGCGGTTCGGTCTCAACATTGTGCACTGCTCTGCTGATTATGGCTAGATCGCGTTTTGAAGCGGCCGAAGGCTGAAGCCCCTTGACTACTATCACCCCTGTTGGGCCAGGCATCTTGAGCTTGAGATAATTGTGGTGGGAAATGGCTTCGAACTTGTTCAGGGTTGCACGGCCGAAGATGGCGTTGTAGTTGTATGGGATGTTGACGACGTCGAACAGTATTTGCTCTTCGCGCCTGTTTTCTCCCGAGCCGAAAGCTATCAGCAAAAGTGCTTGGCCAAGAACTTGCACTGCTTCTCCGCCGAACCCTCGGAGCGACGTTGGTGCCGGTGTAAGGGCTTGGGTTGGCAAGCCCATCTTAGCATATGCTTCGGCGAAGATCACGTCGGCCGAACTCCCTCCATCGACCAGGATTCGTCGGACTTCAAAACCGGCTATCTCAGCTGAGATTACCAGTGGATCTTGATGCGGGAACAGGACCTTCGGCGTCTTCTAGCCCGAAAGAGATCAGCTGGTTCACGTACTGTGGCGCCCCTTCACTTGCCGAAGTGATGCTGTGGACCATGCGGATCTGCATCTTTTTCTGCCTTTTAGATAACTGGCCTGGCGGGTCGGCCCTCGTAATCACTTGGATTACCCTTCATTGCACGTCTTGACGTTGTTCGACCGGGGGTGTTTGTTCTTGAACTGCTTCGCGGGATGCTTCGACAGTTGTTCCCTGCTGCGGCCTTGGGTCTTGCGCGTTGCCACGTTGCCTAATGTTTCGGCATTGCTCCGTGGTATGCGAAGAGCGTCCGTGAAAGGCGCAGTAGAGGTCTTTTCAGACCTTCTTGCGGGCTGGCTGCTGATGGTTGCTTGCTTGCTGGGCGTCGAATTCCTTGCGGAGGGCTTGCACTTCTTCGACAGCCATCACAGCCTTGCCCGCCCGATCTGTTCTGAACTTTCTCCAAGTCATGGGGGCTTGGCCTTGCCTTGGCGGCTGTCTCTGGATCGCCGGCTGAGACTTGCGAACAGAGAGGGGAGGTGATTCGTCAATTTGAACTTGCGCTTGAGCTTGGGCAGCGGCGACGGAGGCTTTATCGTACTCAGCTTGTATAGCTTGTCGTCGCTTAGAATCCTCCTCACTCCTTGCGAACCCGTCAATGATGCGAAGTAGGTGCTCGAGCGTATGCGGCTCCTTGTTGGCGATTTTTCTTGTTAGTTCGCCCTCAAGCAGACCAGCCGATGCGGCGTTTATGACCGACGCCTCGGTTATGTCTTGAACTTGGCACCGGGCTTGTGAGAAGCGACGCATTTACTCCCTTATCGACTCCCCCGGCCTTTGGCGAATGCCGAGTAGGTGTTGTTGCGTCTTCGGCTCCTCGTAGGTGCCTCGAAAGTTAAGGACAAAAACTTCGCGCAATTGCTCCCATGAGTAAATGCTATTGGCTGGTAAATTGAAATACCAAGAACGGGCGATGCCGTCTAGAGCGAGATGTATTACCTTCGCCTTGGTATTTTCGTCACCATGAGCCGCTTCGATCGCTGACTCGTAGATGGAGAGGAACTCCTTCGGGTCAGTTTCGCCCTAATAACGCGGGACAGGTGGGAACTTGAACTGGGGCGGGATTGGACGAGTCTTGATTCCCCTAGTCAGTGGCAGTCCCTTTTCGCCTCCCGCCTTGTTTACCGCACCTTGCTGCGGGTACGGTGTGGCGAAGGGCGAAATCGCTGCTTGTGCGTGGAGTTGGGCCGTGGCATTCGACTGCCCAGCTCCAACTGGTTGTACTTGCTGGGCCGCCATGGATGGGTCAGAGATTGGCTGCGACCACATCATGGCAGCTTGGATTGGTGCTTGGCTTGTTCCGAAGCCTGGGGTTGGAACTTGCTGCCGAACGGTTGGCACCTGAGCAATGTTGACGAAATCGAACTGCGGTCATTGACTCCACGGCGAAGGTCCTGAACCTAGCACATAGCCTGCCGAATACTGAAGGATTGGAGCCGTCGTGGCCTTGGCCCGTCTTGCCGCCTCGTATGCTTGTTGTTGTTCTTGCATTTGGCGAAGCATGTCTTGGAGCCATGTCATGTTCTGCCGCATGGCTTCCATGTCGGCTTCGGCTTGTGCTTCGGGGTCAAGGCTGATTTGGGCCTGTACAATGGCGAGCGCGGTTGTGGTCGCCGCCGGCTGCGATGGAGCGGCTTGGGGCACCACCGGTTGGCTCGTCGAAAGGATCTCCGCCCTGGTCTGGAGTGCCCTTGCCGCCGCAGCCGCCTTCGCCACGTCGGCTGCGTTCGGCACTTGCACCGAGGTTGCAGGGGCTGAAGGCGATTGAGATGGTGCTTGTGCTCCTCCATCTTCGGCTACGGGCGCCGAAGGCTCGGCTCCTTCCTCGGCGGCCATGTCTGGTCCGGCGTCGCTCTCCTTTCGCCTGGCAACCTTCTCCTTCACGACCCTCTTTGGTGGCATTCGCTCTCAGTGGTTTCGCTCGGAGTCCCCACGGTCGGCGCCAGCTGTTGTCAAAACGACAACTGCATACGTCGAAAGACGTGGTTACTCAACAGTGGTTGGAAAAATGAAGTGTATTAAATTTTGAATTTTACTTGGGGATCCCCCTCATTACATGGCCCTAGGGGACTATTTATAGCCCCATTACAGGTTCTTACTACCAGGGTTTAGGTTGTACAGGGGAATTTACATGATTACCCTTACAAAAGGGACATTTACAGGGGTACATAATGTTATAGGGGCTCATGGGCCCCTGATGGGCCGTCTGGCGATCGCCGGCCTGATGGGCCGGAAAGGCTTCCTCAGCCCTCGCGGGGGCGAACTTGTCAAGGCGAAGTCATCCTCCTTCGGCAGACAGTCTTCGCCTTGCACCCTTCGCCTGAGACGTCTCTAGCCTAGCGCTACTCTTCGCCTTGCGCCGCTCTTGCTCCATAGCCTTCGCCACGGGTTTCAGCAGGTTTGGTCAAAGGGCCTCATGCCATCCGCCAACATACCTTAATAAAGAAACCAACTGATAATAATATATATGAAGTTAATAATGTGTCATGAGCTCCATACCCAAAACAAATGAATATATCATGCAAAATGTGATGTCATCATCTTCATTCCTCCATGCAACAATGACCTTAAAAAAGAGAGGCATAGTTTAAGTATCAACAAACAATAAGTCATGAAATGATTTGACATAAATATAAAAACAGTTACCTATTAATCTTTACCATATTTGTGGTTATATTCATGAACCGATAAACCAATTGCTGTAAGTGGTGGCTGTCGGATGTGATTTTTGATAGAAGCACTTGTGGTCACTAGCGGATTTGACGAGTCAATGAGGGCAAGCCGGCGAGCTCATGGATCCAGCCATTGCCGGCCAGCTTGCTGCTGCCGCCTGCCGCTGCCCGCCGGCCGTCCTACACTCCTACTCCCAGACTGCCCTGCATGGCTGCGTTCATCGCAAAAGCAAGCAAGAAAATTAAGGTTAAATCAGTGGTAAACTAGCAAAATTAGAAGAGGGAAGAAGCAGGAGTACATGACTTACCGAGTGGCAGATTGGATGAGAGGATTTAGGGGCTGTCATAGGTTGCGGAGTCGCCGGAGTGCATGGGAAACGGGCGGCGTCGGCAGGCGAGCGCCGGGCGGTCGCCGCGTTGAGCACGGCTGTGGCGGTCCGCGGGCGCACGACGGGATGGAGTCGGAGACGTCAAGCTTGGTCGCCGGTCGCGGAGTCGCGCGGAGCAGGCGAGCGGGAGCGGCGACGGACGAGGAGAAAGAAACAATCACGCGCTTGATTTTGGGAGATGAAACGATGCCGGTGCCGTGTCGACGTGCGCGACTCCTCCTCTCCTCTCAATTGGGCTGTCGCTAACAAATACACAACGATAGGCCTTGTTTTGGGCCAGACGAACGAGGAGGGGGTTCTTGGTTTGGAATAAGTTCACTTTGGGTCCCTCTATTTGTCGCCCAGTCTGATTTCCGTCCCTTGATCGCAAAACCGTTTAAATAAGGTCCCTCGGCAGTATTTGACTCTGGTTTTGGCTGAGGTGGCGCCTATGTGGCTAATTTGACTCGGTCTTCATCTGACGTGGCATTGACGTGGCGCTTACGTGGCAATTCGATCCGAAAAATAATAAAAACTGTGGGACCCACATGTCAGTTTCACACACACAATAATTAAAAAATGGTGGGGCCCACGTGGACCCCACCTGTCATCCTCACTACCCCTCTTTCTCTGTTCTTTTTTCTTTCTCTCTCTCTCTATCCTCTCTCCTTCCTTCTCCTCCGTCGCGTCGTCGCCTTCTTCAACGCCGCTATCCGTGTCGCCGCCGCCGACCACCCAGACACCCTCCGCGCGCGCTGGGACGATGGACTGCACGAAAGCGAGGCGACGAGGCCGAAGATGGCGAGCATCTCGGCGAGCAGCGCCTCGGGCCTCCCCATGGCGGCTTGCACGAATGGCACCGCCGCGGTGCTGTTCGAAGATGCAGCGTCCCTCCACCCCGTTGCGACGTCTGCCACCGCCAAGACGGCGTCCCCGGCGGCGGCGAAGGCAGCCGCCACGGCCCCCTCGATGGTTGCTCTGATGGCGCAGAGGAGGAGGCAGCCGAGGTAGCCCGGGAGCTAGACCAGCCTGAGTAGGAGAACGACGGCCATGGCGGCGCCCTTGAACACCACCGCGGACGAGCATGTGATTGCCGTGCTCAGCCCGGTGATGAACAGCTTCGCCATGGCCATTGCCATCGATCGCCTCTTGTCTCTGTTGTTCTTTTGCCTGAACACGACGTGTTCTTGAGATTTCTTGATGAAAATTTGTCGAACACAAAATGTATGTTCTTGAGATTGAGCAGGGAGAAGAGATCAAAGAGGAAGAGATATGAATTTGTTTGGTCGATTGGTTGTGCCAGGTAGCTCGCCTAGCCGTCCGCCGCCCTTCTAGCTCGCCAGTGGGAGAGGAGGGAGCTCGACACGGCTCGAGCGCGGTGTAAGCGGCGGGAGGACGACGAGTATGGTGTAGAGGCGCTCGGAGGTCGGTGGCGGCGACACGGATGGTCCGGTGGTCGGCGGAGGTCTCGGCGCGCGCGGAGGTCGGCGACGGTGACACGGATGGTCAGGTGGTCGACGGCGGCGACACGGATGGCGGCGTCGATGGCGTCTTCCAGGACACTGCCACACTGCTCGCCTTCACGCGGACCGGCGGCGCTCCGGTCAGGGGGCGGCGCCGACCACGCCCGCCGCCGCCGCCAGAGCTCGCCTGCTCCGCTGCCCACCCGTGCCGTCCTCTGCCCGGGAAGAAGAGAGAGAGAGGGGAAAGGGAAGAAGAGAGAGAAGGGAGAGGGAAGAAGAGAGGAGTGAGGCTGACATGTGGGGCCCACATGGCCCCACCATTTTAAAATTATTTCTTTTTGCAACTGACATGTGGGGCCACACTTTTTATTATTTTGTTGATATACAATTGCCACGTAAGCGCCACGTCAATGCCACGTGCGACGGAGACCTAGTCAAACAAGCCACGTATGCGCCACGTCAGCCAAAACCGCCGAGGACCACGTTTGCCCGGTTTTCGTAAGTTGGGGGACGGGTTATACCCGGTTTTGCGGTCAAGGGACGAAAATCGGACTGGGCGACAAATAGAGGGACCCAAAGTGAACTTATTTCTCTTGGTTTTGGGCTGAGAGGGTGCCCATGTGGTGAATTTATGGGGGTAACAAGGTATTTCAGAATTTGGGCCGGGTTCCTGGAAACCCCCGGACCTACTGGGCTCCGCCCCTGATTTCAGAATAGTATGAGATCAACATATAACTGAAATACATAGAAGAACAAGTAGATGGAGCACATATCTGAAAGTAGTGTACCAAGAAGATTCGGCCGGAACTATATACGAGCGATGAAATCTGGGATCTAGACATTTAACATACATGCGTTTAGTACCAATCAAACAATGTAGCTTGTGGGTGAATATTGTCGGTGACGACGCTCACGAACAACCAATGACGGTGGCAAAGTGGCACACGGATGTGCAGCGCTGTAATCACGAACGACCAACAACGGTGGCGAAGAGACACGTGGACGAATGTCGTTGGCGACAAAAATTGCTGGCGACCAGCAGCAGCGACTCACAACAGAGCTTGCGAGCAAAATGTTGTCGGTGACCACTAACCAGCGGAGACGGTCAATGAAAGAGCTCTTGTGAGTGTGAGCCTAACAGGGTGGCCAAAAGCTCAAAAAATGGAATGCCATTCTCATCCAAATGCACGCACTCCGGATTTATGTATGTATTTGAAAAATGGAAGGTAATCATCGCAATTAGAGGACATGATTTGATGTCACATTTTTTCAAACATAATCACATTTCAACAGGTAAGTATCTGCATGCAATTAGTGGCATGATTGGAAAGCATGAAATTTGGAAACAAATGCGCATTACTTGCATGATTGGATAGCTTAAAATTTGGAAACACATGCTACATGCATGCAACCTTATATGGAAATATTATGCATGCATGCGATCTCTTATCAGGTTATACCCGCTAATAGGATATAATACCTTGTTTTGAGTTAGCATGAATCTTAAATCAGTTGGATGGTGGATGAACATGGAGCACTAAAGAATTTTACATGGTAAATGTCTCATGACAAAATCTAACATGTGCATGTTAGCGTGGCTAAGGTCGAACATAGTCGGACATTAGTTAGATGACAACATCGTATGTATAATAACATTCTTTTTCAAATTTGTTTTAAATATTCATCGATCCCAATGCTTGATATAATGTTGTCCTAAGCTGTGAGACAGATGAGCATAGGCAGTGACAAGTGAAGAACAAAAATTTAGTGGACGCTAGCAAAATAAGAATTAACACATGTATATGATAAATTAAATATCTTTACATGTTTTCCATTATATGATTAAGATAAAAATATTCATATAACTTTTAGCCTAATATATTATATATAGAACTCCATAAACTTAGGGCTTGTTCGGTAGCCCATTTTTATAGCTGTTTAGCCTGTACTGCACAAACCAATAGGAAAATAGCTGCAGACTACTCCCCTTCTCGTGGCTGCTGCTCTAGCCTCCCTGTAACAATTGTAGCTACTGCAGCGCTGCAGCAGACAGGGCTACCGAGCAGGCCCTTAACATGCTATATAAAAAAAAAGCCTATGAGTCTAAGTTATATCCTAAACCATCTCATTGCTTTGATGTATAGGGTACATGAAAGGGGGCATGTGCCCCCGGACAAAGGGGCACATGACCACATGACCCTCTGGGTCACCTTGTGTGCATAAAAGGGGGCATGTGCCCCTCGGACAAAGGGTACATGACCCTCTTGTTGCGTTCGCCCTTGCAAGTGATTTTGTGACACTAAATATCTTGATGTATGTGTTTGGTGACGTCTCCCAGCACTCCGACCACCCGACAACGTTTCTTAATTTGGTGCTATTAACTTGGTCAAATCCTTAATCTAACACTTTGTTTTGTGGTATGTTGCCAAGGCTCATCGAATAGATCTGATTTCCACGGCTGCGGCCCGTTCCTTTTTCATTAAGATGTTAGCATGCTTTCCAAACGGTTTAATGATATGATTATTGAGAAAACTTTATATATATAAGTTGTTTTAAATATTAAATAAAAACATTATCAAGTTTTTAATGATTAAAACTTAATTAATTATATACTAATGGTTTTCTCGTTTGTGTGCGGTAACTTCATCTTCATCTCCATTAATCTCAAACACCACCTGCATGTTTGTCTACTAGTTGATTGTGATATATAATTAGTAGTTCATGTTTTAATAGGTTTAGCTTGCATTTTAAATAATGGTTTTTAATTGAGGCTTTTTGTGGTGTTTGGAATTTATTAATTGATTATAATCCAATGCTCTAGGATAAAAGGTACTAGTGAAGTATTAAAAGTGTGGGCCATGTATGAAAGATGGAAGGTTAAAATACCCTCAAGTAATGTAAAAGATCTCTTTTTTATTTTGTTTCCACCAATTTTTGTTTTTCACATCCATGTTCTTGCAATGAAGAACTCAACCTAAATTTATAGCTATGGTGGAGATGAACAAGCTATTAAGGGCTTTTTTGAATCTCTAGCTTACTTTGCTAATCTAGAGTAGCCAGGCGCTGCTCAACTAGCTCATTTGAGCTAAACTAGAATAACCAGATCGCGTTTGGATTAGCGAGATAATACACGGTAGCTAAGTATGATTGTCACCATATGCTTGCTTGACCGTGTCTCTGCATGCAGTAAGGATTTTCTCGCCATCGAAAGCTAGAATTTTTCACCTTTACCAAATACCCAACTTTGCTTAGCAAGGCTATAACAATTCTAAGCAATCCTAACATACCCTAACTAATAGTGTTTCAATCTCATCTAAGCAATACCATAAAAATACCACATTATAGTTATGAAGATAGAGTAGTTACCTAATTACCCTATTAGCACAATGCAATGTATAAAATATAACGTAGTATATCAAATGTGGCACACTTGACAGCTCAAAGCATAATGTAGATGGATTAGTTTTGGATAATGAGTTGACGAGTTGATCATTTGGTCATAAATTGTATCAAATGCATTAAAAAAAGAAAGAAAAGGAAGTAAAAGAGGACCTGGCACACCACGGCCGTCTGCCATCGTAGCGCGGATTTGCAGAAGTGCGAAGATGTCATCCATTGCCTCCCGCTACACGCTGTCCTTGCAGCCCTCGGGTGGTCACCATGGCACCACCTCCTGCAGTATTAAAATGAACTTAATTATATTAAAAAATATTACAACCCCTTTTAGTAGTATTAAAATATAGAGTAAATTATGCTTGAACTTGTATAGTGGGTACAAATAGGTAAAGAAAACTTTTAAATTAGTCAATTCAGTGCATTAACTTGACTAGTTTGTGTGAAGCTGGTCCAAAATGATCAAGACAAGCAAAATTAATATAACGTGGCACACACTAATGTATAATTATTATTGCACATCAAATTTTAGATGGACAAAACGTGTAACTATTATTTGAGGGATATTTTCAAGATTTAGACTAACACAAAAGCAAAAGAATTAAAGATGCCCGGCCATAAAATTTAACTTTTCAAACAAACTTTCGATGAAAATAGAGTGCCTGAACAAAAAAATTAAAAATGAATTTTACAATAGTTATTCCTACTAAGGCATGATAAATAATTCTCTTGGTTCTTAACATAAAAATAAACATTGTTTTGACTTATATAGAAGGCTAAAATTCCCCCAAGACATGAAAATATGAATAAATTGTATGTCCTGAACATGAAAATAAACTTTTGCGCAACTAATTTCTCTTTTCTTCAGATTCAAAATAAGATCTCTTAAACAAGGTCATAGGTGTAAGCTGCCATGGCATAAAGTGTGCCCCATGTTAGATCAATTTGTTTGCTTGGATTGTCCAGGTTCGCACAAACTACGTACCCAAATTGTTATGCCGAAATGAACAATCCATAAGTTGTTGTATCTATTTATACTCATCACTTAAGTTCACATACCATAAGCGCAATTTAGTAAAAAATATACTATCAACTTTAGGTGATATATGTACTTCTAAATTCGAGATCGCACAAAACCAATTTTCCCAAAGAGGAAGAATCATATAAGACCTTCCTAGAATCCCAGTGCTGGCAGGCAGTGAAGCTTTTTCATTATGCCGTTTGAGCCACAATGGATCTTTTCCCTCATGATCTCATCGTACTGAACAAAAATTTTGTTTCAAGTCGTCTCACCGGCATCGGAATTACCATATCCAAATTATGTACAAGCAGTAACAAGATACATTCATGGGAACCATGGCTGAGTATCCTTGCAAGGATAGTTGCTGTGAACTCGATTTCTCATTTTAAACTCTACATATGCTTTGCCCTCAGCAAGCCTGCATTAGCTAACTGGTTGTCTCAATCTCAAGGCCTGGTGTATAACACAAATGGAATGCCAAGCTCGCAGAGAGGGTCTTGCTTTAGAGTCTAGGGCTTTAGGCTGTTTCTCACGAGTCTGAACTCAAACAGAACTTCATATCTCATGTACATCTCTGTTTTTTTTCAACTTGGAGAAAAGAAGAAAAGAGCTTGAAAATGCAGCAAAGGTAGGATCTTGCAGCTGCACCATGCTTTGTTCATATCGTCGAAAACTTCACGCAGTAGCCTTTGTCGACTCTAACCCATCCTGAAGAAAATGGAATAGAAAGTATAAATTGCCAATCAATTGAAAGAAGTAACCATGTTGGACAACCTAACAAATTTTATAATAATAAATGAAGGTGGGCGCGAAACAAGAAGGAAGCCCTGTCATAATAGGAATGCAGATTCAGCAAAGATGCATTTCATAATAGGGGAACTACAGCATAAATTGAACCAGATGATATTCTATTCAAGAAAGTGACTACTTTTATGTTGGTATGTTACTATCAGTTTCTGAGGTGTCCTGATCACATCTTGTTGGCCTACCTACCAAATCTAATTGCATAATACTGACTTACAGAAAGTGAGATGATTTTGCGCTTGAGTGAGTTAACCTACCTTGACTTATATTGAGCTGAATTCTGTCTCCTGGCTTCCTGAGCAACAACCGTGTTTCCTGCGAATGAAGCGTTTGGCTCTGCTAATGGGTTGGTGACAACACCCTGAACTCCAAACTTCTGCCTCTCCCACTTGTAAGAAGTTCTGCTCTCCTCGGAGTAGTTTGCTATGTCGGAAATGGAGTACTTGGATGAGTATCTACTGCCATCATGTCTTCTCCAGAATTTCGGGCTAAGGATGCAGCAGTTCATATCAGGTTCACTGCTTGGCATCCTTCCTGAAGAAGCAGCCAAATCACGGGAGATCTCATCCAGTGCCATCTCCAGTCCGTTCACCCGTGTCTCCAAGGAACGGATCCCATTCTGAGAGCTCCCCATAAATTTCTGAGCACAGGCAATCATAATGTCAGACATACTCAGTTTCTTATGAGCAAGATGAGATAAGTTCATGCTAGACATGTTTTCAGCAAACAGGGAGTGATGTAGTAATATTTCAAAACTATGGGTTATTTCTTATATATAGCTTTCCACATAATCATTCCTGATGCATTACACACACACAAAAATTTCACAAAATCCTGATTTCTTTTCTGGTTTGGGTGAAAAACAACAATATATGGTTACAGAGTTGCCGATCAAGAAATTGTCAGACAGCCAGTAAATGACGTGTTGCTGTCCAAGTTCTCCCCATGCCATGACCATTGCTCATGTACAGTGATCCAGACTGGTATTATCAAGACACATTCAATGGATATATAGTGTCAGAGTATTATCAAGATACAGTGAATGGATCTTTGATTTATACCAATGGTCAATGGTGCACAATGAGACCGAATAATAACTTGTTTGTGTCACCGATAACATAAGCCGTATGCCACCTCCATTATAAGCTATCCTGATTTCATGAATGCTAGATAAGGCTTCCATAAATGCACACTAGTCCATACTCCATAATGAACCAAATCACATTTAGTATGACGCGTTTTTGAAAAACTAAGGGATGCATAGACTAAATTTGTTTTTTGTTATT
Organism: Oryza glaberrima; assembly: GCF_000147395.1. Lineage (NCBI taxonomy): Eukaryota > Viridiplantae > Streptophyta > Magnoliopsida > Poales > Poaceae > Oryza > Oryza glaberrima. The sequence continues at coordinate 7,591,209 of NC_068331.1, read as the reverse complement.
AGGTTTTCAAATCTTTGGTTTAGATTTTTCTATCCAATTGAACATGCATACATATATCCTGTGCAATCACGCATACCTATGGGCAATCCTGGGGTAATGGTACCGATCAAACACAAAATGTCAATGTGAAAAATCAAGAGTTCAACTGGGTTCTTCATTGACAACATGCCACACGGCAAGGGAAAATTACCTGGAGAAGATTGAGCAAGCTGGTCTGCTGATTCTCAATCTGAACAAGCTGCATCCTGATCTTTGACAGGTCCTCTTCCTTGTGACCTGACTGAAACTCCTCATGCACATCCTCAGACTCCGCAATCTCTTCCAAGTCATCGTCCCCATTGTATGGAACAACTCTAGACCCTGACTTGAGCCCAGGAACCTTGTTGTACCTCTCCTCACCATTCTTCTGGAACAGTACCCTCCGCGCCTCAAGCCTTGCTCTAACATTGCCATCTTTCAGAAGCTTCTCCTCGGTCACGGTTTTGATCGGGGTCGCATCCGGAGCATCAGTCACATTAACCTTACACTCAAAGTTCTTGGCTTGGCCTGAATTGTGGCGTGACGGCGGTGAGTTCTTCTTGTTTCCGATGGAAGAACTGCTGGTCCTTCTGTTGCTGACATTGTGCAATGCTTCCCTTGGGGGTGATTTTTTTGTCGGTGATAAGTTCCTCCTCCTAACTGACTGGACAGAGTTGGAGCCGAGGGAATCAGCTGGGTATCGTCCATCACTTGCAGAGTCTGTTTGATTACATAATCATAGTGTCAGATACACACATTTATCGTTTTACCGCCTTTAATCGACAGCAGTTAGTCCAAGAAATCCACAATATAATGCAAACAAGCAAAAGAACTGTCACACATATCCAACAAAGAATCCTTCTGCCTTGTGTTTTACTGAACCCAGTCCATTTATGTTTTTTTTTACCACAAGCAAGTTCATATTCAACTAAGGTTACAAACAGTAGACAATTAGACATAAATTTACCCAAATCACCCAAAAGAAAGAGCAGTGGCCACTGCTTCAAGAACAGCCACATTACCTGTGCTAGAAGATCTCGTCTGCGACTGCGGAGATGGCGGCACGTCGGAGGAGCATACTTCCTCGTCCATGTCTGGGATCTCCTTCCACGCCTCAATCATCCGGTTCATCGACTCCCGAACAATCTTCACCTGCATTGCCAAAAAAAAAAATGTTAAAAAAATTTCAACAAACAAGCAGATCCACGAAAGTAAAAATCCAGAATGTCATTGCCAAGATCCCAGGTTTGCTACAAGAATTCGACCTTATCGAATCTCTTGGCCTCGAAGACGGCAATGCAGGATGGCTTCTGTTCGACGAGGTTGTCTCCGTGCTCCAGCGCCAACAGCGCGAGCGCCTCGGCGGCGGCCTTCCTCGCCGCCCAGTCTTCGCCGGTGAGCGCGTCGCGTAGCGAGGGCACCGCGGTGGCCGCGGCGCCGCCGCCGGAGGCGGCCGAGGCGGCGCCGATGAGGGAGATGAGCGCCGGCTTGGCCTTGAACGCGGAGCTGCGGAGAAGCTTGAGGAGGCGCGGGAGGAGGGCCTGGAGGTAGGCGGCGAGGTCCGCGCTGGGGGCGGACGCCTCGACGGCCGCGGCCGCCGCGAGCGCGGAGGCGAGCTGCGCGCACTGGTCCTGCTCGTGGAGCAGCGCCCCGACGAGCGGCGCGAGCGCCGCGTCCGCCGCCGCCGCGGCCGCCGCGGCGGCCCGCGCGGCGTCGACGAGCGCGGCGCGCACGGACGAGTCCGGGTCCCTGACGCGCCGCAGCGCGGCGGCCACGAGCCTGGGGACGAGCGGCGCCACGGCGTCGCGCGGGTGCGCGGCGGCGAGGAGCGCCAGCAGCCGGAGCGAGTGCCGCCGCAGCGGCGTCCTGTCGGTGGGGCGCGCGTCGGACACCGCGGCGAGGAACGCGGGGAGCTCGTCGGCCTCCAGTCCGCGCGCGATCCCGTCCAGCTCGGCGGCCGCCATGGCCTCCGTGTCGCGGTCGGACAGCCGGAGCAGGCACCGGTTCACCCGCTGCTTCATGGGCTCCGCCTTCGGCGCGGGGCCCATGTCTCAGCCCTCAGATACCCACCACAACGTCGCTGGAGTCGGGAACGCGGCGGCGAGCTCGTCGGCGGCGAGGGCGAGGAGACGAGAGGAGAGGAGAAGAGAAGAGAGGAGGTGGCGGGTGAAGGAGGGAGATCTCGGAGTGGACTGCGCATTTATTTATGCCTTCTTTTGGAGGGGTTATTTTGCTCTTTTTTCCCTCTCAAAAATGTGCTTTTTTGAGATGTTTTTTTCCCCACTCTGAAATGGTGATGTTTTTCTTGTGTCTTTGTATTGTACTTGCTTGTAAGTATTTGTTTATTTATCTTTTTTTTTTTTGGTCATCAGCTGATGATTTTCTTGGCTTCATCTTGACTCATGGAATAGGGCAAGGTTTGGTTGGTGTTTGGTGTGGGTGTGAATGTGTGATGTGTGGTGAGTAAAGTGAATATGGGTGAAGCTTATGTAAGCTTTTTTGTTGTTTCTAAGGGGAAAAAAACATTGTGCTTGGTGTTCTTTTAAGGGTTAATAGATGGGTTTTATTAATTGTAGTTATTGAGCATATTGCATATTTTGAGTGAGAAAAACTACACTTAGAGAAAATAACATAGCTGCTTTAATCCCTTTAATCTGAAAGTGTGTTGCCAATTAAACTGCCAGATAATACAGTTTGTATGATGATAACAATGAGTGACAACTTCCCCAAGAAGAAAAAGGATCCAATAGAACAATATTAATCCCACTTTTCAGCATTATTGTGTCTCATAATGACTCATCAGTACAATAATTTTTCATCCAATAACTAGTCAACAAACTGTGGCAACTTAGTTATGAGAGGAAAAAAAATGTTGGCAACACAAAAAGAAATATTGTGACAAAAACTAACAGAATTAAAGAAAATCACCGCCCAGTGGATGAATATCTATCTTAAGAACCTCATCTCCATGCATTGCTGATGTAATGCATGGTGCATCGAGATCCAGGAGCATGTGACTCTAAAATTCCTTGTTAGCTTTATCCACAACCCTAGTAGTAGTAAACCTTGTCTCCAAGCTGTTGCCTGCTTCTGAATTCTTGGTAGTCCATTCCATGTTAAATGAACTATTGTCATGTGATGAGCTTTAATTTTCCTTTCAGACATAAAAAAAATTAAGTCCAGACAGTTATCTGACATGACCAATGGGAGCTCTGTAATTCTAATCCATGTTAGGGCTAATACAAAACTCCAAAATCTCAAATCACTTAAAACAATTCCATTCCAAACGAACTACTGTCAGTTCGGTCATTCAGCCATCTCCATGAGAGATTAAACATGGGATGGATGCATGGTTAGTAGGAGTACATGTGTATTTGACAGATGTGCACATGTAATCCCATGTGACAGTTCTTTATTTTGTTTGTTTATTACTGATGGCGTGTGAAGGATTAATTTGTTGGTAATTGCTTCCACAAGAAAAAAAGAAAAATGAACTGCTCCAACGAAGCACTGAGAACCTACGTGGCTGACACAATGGTTTACATCAGCAGTCTTCTCTTGGTTTTGCAGACAGGGGAATTTTTTTAATTTGGCATGATTATAGTTATTTAAAAATGATATTGCTGTATAGGAGTAATATATATATGGTGTGCTGTCAGTATTCAGGCACAGTGCAATACCAGCTCTCATCATATTTTTTGTTCAATTGAGACATGATCAAAGTGTACACCTGTCAAGGTCTGGATGAACTGGTGAGAAGACATGGTCTCTTTCTCTCTTTTCGTTTGTTAATCATTTTTTCTTTTATTTTGGGCTCAAGAGCCTCATCGTTTGTATGCTAAAATTTAAATTTTAAAACTTAAATTAGAGAAGATTATATTTTTAACTAGTTTTTTAATTAGCTTTTAAGTCACTAAACCCATATACTCCCTCCATCCCAAAAAAGACAAACTCTAGATTTCCGTGTCCAACATTTGACTGTCCGTCTTATATGAATTTTTTTTATAATTAATATTTTCATTGTTGTTAGATGATAAAATATGATTAATACTTTATGCGTGACTTATCTTTTTATTTTTTTTCATAATTTTTTTAAATAAGACGGACGGTCAAACGTTGGACACGGAAATCCAGGGTTTATCTTTTTTTGACGGAGGGAGTACATTAAAAGTTTTAACCACACATTTTTTTTATCTTTTAAACCATTTAGCATATAATCTAACTCTTTGGCCATTTGATGGGGCTGCAAGATCAAGCTCGGTACTTGTATTACTTCTCTGTTTTTTTTTTCTAGTCATCGAATTGGCCAGCTAATAAATACCTGCCTGCACCTGCATGTCGGCAATTCTGTTTTGTGGTGTGGTTCATGCAAAGTTAAGTCACTATTCAAGATATATACTGGAGTACTCGTTATTGTATCATCAGTATAGTTTGTTGAATGCTGTTGAGTGGCAGTTTGTTGTACACTGCAAGGAGTTGCCATTACATGCTTCTCAGTTCTCACTACTCCTTGAATGTTGTACAAATAGTTGAGGAAACTTACAACACTGGTACAATATGCATATATCATATGACGAATTCGATCGTAAGTCCGAAATTAAATCAATCTATATAACAAAGAAAATAAAGTTGATGTGAATATAACTTTTTTTATTCTAGACGTGTATCCATTTTGGACATTGTTCACAGTACTTCAATTATCCCTTTTTCAGATTTTTAATTAAGTATTTGATTAACATTTCATGAATGGAAAATGCTCTTTATTAAGGGGTAAATAGATTTTCTCATATTTGAACCCATACCAACTTTTAGCTAACAAAATAAGAAATATATATATGACACAGCGCACATGACTCTAAAATCTATATAAATAGCTATAGCTAGCAATTTAGAAAGTACAGTAGATGACAGATTAGCTAGCTAGACTAGTGATTGAGAGGAAGGCATGTTAAACTATCACTCATACTAATTAATCAAATAATCATATGAGTTCGAGCAAGAGACTTCACGATGTAGGAGTATTTACTATCGCATAAATCCAGTTTGGGAGAAAACCAAGAAAAAAAGATATGGAAAAAATGCCAACTACTTTGTAGCTAGAGCATCCCTACCAAATAATGATTGATCTAGACATCGCAACACGAGTAGTTTCAATACATTTATCATAATATTCTTTGATGGATGAATTGGTTCACGTCATTGGCACACTAGGGTTAATTACCAATGACACTTTGCTGGTGATGATATTAGCATCCTATAATACCATGAAAAATCAACTAGGTAGCTAGCTTGCTTGATGCCTCGCCATTTTTTCCCCTCCCATGTGTGACCAATAAGAATGGAGGAACCCAGTAGTAATTTGCAAGAAATTTTTTACTTACGGTGTATCATGGCATCAATTATTTATAACACCTTTTAATACCTCGACACTAAGATATATACGTAAGCATACCTCAAATTAACATCCGAATTCAAAAATGTAGGGAGTGTTTGGTTGCCAATTAGTCTTCCACATTTAAATTGAGACAAGCTTGCCAATTAGCCAACTTTGGTTATAGCTACAGTTGTGCAAGATTTCATTCTAATAAATTTGATCCCACCCGTCAGTAACTCAAAAAAGTGTGATAAAATTTTCTTAGCCTTGTTAAGATGTGGCAAAGATTTTCATCACCTAATTTTAGATAAGTATTGCAATTTTTATTGATAAAAAGTGGTAAACTATGGTTGACAGCTAAATTGGCCCGTAGTATAAATCAGACCTTAGCCCAAACTTTTATAACTTAAGTGTGGAATATATTTTTGAAGTAGAACACGTGAATAAGAATAACAGGCAGAGTATTCTGAACTCTTCACATTCTCTTCAGCGAGGATATATAGATGGCCTTTCAATTTGTGGGGAAGGGACAATTGCGTTATGAATGAAGAAATGAAGATGGAACGGAGTCAACCAGAAAATTGGTGCAATATAAACTTCAGAGAGAACGATTCAGCACCTCATCACCTTCTAAACGAAGCCAGGATATATCAACCGTGACAAGCTATGCTTTGTCCACTCTGATTGAGTCCAGTCTTTCCTGAAGTATAGCTATCCGGCCTGGGCTCTTGTTTTCGTAAACATGACATCGTAAAAACGCCAAACCAAATTGCTTCACCACGTTCTCTCACAACGTGATTGCAGGAAAAAGGTTGACTACACTTGGTAGTAACGAACAAGATTGGTGAGGACCTAGAGGCCATGAAAGTAATTTTGATATGCTAGCCATCTCAACTAGCTAGTTGTTCTGATTAGCCTCAACAATTAATAATCAAATACGTATGCATGTAATCCCAAAACCTTAGGTTCCATTCTTCTCACCTAACATTGTTATCGCGGCATGCTTATCAATATCCTAAACAACAATTATTCTTTAAAAAATATTTATTACTCATATCTTTTTTATCAGCTTTTCAATACTTAATTTATTGAGTGTATCTCAACTGGTTAGATTGTTAGTGGTGGAACATTTCCAACCAGGTTTAAGTTCTAAATTTAACATGTGTACTCGTATTTACAATTAATTATTTTTTCAGTGGTGGGGATCTATCTATTGATAGGGCCAATCTTTTGGAGATGTTCATCAATGTATGAGGTGCGTTTATAGAAATGAGTGTGCGCATGTTTATATGAGGTCCTCATACGGATATAGGCTGTATTTGCAATCCCTTGTTACCAACCCCTTTCTTTCATTTTCCGCACGCACGCTTTTCAAACTACTAAACGGTGTGTTTTTTACAAAAAGTTTCTATACGAAAGTTGCTTAAAAAAATCAAATTAATCTATTTTTTTTAAAAAAATTAGCTAATACTTAATAAATCACGCGCTAATGAATCGCTCTGTTTTACGTGCGGTGGGAAAAAGTTTCCATCTGGAGCATGCGAACACAGCCATAGTGTACGTCAATAGGGATGAGTGCATACATGTTTATACGAGTGCCTTCATCTGTACCGTGTTTTTTAAAAAATATTTGATATATTAATTTGTGCATGTAAATAATTGTTATGAACTCAGTTTCGTTTCATTTCTAATCCCTTGAGGTTAGAAAGAACAGGCAGTCCTCGCGAAAGGAAGAAAGAAAGATAGGAAGAACAGCCAGGCCTCAGCCCTGATGCAAAAGCAAAACATGGACGGAGGGACGTTAACCAGTACTGTATAGAGCAACGGTACTGCACGGTAAAGTTTTAAAAAGAAATTCTCCGCTCCAAAGTGCACCGAGCTGTTCACCAACCATCACGCGCCCCCTCAGCCGGCCACCCGCCGTCAACCCCCCATGTGCGCCTGCGCGCTACGCGATCCACACTAAAAACCAGCCAGCTACTACTACTACTACACTATACGGCCCGGAAACGCCCAAAAAACGCCACCCTTTTAGAGCAAGGCTAATAATAAAGCCGATTTATTATCTATAATGTTCTTTATATTCTTCTCTCAGCCTACCCATATAATAATTAGCTCTTTACAATTAATATAGGGCCCACTTGTCTCTCTCACAGAGTTTCTTGGTTTCTGTGTCCAAGCCGGTTGTAATTTTACGGCCCGCTTCTTCTCTCTCTCCTCCACCTCAGCATTTAGCCGGCTTAGAGCAGGTACAATAGCAGGCTATAGGCCAGCTATAAACATATTTTAAAGAGATAAAGAGAGAGAAGAGCAACGAGCTACAGATTTGTAGCCAGCTGCAGCACGGACTCCGAGACGTAATGTAAGTATGACAGGTGGGACCAGATATTAATAGTATAGTAAGCAACTATTGTATGAATTAGCTATTACGTTGGCTATAGATGATTTAGAGCTAATAATGGGCTACACTATTAAGCTTGCTCTTATAGGCTACTATTATACTTGCTCTTACCCCTTCTCCCGCCGCCCCGGGCGGCCCTACGGCCAGCCACGACGTGCCAAATGCCAACCCCTCTCACCGCCGCCCGCGACGCCACATCGCCGCGGCCTCCGTCCGCTTCACGTGATTAAAAAACGCGAAACCAATCAGCTCCCCCCGCCCCCGCCGCCTCCGGTTTTCTACAGACGGGTGCCCGAGTGCCGAGTTTGCCGAGACGTACGTACGCGCAGCCGCCCCGCACCCGCATGATCTCGTCCAAACCCCACACGCGCGCGCGGGGAGCCGGTTGCCCCGGCGCGGCGCGGCGCGGGGCAGAGGTGCGCAGTGTACGCGTGATGTGTGCAGAATCGCGGGGGGATTCGCGTCCCGGTGTAGTACAAGGCTAGTAGTTGTAGTAGAAGTGGTCAAGCGACTGCACATGCACGGGTGTACGTGTACGAGTACTATTACGAGGCTAGTACATTTTTGTTGACGTTTTGTGGAGGGTAGGTGCGCGTAAGAGCAAGTATAATAGTGAGATATAAGCCTACTATAAGCTATATAAGCTTATGTGGAGGAGAGATGTGATAAAAAGTTAAGGGTGTTGGCTCTCATGCAAGAGCTAATTTAACACAAACTCCTAGACAAATACAATTAATGTATAAGTGAGAGATAGAGAGAGGATAAGAAAATTGTAACCAACCTTATAGCTAATCTATTATATATGTTGGTTTTAAGATTGGCTAATAGTAGAAAGTCCGCTCTATTATTATCCTTGCTCTAAGATTAGGACTAGTTCCGGGATGTACTGTACTGACATTTTTGTGCATTACCGGTGCTGCCTGAAACATGACCGGACTACCGGACCGGACGGCCGGACGGGTAACAAAGCCCGTGCTTTGCTTGGCGGAATATTGTTTTTTTTTTAAAAAAAACATGGTGCATACGCATCAACTCATATACACAAACGCACACTCATTCTATAAACGTATCCATGCACATTCTATTCTTATTATAATTAGCACATCCGACTAATATATTTTAAGATTAATAAAGTTATCACAGGTATCTTGGTGTTGATGGGTATATCGTCTGCTATCGAAAGTATAATTAGTCATAAATAAAAATATAATTTTATGAATAAATTTACATTATTTTAAGTCACTGTCTTAATAACAATACAAATAGAGTTCTGCTGTGAAAGTAGCGGAGAAAAGAAAAACCTCGAATCAATTTTAGAATCAAATTATAAAAAAAATCAAAATTAGCTACAGTCGATTAAAAAATAATCAAGGTGAGAAAATTCTCCCGTCTTCCGACGAAAATTAACCGAAAAGGTTTCTCCAAGAACCCAACAAAATCTCTGTACATGTACAATTGCTTAGCACCAGAGAACGTGGCGACAAACTCCAGAGGATCAATCCCCGTACAAGATACTACACACAACAATCTGGAGCTGTGGAATCGACCAACCTACCCTGGCCTGAAAGGGCACGATCATCAGAAGCGACAGATCACCTTTCGGGGGCAGTGAAAAAAAAAAAAGCCGGCGTTCTCGCGGTGCATCCGTGCATTGCAGCTGGACATGACCGATCGATCATGATCACGATGCCTCCCGGCCAGCCAGCCAAGGCCAAGGCCAAGCAAGAAGAAAAGCCTTCTCTGCCGGGTCAGACGCCGGCTGCAGCTGCTGCCCAGATGGCGTACGTGCACGCACCAGTCGCTAACGCCAACCTTGGCGTGCAGATGCAGCGCATGCACGCCTTTTGTCACAGCCTCACAGGCCATGAAAGCATAACACATTGCGCCGTACTGCGTGCGTGCCCATGGCGAGGCTTGACGCTTTTGGTACTACTGGTAGGAGTGTATTGGAGTAGGGGATTTTGGTGGACCTCTCCGTTAATTTATTTGTAAAATTGCTATATGTTGCATGAGGCTTAGGAATTTTTTTTAAAAAAAAACATGATACAAACACGTACACGTACTCTCTGTTCTTAAAATAACTCAAACTCTAAAAATGAGTCAGAGTTATTTTAAAACAGAGGAAGTACATACCACAATCTTACGAGTTTCTTGAAAGAGACTGAGCCAACATTTGAAATTTACGAAGCTATTATATGTGCTTCACTGTTGATAAGTACATCATCAATCATTAAAAAACTAATTAGTTGATCAAGTTCTAGTTGAATGATGGATTTCCAATCCATACTCTAATTATGGTCTAAGCTGTTATTAAGGCCACTTTATTTCAGGACTGTTTTACAGTAGAGTAAAATACACCGGCGGTCCTTAAACTTGTTGAGAGGTTTCACTTAGGTCCACGAACTTGCAAAGCGCACATCGAGGTCCCTAAACTTGGTTTATTATATCATCCCGATCCAAAGCCGCGTTTGACCATGGTCTTGCCTACGTGACACGCCACGTGAACGATGACATGGGATTTTTTTAGTTTTTCTCCCTTCTTCCTTCTTTTTTTCACCACTGCGACAGCCCCTCCCCTCGTGCTGCCTCTCACCACCGAGAAAAAAGAAGGAAGAAAGAGAAAAAAGAAGGAAGAAGTGAGAAAAAAATATAAAAAATTCCATGTCATTGTCCACGTGACGTGCCACGTAGGTAAGACCATAGTCAAACGCGGCTTTGGACCGAGATGATACAATAAACCAAGTTTAGGGATTTCAATGGGTACTTTGCAAATTCGTAGACCAAAGTGAAATCTCTTGACAAGTTTAAGAACCGTTGGTGTATTTTACTCTTTACAGTATATGACTACCTTGTACTACTGATTGGGGACGTCCTAGTTGTGGATGAAATCTGACCATTCCAAGCATATATCAGTATGGCTTATGGGCTAATCAACTTATCAACACTGTCATCTACATATATTAACAATTCTCAGTACTCCATTATTTGACACTGGCAGCTTTTGTTAAAGACCCTGCACTTTATATGGGTAATAAAGCTGAAAAAGGGGTTGGAACAGCTATCGTACCTTCAAGTACCGGATGTTCTCAAGACCAAAGACAATTAGCAAAAGCAGATATCACATGAAAAAGAAAAGAAAATAAAAGAAAAGGTACGGGCTGATGCATGTCCTCTCTCGTGTGTCAGCTCACGCCGGCTATTTATATATCTCACGTTTTATTTTGATTGAGGGCATCCAATATCCGTTCATGTTTGACACAGTTCTTCTTTATTAAAAAAGAAACAACATAGTTTTTCTTCACGAGCTCTGCATGTACTATCAGAATAAGATTGGTTTTGGAGTTGAAGAATCCCAAGAACTTCAGCATCGTTGCTTGCTGACCAAACGACAGTATGATCGCATCTAACACAATCGACCGTGTAACGTACGAGTTGACCATAATAAGTTGAACAATATCTCGTCAACCGTACCAACATGCTTCCGTGATCAAATCATGGGTGCAGCGACCAGCTGACCAGGGAAAATGAATAATAGTATAATACGTACGTCCATGTTCGTCAGCATCCAGCTAGCAAACTGGAGTACTATCACTAAGAGCATCTCTAACAGTCTCTCTATATCTAACTCTCCAAATATTTATTTGGCTAACTCTTCATTTAATTAGCAAGTCAAATTTGTTATTTACTCCAACAGCCTCTTCATTCATCCTCTCTATTCTGAGTGTACGGCAGTGGAACCCGCGTGCCAGCCTCAACTATTTGTTCTTCCAAATTTTCTCCCCCTTTTCCTGAGCAGCTACACGAGCATGGGTGAGAGCATGGTGGTGAGGCGGTCCCCCGTGGCGGCGGCGGTCCCCCAACTCTGCCTCCCCTTCCCCTCTCTTCCTTTCCCCCCTCCGCCCCGGCCCAGATTCCTCCGCCACCACCGCCACCGCCATGGATGACCTCGAGCAGGCCATCCTGCTCGCCTCGGATTCCCACGCCTCCCGCCCGTGCGCGCCGAGGCGCTCGCCTACTGCGCCCACGCCCGCGACGAGACCCCGCCGTCGTCGCTCCTCCACCTCTGCCTCCGCGGCCTCCCCTCCCTTCCTCCGCAACAAGCTCGCCTAGCTCGTCGCCCTCCTAGTGCGCTTCGAGTACCCCCATGTCTACCCTTCCTACTTCCTCAATCTCATCCCACCCTCGCCGCCACAGCCGGGCCCCACTGACATGTTTGCCTGCGTCCTCGTCTCCCTCGACAACGACCTGCTCTCCCAGGACCACCCGCGCAACGCCAAGGAGGCCTCCGATGCCGGGAGGGTCAAGGACGCCATGCGCGCGCAGTGCGTGCCCCAGATCGCCCGCCACTGGCACGAGGCCGCCATGTCCCTCCGCACCGCCGACCCCACCGTCGCTGCTGTCAGCTCGTGGCTGGTAGAGAGAGAGAGGAATGATGGGGCTGGGAGTGGTGGTGGGACCCACCTTTAGCCAGTGGAGGAGGCTGGCTACATTTGGCCAGCCGGTGGAGCAATTTGGCCATCCGGATGGCTTGGCCATCCAGGTGGGGAGTCTGTAGGAGCTCGTTTTTTCTCTGTGTTAGCCAAATTTTAACTTGGAGAGATTCTATTGGAGATGCTCTGATACGCCAATTTATGTCCTCTCATTTCCCTTACTTCGTCCTTTTTCTTTTGGTAAAGTTCACAAAACTGTAGTTGTTTCATCATCAAAACCATGGATTTACAGTAATTGTAGCTGGATATTTGATCTAAATAATAAGCTACAACAATAATACACAGTTTTGTACAAAATAAGCAAGTTTTCCTCAATGTCTATCTAAAAAATGTGGGTCTAGCTTGTAATAAAGTGAGTATTATACGCATATATGAAAGATGGGCCCAACCTACAAAATAGGGCACGCATCATTCTTTTCAGATTATGCACCGAATTATATATTGAAATATATTATTCAATCCATGCTAATACATTTTGTAATTTTTTTCTATTGTATTGTTTAAGAACCACTTATTTTAAGTTATTCGTTAAAGTTTATTTATCAAAATATTTAATTTGTTTATACAATCACGTGGATAATCCGCACAACAGTAGATAATTTGTTTTTATTGTTTTAACAAATTCTCACGGTATTACCACAATATTATAAAATGTCCAGCTAAATTGCATAAAACCGACAATATGGTCAAAATAGTTGCAATTATTGTGATCCCTATTATTTTCTTTGGAATAGGACGATGTCTTTTGGTTTAGGTCTTTTTAGGGCGTATTGTTTCGGAACCTTAAATTGCCATCTTCTGCACATCGATCTATCTGCGTGCACTCAACTCACAATAAAAACGGAAAAAAATGTATGCACACAACCTATGAATCATGTGTCTATGACCTGCCTCAGAACCAATTCAGCTGCATACTTAAGTGTTTTTAGATAGTCTGCTATGGTGCTTGCATCCGTTGATTGGATGCAATCCAACGATCTATATATAGCAGAAGGTATGTGCGGGTGGTTACTTGAAAATGTGGGCCAGGTATTACCTTAAAAGATCAGGTGCAAGGTTAAATAGGTAATTTTGTGTCAAAGATTACAATAGTTTGAAAAACACAAATTAATTACTAACAGATTTATTGTTCTTCCAAACAAGTCGGATTTGGTGCGTATTATTCCTGCGCCTAAGCAACAGATCGATGGCAGCTGACGTTTGACGCCTCAATTAAATTGGTTTCACGTACGGTACTTTATGAGTTAACCAACTATATATCAATACGAATCTAAAACAAAGTAATTTACTTCCACATAGTTACCGATGATGGTGAATGAAAGTTGCATCTTGGATTAAATAAAAAATCTTTGCCTCTCGTGCGTGTAGATTATAAACAGAGAATCATTATGATTTATGAAGAATCAAATTTTAACTAGATGGAAAAAGTAGTTTTAATTAGACTAAGATTTATATATGTATAGACGGTACAACAAATAACATGCATGGATAACGTGAGCCCGTAATTACTGATTAGATCGACGAGCGCAAGAGATTAGAATTACGCGGATTAGTTCGAGGGTAGTTATAAAAAATGGTACACGAGATAAGTTAGAGATGGTGTGGCTATAAAAAATACTAAACTATTCATGCTTATATTAATTTTCTTCTAAATTATCACTAAGAAATGAACGGTGGATCCGTGGATGTGCAATACGTTGGGAGGTACCTGGCATACCTCCCAAGCACTCTGTAAAAGATCTCTTTATTATGATATACTTAATTCCTTCGTTCTCGTTGGTTCTAAAAGATACTCCCTCCGTTTTAAAATTAAAATATTTGACACCATTGATTTTTTAGCACATGTTTGACTGTTCGTCTTATTAAAAAAATTTTGTGAAATATGTAAAACTATATATGTACATGAAAGTATATTTAACAATGAATCAAATGATATGAAAAGAATAAATAATTACTTAAACTTTTTGAATAAGACAAATAGTCAAACACGCACTAAAAAATCAACGGTGTCAAACATTTTGAAACGGAGGAAGTATATAGTAGCTAGCCTAGTACAGAAATAGGTAAAAAAAATCTATCACCACTAGAACTCCCGGATCTCTTAGGAACATTTTTCAGTAGTATTGGCTCAGAAAATTGCTACCTATCGGCTCGGCGACTGTGTGGTGTCTCATGTACTCCTACCTATCATTGCAACTAGAGAATAGAAACACACCCGTTTATGTGCATATTCGGTGACACACCACATGAACCAAATGATTGAGTTGGCCATGCAATATGCATAACCATAAGCGACAATATACATACATGTTAGAGAGGGCTAGTATTCAGCTAGCAACCATCCATGCATTGTTCTATTATTTCACATGATAATCATACACAGTAGTACTAATTAACCCTGTTGATGATGGCCACAGGCTGTGACAGCCTATGTGTAACATGTAGACCCTACAATATATTGACCATCGTCAGATTCTTGGCAGGTGATACATGTAGTCCAGTGTAGCGTAGTAACTCAATTATATATCGACGTATCTTTGCTCTGGGAAATGGAACATATGCATGTGGGTATAGGACCCAAGTCGTTAATTCGGTTGGGAAACAGAGGAGGCAGAGATTGAAACCCAAGCTGTGCTAGGTGCATGTGATGCAACTCACATGGATTTCTATGAGTATGTTCTTGCCCCAATCAAGTGCTCTAGAGTCTAGATTAATTTCTTTAATGTGTGGTACTGAAGCATGATAAGATAAGATGGAGACACGTACATGCATGCATGGAGATGTGTGTGAAAAAAAGAGTACCCAAAAAATGATGATTTCTACCGGTGGTATTATTGGTAGACCCCTTGATGATGGCATCCTCCACTATTATCCGTTGGTAAAGACGTAAAAGTCGGGTGATGACCGTGTGAGCATGTGAATAATCCTACCTTACTTAGCTTCGGAGAAGGAAGCCACCTTAAAAGGGAGAGCCACCTTCTCTTATTGGACTAGTCTTTTAGGGAGATTGGGCCTTTCCCCAAGTAGGTGTGCCTAAGAACTGTTAGGGGGTCCGGGCAACCTTAATTTGTTGGGCCTCGACCAACCCCACCTGGACCAGATTGTTAACATTTGGTATCAGAGCTGGGCCCTTATTAAGGGGGTGGGAATGATGAAGACGCAAAAGTCGGGCGGCGACCGTATGAGCCTCTGAATAGCTTTGTTGGTGTCCTTTAGTTGGGGTCCTTTAGTTGTTACCACAGAAAATTGGGAATGATGAAGACGCAAAAGTCGGGCGGCGACCATGTGAGCCTCTGAATAATCTCAACTTGCTTAGCTTTGTTGGGGTCCTTTTAAGATATGTAACATGGCATTACTCGTCGCTTCATATAAAAATGTTGATTTCTTCGCCTCAAAATATAACAACTTATAGCTATATTTTAAAACGGAGGTAGTAAAAGTTTTTTTTGATGAATCTTCTTTTGCTTGTAAGTTATTTACTATACCATTGTGAACAATAAATGTGCTTGAAATGTTAAGAGTATACGAGAATATATAGTACTCCCTCCGTTTCACGATGTAAGTCATTCTAACATTTCTCACATTCATATTTTTTTGACTGAAATTCTCACATTCATATTGATGGTAATGAATTCATTAAGATCAATATGAATATGGGAAATGCTAGAATGACTTACATTGTGAAACGGAGGAAGTACGTCTTATTTCATTACTCCCTCAATAATTTAAGGAGTAAATTGCACTTACGATGTAACAACTTGGCAGGTGGGTGTAATTTGGTGCAATAACTTGAAAAATGAACGTTCTAGTGCAACAACTTGGTAGGAAGGTGCAATTTAGTATAAGAACTTTATAAGTGATCGTATAAATGCAACAACTTGTAAGGTAGGTAGGATTTTGATACAATAAATTAAGAAGTTATGTGACAACTTAGTTATTTAGAGCATTTTTTATATAAATTCAAATTTTTAAGTACTTATTTTGACAATATACTAGCATGGATCTATATAAATATATTTTTATTTTTATCCTAATAACTAATAACTGAAAGTCAATTAAACTGGATTAAAAATTATTATATTTCAGTTGATAATTGAGAAGGTGAAGAAAACAAAAAATTCTTAAAGGTAATTGGATGTAAATTGTATGTGCAACATAATTCTTAAAGATTAAATTCATATATAAGGTAATATCCGTATAATCAGTGTGTATTGGCATACTGACATCGTGAAAAATCTCATCTAGCATATGCTTAGCTAAATTGATTCAATAAAATACTAAATTATTAAGTTCTTATACTAGAACGCACCCACTTGTCAAGTTATTGCACTCGGACGTTCAATTCTAAAGTTCTTGCACTATATTGCACCCACCTGCTAAGTTGTTGTATCGTGGGTGCAATTTACTCATAATTTAAGCTTTTGGGTAAACTGGTCGCCGTACACCGGCACACGGTAAGAAGAAATTGAGACAATATATACACAAAATTTGACAATTTGACCCTTTGCAAAAACTATTTTTACAAATAAACCGTTGCCAAAAATTATTTCAAATCTGACCCTTTTGCTCAACGCCAAATCATGTGGCGCTGAACTTAGACACCTCAGCGCTAAATAGCATGGCGCTGAATGTACATTGGCACGCTGACTTAGTCTCCCATCCGCCGTGGCACGGCATTCAGCGCCAGCTGACGTGGCGCTGAGGTGTCTAAGTTCAGCGCCACATGATTTGGCGTTGAGCAAAAGGGACAGATTTGAAATAAGTTTTGGCAGCGGTTCATTTGTAAAAATAGTTTTTGCAAAGGGTGTGACAATTTGTGCAATATATATGTAGATCAAGTTATCCAGTTGAGATCTAAGCCATCTGCATTTAATTTCCAAACTAAATTGTACAATTTACAAACCGGTAAAAATAAAGAAAAACGACGGGCCGGCCAGAAGGAAGCTAGCATGCGTCCAAACAAACGAGTCTATGGATGGATAGGCTCGTCCATATATATATGCCCCTGTATCGATCTAACCATATGTACTGGATCCAGTCGTCCAGGTCCTGCAGGTGCCGCATGTGCCGCTGCCTTCTTTCTTTGCCATATGCCACTGCCAGTATGCGACGACGTGACCACCTCGCAATACATGCGTGCATGTGACCGGAATTCCTCTTCCCCTTGGCCGTCTACGCAGCGTACAAAAGCCATCACTTCAGTTTCATCTCCATCTTCGTCGTTGCAAAATCCATGGGCTTATAAGCCTTATATGGATGTTTGTTCTACGGCTTGGATGCAATCCCTTACTTTCTCTGTCTCAGAATGTAAGTATTTTAAAAATAGACACGGGTATTAAAAAATATGATGAAGATAGTTGAAAGAGGGAGGGTAAATTAGTGGAGAAAAGAAAATAGGTAAAGAGAATGGTAGTGATTGTTTGAGAGGAGAGAGTAGGTGGAGAAATCATATCATTTTGGGACAAGTTATTGTGCTAAAAATAACTATATATAGGAACATAGGTAGTATCTTTTAGTCTTCCTTTTTACTATAATTTCTACCCAATCTCATTTTGTTCCATGAAAAAAAAAATAGTGTTCGACCGTTTCAATGAACGCAAAACTGAACTATTGAATCGGATTATTTGCTCCACGCTTTAAAATAATAATTTCTCTAATATATTGAATAGATAATCCGTACCAATAATCCACCAATAGGAACTTATTTTAAACTATTTATCAAGTTTATTTCTTAAGTATTTAAATCACCAATATAATCGAATAGATAATCCGTACCAATAATCCACTCGGTAATCTAAATCAAACAGGCGGGAATGAATGGATTTCAAATAAACTATGATGGGATTAAAATTAATTATGTGAAAATTCTGTAAAGTTCATGCATTCCAGAACATCCCTTACTCCCTATAGGACACATTATTCTTTTATCATTTGATGTTCTAGGGGATTTTACAATTACCAGACGTCATAAAGTGACTCGACCGTTGAAAGAATGATCTAGATTTCCCATATTAAATCACTTGTATCACTAGAGAAGTTTTTTTCAAGCGATGAAATAGTGAAATACAGAGATTTTTACAACCCAAAGTTTTAAGGTGGATCAAAAGGAGCATATATATGGGCCACGTACTTGTAATTGGTAAATGACTGTTCAGGAATAGGTAGGAGGGATCACTGCACATTGAATTGCATGGGATCCACAAAGCTTTCTTGAGTGGGTGAACCGTGTATATGTGGGTAACCAGCCAGGCATGCTAAACTGACGCCTCTTTCTTACATGTTGGTATCAGAAGGGACATCCTTCAGTGTAACAAGGAAAGTGCAATGAATTCATGCCTGCCAGACTGCCAGTCAGCATGGACCATGAAAATTGAACAGTGCCTGGCCTGTGAATGAGAGCGGGTACAATAGGAGTTTTAAGCTGGCGGTAGAATGGCCACGCTAGCAAAAGCAATAAGTGGGCAAAAAGAAAGAAGGAAAGAGAGTGTGAACGAGCGATTATATTACCGCCGGCTGTACGTGAGTTTCGAGACAAGGTAAGCAACTGCTATTGGTCTATACTTACATGTGAATTGTGATAGGTCAGTGAGGTCTACAAACAAACCATAGTAATTGGCCTGTCTAAACTACTGACAAATAACCGAACCATATACTGCAGCCTTCTATTATATAAAGTGTTTTTTTAACTAAGCTTTAGGTAACACGGCCAATTTTACCATGGTCAGCGGACGGTACTATTGGACCTGCTCTGAGGGGAGACACACAAACGAATCTGGAGTCTGGACCTATCATTTGGACTTCTTCTTTCTCCATGTTCTACCTGAACCTGGAGTTCTGGGCTACGTGAGCAAAAACATGATGTGTATCAATTGGACATTTATTGTAGATGTACTACAACACATTGCATTGGACCAAATGGGTAGCTAGTGAGTAGGAGAATGATGGTACATACAAATTTAGTTTTTCAGTTCTGCATCACCTATTCGGTCCAACGTATTATACATAAAAAAATAAATGGCTAATTGATAGTTTCCGACTTTGCGTACAACCTATTATCAAGATATATAGAACTTGAAGTCCTTGTACCTATATATATCTATCAATTGGGAAAAAAATTTCCACAATGTGCTCTTATAGACTATATATACCTGAAACATCAAAACCATTTTTGTAAAAATAGAGCTTGATTTTAAGATACCAAATCTATATTTTCGTCCCATGCATAATGTTCAGCCATGTACAATCCGATATAATAATTAATAAATTACACTCTCTTTATCATGTTTATTGGTTAATCAATCACAACCAAAGTCTAAATTTTAAAACATAATTTTTAGATATGTTTTGGGGTCTTTTCATTAAAGTCTATTTCGTAGCATTGGTTTTTAAACCGATAAAAGTAAAAATATAAAAGTATTACTGATAATTATAAATTATTTTGAGTTGTTGCGCTTATTTTTTTATGGCTTATCATCGGTAGCTTAGACTTGTAATCTTGAATTGCTAGTGGATCGATAAAGTTCGCCATAAACTTCATCTCCAACTTTTACTCGACTTATCTCAAATGCTCATCACCTAGCTTTACACCTTTAGCCCTGATGAAGGATACTTCTTCCGTCCAGAAAAAACAAACTTAGTAAAAATATAATATCTTTGTTTAGACTCGTTGTTCTAGGTGATGTCCTATCCTTATTAAGATTATTTTTTTTAAAGGAGGGAGTAAGGTACTGAGTCTTACCTTACAGGGTTTGCAAAACCGCCGGTAACCGTACGGTTACCGTGGTTACCTGGCTTACCGCGGGGTACGGTAAAAGGAAAACCACGACAACCTCCTTAAATTCAAATAAATTTAAAAAATAATTTAAAATTTGATAAATTTTACATGGTTTTGTACGGGTTGCCACGGTTACCACGTGCTTACTGCAGGAGCACGGTAACCTCGGCCGTGACAGTTTGGGAAACCCTGTTACCTTCCAAAGTTACTGTATTTTCTGTAGCGGATGAATCATCTACCCATAATATCAGTGCCAAAGTTTGGCCAACCAATTAAAGTGGTACTAGCTAGCAGGAGGTGATGGAGAGGTGAGAAAGAAAAGAATCGTCCCACAGGAGCAGTTCTGCTCCAATACACAACAGTAGCTAATCAAAGCAGATCGAGATTCCTGACTTGTGTCATTCTCCCTCATTCTTTCTTTGCAAATACTCCTAACTCCCATCAAGTCCTAAGCGTTCATTTTCACAAGTCCTTTTCCATGGAAATGGGCGTGGCACAATTTAACCCGAGAAAGAGTGAAGATTAAGCCCACGTGATAGAGTTAGACACGTCGGCATACATGTTTCCGATCTGACATGACTGCGTGGTTTAACGACGACGTGGACAACACTGAAGATGATGCCCTGTATCAGGACTGACCGCCGACCATACATACCATCAGCCACCATTCCCCAACCTGTGATAGACACCATTTTCCAATACGAGGTAGCGTTCTTTATACTCCCCTCCATGATTAATTGTTATGTGTATTATTTGGTCAACTTATGTAAAATACAATGTTTTTGCTTGTATTGTTTACATCACTTGTTCTAAACTGCTTTTTGGCTGTGTTTAGTTCACACTGAAGTTTGGAAGTTTGGTTGAAATTGGTGCTATGTGATAAAAAAGTTATGTATGTATGAAATGTTTGATGTGATGTAAAGTTGAAAGTTTGGAAAAAAAAACTTTTGAACTAAACAGGGCCTTTTTCAAGCTGTCTAGTTTTCAGTCACTTGAAAATATTCATAAATTTCAATCGCTTTTGGACGGCTCAATTTGTACTAAGATTCGTGTAGGACATGGACCTTATCCTCCCACCCTTTCCCCCCTCTCTCCCCTCCACGAGTCCATGACGTCAAACCAAATCAGTGTTTGCGTTGCCCCTCCCTGTCCTAGCCTTACCAGCCCTGCCTCCCTTCTCCCATCCCTACCCATTTTATTGTCCACGGTCATTTCTTAATTTAGTGCGCCTTCACTATCATTGTCCCTGGCATCATATATAGAAGACGTCACTGCCAACGAGAACACTATCACAGTGCACTGAGCTGGGGCGTTACCTAGTTGCGCCAGCTCAGATTTTCACCGACGTGGAGCAAGCGCCCGCGCCTTAGCTAGGTTTGTCGTCCCCTACCTGAGCGACGCAAAGCCTCGCCAAAACGAGGGCGCACAGCGAGGAGAAAAGGCGGGTCATGCGCGCTATGGGCGGCGCAGCCTCGTGCTCGCGTGGCCTAGCGCCCAAAATACCCTCACACGGCAGCAAAATTCCTGATTCGCCCTCCCAAAATCCCCTCCCGCCACAACATTCTTTCTCCCACCACAGATCGGATTGATAGAGAAGCAATAAAATCTTGAAGATTGGAAGAGAAGAACAGATCGGATTCAACAAGATGAAAAAGAAAAAGAAAGCAAAATCATCACAGGATTCGCTGCATCGGCGCGTCGGCTCCCACCGTCTTGACGGCGGCAGCGTCGCCGCTGGCGGTGGCATTGAGGACGGCGAACTCGTCGAGGCTGATGAAGCCGTCACCGTCGGTGGCTGTGTGGCCGAGGCTCTCGAGCCGCGAGATCCGGCCGTCGCCGTTGGCGTCGAACTAGACGAGGCTAGCCGCTGCCGACGGAGTCCGCCCCGCTCCGAACTGCCGCCACCTTCTCCATCTCCACCTCCTTCTCGGCCGCGGCCCTTCACTGCCGCCTCGAATCGCTCGCCGCTCCAGGGCCTCACGCGGACAACTGCCGAGGCCGCCAGATCCGCCGCCTTGGCCGGAGAGACGCCGAGCTCCGCCGCCAACACCGCCACGGATAAGTTGCGGCGGCGGTGGATGGAGACGGACGTGGGAGGGGGCCTCAACCGCCGCTGCTCGCGGTCGCCACGGTGGAGGAAGCGTGGCAAGGCGCGAGTGAGGCGGTGCGGTCGACGGGGAGGAGGCGGTGAGGTCAACGGGGAGGAGGCGGCGCGGTCGAGGAAAAGGAGGCGCGGCGCGTGGGAGGGAGAAAAAGAAGGGGCGGTGCGGCTGAGAGAAAGAGAAGGGTCGCGAGAAAGGAAGGGCAGGTGAGGAATTAATTTCCTTTGCCTGCCAGTGCCCCATGTGCTAGGGTACGTCCACTGTGGACTTTGTATCCTTCAACAGTAGCTTCATCTCATTAGGTCACTCAAAAAAAATAACTGCACTGTGGGCTTGAGTGTCTTTGGGTAACTTTTTTGGGCTAAGCCCCAGGCCTTACCATCGTGCAAGTGAGTTGCCACCTATAGAGTCTTCGTCCTACTCCTTCCGTCCTAAAAAAATGAATCTAAGACTGTATGTGACACATTCTAATATAACGAATCTGGACAGAGATATATCCAGATTCGTAGTACTAGGATGTATCATATCCAGTACTAGATTGATTTTTTATGGGACGGGGAGTATGCTTGAAGACAATGCCATGGCCATTTGATCACTAGGCAAGTGACTGATTTTCTTTTTAATTTCAATCACATGAAACCTAGCAATCTCTTTATATAATACTCTCTCCTCAAAAAATGATGTAATATCACCTATTTTGTTGTGACTTATTAACTTTAGTAATAAAAGGGTACCTTAACCATGTCTTCTATTTTTTTATATTTGTATTAAATTTTTAAATAAGATGAATACTCCGATAGTCAAAACCCACCACATCAAGTATCTGTTACTGAAGAAAATTTTTATAGACAACGATGATCAGAGAAAACAGTACATATTCAATTTATCTCTATATCCAACTCGATTGTCCATCGGTTTTTCATCTGCATATATCATCACTTCAAAATGGTACGAACGTGTAGCTGTTTGCACAAACGGATAGGTGTTTAATTTGTAATGGCAACTGCAAGCGTTCGTGCGTGCCATGTGGGCTGCCGCTAGCTACCTGATCCAGCTCGGACGATGGATCAGGCGGCGCCATTTCTGATGCCGTCTTGTAGGGGAGCCATCTTGAGCGAAGCATTTAGATTAGATTACGACACTGTACGCACTACCCCTCCGTTCTAAAATATAATAACTTTTAGCCTGTAGAATTTATCTTAAATATAACTTCTCTACCAACATTTCTTTTTCAACTATTCACCATTTAATTTTTCCACCTATCTTCACTTCTCCAATCACAACACTCACTCATTTAATTTTATCAATTTTCATAATAATCGTGTTTAACTTAAAAAAATATTTATATTCTGGGACGAAGGGAGTAATTAATCTCCAATTCGATCAAGAGACTAATTAAATTAAATTATACATGGAGATCACATGGGCAGCACTGCAATCATGCATACGTTTGCCTCGATCCCATCCACACTCCACAGCATGTGCTGTAGCTGGGCTTTTCTACTACTACTCTCCCCAGTGATGACCATGTCGATGTACATCACTCTCCTCCAGGCAATGCCTTAGGGTTGCAATTAATTAGTTAACCCTAATCATAACACACCGTGTAGCGAGATTGGAGTACAATTGATCATTAGCTAGCCATGAATTGCTGCTCTTGTAATTGCACATGCATGTCCAAGTCGGCCATCTAATAATAATTAAGGAATTTTGAGCTGAACTGGATTGATTTTCATTATTGAACAAGAGAATCCAATGCAAGAAAAAGGACTAGCTAATTAATCTAGACATTATCCACCTTCTTATCCGCGAGATGTATATATGCACTGATCAGTGATCACCAATCCCTTCATATCAGGATTCAGGAGGGCATGTGAGGATGACACCTGAAGTGAAGGGAGCCAAAAAGGATTAACTGCTAATCTGGATGATGGCCCTTGAATAATTATTGCCTTGTCCATGCTGCCATGAATTTTGGTACTAGATAGTTGATGGACCAGTGGTCGTAAGTAGTAGTGACCTTTTTTGGAAGCATGCAATGATTAATTAGTGGCGGTTATGACACTGTAGCGCTGCCCTTAAGTTTTTACTGTAGCCGATGCATGAAGAAGGATTACTGTAGCCAATGATTAATCAGTGATATTAAGACGCTTAAATTAGTTCTTTAATGCTCAATTGGAACACATGATTGCAAAATTAAAAAGAAAACATAGGAATAGAGTATCATATCCATTAAAATCCTTCCATTAAAAAATCCATTAAAATCATATAGGAATTGAAAATACAGAAAAGTTCTAAAATCATATAGGCCGGCTACGTTCTTTCGGGGAGATAGGGAGATTGCTGCTCGTTTTCCGCGCGCACGCTTTTCAAAATACTAAACGGTGTGTTTTTTGCAAAAATTTTCTATAGGAAAGTTGCTTAAAAAAATCATATTAATCCATTCTGAAGTTTAAAATAATTAATACTTAATTAATCATACGCTAATAGCTCACCTCGTTTTACGTATCTTTTCAATCTTCTCTATCTCCTTCTCCTCAAACATAGCCTGTTTTACGATCAGCTCTTTTAGTTGAAGTTATCACTTTTTTGAGACACAATTACAACTTCATTGTTTTGTTCTACAGATTGTCAGTCGTGCTTATATTAAAATTTTGAAATTTTAATTTCATGGTTGGTTTTACTTTTTTCATCATACTCTGTATTTCAGCATTAATTTTTAAGTCTTTCTTAAACATATATGAAAAGCTTTACCTAAAACTTTTTTTAGTTATTAAGTGCTATGGCTTATAATGAACTGTAGGTGAAACAATTTAGACATTTTAATTAATTTAGCTTGTGATGAGTTGATGTGGCAGGGTAAAGATACTGTCAACCTCTGCAGTCAAGAAAGTTTCTTGTACACGCATGCACAAACAGTGTCCATGCCTTTGCTTCAAGTGTACCAGTTGCTG
Source organism: Oryza glaberrima (assembly GCF_000147395.1). NCBI lineage: Eukaryota > Viridiplantae > Streptophyta > Magnoliopsida > Poales > Poaceae > Oryza > Oryza glaberrima. Next base: position 7,566,096 of record NC_068331.1, on the reverse strand, counting down.
GTCAGACGTACTGATTTTCCGTTCAGTCTTTGTTCGACAGTGTCAATTAACTGTCAACGAGATGTACTAGATTAGTACTACTAATTAATCAGGAGATGATGGGACTGCAATAGGAGGTTAGGTGCATGACTCATATCTAATACATGTACGGCTGAAAAAACACCCGCAAACAAACTTCAAGTACTGTCAGATCAGGCTCCAAAATCTATCTTCTTATTAAGAAAATCTATTATGTTTACTCCTGGTACTATATATATATCATATATCATCATGTAAATGTTTTCTTTCCTACGTATGTACCCTCCATCTAAAAAAAACTACTTTTCGAACAGACTTGAACAGATGTTTATTCAGATTCAGGCCGAGTTTAGTTCCAAAATTTTTCTTCAAACTTCCAACTTTTCTATTACATCAAAACTTTTCTACACACAAACTTTCAACTTTTCTATCACATCGTTTCAATTTCAACCAAACTTTCAATTTTAGCATGAACTAAACACACCCTCATTTATAAGAGTTAGTTTTTTTTTTCTTTTGGAATGGAGAGTAAATGCCAAGCATCTCCTTAAGCCGACCCCGGTTGGGTTCAAATTAGGACAATTAGTCCTAGCTTAGCATTCATTCATGCACGCTCTATTTCTTCGTATTTGGGATAGCTAGCTAGAATGCTCAAATTTATGGATCCAGAAACAAGAAACCTTGCTTTCCATCCATATCCCCTTCGAAAGCGAAAACGGGAGGCGCAAATTGTAAGGCAGCACAATTCTGAGACGCGCGCTAGAAGAGGAGAGGAAATCGATGTATGCATGTAATGTAGTGTAACCTGCAGGCTAAGCAAGACAACGATAGATCATCGGCTCCTACTACTACAGTACTACTTACATGAGCATAATTATACGTACATTGCCAAATACATCGACACATAGTTGTTTAGATTTATAGCTAAAAATACTTATATTTTGAGACGGATGTAGTAACTCGCCGTACGTGCCGGTGCCTGCGAATGGATTGAAGTAATGAATTGAACGACGACTCGGCGCAAGCAACGGAATTAAGCAGCACGAACCGATCGAGATATGCATCATCGCATCACAACACATCGCTCGTACTAGCAATCAACCAAACGCGCGCACGCGATGGATGCAATGCCAATAATCAAATCGGCGCGCGCTTGCGCTTGTGATCTTGTGATGAAAGCGCGATGACGACCACCACCACCTGACAAGGCCGGCAAAGGCAGGGCGTCCATGCATTGAAGATGATTTTTTTTTTTTTTTGCAACTCAAGTGTAATATATGTACATATATGAGAAAATATATATGTAGTGTAAACCTGGAAATTACCGTTTCTTTTAAAAATAGATGTCTAAGATTCGTCCACGTATATCATCATGAGTAAAAATTTTACTTACTCAAGAATAAATCTGCAAGTAAAATGTTTACTCGTGATAATGTGGACTAATCTCATACGTTTATTTTTGATAGGTTTTAAGTTTCCATTACATATGTCGTTTTCACAATATATTTTCCCTATATACTAGGACTAGTATATATATGTTCTAAGCCAATTAATGTTTTATTATTGAAATTCATTCTGGATTTGAAAGAAAAGTAAAACATCATGATTAATTGAGATCTGTGATCGACGTACGCACGAACCTCAAAGCAAATCCAATCGCGCTGTAAATTGACTTTTCTATGAGCTTCGCCGTCGTTCGGGCGACAGAGATTGGGGGAAGTTGCTCGCCGCGCTAGCTAACGCCGGACTGTCCTGTCCTATGCTCCCTGGCTGATTTGCTCTCCATCAGTCTTCATACATTCGGAATGCAGCCATTCTTTGCTGCTAATGTTAGGCTGTGTTTAGTTCAACGTAAAGTTTGGATTTTGGTTGAAATTAGAGATGATGTGACTGAAAAGTTATGTGTATACAGGTTGATGTGATGAAAAAGGACTGAAGTTTGGATCCAAACTTTGGATCTAAACACATCCTTAGAGCAAGTTTAATAATATAGCCAACTACTGACTCTAATTCATCTACAGCTAATCTAATAGCCCATTCATACAATAGTTATATAGTACACTATCAATACTTGGTCCCACTTATCATAAACATACTGCGTCTTGGAGTCCCTGCTACAGCTGGCTATAAATCTGTAGCCCGCTGCTCTTCTCTTTCCTCATTTATTTTCTTAAAATATATTTACAGCTGGCTTATAGCCTGCTATTACCTGCTCTTAGTACATGGCTGACCGATCGGCGACGGCACGAACAGTGTAGATCATCATCATGTGACCCCGTCCTGAATCATCCTACGGACGTAGTAAGCTACATTCAAATGGTAGTACGCTTTCTCTCATATAATTGAGATGTAAATTGTGAGTGTCCTAAGTTTTCCAAAATATATTAACATAATAGAAACTGTTATATTTTGGAACGAAGAAAACATTAAGTTTTTAGAAGCTTATGCTGGTGTTTTTACATTCGGAAGTTTTGACAAATTAACTTTTTTACTAAACTTATTCTAAAAATAAACCGTACCCGACACGTTGTTTCTAACTAGTACCGGTTTGGCAAACATTGTAAATACACTAAAATTACATATGTAATTTAGGGACTTATAATGTAAATATATACCTACTATTTTTTTATGAAAAATATGGCGCCATAAATATAACTACACCCTTATTATCAAAAAAAAAAAATCGGGTGGTTCTTGTCCTGGGCATATATGTATGGCTAGCTCGCTAAATCCAAGGTAGTAGGAGATCATCTGAACAAGGAGGTGACTGATATGTAGAAACAAAAAGGGGAAGATACTGAACACCTTCTTATTGATCATTTCATTTGCCTGCGGTTGCATGTGTCGGCCAACTAACGAAGGCGTGTGTTTGTGTGTGATTAGCGGGTGAGACGTGATTTGATAGGTAAGCAATTGCTTTCTAGTTGTAATCAAGCTCGATCGAGAAGCTGCTGCTGCTGCTGCTGCTGCTGGTGCTGCAGGTTTGGGTCCTGTACTTGCGTTTAGATATATAGTTCTGTTCGGCCCGTGTGAGACCCGCACCGAATTTATATAATTTTCGTGTCTCATATAGACGTGTTGAGGCTAATCATTCCAAGGAAAAATTAAGTAGCTGGTCCCTCGTTTCGATCAAGCCCATATTTTAGGAAAAATTTGGAGCATAAGGCGAAGAGGGATATGTTGATTTGCTTTTGGTCCCGAGGGATGTAGGTTAAAGGCTATGATTGGATAGATTATGAAGAAAAAATTGCTAACATGGATGAATTTGAAAAAGTTATCGAATAAGCAATGCTGATGTAGATATTTTTTTCGAGAAATCACACTTCTGAAAGCATGGCACATATAATCCATACCTCCATTGGAGATTGTTTAGAATGCGCCCTCAATCATGAGACCAAACTTGGCTGGTTCCTTTTCTTTAGCTCTAAACATCTCATCTGCTCAATTGCTCAAATGACCGATTTTCTGACCATCTACTTCAAATGCTGCATAGTCAACAAAATACATGACAAAATGAATTTAAATTCTGGGCCTAATGCTGTTGACCCTATGGCCCAAAAAATGATGGATGCAAGAGACTTGAAAATGAGATGAAGAAAAAGTCCATTTGGCCTCTCTCAACCATAGATTGAGTCTTATTCTCGTCGTTCATCTACAAAGCCGGATATAGAGCTCCCTTCAACTATAACAACCAGGTCAATTTACCCTCCTAAGTGTTTTGGATGACGGTTTTATTCTACGTGGAATGTTAATCCAATCAACAAAATACACTTGCTTATGTGCCAACATGGTAAGAAAAAAAGAAAAGAAAAGAACCCCAACGGGACCATATGTGTTTCCTCCTCTAAACAGAACCTACATGTCATTCTCCTCCCATTGTTTCTCTCTCCTCTCTTTTATCAATCTCACGGCATCAATCGCACCCTACGAGAAAGTTTACTAGCTCCAAATCATCTATAGTCAATTTATACAATAGTTACCTATACACATATACTACACTATTAATACCTGATCCCACCTGTCATATAAACATTGCGTCTTGGAGTTCGTGCTACAGCTGGCTATATTTGTAGCCCACCGCTCTTCTCTCTCCTCTTTTATCTTCTTAAAATATGGTTGTAGCTTGCATATAGTCTGTTATTATACCTGCTCTAATGATTGCAACTATCGAGCTTGAGCTCCTCTATCTGCTCACCCCAGCATGCGTTAGGTTATCATCTTTGCCTTCTGCCGCCATAGCAGTCGCCGCCTCAATTCCCCAAAGCTGCTGCATCATTGACACGAGCTTGCTGTTAATTTGAGCCCCTCTCGGGCTGTTCTACTCCCTTTCGATGGCATCGTGGCTTCTCGCATTCCCTCTTGTGGAGCTGGCACCATAGGTTGTTAGGAAATCCAGCCGCATCACTCCTTCCCTATGCTCCAGTGAGCGGCGATGGGGATGGTCCCCGAGGCAAGGGCTATTACGGAAAGTCGTCGAGGCCTCCGTGGGAAGCCGCTTCCCCCACCGCCTCAAGTGCCACCAACTTCCCATTGCCCAAACCTGAGTCGCGGGATTACCTAGATCTGAGCTTGACCTCCAACACCTTGAGAGGGACATCCCGTACCACCCGGCCTCCCCGACACCACCTCCGTAATCATTTGTCACGACGGACGTGCAGTGACATCACATGGGCACGGAGAAATGGAAGTGAGTAAAGAGGGGAAGAGGTGGAGGAAGAAGTTATAGATTGGGACTTGTCGTTTTTTTTCTAAATATGATGACGCGTCGGATAAATACTGGGTCAACGTGCCACTAGACACCATGTATAACGAAACCACTTTCCAAACCACTCGAGAAGGTAAATTAATCTAGTTTTTATAATTGAGGGGGCTTCTCCAGGTTTACGGTTAAGGGATGAGTTAGATTCGGCCTATAGTTGAGGAGGCTAATTGGACATTTTCTTTAAACCTACTTAGGCTTCTTTTGGTGGGCTGATTTGGCTCATACATGCAGGGCCCCCAACATATATATTTGGGCCCACAGGGCTACGTCAAGCGGGCTGTTCGGCCTCTCACGCAAAAGCACAACGAGCCCCACTCTCTTCCGCTCATCTCGAGGCGGGAATAGGCTCCACCGAACCTTCTAGAAGCTTCGGGAAGGACGTCCCTGCCGCGTCGCTCTCCTCCTCTCCACCCTCTCCCGATGGCTGCGTCGTCGGCGGCGGCCGGGGCGGGCGGCGAGCCCCAGAAGCAGCTCCTCTCCATCATCCGCGACTTCGCCGCCGAGAAGTCCCACGGCGGTAAGCGAAGTCCTTCCACCTCTCGCCGCCGGCTGTCGCCGCCGCAGGGTTTTCGCGTGATCCGCTCGCGGCATCCGGGTTGCTTGCAGAGCGGAGGGTGACGGACCTGAAGCGGCGGCTCGACGACGTGCGCGCCGCCTCCGACGCGGCCGCGGCGGAGCTCGAGGCCGCCAAGCGCGCGCGGGAGGGCGCGGAGCAGGAGCTGCGCGGGGGCCAGGTGCAGGTCGCCATCGCCGCCGCGTCCATCCAGGCGCTCGAGGTCCCCCCCCCCCCCCTCCTCCCCATCGCTCGGTCGGAATTGGTGAAGTGATGCCTGATTCGATTTGGGGTTTATTTTGTTTTGGTGGGTTTAGGCGACGATCTCGCATCTCCAAGAGGAAATTTCGAAGGCGGGATCTGATCTGGACGCGCTTAAGGTCAGTAGTTTCGAATTTCATCTGCATTTTGATTTTCGCTGTTTGAGCTTGTTAGTGTAATGTGTTGCGCTGATTTGTTTGTGTTGGTTTGTATCATTGCAATCGGGAAATGGCGATGCGCTCTTGGTGTTTGATGTAATGTCTCCAAAAGGGCAAGGGAGACATTGAGAGGTGAGTAGTGGGGAGCTTTGTTGATTGCCCTTTTGCTGGTCTATTCATCGCCATTTCGGTGGATACTTTTGTTGCAAGCACCTAAGACATGCAACTTGCTCCTTGCAGGGATGAGTTCATCAGCCAGATGGATCAGTTAAACAAAAAGATAAGGTAACTAATGTTTGTTCTACCTGCATGTTGTTTAGCGACACATTGGACTTGCGACAACAGATATTGCATCTCTTGCTTCTTTGCTTGGAGCCATGCTTGATAATCTAAAAACCTATATGCTGGGTGCACTACTAGTCTGTATTAGGATCTTAGTTTAGGGCTTGGATAAGAGTATCAGTGGATGTCTTGTGGATCTCAAAATTCCTGAATGCACTAACTAAGGAGCATTGGAGAATGAATGCTTTAGGTTTTTATTACTGTGACTCATGTGGTAATAGCACCTACTTTTCAGATGTTTCAAGTGTTTTTTGCGGCGTGGTTGGTTTGGTGCTTCCAAACAATTCAGCGATGAACAGCACTGATTTTACGCTTGTTTATGATCATTTTGATTTGCTTGCTAGCTGAAATTTATCTTGTAAGAACTTCTTATTGGTTATCAAAAGATAAAACAATATTTGTCTTGTGCAGGCAGTTTCAACAAACAGTTTCTGTAGAGTTTAAAAGACAGAAGTGCTCTGAGCTGCCCTCAGGAGAAGGTAACTAGGCGCTCCCAATGTTCCTGAATTTTGTTTGAAGGTGTTTATAAGTATTGTTACTGAGATATTCACCATGGTAGGTCAACATGTCAGAGACATGAGCGAAATCGAGGAGTCAGAAGGTATTTTGAAAGATTTGATTGATAAGGTGAACAATGCTGATGCCGAGTTGCATGTCTTAGAAGAAGAGTATAAAAAAGATCTGCTCCATCATGATGAGGTTTATCTCTATTTCCCCCAAAATACTGCGTCCTATCCAAAGAACTGTCTTACACATGCAAATGACGATGGTGGTGTTAAACATGAAGCTAAATACTTTATTACTTTGTGGTACATGCGTCTGCTGATAAATTCTAACATGGGTTCGGAACATAATAGTAATAGTCCCTTTTTTCAAGTTTACCGTTCAATGATTTTATCAACCAGGACAGCTCCCTGTCATCACTTGCAGGTTCGTCGGGAGTTGGCTGATACCCAAGCGAAGAGAGCTCTTATGGAGGCTGTGATGGGAGAGACAAAGCAGCTGCAGGAGCTTGGAGAATATCCTTTTCTTGGGTTCGTTCAGAAGTTTTCGAACCCACTACATCTAGTGCTATTCCCTGTGCAAATTCACCAAGCGTTTTGCAAAAGGCGTTTCTTTAACGGGAAGCAAGCGGGCAGCCGAAATGGAGAAAGCGCACGCTTCGCTTGCGGAGGAGTTGCAGAGGCGGTACGCGTGCCCAGGCTGTGGAGTCAACAACATGGTTGGGTTGGAGGAGGCGGCGGCGGCCAGCTGAAGATGGCGCTCGCTGGTTGGTTGCTGTACATAGACAAAGCTTGACACAGATGACAGATGGGTGTGGAAGGTTTTGCTGTTGAATGGGTGTAGTAATTTGCACTAGTTCAGCTGAGTATAGCTGTTGGCATTTGTCTTCCCGGTATGATATATGGGATTTATGGGTAGAAGGATGAAATAGGTTAGTGGTTGGTCAGCCATTTTTTGGAGTCAATTACCCCACCAAAGTTTGGGGTTTTCTTTTGTAGCTGCAATGATTCGTCGATAGCTGATGGCCAGTAGATGGGATTATGATAGTTCGCAAACTCAACAGAATGCGCAAGAATCAGGCTTGCTGAGAAGAACCACTCCCAAGTTCAGTTTGCAAATTGCAAATCGCATGCATGGGCATTAGCACGCAATAATTTCTACTATTATAAAAATTAAAGATGTTTTTTACCGGAATTTTGGTACGTTATCCGTGTATGAGTTGGTTTTTAAGTTTATTTTCTTTTCGGAAATACATATCCGTATTTGAGTCGGTTTTTAATATCGTTCACTTTTGATAATACGGAAGGAATCATATAAGAAATCTATTTTAAAAAAACTCGCATGCTAACTTGAAACGATCGGACTCCTAACTGTAGCTTATGATTTTCTATATATATATATATATATATATATATATATATATATATATATATATATATATATATATGAAAATGATTATATACTCCCAGGAGTACGTACTCCTGCTCTCATCCACCGTCCATCAGTAACCAGCCGATCGAGCCCGCTAGCGGTTCCAGATTCCTAACCCGTTTTGAGTTTTTTTGGTAAATTTGTTTTCTCGTAATACTTAATCAAGCCGCACTAATCGGATCCATCCCGAACTGCTCGTCGCTTTCCCAGACGGTGGTGCTTACAAGCAAATCAGTAGATCGGGGAGGCGACGGCGACGCGATCCATCAGAGACTCAGGAGGCTGCAGAGTTCACCAGTGGCGGCGATGGCATGCCTGTCCAGGCGATGGGCCAAGCGTGACCGCGGCGTCTGCCGGAGGACGACAACAGCGATCCATCGGTAATCCTGTGAGCGCGGCCGGCGGCCGTGCGTCAACGGTGTCGAGATGTCTGCCCGTGTCGCCGTTCGGTGATATTTTCGCAGGTGAGGTGTTCATCAATCGATCGTATATATCCAAGCGAACTCCCACAGTGAATTTTATTTTAACTAAACCATATAACAATCATAAGATTAAAATATACTTTACCCGTTGCAACATATGGGCATTTTTTCTAGTGTAGTATAAAACATGCTGTCAATACCAATGTCCAAGCATAGCTCTGATTCTTTATTTACTACTCTCCAATAGAGAAGCAATAAAAATAAAATATATTTAAGTTCAATATTCTTTTCCTTGTTCCTCACCACATCCATAACAAATGGCTGACCACCGCCAGTACTAATCCCCTACACTATACTTGATACATCACTTCTCGTCCTACAAAAATTAGCCTCATTTTGAGAGGCACCGGTACAAAACTGTGCCAGAACTATACTTACAACAACATCCATTAACTACGGCATACAATGGCAATAGAGGAAAAAAAAAGGGTATACAAACTGAATCATGAAGTTAGCCCCTCCAACGTTTGTAATAGTCTTACAGAGTTCTGCATATTTCTAGATAAGAATGCAATCTCGTCATCAGCTTTTTGCCCGGAAAGATAACTCTCAACGGCTTCGACGTACTCGAACTCGGGTCCAAACAAGTGACAGGCACAAGCAGCCTTGGAAGCGAGGAGTTTGCAATCACCTGTAAGTAACACAGGGAACACTTTTATCTGTGATCATGATCGCATCGGATGTCTTTAACGAAAATGGGGATTGCAAGCAAACCAAGAGTACATATAAATTCCAGTATCCGATAGCAGAGCCTGATGGCATTTTACCGCGTTACCCAATTGATCACAATGGAAGAAATGGAGTACCATGTCATTTCATATCAAGGAGTAAACATGTACCTGTTAGGGTTTCCGATGTACAAATACTTTGGCTGAAATGGCGGTTCATCCACCATGTGCACCGGACCTTCCATGTTTCTCTTGTATTTTGCTCAAAAAAGACGCAGGAAAATTTACTAGAAGCAGTGAAGGTTGCATCTCCTTGCACGTTACATGACATGCAATCCCCGTAATCAGTAGTCCACTCAGAAAAGAGCCGAAGGAAGCATGATACAAGCTCCTCCCAGACGCAAGGTTTCCCATTGACAGAATCTAGATGTAAAGCTATTGCCTCAAGTAGTTCGATTGTATTATAATAGCCTGTAGGGACCGACAAAAGGTAATGAAATTGTCAACCATTGCCAACAGGTCTGGAAAATAAAATGGACACTGAAAATCAAACGATCAAATTGGTAATATATATTTCTTAAAATTCGCATAGAAGTAAGACAAACAATGCAACAAACTTGTATAATAAATTAATAACTGCTTGTATTAACAAAATATTTTCTCTACAATCCAAAATATCCACAAGAAAAGCTCACTCACATTGCGTATTCAGGACTACCGAAATGTTGTTTCATAAAATATTACGTTGGTTAATATAATCTGCGAAAATGCTATGTATATAAAAGCAACAAAAAAAATAATAGGAAACATAAATTAGGGATAAGGGTCAGTGGGTCAGCCTGGTCAGACCCACGTAAACCCTATGTTTATAAGGACTGTCATTCCCCACTGATTACTCTTTCCATTTGAAAATCTATGTAGCTTGCAGATGAAGTCTACATTTGAAATAGCTATTGCCTAGACTACACCAATTATTGTTGCTAAGTACCATAACATTCAATGGATGCATGAAAAGAATACATAACTGGAGCTGGATATTTATTGAGGGTGAAGAAGGAATAAGTACTAACACACTAATATTGCATTGGCATTTTAAAATACACCCTAAAAAATTGTGAACAACACCATTCAATGCAAATATTGCAGAGAGTGAGTACTATAAGGCCTAGTTAAAATTAGTAAAACTATATATGAGCCAGTTAGGATTAGGCAAAATAACTTAAGATGCAGTTAGCAACAAGGTCCATGTTCATTGAAAAATTCAGATTAAATTTCAGTTCGGGCCACATTCTATTGCCAAAGTTTCGCTTTGGACCACCCTCTTAACCAATGTTTTCACTTGACTAGGTGATTTTACTTGTTACATTTTAAACCACCCTGATTCGCTTTTCAAGTACATCAACGACCTTGATTACACCAGCTCTTGCATGCTGATGAACTCCTAGAGCTTGTATGCAGACCATACCTTTGACATAGGATAGACTAGGTGTGGATGGATAAAAGAGGTTGGGTGGTCCAATGTGATACAAAAGGTAAAATTACCAAGTCGAAAGTGTTGGTTAGGCAAAGGGTGGTCTAAACTGAAATTTTGGTAATAAAAGGTGGCCTGAACTGCAATTCACTCAAAATTTAAATATGGCAACCTAGGACTGGATGGGACCCAACCTAATACTATGAATGAATCTGGACAGAGACCAGATGAGATGAGTACTATGAACTGGACAAGGGTCTAACCAGATCCATAGTACTAGGTTAAGTCCCAGCCGGTCCTATGTTTCTATATTTTGGGATGAAGGGAGTACATGATAATGGACAACCAGATATCCCAGTCCAGAGTTCATTTTCTTCGTTCATATTTTATTAAGCATGTAACAGTATTAATGTCCTCACTGTTCCACAGTACGTGCAAAATTTATTTGGTTCATGTCACAATATTTTTGATCATGGAAATCACGATTGTAACTGGAGTATTTCAATATTTCCACTCTCATGCCAACAACAATTACAAAAGACAACTAATGGCCACGGTATGTCATTTAATAGTCATTCCGAACTCCTTTGATGTCCTGCTTCGTTGGTCCATCCACTTGCACGGTGGTTTTGATAAAATCACGAGAACAAGGGAACAGCAATCCAACTACTCAACTGGTAAATGCAATCAATCGAGAATATATACTCAGAAAAAACCTTTTCTATGCAGTCTGGTTAGCCTCTCCATTGAGTAGGTACATGTAGGATCTCTTCTCAAAGCTTCAGCATAGCAAGAAGAAATAATTGATACTTGGTTTTGGTCAAAATACTCCAGCAATCTACCTCTCAATCTGCAGAAAGAAACAATTGAACTTCAGGTACTTAGTCTACAAAAACTGCATGCTAACCAGGACAAACACTCCCCTCCCCTCCCCTCCCATCCCTTCCCCTCCCTACAAAAAAGAAATAAAAAGTACATCTGCAAAAACTGTGTCTAATCAGGACAAAAATACAGGAACTAGTATTGCACAAAGATATACTGTAAAGCAGTAAACATTGAAAGAAGAATGGGGTTCATAAAAAATAACTTGTTTTACAACATTAACCAATAATAGTATGGAACCTTAAAAACCTGAAAGGAAGCGCTGTAGTTGAACTGTGGCAGATCTTCTCAAGCTCAGCAAGTGCATCTTTCAATTTATCACCAAGCAAGAGAATCTGTCCGAAAACAAACGATCAAAACAATATCTATAAAAGCTAACACAGAGAACTGTATCTATGCAAGATTTCAGTAATCTCAAACATAAGGCCTCTGTTGAAACATAAGGATTTATTAGTTCGAAACAGTGCCTTGTTTTGCAAAACACACGTTACAGAGTCCCTCTGATGAGACAGAGATGATGATAGCCATTATTAATTAAACCACTAACACCATGGTAATACAAGGTGCAAATAGTTATAGATATGATGGGTTGCTAAAGTATAAAAAATGCAGCCACCAACAATGAAAAGGCACGGTTCAGATAAAAAAACATATCTTCATATAGCAACTTTATGTCTTTAGGCTAGATCAGCTAGTAGGGTTATTTGGTTCGGCTCAAATGAACTTTATACGGAAACATAATGCTTAATATGCATCAGAACAAGATAGATTGACAAACACCTGTATTAATGGCAGTAAGGCTGCCATTATTGGTGGTGTTGAATAAAGAGCCACCCTTAGACATTTCTCTGCGTCTTCATAGAAAGCATTAGGTGTTGACTTGTACTTCCAATATGAATCAAAGCAATCATTTGGAGTCCCATCAGAATGCTTTAGCCGTAATGGCAACAAGCTTTTTTCCAATCCTTCAATGAGTTTGAAAGAGATTAAGAAACTAATAGAAGGTAATAGAATCGACAGAGTCAGCTTAACAAGGTTAGTCTAAAATTTAATCTGACAAGTGACAACGGGCAGACATGGCTACACAATGCAAGGACACTTCTGGCGCGATCTATACTAAAAAGGATGTTTCAGAATCCAGAATTCCAGATATCTAGATCCTAGTGAACAGCATCATATTGCTGAGGTAACGGATTCTAAATAATCCAGAAATATATATCCTAATGAACAGCATCAGAGGATAAATGGTTCTGAACATAAAAAGGATTGTTGTGTTGTGTGCAGCACTACATGACCCAAGAACAATATGTGTACTAGTACCCTCAACACCCAAGAAAATTTTAGATAACTGTGACATTACACCCTAGCATCGGTCTTTGTGAACAGTGATAGCTCTATCGGGTTCCAGTAGTGTGTTCAAGCTATGTATAATTTGTGGGAGATTTCTAATTAGTACTCCCTCCATCTACTTTTGATAGTCATATTTCCAAATCTGAAAAAAATATTTTTGATAGACATATTTCAATTCAACATCCTATCCTCTTAATGATTTTCTTGGATTTAATGCATGACTATCCATTCTTCCATATAAGATTGGCTACATGGGCATCAAAAAATGTAAATATTAATGAATCGCTTGTTTACGAGGAATGACTAGTAGCATGTTTAAATGGATGATAAGTAGAATTACTTATCCTTGGTCTGTGTGCCAAGATGAAATATGACTATCAAAAGTAGATGGAGGGAGTAATTAGTAATTTCCTGTGTCCACACCAATGGTGGTCCCTATCAATGTATGCATCGTGGCAAAACCACCGATGCATGCATTTTATTTCTTTTTCATTCTTGCAATTATCTCTGTTTTTGATACTTTCAACTGATAGCTTTTTTAATCTAAAAATTGCACTCAACAACAGAACTTTTCATTAAAAACTTACTATGATAAACTTTCCCATTGAAAACTTTCTGATTAGAGACTTCATTAAAAATTTGTGATAAGAAAGAGAGTGATCGGCAGCGCTTGCTGCTGCAGCCGCTGCGGCTGCAAGAGCTAAAAACAGCTGTAGCGCAGCAGCTGAAAAAGGGCCGCAGCCATAGTGGCTGCAGCAGCTAGCAGTTCCGATCAGCCCCAAAACTTAGTCAAGCAGTAATTTTTTACTTCTAACTTTCCAAGCATAGAAACAACTGTGTTTTTAATGGCACTACCCCAAGCACGGCTGATGTCCTTCAAGCCATTGCTAGTGAGGGAGCCCTTTGGTGCCTAGCAGGAGCTTCTAAGCTCTGTGACCTTTTTTGTCTAGGGCTATAGTGCTAGTGCTCTAGGTTTGTTTTGTTCCTCTTGGGTGTGCGGTGTTGCTGTTGTACTTTCTGGTGGGTGGGTGTCGGAGTTTATCTCTAACGCCATCCAACTTTTTCCCTCTATCTTAATGAAATGATATGCAGATCTCCTGCATGTTCTAAAAAAAACAGTAATCTTTTTTTTTATAATTTCTTTCAAAATTTTCAACTGAAACAACATAGTTTGCACTCAATTATAAAAACTTTCTACTGAAAACTTACGAGTTCCTCTATTTGCATCCAAAACATTATCTTGAAAGAATAAAAACCTCATACTAAAATACGAAAAGGCTTGAACTAATTCTTTTACCAAGAAAATTGCTAATCAACTTAATTACAAACTGAAAAACTTTATTAAAGAATTGTGAAACTTGCTGAATTAGCTTGGCTGTGGTGCCCACGACTCGAAAGTCCAGTCTTATAGCTGTGGGTCCCGAAGCTACCTGGCATAGCCTCATATGAGAATAATTAGGAAACGAAATCATGGAGCCAGCCTTGCTTGCACCTAACCACAACATGAAACACCAAAAAACGTTCGCGTGGATGAGGTCACAGTGCACGTTGGTGTGTTATCAAATTCATAACTTGTATATTTGACACTGTACAACAGTACAAGACTGTGGCTACCATAATACTCAACAAAACCAAAAGCTAGATGAAAGTATGAACAAAAACAGGCATTGATGGAACTTACCACAAGTAGGACTGTTGGCGGTATTGAAAAACACGCTTCGAAAATCTGTATCAACCATTTTCTCGTCCACCTGTGATCCAACTGAATCATCTTCCCGTGCAGAATGAACAAAACCAGGTTTCTCAGGAAACTTTCTTTGCTTGTCTATGTTCCAATTATTGATTGAACTTTTTGAAGAGCAACCAGGAGAACTGGAATCAGCATCAATGCTGCAATTATCATCTGAAGTATCCTGCTGACCATTTTCATCACAGTGATGTGTTGCCATTGAAACTGTGCGTGATTCACGGTAAGCATCAAACTCCTCAAGTTGCATATCTTCAGGGAGGCCAGAATACCAATTATCATATGATATCAGACCATGTATAAGATTTACAATTGGTGTCTTTAGTCCATCCTTAGCAATAAGACTGAAAAGAAAAACAAGAAATGCAATAAAGTACTAACATTATTATCAATAGTGAAAAACCAAAATAGAAGTAAAGCTAAGAGGTCACCAATTATCCTAAAGCATTGGCACTTAAGAAGTATTTCAGTCACAACACCTTATGCACAAGCCTTTTGAAGTGATGTATATGTAAATTTGAAGAATTTATAATTCATTAATTCTTGACAGTATGCTGGCACTTAAAAAAATGAGAGTAAGACAGATTTGACAAGTATGCCTGATAATCTGTGCAAATCACAATTCCCTAACAAGCTAAACACATACTTGGGTCCCTATAATGAATTAAGAAAAGCAAATGAAGTAGGTTATTAACAAAACGCATTGAAATACCAGAACTACAATGCAACAGACCAATGAGTAAAAAATAAACAAAAAGTAGAAAGAGCAAACATTTTACATACGTTTTTGTTGTGTTGTATGCGCTGTCGATACAACCTTGTGAAAGATAAAAAAGAGCTAGCTCGAGTTTAACCATGTATTTCTGCCAAACAAATTAACAGGGTTAGGGAATAGCAAAGCATTAATGATGGTCTTCCATGCATTGATATTTGATAAAACATTAAAACAAAGTCAGCATGGAACATTATTATGATCCAATATTTCAGCATTCATGTGTGTTTCATAAAAAAGTAGTCAGCTGATGCCATAATCTTACTAATCAGGTAATGTAGAGCCAGTTAACATCATGTTTCAAACTTTTTTGTTCCCTGAGTTTCAATTTTGTCATGATAAAGGTGTACAGCTAACTGTTTACATAAAGGCCAATCTAACAATACAAAAACACAAGGAAATAAATAAAACTATGACAGTACTATCACTCTTTTCCCCAAAATCTACAAAACACAACCAAAAACACAAGAGAAACATAGGAATGAAAGTGTAACTCTACACCCTAGTACCCTACAGGATTGTGAAATGCAGAAATGTAGAAAATGATGCTGGGATGTGAATATGTGATACGAAAAACATGAAGAAGTCAAAAATGAAATTTTGTGTAAAAATCCTCTTCAGAAATTGCTATTCCAGAGTACACTATCAGGGTTGGAGGATGTAAAGACATGATTTAAAGGAATATAATGCCTTTGGCTTTTGACGAATCTATATGGAAACACAGATCAGTTCGCTTTTAGTATTCACCTACATTTTTTTCGCACCATTCATAAAAAGAACAGGTTAGTAAGCAAAAGCAACGGTGAGGCCTGTGACATAAGGTCGGTGCCGTGGGCAGTTAGACCTCACAGGGACAGGGTGTGATCTAGGATTTTTTTTGATGGGCTACCGGAGAAAAAATGAGGGGCGGCAACAAGTTCATAGTCAATCATAATTTCCAAATTAAACCACGGTAGCATCAGACAATTAATTAGCTATGAGAAAAACAGCATTTCACTCGGTACATTAGACACAATTTGAAACTTACTCTTTCACAAGTGGGTAACCACATTAGCCTCCGCATCCAAACATCGTACAACTTTTGCGTCCTGAGGTAGTAGCGACTCCTGGTGTTCTGTTGGATGCCGCTGTTCTCAGCGAGCCGCCTATGGATCTCCATCCCGACCTTTCATCGAGCATTTCGCCCGCATCAGAGAACACAAAATCGACCAAAACCAAAATTGCAGCCACATGAAATTTTCATCAGGCATCCCCCCTATGCTTACCGCGAACACGCTGCGCATCTCATCGAAGGATTCGGGGTGCCGGGTGCCGGAGACGAGCGCGGAGATGACGCCGGCCGCGTCGCCCCAGCGGTGCGAGCGGACGAGCTCGTGGAGGAGGCGGTCGAGGCGGCGGCGGTTGGCCAAGAGGGTGGGGAGCTCCGCCAGCGCGGTTTTCCGGGGCTGGAGGTTGCCCTCCGCCACGCTGACCGCCTTCCCGCGGGCGTCCCGGTCGCCGTCGCCATCGCCGTCACCGTCGGCGCCGAGTTCGCGCTTCACGGAGGTGGGCACGGACGCCGGAGCCAGCCCGCTCCGCTCCCCCGCGAAGGAGTCGCGCGTCGAGCTCATGGCCTGCGGCGTGAGGAGGAGGGGCTGGGTCGGGGTGGCCGGGAGGCGGCGCCTCTTCCGCAGCGGTGGGCGGGGCGTGTAGGCATCCGAGACCGCGGCGGTGGCTCCGTCGGGCTCTCGCTTGACGGGGACGACCGGTGAGGGAGACGGCGGCCGCGCCATGGGCGTGCGGCGGCGGCGGCGGCGCACCGCCTGGCCGCGAGGGTTTTAGGAGGGGCAGATTTTTTTTTTTTTTTTGTTTTTGTTTTTTGCGCCCTGGAATTCTGAGGGATGGGGAGCTTGGGAAGCGAAAAACGGCGAGATTGGTCGAGCAATGTGGTCGGCCCGGCCCGGCCCGTGAGCCCGACCGAAGGCTCAGCTAGAGGGCTGGCATAATATGGCCTGCTTAACTTGATGGGCCCAAATGGGGCCGTTGCATGTCATGTCGCTGCCCGTTTGGTTTGGTCCGCCTGTCCGTGTCCGCTGATGCGTTGGGAACTGTAATTCTGAATACTTATTCCGTTTCAAAATGCTGTTATTCCTTGATGGTATTTTTTCTTTGTCCAATGAATCTATACATGAAGCAATGAGTTCAGATCTGTCGGACTAGAAAATATCCTGTCCAGAGCTAGGTAGCAATATTTCAAAACGGAGGATGTATAGTAGTAAAAAATAAAAATTATCATTATTCTCTACTTCCTCCGTTTCACAATGTAAGTCATTCTAACATTTTCCATATTCATATTGATATCTATCTAGATTCATTAACATCAATATAAATATGGGAAATACTAAAATGACTTACATTGTGAAACGGAGGGAGTACTACTTAAGGGGAAGATTAACGTAAAAAAAAAAGCTGTAATGCCTCTTATTATTACACGGTTAAGAGTGTGAGCGTGGTTTGGAGCAGGGGCGGTGCTAGGTGCCCAGGAACCCGGTTCAAAAATAATTTCACCTATAGTTTATCTATTTTCATCATATATACACCCCGTCAGTTTAAACTTAGCCACTCGTATCAAACTAAATTTGATTTAAATCAGAGTAAAGCAAGCGAGTGAAACCCCCTTCATTTTGTTCTAGCTCCGCCCCTGGTTTGGAGCATATTTCAAAAAACCGGAGCAAGGATTGACCCACTATATCTGTCCGTTCACTAGTCGAACCGCCGATTTTTTATTTATTAATATTATTTGATTTGCATTATTTTTAATATAAAACCATCACAAAATGCTGAAAATATCCCTAAATAAACCACTACATCTATTATTATATGGCCACAGCATAAAAATAAATAAATGTAGTATGGTAACATATTAAAATTTATAATGCCATACTACCATAGGATAAATCAAAAACTGGTTCAATTGTAAAAAACTGCTTCCGGTCCAAGGAAAAACCGCCCGGTTCACGGTTTTTTACCAGTTCAATTGTAGGAACGATCTTTGAGTAGAACCGAGCTGTCAAGGTGGCTGGTTCCAGTTTTCTCTGGTTTGGCCACCAACCCGGTCCTTTTTTTTAACTATGGTTTCAAGTAGGATGTGGAGAAATTTAAATATGATTTAATAGATGGGACAAGTAAAACTCTAAAATGATAATCTTTGGGAGACAAAATTCTAATGTTGAAGTGACTTTTTTTACAGAGGTCATATCTAAAATCGCCTAGCGTTGTCGTCTCCGCCTCTCCGTGTAAAATTTCTTCCTAATTGTGATTCTTCCCATTACAGGTTGCTTAAATTTCTAGTCCTTTTCTTACTTTCCCCTTGCGTGCCCTTCTTCCCCCTTTCCTCACAGTCTAGTTGTTGTGCCATTCGGGTGGTGCGGAGCCGCACTCACGCTCTAGGCAGGGGCGGATCTAGCATGGGGATGGCAGGGTCTTGAGACTCCACAACTGGCGCGTGGACCATGGGAGCCCCCACAAAGCCCCACTAAAATTTTTTTGCTATAAGTAGATAGGAAGGGATTGTAACTTTGTCTAGTTTCTTAACTCTCTTGTTCTTTCTTCCTAGATCCGCCACTGCCGCCAGGTCCCTGCGGGTGTGGGGTTGGGAAAGGTTTTTTACGTGGTTGACAATACGGGGGCGGGGGGTGGGGGCATTCTTGTTCAACCCGTCCCCGTCCCACCCTGCTGCCACCCCTATTAAGGAGGGCGGTAGGCGGTCCTCTTATTTGTTTATATGAATTCAATTTCAAAGTTTTAAAAGCTTATAAATCTTACATTAAACATAATATATTTATGATCAGGCTACTTATGAAAATGTCATGTTCTATGAGAGAGTTCAAGGTGCTTTCTGATAAAAATGTACTACAACTTTATTACAAACTAATTGAACCACATTGGGTTTATTTCAGAAAATTGACCTTTTTCATCCACATTGTATTCCTGGTGTATAGAACATGGGGGCCACGTGCACGTGGGCAAATATTTGCCCAAATCGTAGGAGAATTGATATGTAGCCCTACCGTGGAAATGTCCGTACGATTATACTCTATCTGTTTATAGCATATCTTTAGGAGTGATCTGGTTGTTTATATATAGTAGTATATCTTTCCATATGAATATAAAATATTATACTGTCGGATTCTACCAAATAATATTATATATAGTAATATATTGTGTTTCAAATAAACACTTCTCCAAAGTAAAATGCTAGACAACTCCGCACTTACCGTCAAGATCTTGGAGGACTGATGATGTGGTAGCCCATGGTTTTTTTTTTCACCATGGCACCTCTTTCTATTTACATGTTGGGCTTGGGCCTCAAACTCCTTCCTTATCTGCTTCCCCATTTCTCCATATTACAAATTTAGCAAATACTTTGCGAATAATATTAAAAGTTTACAAAACTGCAACTATTTAATGAAAACTACCATTTTCCTACAACTTAAGCCAAACATTTCACAAAACTGTTATCGGAGGGTGAATTAACAAAGGGGGCCTCACAGTCCCCGCTTGAGGAGTTCACCTCCGACAGCACTGTCGGTGATATGGGCCCGAGGGTATCAAGACCAGAGGGAGGAGGCTACCCCCAGTACCCACGTGGCACTCCCCCGAGGGGTCGGGCCCGGGGTAGGGCGGCGGCCGCCCCCTCCATGCATGGATGGGGATCGGGCTGCCCCGACCCCCATCGCAGACGCCACGTGTGCGAGGTTAGGTGGGTGGTCCCAACGCCCACCTGACCACATTTAAGGCGGCCTGAGCGGGTGCGCCACGCCGCATTTAATGCAACGTGCTGCGCACCCGACCGGTTTGTGACTGGTCGAATGACTGATGGGACTGAGGTAGTACGCTCTGCGCACCGATCATGCGTCAGGCGGCATACAGCTTGCCATGCCCCGTCACGTCATGATAATGAGGGGCTTTTAGCCTCTTGTTCCGAGCGGAGTCGGTTCATCTGCTCTGGTCAAAGCAGGATTCCCGTTTCCCGGTACAAACGGGAACTCATAAGTCTTCACCCATTAAATGTTGAATGACGCGGGTGTCCCCAGTGTCAGCCGCTTCGATTTGATGGGCCCCATGCTGCGGCGCCCGTGTGTGTGGCTTCCAAGACAAGGCATAAGACATGCGTTTAATGTAAAGAATGTTCTCCTTTCTCCCTAGGTAGACTTCTGGGCCCATGTAGCAGCACCTTGAGATATAAAAGGAGGTCCAGGCCTAGTGAGAAGGAGAGATCGGTTCCTTGGCTAACTCACGCTTGGGTCTCAAAGATTCAAGCTATTGTATTCCATACTCGATTTACCAAGCACAGGAGTAGGGTGTTACGTTTCTCAGCGGCCTGAATCTGTATAAACCCCTTTTATCTCATCGTGCCCGACCCCCTCTATATCACATCTTCCACCGAGTCCTCGATTCTCACCCACTGCCCCCGGCCGAACTAACAAAGGGGGCCTCACAGTCCCCCGCTTAAGGAGTTCACCCTCCGACAACTGTGATAATAACAACAATTTTAATAGAAAATCGTAACACGTGGCCCCAAATTACAACAATATGAATGTTGCATGTGTGGAATGTGGTTGCAGAGCTGCCACATGAACAAAAATGTAGTTTTTGGATAAAGTTATCAACTACTACTCTATGGTTTTATGTAACGCCTTACTAAAAATGCAGCAAACTGATAATTTAACAAAAAGCTATAACTTTCTGAAATTTACTCTAATGTTAATGCTGTTTTCAATGGAAAAACTGTTATGAAAAGATACTACTACATATATACAATCCATTTTTATTGGAAGCAAACACATGGACATTTATAACTAATATAAAATGAAATAATCGCTGTACAGCTGAATATATTGCTTACCTTCCATTATCTTGATGAAATCTTGAAATACTTCATCTGTTATCCATGCATTCTCTGTATCGGACAGTCCAGTGTAAAATGGAACATATGGTTGTGGGAATATATTTGCTTATCTTCCTCGCTGGATCTTGATTTATCTTTCCATGAATTCTATAAACCGAAATGGCAGCTAGCAAAGCAAAATCTCTCTTCTGCTCTACATATAGAACAAGGACACTGAACGCAGATGCACACTGGTTCCAAGTAAGCAAACCCGAAAATCATTTGCACCAAGAGTTTCTCAAGACTATTTGTTAGTCACGAAGATGGAGCGTGACTTCCACATGGCAATAGCTGAAGCAGAGGCAAACTATGCCAACAACTCTAGGTTTCAGGTTTGTCCTTGATCCCAAGTCTCAACCACACGTCGACACTGATCATGATGTATCTTCAATAGCACCTACAATTGCAACTCTCTGCCAAATGTTTGCATGTACTCCACAGCTGACAAGGAACTCATTTGCATTTTTTGTACTAGTGAAAGGCTAACATGAAGACCAAGCCGGTACTTGACAAGGTTGTGAGACAGGTGTACACGGCTCTCCTACCTCCAATTGGCTGTGTTACTTCGTTTTTCACATGCACACTTTTCAAATTGCTAAACGATACGTGTTTTTGTAACAAAAAAAATTCTATAGGAAATTTGCTTTAAAAAAATCATATTAATCTAATTTTAAGCTTTTTATAGATAATACTTATTTAATCATGTGTTTGTGTGCGGAGGGGAGGGGCTCCTAATCCCTCAAAAAAAAAAACACAGCCTAATATGGTGGTTGCTGACTTAGACTGCTCTGTCGGCATCACACTCTCCTCTTCGTCTCCATGGTGATCAGCACAGTAGCTGATGCTCAGCATCACAATGAGCTCGGGTGTCATTCCATGGAGTTCCAGCTGAATGATCTTCCTAGAAATGACTTCAACCGGTTGTTCTAGTCGCTTCAACGGTTTACGAAGTCAATTTCGGTAGGTTGTCCCAAGCGAGTACCGTTACCTCCACTCTATCTCTGGGCTGCCAGGCTCCTACTACAATAAGCTTTTCCTTGCCAAAGTGTTATTTGAGAAGGTGAAGAAAACAAAAATTTCTTAAAGGTAACTGAATGTAAATTGTATGTGTAATATAATTCTTAAAGATTAAATTCAATATTATAAGGTAATATCCGTAGGATTACTGTGTATTGGCATGTTGACATCGTGAAAAACCTCACCTAGCATATGTTTAGCTAAATTGATTCATTGTCAAGTTCTTGTACTAGAACGCATCCACTTGTCAAGTTGTTGCACTCGGACGTTCAATTCTCAAGTTCTTGCACTATATCACACCTACCTGCCAAGTTGTTGTACCGTGGATACAATTTACTCTAAAAAAACTATAATTCTGGATGGAGCTGAATATATTTGTGTATCCTCCTAGCTAGATCTTGGTTATTTCCTACTTCAGATATAGTTCCAATTACCCTTGCATCCCCTAAAACGCAAATCCAACTGAAAGGGACAGGTAGCAAAACAAACCACTCTTTTATACTCTATATATAGAACAAAGAGTACTAGATGAAGATGCGCAGTGGTTCCAAGTAAGCAAATCAGCAAACTGATTGCAGCGAGAGTTTCTGAAGTGCTCTTGTTATTAGCCATGAAGATGGAGCATGACTTCCATATGGCAACAGGGGAAGCAGAGGATAACTATGCAAACAACTCTAGGCTTCAGGTGTGTATTCTCAAGCCCAAGCCGCAACCACACTGATCATGATGTACCTTCAATAACCAATTAACCATCTCTATGCAACTCCACCACACGTTTCATGGATGTATTCCACAGCTGACAAGGCATATACTTGTATTTTTTTGCACTAGCGAAAGGCTTTGCTCAAGACCAAGCCGGTGCTTGACAAGGCTGTGAGACAGGTGTGCATGGCTCTCCATCCTCGAGCTATGATAGTTGCTGACCTAGGCTGTTCTGTCGGTGCAAACACTCTCCTCTTCGTCTCCGATGTGATCAACACGGTAGCTGATGCTCAGCACCATGATGAGCTCAGGTGCCATCCCATGGAACTCCAGTTCTTCCTGAATGATCTGTCTGGCAATGATTTCAATCAGGTGTTCAAGTCAGTTAAACAGTTTACTAAGTCGATCGCAGCATCTCATCCCAAGGGAGTAGCACTGCCTCCATTCTATATCTCTGGGCTACCAGGCTCCTACTACACCAGGCTTTTCCCTTGCCAAAGTGTTCACCTTTTCCATTCCTCGTACTGCCTCCATTGGCGTTCTCAGGTACACATCTCAATATGGTGCCGTCAATGGTATGCACTGATTCAAAAATAGACGTATTGGTTAGCACATTGGGAATCAGTGTCTATATTAAGGAAACCACCAACTTGCAAGTAGCATTATAATGATTCAATTGGTAAAAGAAAATCAAGATGGCACAAACAGAGCTATGTAAAGAGTTCAGTTTCAAATTGTTAACTGATACTAGCAGTCAGTGTGTCCTTGTCAACGGTTTTCAAGATCCATGTGTTTTCAATTAGTGCTTCCATAAGTAGGTCTGTACCTTAAAAGATCCTTCCGATAGACTACCGAATTTGGGATAATATTTAATTGTTTCTTACTACTCAGATGATCAAGGACATGGATGAAAAGATGTCAGACATAAATGGAGGGAACATTTACATTGCCAAGAGCACGCCACCATCGGTGGTGAAAATGTTCCAAGATCAGTTTCAGAAGGACATGTCCCTTTTCCTCAAGCTGCGACATCAGGAACTAGTGCCTGGTGGGCAGATGCTGCTCACATTCCTTGGAAGGAAGAAAGAGGGCGTCTTGGATGGAGATTTGAGCCATCTATGTGCATTGCTTGCAGAAGCTTTACAAGCCCTTGTTACTGAGGTCTAAAGCTTTACTCTTTTCATGCAGAATCAATGCCCTGCTGCTAAATGATATATGTGCATTGCTTGCAGAAGCTTTTAAATTGTGCTTTGTGATTTTGTGCATCAGGGCCTTGTGGAGAGGGAAAAGCTGGAGTCATTCAACCTACCACTGTATGGGCCATCCATTGATGAAGTAAAAGCAGTGATCGCATTGAACAAGCTCTTTGGCATTGACCATATCCAGCTCTTTGAGTCAAACTGGGATCCGTATGATGACATGGAAAATGATGGCATGTGCAGCAGCCCTCAGCATGGGGTGAATGTTGCCAAGAGCATCAGAGCAGTGTTCGAGCCCTTGCTGGCAAGCCATTTCGGAGAATGTATACTCGACGAGCTCTTTCAGAGGTATGCACGGAATGTAGAGAGGCACCTTGCGGAGGACAATACAAAGTACTCGGTCATAGTCTTGTTGTTGAACCGAAAAGTATAGATCAGACACAGGACACTTGGGGAATCTACATAGAAACACTACAATATATATTTTTAATTACCCCTGTATGCTGCTAGTTTACAATAAGATTTCCATCAACTGGTTCTTAAGCTTTTAACGCAGAAAATTCGTCTACGGCTGGTGAATTTCAATTTGTGTGTTTATTTAATCCACTATAGTATTTATGCAATTATGCAGCCCTCAGCCCCTCACTGCTTCACTCATCCGCACACTGACACAGAAAGAAATTCTGATAGAAACAAGCTCTGGAT
The DNA here is from genome assembly GCF_000147395.1 of Oryza glaberrima. Lineage (NCBI taxonomy): Eukaryota > Viridiplantae > Streptophyta > Magnoliopsida > Poales > Poaceae > Oryza > Oryza glaberrima. The sequence continues at coordinate 7,541,143 of NC_068331.1, read as the reverse complement.
GGTTATTGTTGGTGAAAATAAACATTATAGCAGAAAACTCTCGACAATCTAGATAATCGTATTATTATTGGTTGAGAAAGAAAACTAAGTCTTTATATTCAGGTATCTGTTCAGGTTTCAGAACTTCAGGTATAGCTGAAGCTACCAAATTTAGCCACAGTGCCATCATTCAATTAGCTAATATTCCAGAGGGAAATGCACCTAAGATAAAATATTTTGAGCCGTTTTCCGTGTAAAATTCAGACTTTCTTTTTGATGCTGCGATCACATAAAAATGGTGGTAATAACTGTCTAGTTTCATCTCAATAAACTCGATAGCACAATTTGAAATTTGCTTGTGGATAACTAAAGGAACCTTCACACCTGAGCATCTTCCAAATTCTGCGTCCTGAGGTGGTACGTTACGTCTCCTGCTGTTATGCTGCACGCCGATGTCCTCGATGAGTAAACCGATCTCCATGGCGACATTTCATCGAGCACCTAGCATGTATCGGAGAAATGAAACCAAACTCACCCAAACCAGAAGATCAAAACGCTGCTACATAGAATTTCATTACACACGCTCAGCTTACCACGATGATGGAGCTCGCAGGGGTCTCCTCGAAGGGTTCAGGACACCGGCTGCCGCCGCCGGCGAGAAGCGTGGGGATGACGCCGGCCGCGTCACGCGCCGCGGGTGCGCGCAGTTGTGTTCTTGAAGGAGGCGACCGTGATAGGGGCGGCGGCGGCGGCGGCCCTCTGTTGGCGAAGAGGCGGGAACGAGAGGTGAGGGAGACGGCGGCATGGTTGGCCGCGAAGGTTTCCGGAACGGGAAAAGTTCGGTCGAGATTTGTCGTTGTCGTCGTCGAGTTTGAAAATCATCGTAAAGTCGGATACAAACGCATCCTTAATTTTTAAAATTAGTACAAACAAGATCCCTCGATAATATTACCCTAATTTTAACTGATATAACGATATATAAAGTTGACGTGATAATATTAGAAGCAAAATTTGAAACTATATAAAATTAAAACAAAATATACAGACGCATATGCCAGTCGAACAAAATAATAAGGGTTAATCGAATACATTCCATTATAAATTTAACGGATTTAAAATATGCCATTACAATTCGTGTATTTGTACCAATGCTATTACAATTTTTATATAATTTGAAACATGCCACTAGTATACATATTTTATCCATATTGGACAGAAATGCCCCCATCTTCAACCTCTCGTCATTCATCGTCACGTCAAGCAGCTAGCAACATGTTGTCATGGTCTTCGCCTCACCATCGCTGCCCCGACAGGTTGTCGCCGTCGCTAACCTCCGCGCCCCCATCCTCATTGCATGGCCCCTCCTCCGGACCACAGCCATCGACTGGAGGGATGAGCTCCCACTCGCCGCCTTTCGAGGCTGGGCCACCTCTACTTGCAGGGGACTGCCTCGCTAGCTTCAGGCTTCCCTGCTTCGGTGCTGCCACCACATCCGGAAGGACCTGCTCCACGTGGTTGCGTCCACTATCGGCGGTTCACCGTCAACACTGCCCCTGCCTCTCCCTCCGATTTTGGGGCCCCAGAGCGGCCGCACCGCTCGCCCCTCTCAGGGCCGGCCTGCTTCCTAGATCCGCCACCGCCGCCAGGTTCCCTACGGGTGTGGGGTTGAGAGAGGTTTTCAACCCGGTCGACAATATGGGGGCGGGGGCAGGGGCGGAATGTGAGGAGCGGGGGCGAGGGCGTTCCTGTTCAACCCGCCCCCGCCCCGCCCTGCTACCACCCCTATTAAGGAGGGTGGCACATAGTCCTCTTATTTAATTATATGAAATTGATGTCAAAGTTTTAAAAGCTTACAAATCTTACATTAAACATCAAATATTTATGATCAGGCTACTTATGAAAATGTCATGTTCTATACTAGTTCTATGAGAGAGTTCAAGGTGTTTTCTGATAAAAATGTGCTTCAACTTTATTACAAACTAAGAGAACCACATTGGGTTTATTTCAGAAAATTGACCTTTTTCATCCACATTGTTTTCCTCTTGTATAGAACATGGGGGCCACGTGCACGTAGGCAAATATTCGCCCAAATCGTAGGAGAACTGGTATGCAGCCCTACCGTGGAAATGTCCGTACGATTATACTCTATCTGTTTATAGCATATCTTTAGGAGTGATCTGTTTGTTTATAGGGTTATAGTAGTATATCTTTCCATATGAAATATAAAATATTATACAATCGGATTCTATCTCAGCCAAATTAACATGACCGGCAGATCTAGTTAGCTAGAAGTATTCTATCTCAATGAGATCAAACGGTGCAAACAATTTCAAGTTAGTAGTGCCAAACATGTAATTCCTCCGTTTCACAGTATGCTAGCATTGCCCATATTCATATACATGCAAATGAATCTATACATATATATAGCTATATGAATGTGGACAATGCTAGAAAGTTTTAATTTACATTGTGAAATGGAGGGAGTAAATTGTATGTTACTCCTCATTTTACTTCTTTCGTCCTAACATAAACTAACCTTAATGAGCATGTGACACAATGTAGTGTAATGAATTTAAACAATTATTTATTGTACTAGGTTGTGTCACGTTTTTTTTATTAAAATTGGTTTATTTTGGAACGGAGGAAGTACACGTTGAAGATAAAAAAAATTTGGAAGCATCGTGAATATCTTAAGGAAGATTCATTGAACCTGAGTGTAATTAATAGGTTTTTACCTTTTGAATCTGTACGAAGATATTCTTCTTAAAAAAAAAATAGACAGCACAATATGCCCTCCCTAAAAAAAAAAAAGAAGAAGCACAATATATATGGCCTCGTTATTGTCCAATGACTACTCGAAAAAACCAGATCATCAGATGGCCAGTGATTTTCCTGTCGAGGACGTCTGCACCACTTGCAGGAATTATATCGAATTCATGTGGGTATTAAGTCACCGACAGGGAATTCTGAATTTTTCTCAAGGTGCATAATTCGCCTCTTGCTTTCTCAAACCTCACCAACATACTCCAACAATGTTTCATATATTTTTCAGTGGTAATTTTAGATATTATTATATATAGTAATGTAGGTTTAGAGGCTATAAGCCTACTATAAGCTTAGGTGGAGGAGAGAGGTAATGAAAAATTAAGGGTGTTGGCTCTCATGCAGGAGCTAACTTATCACAAGCTCCAAGACAAATACATTAAATGTATAAGTGAGAGATAGAGAGAGGAGAAGAAAATTGTAGCCAACCTTATAGCTAATCTATTATATATGTTGGCTTTAAGATGGGCTAATAATAGGAAGATGGCTATATTATTATCCTTGCTTTTAGTGGTCCTTGAGCCATCCATGTGGATGTGGTAAGTGTCTGATCCGTTTGCGTCTACTTTAGAAATATTAAATGTGTGTTGCACCTAGGCAATCCGAAATGATTTTTACGGATGGTTGGTCTGCCTTTAGCGACAGGTGGTGTGTCCTGCTGGAAAAAAAACCATTTTTAACCGTCTACAAAAATCCATCTCATTCTTGTGTTTTTCAAATAAACACTCATCCAAAGTAAACTGCTAGACAACTCCTCACTTACTGTCAACACCTTGGAGGACTGGATGTGGTAGCGTACAGTATTTTTTTTTCACCATGGCACCTCTTTCCATTTACATGTTGGGCTTGGGCCTCAAACTCCTTTCCTATCTGCTTCCCCATTTCTCCATAATACAAATTTAGCAAATACTCTGTGAATAATATTAAAAGTTTACAAAACTGCAACTATTTAATGAAGACTACCATTTTACTATAACTTAAGCCAAACATTTCACAAAGCTGTGACAATAACAACAATGTTAATAGAAAATTATAACACATGGCCCCAAATTACAACAATACGAGTGTTGCGAGTGTGGATAAAGTTGTATCAGAGCTGTTGTATAAGAGCTGTCACATGAACAAAATTGTAGTTTTTGGATAAAGTCACCAAGTACTGCTGTAGTTTTATGTAACGCCTTACTAAAAATGCAGCAAACTGATAGTTTAACAAAAAGCTGCAACTTTTTGAAATTTATTCTAATATTAATGCTGTTTTCAATGGAAAAACTGTTCTCAAAAGATACATATATACAATCCATTTTTATTGGAAGCAAACACATGGACATGTATTATAACTAATATAAAATGAAATAATGACTGTACGGCTGAATATATTGCTTACCTTCCATTATCTTGATGAAATCTTGAAATACTTCGTCTGTTATCCATGCATTCTCTGTATCGGACAGTCCAGTGTAATATAAAATGGAACATATGGTTGTGGGAATATATTTGCTTATCTTCCTCGCTGGATCTTGATAATTCCTGGTAACATCAGATCTAATGCCCATGCATTCTATAAACCAAAATTGCAATTGACAGGGACAGCTAGCAAAGCAAAATCTCTCCTCTGCTCTACATATAGAACAAGGACACTGAATGCAGATGCACACACAGGTTCCAAGTAAGCAAACCGAAAATCATTTACACCAAGAGTTTCTCAAGACAATTTGTTAGTCATGAAGATGGAGCTTGACTTCCATATGGCAATAGGTGAAGCAGAGGCAAACTATGCCAACAACTCTAGGCTTCAGGTTTGTCCTTGATCCCAAGTCTCAACCACACTGATCATGATGTGTCATCAAAGCACCTGCAATTGCAACTCTCTGCCAAATGTTCGCACGTACTCCATAGCTGACAAGGCACTCACTTGCATTTTTGCACTAGCGAAAGGCTTTGATTAAGACCAAGCCGGTACTTGAGAAGGTTATGAGACAGGTGTACATGGCTCTCCTACCTCCAACTATGGTGGTTGCTGACCTAGGCTGCTCTGTCGGCATCAATACTCTCCTCTTCGTCTCCAAGGTGACCAGCACAGTAGCTGATGCTCAGTGTCACAATGAGCTTGGGTGTCATATCATGGAGCTCCAGTTCTTCCTGAATGATCTTCCTAGAAATGACTTCAACCAGGTGTTCCAGTCGCTTCAACAGTTTACGAAGTCGATTGCAGCAGGTCATCCCAAGGGAGTTGCGTTACCTCCATTCTATATCTCTGGGCTGCCAGGCTCCTACTACAATAGGCTTTTCCCTTGCCAAAGTGTTCACCTTTTCCACTCTTCCTACTGCCTCCATTGGCAGTCTCAGGTACGCATCTCTATGGAGCCATTGATGGCATGCACTGTTAATGCACTGGGGACCTTTGTATCTATTAAGTAATCTAGCATCTCACAACATTACAAAGATTCCCCCCAAAAAATGAAAATCAAACAAATAGAAAAGGAGAGAGATTCACCACATGTCCCTAAATTTTCTAGTTGGTTCACTTAGGTCCGCAAGTTTAGGTACCGATGGTGTAAGGGCACGTATAACGGTGTTTAATAATGGACTGTCTTCGTTATAATGCAAGTAAATTTGGTGACGTGAAAGAGAGAGACGAGAGGAAAGGGAAACATGGTTGTTACGCATGACAACGACTCAGAGTCGACTCTTTGCATTTATTAAGGGAAATTTTATTGCATGGGGTCAATAAAAGGAAAGAATGGTTAAGAGTTATTGTTGTCCTTACTATTGTAGGAATCTCTAAGCAATATGTATTAACTAAGAACTCACACCGGGCTCTATCTTCATACATGCCCTAAAGAATTCAATTACAAATTTTTGGTTGATACTAAAAACAAGAAAAGAGAAGCAATCACGGTGTCCTTGTTAACGGTTCTCAAGATCTGTGTGTTTTCAATCAGTTTGTTCCATAAGATATCCATGCCCGACAAGATCCTTCTATCTGATCTCCCAATTTGGAATAACATTCAGTTGTTCATTGTTACTCAGCTGATCAAGGACATGAACAAAAAGATGGCATACCTGAATGGAGAGAACATTTACATTGCAAAGAGCACGCCACAATCGATGGTGGAGTTGTACCAGGATCAGTTCTAGAAGGACATGTCCCTCTTCCTCAAGCTGCGACATCAGGAACTCGTGCCCGGTGGGAAGATGCTGCTAACATTCCTCGGAAGGAAGAAAGACGACGTCTTGGATGGAGATCTGAGCCATCTCTTTGGATTGCTTGCACAAGCTTTACAATCTCTTTTTACTGAGGTCTAAAGCTCAGTACTTTTTTCACGTAGAATGAATGCCCTGCTGCTACACTATAGATGGCTGTTGGCTGATGATAAGGAATTTTTTTGCTTTGTGACTTCGTATATCAGGGGATAGTGGAGAAGGGAAAGCTGGAGTCATTCAATTTACCAATATATGGGCCCTCCATTGATGAAGTGAAGACAGTAATCACACGGAACAAGCTCTTTTGTATTGACCATATCGAGCTGTTTGAGTCCAATTGGGATCCCTACGATGACTTGGAACATGATGGCATGCACATTAGCCCTCACCGTGGGATGAACGTCGCCAAGTGCATCAGAGCAGTGTCTGAGCCCTTGCTGGCAAGCCATTTTGGCGAATATATACTTGACAAACTCTTTCAGAGGTTTGCGCAGATTGTGGAGAGGCACCTCGCGAAGGAGAATGCGAAGTACTCGGTCATAGTCTTGTCATTGAACCGAAGAGATTAGAGAAGACACATGGCACTTGAGATGATTTTGTCTTTTCAAGAGTCTAAAGGGAAATCATGTTTTTGTTTTTTGAGGAATCTAAATAGAAAAGGCTATCACTCAGGATGGCTATGGAGTTTCGATGCGTGTTTAATTCTTTTCTTCAATCCAAACAACAAATAAATACCACTGACTCCTGTAGGATTTTGATTTACGAATATTACGCAAATTATGCATCCCCTCCCTGCCCCACTCATCCACACACAGAAAGAAACTTCGATACAAACAAGCTCTAAATGGTTAATATTGATGAAAATACACATTATAGCAGAATACAACGTATTTGATTGATGTTCATATTCATATCTATATGTATCCGCTTAGACCGGAGAACACTAGATTTAGTTGATTCCCCTCCCCCCCCCCAAAAAAAAAAAAAATTAACCATATAGTACCATTGTTCAACCAGCTAATGGTGGCAATAACCGTCTAATCGCACTAAATTCGACAGCACAATTTGATATTTACAAGTGTGTAGCGAAAGGAACCTTCACATCGATCCGAGCATCTTCCAAATCCTGCATCCTGAGGTGGTAAGTTGCGGCTCCTGCTGCTATGCTGCACGCCGATGTCCTCAGCTAGTGACCGATCTCCATGGCGACATTTCATCGAGCACCTAGCCAGCCTGTATCAGGGAACACAAACCCAGTAAGACAAACCAAATCACTGCTACATACACCATAGTAGTGGATTTTCATTAGTCCCACTCAGCATCCTATGATGTTCACTAACTTCTGAAGCTCAACATGTAAGTGTGTCACATTATCACTCACTAGTAATTTTTATCTAGAGTATTTTAAATCACATACAAGTGTGCCACATCATCATTCACTAGCAATTATTATCTATAATATTTTAAATATCATGCATACATGACTTTAAAACTCAATATGCAACCAATATCAGGACAGATGCCATTATAAATTCTCTAATTTAGAAATGTATCATTACAATATGTCCATTTGTAACCGTACCATTATAATTTTAGATATATCACTACTTACCCCTTCAGAACATTCATAAAAAATTTCCACCACTTTGCCCTCGTATTCTTCCTCCCTTTCTTCCTTCCCCCTCCCTCTCGCATGTCTAATGAAGACCGAGCCTCCACCGGAGCTCCTAGTCCTTCAACTTATACCCTGCCTCACTAGCTCCTTCACCCGCTTGCCTACTGTGGAGAAAGAGCAGACAACCTGAGCACCATCACGAGCACGCTCTAAGGAGGATGGGTACATGCTCCGAGGAAGACAAGCGGGCGCCCGCCCACCAGAGTAGGCCACCATGCTGCTATGCCTGAGCTCCTTCACGAGCCACCGGAGCAGCTAATCCCGAGCCTTCCTGTGCGGATCCGTTGAGGCCATCCGGCTGGAGCTCTCTCACCTGCTCAAGCTCTAGCATCTGGAGCTCCACCTCTAGATCCTAGCTCTAGTAGTGGCACCATGTTCGGGTGTCGCCCTCACACCATCGGCGTCCGCCAACATCCTAGTCGCCAACATTGTTCGATCGTCCTCATCTTGTTGCCAACATCCGCCAACATCCTTCTCGCGTCACATGTGCCGTCCTGCTTGTCGTCCTCGCACCGCCGGCATCTGCACGTTCTCCTCGTGCCACCAGCACCTGCCTGTTCTCCTCGTGTAACCAACGTCCGCACTCCATCCTTGCACCGTCATTGTCTAGTCATCCTCCTCATGTTATGTCCTCTGCTCGTCCTCTTTGGGGAGCGGGCGAGCAATGAAGGAGCGCCTGATGGCAGGGTAAAGGCTAGAGGAGTAGCTCTAGTGGAGGCCCAGGCTTCACCAGACATGAGAGAGAGAGAGAGAGAGAGAGAGAGAGAGAGGGGGGGGGGGGGGGGGGGGGAGGGGGAGGGGAAGGAAGGAGGGGAAGGAGGAAGAAGACAAGGGTAAAATGGTTGAAAACTTTTTATGAATGCGCTGGTAAGCAATGACATATCCCAAAGTGCTATAAAATTGTAATTTACAAATGGAGAAATTGTAATGACATATTTCTAAACCTGAGAATCTATAATGGTATGGATCCAATCAACCCATTTAATTTAGGGGTATAGTTATGTTCTTTTTTTTAAAAAAAAACAAGAAATCACATGTAGGGCTAAAAATTTAGGAAAAATTTGTTACAGGACACTAAAAGTTTCTTGCCTTTGGTGTAGGATACCCGATGAACATGTATTAATTTGTTGGAGGTGTAATAGCCCAAATTTTAGCTATAGTCTTAATCATGCTAATGACTTGGTCACACTGTTTGAAAGCAGTGTTGATCGAGCCACTGTGCTGTCTAGGACCAGCCTATTAATATATTGAATTGTACAAAGTACATGAAGATATTGAATGAGAGGTGATTGATAATATGATTGATTTAGATGAGATGTGATGTAGCTGAATTTCGATATTGATTAAGTTTCTATATTACTATATATGAGTGTATTATACTTTTTTTCATAAATGAAAAGGAATACTCATTCACTCCCAAAATATGTAGCTATCTAGAAATAGCTGTATGTTAGGATGGAGGTAGGATATGTTTAATGTGTCCATCCAAGTGAGCACATGGGTTTAGGGTTTAGGGGGTTGTCGCCGGAACCCCCAGGTCGCTTCCACTTCCCCTTCTCCTTGCCAGCGCAAGAGAGGAGCAGATTGTCACCGCCCTCCATCTCGCTGGGATTCGGACGAAGAGAGAAGTTATGAGAAACAAGAGAGAGAGAGAGAGAGAGAGGGGGGGAGCGAGCGAGAGAGTCGAGCGGGGGGCTTCCTTCTTTATAGTAGTAATCTCCTTTCACTAATCGTCGCGTTTATTCCGCGCTAGGCACGAGGCGTCGCGAGGCGAGGGCAGTTAATTGGGGGACAATTAATTGGGGTTGGGGTTCGGAGAGGTGAGTCTTGCGAGGATCTCTTCGTGCCCTTTTTCTTTTTGTTGAGCAAGGGTGCGAGCTAGTGCAGACGCGAATGGGTTACGCGTACACCATTTACGCTCTAAAGGTTCACGTAAAAAATCCCCCATTTACGGTCAAAAGGTGTACGCATACAGGTGAATGGGTTATGCACCACCAATTACTCCTACGTCGGGAAAACACATCCATCCTACGCTGCAGGGTTGTTGCACGCGAGACGCGATGTACGCGCCTAAGGCTCGAAAACACATCCATTAGGTGCCCTACATGGTACACGCCCATGTGTGGATCTTGGGTGTAAACACATCCATGCTACGCTCGAAAGGTTAATTTACGTGTACGAATGATGAGTTTACGTCCACGATCCACGTGCAGGCGTAAACCATATGTAGGCAACTCGCAATCCCCGCGCGCGTACGTATATGTATGTAACTACTCCGTAGGAAAGAAACCTGCGCAAATGCATGGGAAATTGTTTTATTGTTTATAAAAAGAATACTAAATGAAGTGATTTCTCACCTATTCACCGTAAGAACCATATAGTCGTAACAGATTGAGCCTACTCATATGGATCATTGGGTCTTTTGGATGTTAACGTATCGATTTGTCTACTGCGGAACGATTTTTGTAAACGTATCAAATGACTGGAACACTGACGTAAAGGATCCTCCGCTCGCATCATATGATGATGACGATGATGACAACGAAGACGAGGACGAGGACGACAGTTCATCTGGAGACCTGCCACCGAGGAAGAAGCAGAGAAAATGCAAGTACATTGTAGTAGTTTATATAGTTGAACTAGTAGTTATATTTCTGGTGTTAATTACTTTGGATGTTGGATGTATCGATCGTCCCCGTGCCCCTCCCCCAGTCCAGCCAGCCGGCACCCATCAGCCCATTAGGCCTAGCGTGCAAGCCAGGCCCAGGAGGCAGGAAAAGAGGCCACGAGGACGGCGCAGTCGCGCACATACGTACGGTACAACTAAGGGCCGATGCGTCGATTCGATGTAAGCCGTGCGCGGTTTACGCGTACGTGGGCATCGCGAGGTGCTCTACATGGTACACGCCCACGTGTGGATCTCGGGCGTAAACACATCCATGCTACGCTTGAAAGTTTAATGTACGCGCACGAAGAATGAGTTTACGTCCACGATCCATGGACATGCATGAACTATATGTAGGCAACTCGCGATCACCACACGCGT